>NW_027077413.1:1230666-1846000 GCF_963924675.1 Phocoena phocoena | reverse complement strand
GACCCTTTGAAGTCATACTGCATCGTACCTATTCCATGGGTCCCAACTCTTCAGGTTCAAGGGATTCTTCCTCCAGCTAAAACATGCATGGGAAACCCAGAGTATCGTCCACCGTGTGATTGGGAAACGATTTAAAATGCATCTCAGTTTTCGTATCCTGGTCCTCGGGTTCACCATTCCAGATGCTTTACTAACACTCTCCCCGCTTGGAGATTCAGTGCCTTTAACCTCCTTTTTGGCACAGCTTGCAATTTCTGTGCAAGATGAACAGGAATAGGGAGAACCAATGAGAGACTAGCTGTAGGTGTCTGCACGGGCAAATGTAACGCTCATTTCCCACCAGGAAGAGGAAATAACCAAAGGCTCAGTGTGCCCTGCCGGAACAGATTAGGGCCTGAAGCAATCCTGCGGTTTTGTGCCCAGCTCACAAGAAAGCGAGTTGAAGAAAGGAGCTCAGGGGCACTGTAATTCACAACCTGCAGAGTTATAAATGACAGCTATGCTCCAAAAATATATTGAAGTAAGCCTGCGAAGGGGACTTGAAAGGGGGGCAGAATTTCTGGAAAACGATTGCAGGGGGTAGACTGGAATTGCCCTGAAAGCATAGGAAAAGAGGCACAACGTCGACAATGATGCACTTGGCCAAAAAGGGAATATGCGTTTTTTCCTGAATATATTCAGGAAAAAAACGCATACGCCCTTTTTGGCCAACCAAGCAAGCCTGTAAAGGAAATCTGCACTACAATGAAATCTCACTGCCCCCCCGGGCAAAAGGGCCATCTGAAAAAAGTGTAAAATCCAGAAAGGTAGGACAGGATATGGAGAACAGGGAGCCTTGTTATGCTGATTGGCAGGATGTAAATTGCCAGCAGCCACCCTGGAGAAGTGTATGGTGTTTCCTGAAACACGTAAGAAACAAAGCAACACAGCCTATGGCACTTCCACTTATGGTCCTATAGCTTTCGGAAATTAAAATCAAAAACAGACAGCCACCCCAATATTTGGGACGGCTGTGTTCACAAGAAGCTCGTCTACAGTATCAGGTAAATATCCCAGAAAGCAAAAAATGGATAAAGAAGTTGTGGCACGTACGTACAATGCAATATCACTCAGCAATGAAATCTGTGTCATCAGCCCCGTAGCGGCATAGTGGGTGGATGCAGGTACGGTGATTCTACGTGAACTACGTCACACAGAAAAAGAAACATCATAAGATATCACTAATACACGGAATGTAACTTGACTACACATGAACTGAATTACAAAAAAGAACAGGGTCTCAAATTTAGAAAACCAACTAGTGCTTGCTTATGGGGAAAGGTGCCTTGGGGTGCTGCATAAAACCAGAGACTGAAATTAGCACAGATAATATTCCATAAGCCAAATATGTAATAGACAAGACCTACTCCTTGCTCAACGAAATGGACTCAACACCACATATTCAACGCCTAGGAATATACCGGACTAGGAAGAATCTTAAAACCCATGTATATATATGTCTCCGTAAGAGAATCAAGCGTGTGTACAGCGGCGGAAATGCAGCAGTGAAAATCCGATAAATCCCATTATCAAAATAAATTTGGAAAAAAAAACACAAAGACAGTGAAATAGAGAGCAATTCTTAAATAATTCACTCAGGCATGTGATGCAACCGGGATTGACCACATCTACACCCAGAGCTGGTTGAGACATAAGGCTGGACACTTCAGGCTGATAGCACTGGTGAGTTTCGGTGAGCAAATGTAGACCCTTTGAAGTAATACTGCATGGTACCCATTCTATGGGTCCCAAATCTCCAGGTTCACGGCATTCTTCCTCCAGCTAAAACATGCATGGGAACCCAGAGTATTGTCCACCGTGTGATTGGAAAACGATTTTAAAATGCATCTCAGTTTTCGTATCCTGGTCCTCGGGTTCACCATTCCAGATGCTTTACTAACACTCTCCCCGCTTGGAGAGTCAGTGCCTTTAACCTCCTGTTTGGCACAGCTTGCCATTTCTGTGCAAGATGAACAGGAATAGGGAGAACCAATGAGAGACTAGCTGTAGGTGTCTGCACGGGCAAATGTAACGCTCATTGCCCACCAGGAAGAGGAATTAAACAAAGGCTCAGTGTGCCCTGCTGGAAACAGATTAGGGCCTGAAGCAATCCTGCGGTTTTGTGCCCAGCTCACAAGAAAGCGAGTTGAAGAAAGGAGCTCAGGGGCACTGTACTTCACAAACCTGCAGAGTTATAAATGACAGCTATCCTCCAAAAATATATTGAAGTAAGCCTGCGAAGGGAACTTGAAAGCGGGGCTGAATTTCAGGACAACGATTGCAGGGGGTAGACTGGAATTGCCCTGAAAGCATAGGAAAAGAGGCACTACGTCGACAATGATGCACTTGGCCAAAAAGGGCGTATGCGTTTTTTCCTGAATATATTCAGGAAAAAACGCATACGCCCTTTTTGGCCAACCAAGCAAGCCTGTAAAGGAAATCTGCACTACAATGAAATCTCACTGCCCCCGCCCCGGGCAAAAGGGCCATCTGAAAAAAGTGTAAAATCCAGAAAGGTAGGACAGGATATGGAGAACAGGGAGCCTTGTTATGCTGATTGGCAGGATGTAAATTGCCACCAGCCACCCTGGAGAAGTGTATGGTGTTTCCTGAAACACGTAAGAAACAAAGCAACACAGCCTATGGCACTTCCACTTATGGTCCTATAGCTTACGGAAATTAAAATCAAAAACAGACAGCCACCCCAATATTTAGGACGGCTGTGTTCACAAGAAGCTCGTCTACAGTATCAGGTAAATATCCCAGAAAGCAAAAAATGGATAAAGAAGTTGTGGCACGTACGTGCAATGCAATATCACTCAGCAATGAAATCTGTGTCATCAGGCCCATAGCGGCATAGTAAGTGGATGCAGGTACGGTGATTCTACGTGAAGTACGTCACACAGAAAAAGAAACATCATAAGATATCACTAATACACGGAATGTAAACTTGACTACACATGAACTGAATTACAAAACAGAACAGGGTCTCAAATTTAGAAAACCAACTAGTGCTTGCTTATGGGGAAAGGTGCGTTGGGGTGCTGCATAAAACCAGAGACTGAAATTAGCACAGATAACATTCCATAAGCCAAATATGTAATAGACAAGACCTACTCCTTGCTCAACGAAATGGACTCAACACCACATATTCAACGCCTAGGAATATACCTGACTAGGAGGAATCTTAAAACCCATGGATATATATGTCTCCGTAAGAGAATCAAGCATGTGTACAGCGGCGGAAATGCAGCAGTGAAAATCCGATAAATCCCATTATCAAAATAAATTTCGAAAACAAAACACAAAGACAGTGAAATAGAGAGCAATTCTTAAATAATTCACTCAGGGCATGTGATGCAACCGGGATTGACCACATCTACACCCAGAGCTGGTTGAGACATAAGGCTGGACACTTCAGGCTGATAGCACTGGTGAGTTTCGGTGAGCAAATGCAAACCCTTTGAAGTCATACTGCATGGTACCCATTCCATGGGTCCCAACTCTCCAGGTTCAATGCATTCTTCCTCCAGCTAAAACATGCATGGGAAACCCAGAGTATCGTCCACCGTGTGATTGGGAAACGATTTAAAATGCATCTCAGTTTTCGTATCCTGGTCCTCGGGTTCACCATTCCAGATGCTTTACTAACACTCTCCCCGCTTGGAGAGTCAGTGCCTTTAACCTCCTGTTTGGCACAGCTTGCCATTTCTGTGCAAGATGAACAGGAATAGGGAGAACCAATGAGAGACTAGCTGTAGGTGTCTGCACGGGCAAATGTAACGCTCATTGCCCACCAGGAAGAGGAATTAAACAAAGGCTCAGTGTGCCCTGCTGGAAACAGATTAGAGCCTGAAGCAATCCTGCGGTTTTGTGCCCAGATCACAAGAAAGCGAGTTGAAGAAAGGAGCTCAGGGGCACTGTACTTCACAAACCTGCAGAGTTAAAAATGACAGCTATCCTGCAAAAATATACTGAAGTAAGCCTGCGAAGGGGACTTGAAAGCGGGGCTGAATTTCAGGAAAACGATTGCAGGGGGTAGACTGGAATTGCCCTGAAAGCATAGGAAAAGAGGCACAACGTCGACAATGATGCACTTGGCCAAAAAGGGCGTATGCGTTTTTTCCTGAATATATTCAGGAAAAAACGCATACGCCCTTTTTGGCCAACCAAGCAAGCCTGTAAAGGAAATCTGCACTACAATGAAATCTCACTGCCCCCCCCCCGGGCAAAAGGGCCATCTGAAAAAAGTGTAAAATCCAGAAAGGTAGGACAGGATATGGAGAACAGGGAGCCTTGTTATGCTGATTGGCAGGATGTAAATTGCCAGCAGCCACCCTGGAGAAGTGTATGGTGTTTCCTGAAACACTTAAGAAACAAAGCAACACAGCCTATGGCACTTCCAGTTATGGTCTTATAGCTTACGGAAATTAAAATCAAAAACAGACAGCCACCCCAATATTTGGGACGGATGTGTTCACAAGAAGCTCGTCTACAGTATCAGGTAAATATCCCAGAAAGCAAGAAATGGATAAAGAAGTTGTGGCACGTACGTACAATGCAATATCACTCAGCAATGAAATCTGTGTCATCAGGCCCGTAGCGGCATAGTGAGTGGATACAGGTACGGTGATTCTACGTGAACTACGTCACACAGAAAAAGAAACATCATAAGATATCACTAATACACAGAATGTAAACTTGACTACACATGAACTGAATTACAAAAAAGAACAGGGTCTCAAATTTAGAAAACCAACTAGTGCTTGCTTATGGGGAAAGGTGCCTTGGGGTGTTGCATAAAACCAGAGACTGAAATTAGCACAGATAACTTTCCATAAGCCAAATATGTAATAGACAAGACCTACTCCTTGCTCAACGAAATGGACCCAACACCACATATTCAACGCCTAGGAATATACCTGACTAGGAAGAATCTTAAAACCCATGGATATATATGTCTCCGTAAGAGAATCAAGCGTGTGTACAGCGGCCGAAACGCAGCAGTGAAAATCCGAAAAATCCCATTATCAAAATAAATTTCGAAAACAAAACACAAAGACAGTGAAATAGAGAGCAATTCTTAAATAATTCACTCAGGGCATGTGATGCAACCGGGATTGACCACATCTACACCCAGAGCTGGTTGAGACATAAGGCTGGACACTTCAGGCTGATAGCATTGGTGAGTTTCGGTGAGCAAATGCAGACCCTTTGTAGTCATACTGCATGGTACCCATTCCATGGGTCCCAACTCTCCAGGTTCAAGGCATTCTTCCTCCAGCTAAAACATGCATGGGAAACCCAGAGTATCGTCCACCGTGTGATTGGGAAATGATTTAAAATGCATCTCAGTTTTCGTTTCCTGGTCCTCGGGTTCACCATTCCAGATGCTTTACTAACACTCTCCCCGCTTGGAGAGTCAGTGCCTTTAACCTCCTGCTTGGCACAGCTTGCCATTTCTGTGCAAGATGAACAGGAATAGGGAGAACCAATGAGAGACTAGCTGTAGGTGTCTGCACGGGCAAATGTAACACTCATTGCCCACCAGGAAGAGGAATTAAACAAAGGCTCAGTGTGCCCTGCTGGAAACAGATTAGGGCCAGAAGCAATCCTGCGGTTTTGTGCCCAGCTCACAAGGAAGCGAGTTGAAGAAAGGAGCTCAGGTGCACTGTACTTCACAAACCTGCAGAGTTATAAATGACAGCTATCCTCCAAAAATATATTGAAGTAAGCCTGCGAAGGGGACTTGAAAGCGGGGCTGAATTTCAGGAAAACGATTGCAGGGGGTAGACTGGAATTGCCCTGAAAGCATAGGAAAAGAGGCACAACGTCGACAATGATGCACTTGGCCAAAAAGGGCGTATGCGTTTTTTCCTGAATATATTCAGGAAAAAACGCATACGCCCTTTTTGGCCAACCAAGCAAGCCTGTAAAGGAAATCTGCACTACAATGAAATCTCACTGCCCCCACCCCCCCGGGCAAAAGGGCCATCTGAAAAAAGTGTAAAATCCAGAAAGGTAGGACAGGATATGGAGAACAGGGAGCCTTGTTATGCTGATTGGCAGGATGTAAATTGCCAGCAGCCACCCTGGAGAAGTGTATGGTGTTTCCTGAAACACGTAAGAAACAAAGCAACACAGCCTATGGCACTTCCACTTATGGTCCTATAACTTACGGAAATTAAAATCAAAAACAGACAGCCACCCCAATATTTGGGACGGCTGTGTTCACAAGAAGCTCGTCTACAGTATCAGGTAAAAATCCCGGAAAGCAAAAAATGGATAAAGAAGTTGTGGCACGTACGTGCAATGCAATATCACTCAGCAATGAAATCTGTGTCATCAGGCCCGTAGCGGCATCGTAAGTGGATGCAGGTACGGTGATTCTACGTGAACTACGTCACACAGAAAAAGAAACATCATAAGTTATCACTAATACACGGAATGTAAACTTGACTACACATGAACTGAATTACAAAACAGAACAGGGTCTCAAATTTAGAAAACCAACTAGTGCTTGCTTATGGGGAAAGGTGCGTTGGGGTGCTGCATAAAACCAGAGACTGAAATTAGCACAGATAACATTCCATAAGCCAAATATGTAATAGACAAGACCTACTCCTTGCTCAACGAAATGGACTCAACACCACATATTCAACGCCTAGGAATATACCTGACTAGGAAGAATCTTAAAACCCATGGATATATATGTCTCCGTAAGAGAATCAAGCGTGTGTACAGCGGCGGAAATGCAGCAGTGAAAATCCGATAAATCCCATTATCAAAATAAATTTCGAAAACAAAACACAAAGACAGTGAAATAGAGAGCAATTCTTAAATAATTCACTCAGGGCATGTGATGCAACCGGGATTGACCACATCTACACCCAGAGCTGGTTGAGACATAAGGCTGCACACTTCTGGCTGATAGCACTGGTGAGTTTCGGTGAGCAAATGCTGACCCTTTGAAGTCATACTGCATGGTACCCATTCCATGGGTCCCAACTCTCCAGGTTCAAGGCATTCTTCCTCCAGCTAAAACATGCATGGGAAACCCAGAGTATCGTCCACCGTGTGATTGGGAAACGATTTAAAATGCATCTCAGTTTTCGTATCCTGGTCCTCGGGTTCACCATTCCAGATGCTTTACTAACGCTCTCCCCGCTTGGAGAGTCAGTGCCTTTACCCTCCTGTTTGGCACAGCTTGCCATTTCTGTGCAAGATGAACAGGAATAGGGAGAACCAATGAGAGACTAGCTGTAGGTGTCTGCACGGGCAAATGTAACGCTCATTGCCGACCAGGAAGAGGAATAAACAAAGGCTCAGTGTGCCCTGCTGGAAACAGATTAGGGCCTGAAGCAATCCTGCGGTTTTGTGCCCAGCTCACAAGAAACCGAGTTGAAGAAAGGAGCTCAGGGGCACTGTAATTCACAAACCTGCAGAGTTATAAATGACAGCTATCTTCCAAAAGTATATTGAAGTAAGCCTGCGAAGGGGACTTGAAAGCGGGGCTGAATTTCAGGAAAACGATTGCAGGGGGTAGACTGGAATTGCCCTGAAAGCATAGGAAAAGAGGCACAACGTCGACAATGATGCACTTGGCCAAAAAGGGCGTATGCGTTTTTTCCTGAATATATTCAGGAAAAAACGCATACGCCCTTTTTGGCCAACCAAGCAAGCCTGTAAAGGAAATCTGCACTACAATGAAATCTCACTGCCCCCCCGGGCAAAAGGGCCATCTGAAAAAAGTGTAAAATCCAGAAAGGTAGGACAGGATATGGAGAACAGGGAGCCTTGTTATGCTGATTGGCAGGATGTAAATTGCCAGCAGCCACCCTGGAGAAGTGTATGGTGTTTCCTGAAACACGTAAGAAACAAAGCAACACAGCCTATGGCACTTCCACTTATGGTCCTATAGCTTACGGAAATTAAAATCAAAAACAGACAGCCACCCCAATATTTGGGACGGCTGTGTTCACAAGAAGCTCGTCTACAGTATCAGGTAAATATCCCAGAAAGCAAAAAATGGATAAAGAAGTTGTGGCACGTACGTACAATGCAATGTCACTCAGCAATGAAATCTGTGTCATCAGGCCCGTAGCGGCATAGTACGTGGATGCAGGTACGGTGATTCTACGTGAACTACGTCACACAGAAAAAGAAACATCATAAGATATCACTAATACACGGAATGTAAACTTGACTACACATGAACTGAATTACAAAACAGAACAGGGTCTCAAATTTAGAAAACCAACTAGTGCTTGCTTATGGGGAAAGGTGCCTTGGGGTGCTTCATAAAACCAGAGACTGAAATTAGCACAGATAACAATCCATAAGCCAAATATGTAATAGAAAAGACCTACTCCTTGCTCAACGAAATGGACTCAACACCACATATTCAACGCATAGGAATATACCTGAATAGGAAGAATCTTAAAACCCATGGATATATATGTCTCCGTAAGAGAATCAAGCGTGTGTACAGCGGCCGATACGCATCAGTGAAAATCCGATAAATCCCATTATCAAAATAAATTTCGAAAACAAAACACAAAGACATTGAAATAGAGAGCAATTCTTAACTAATTCACTCAGGGCATGTGATGCAACCGGGATTGACCACATCTACACCGAGAGCTGGTCGAGACATAAGGCTGGACACTTCAGGCTGATAGCATTGGTGAGTTTCGGTGAGCAAATGCAGACCCTTTGAAGTCATACTACATGGTACCTATTCCATGGGTCCCAACTCTTCAGGTTCAAGGGATTCTTCCTCCAGCTAAAACATGCATGGGAAACCCACACTACGGTCCACCGTGTGATTGGGAAACGATTTAAAATGCACCTCAGTTTTCGTATCCTGGTCCTCGGGTTCACCATTCCAGATGCTTTACTAACACTCTCCCTGCTTGGAGAGTCAGTGCCTTTAACCTCCTGTTTGGCACAGCTTGCAATTTCTGTGCAAGATGAACAGGAAGAGGGAGAACCAATGAGAGACTAGCTATAGGTGTCTGCACGGGCAAATGTAACGCTCATTTCCCAACAGGAAGAGGAATTAAACAAAGGCTCAGTGTGCCCTGCTGGAAACAGATTAGGGCCTGAAGCAATCCTGCGGTTTTGTGCCCAGCTCACAAGAAAGCGAGTTGAAGAAAGGAGCTCAGGGGCACTGTAATTCACAAACCTGCAGAGTTATAAATGACAGCTATCCTCCAAAAATATATTGAAGTAAGCCTGCGAAGGGGACTTGAAAGCGGGGCAGAATTTCAGGAAAACGATTGCAGGGGGTAGACTGGAATTGCCCTGAAAGCATAGGAAAAGAGGCAGAACGTCGACAATGATGCACTTGGCCAAAAAGTGCATATGCGTGTTTTCCTGAATATATTCAGGAAAACACGCATACGCCCTTTTTGGCCAACCAAGCAAGCCTGTAAAGGAAATCTGCACCACAACGAAGTCTCACTGCCCCCCGGGCAAAAGGGCCATCTGAAAAAAGTGTAAAATCCAGAAAGGTAGGACAGGATATGGAGAACAGGGAGCCTTGTTATGCTGATTGGCAGGATGTAAATTGCCAGCAGCCAACCTGGAGAAGTGTATGGTGTTTCCTGAAACACGTAAGAAACAAAGCAACACAGCCTATGGCACTTCCACTTATGGTCCTATAGCTTACGGAAATTAAAATCAAAAACAGACAGCCACCCCAATATTTGGGACGGCTGTGTTCACAAGAAGCTCGTCTACAGTATCAGGTAAATATCCCAGAAAGCAAAAAATGGATAAAGAAGTTGTGGCACGTACGTACAATGCAATATCACTCAGCAATGAAATCTGTGTCATCAGGCCCGTAGCGGCATAGTGACTGGATGCAGGTACGGTGATTCTACGTGAACTACGTCACACAGAAAAAGAAACATCATAAGATATCACTAATACACGGAATGTAAACTTGACTACACATGAACTGAATTACAAAACAGAACAGGGTCTCAAATTTAGAAAACCAACTAGAGCTTGCTTATGGGGAAAGGTGCCTTGGGGTGCTGCATAAAACCAGAGACTGAAATTAGCACAGATAACTTTCCATAAGCCAAATATGTAATAGACAAGACCTACTCCTTTCTCAACGAAATGGACCCAACACCACATATTCAACGCCTAGGAATATACCTGACTAGGAAGAATCTTAAAACCCATGGATATATATGTCTCCGTAAGAGAATCAAGCGTGTATGCAGCGGGCGAAACGCAGCAGTGAAAATTCGATAAATCCCATTATCAAAATAAATTTCGAAAACAAAACACAAAGACAGTGAAATAGAGAGCAATTCTTAAATAATTCACTCAGGGCATATGATGCAACCGGGATTTACCACATCTACACCCAGAGCTGGTTGAGACATAAGGCTGGACACTTCAGGCTGATAGCATTGGTGAGTTTCGGTGAGCAACTGCAGACCCTTTGAAGTCATACTGCATGGTACCCATTCCATGGGTCCCAACTCTCCAGGTTCAAGGGATTGTTCCTCCAGCTAAAACATGCATGGGAAACCCAGAGTATCGTCCACCGTGTGATTGGGAAACGATTTAAAATGCATCTCAGTTTTCGTATCCTGGTCCTCGGGTTCACCATTCCAGATGCTTTACTAACACTCTCCCCGCTTGGAGAGTCAGTGCCTTTAACCTCCTCTTTGGCACAGCTTGCAATTTCTGTGCAAGATGAACAGGAATAGGGAGAACCAATGAGAGACTAGCTGTAGGTGTCTGCACGGGCAAATGTAACGCTCATTGCCCACCAGGAAGAGGAATTAAACAAAGGCTCAGTGTGCCCTGCTGGAAACAGATTAGGGCCTGAAGCAATCCTGCGGTTTTGTGCCCAGCTCACAAGAAACCGAGTTGAAGAAAGGAGCTCAGGGGCACTGTAATTCACAAACCTGCAGAGTTATAAATGACAGCTATCTTCCAAAAGTATATTGAAGTAAGCCTGCGTAGGGGACTTGAAAGCGGGGCAGAATTTCAGGAAAACGATTGCAAGGGGTAGACTGGAATTGCCCTGAAAGCATAGGAAAAGAGGCACAACGTCGACAATGATGCACTTGGCCAAAAAGGGCGTATGCGTTTTTTCCTGAATATATTTAGGAAAAAACGCATACGCCCTTTTTGGCCAACCAAGCAAGCCTGTAAAGGAAATCTGCACTACAATGAAATCTCACTACCCCCCCGGGCAAAAGGCCCATCTGAAAAAAGTGTAAAATCCAGAAAGGTAGGACAGGATATGGAGATCAGGGAGCCTTGTTATGCTGATTGGCAGGATGTAAATTGCCAACAGCCACCCTGGAGAAGTGTATGGTGTTTCCTGAAACACGTAAGAAATAAAGCAACACAGCCTATGGCAATTGCACTTATGGTCCTATTCCTTAGGGAAATTAAAATCAAAAACAGAGAGCCACCCCAAAGTTTGGGACGGCTGTGTTCCCAAGAAGCTCGTCTACATTACCAGGTAAATATCCCAGAAAGCAAAAAATGGATAAAGAAGTTGTGGCACGTACGTGCAATGCAATATCACTCAGCAATGAAATCTATGTCATCAGGCCCGTAGCGGCATAGTGAGTGGATGCAGGTACGGTGATTCTACGTGAACTACGTCACACAGAAAAAGAAACATCATAAGCTATCACTAATACACGGAATGTAAACTTGACTACACATGAACTGAATTACAAAACAGAACAGGGTCTCATATTTAGAAAACCAACTAGTGCTTGCTTATGGGGAAAGGTGCCTTGGGGTGCTGCATAAAACCAGAGACTGAAATTAGCACAGATAACTTTCCATCAGCCAAATATGTAATAGACAAGACCTACTCCTTGCTCAACGAAATGGACTCAACACCACATATTCAACGCCTAGGAATATACCTGACTAGGAAGAATCTTAAAACCCATGGATATATATGTCTCCGTAAGAGAATCAAGCATGTGTACAGCGGCCGATACGCAGCAGTGAAAATCCGATAAATCCCATCATCAAAATAAATTTCGAAAACAAAACACAAAGACAGTGAAATAGAGAGCAATTCTTAAATAATTCACTCAGGGCATGTGATGCAACCGGGATTGACCACATCTACACCCAGAGCTGATTGAGACATAAGGCTGGACACTTCAGGCTAATAGCATTGGTGAGTTTCGGTGAGCAAATGCAGACACTTTGAAGTCATACTGCATGGTACCTATTCCATGGGTCCCAACTCTCCAGGTTCAAGGCATTCTTCCTCCAGCTAAAACATGCATGGGAAACCCAGAGTATCGTCCACCGTGTGATTGGGAAACGATTTAAAATGCATCTCAGTTTTCGTATCCTGGTCCTCGGGTTCACCATTCCAGATGCTTTACTAACACTCTCCCCGCTTGGAGAGTCAGTGCCTTTAACCTCCTCTTTGGCACAGCTTGCAATTTCTGTGCAAGATGAACAGGAATAGGGAGAACCAATGAGAGACTAGCTGTAGGTGTCTGCACGGGCAAATGTAACGCTCATTGCCCACCAGGAAGAGGAATTAAACAAGGCTCAGTGTGCCCTGCTGGAAACAGATTAGGGCCTGAAGCAATCCTGCGGTTTTGTGCCCAGCTCACAAGAAAGCGAGTTGAAGAAAGGAGCTCAGGGGCACTGTACTTCACAAACCTGCAGAGTTATAAATGACAGCTATCCTCCAAAAATATATTGAAGTAAGCCTGCGAAGGGGACTTGAAAGCGGGGCTGAATTTCAGGAAAACGATTGCAGGGGGTAGACTGGAATTGCCCTGAAAGCATAGGAAAAGAGGCACAACGTCGACAATGATGCACTTGGCCAAAAAGGGCGTATGCGTTTTTTCCTGAATATATTCAGGAAAAAGCGCATACGCCCTTTTTGGCCAACCAAGCAAGCCTCTAAAGGAAATCTGCACTACAATGAAATCTCACTGCCCCCCCGGGCAAAAGGGCCATCTGAAAAAAGTGTAAAATCCAGAAAGGTAGGACAGGATATGGAGAACAGGGAGCCTTGTTATGCTGATTGGCAGGATGTAAATTGCCAGCCGCCACCCTGGAGAAGTGTATGGTGTTTCCTGAAACACGTAAGAAACAAAGCAACACAGCCTATGGCACTTCCACTTATGGTCCTATAGCTTACGGAAATTAAAATCAAAAACAGACAGCCACCCCAATATTTGGGACGGCTGTGTTCACAAGAAGCTCGTCTACAGTATCAGGTAAATAACCCAGAAAGCAAAAAATGGATAAAGAAGTTGTGGCACGTACGTACAATGCAATATCACTCAGCAATGAAATCTGTGTCATCAGGCCCGTAGCGGCATAGTGAGTGGATGAAGATACGGTGATTCTACGTGAACTACGTCACACATAAAAAGAAATATCATAAGATATCACTAATACACGGAATGTAAACTTGACTACACATGAACTGAATTACAAAAAAGAACAGGGTCTCAAATTTAGAAAACCAACTAGTGCTTGCTTATGGGGAAAGGTGCCTTGGGGTGCTGCATAAAACCAGAGACTGAAATTAGCACAGATAACTTTCCATAAGCCAAATATGTAATAGACAAGACCTACTCCTTGCTCAACGAAATGGACCCAACACCACATATTCAACGCCTAGGAATATACCTGACTAGGAAGAATCTTAAAACCCATGGATATATATGTCTCCGTAAGAGAATCAAGCGTGTGTACAGCGGCCGAAACGCAGCAGTGAAAATCCGATAAATCCCATTATCAAAATAAATTTCGAAAACAAAACACAAAGACAGTGAAATAGAGAGCAATTCTTAAATAATTCACTCAGGGCATGTGATGCAACCGGGATTGACCACATCTACACCCAGAGCTGGTTGAGACATAAGGCTGGACACTTCAGGCTGATAGCATTGGTGAGTTTCGGTGAGCAAATGCAGACCCTTTGAAGTCATACTGCATGGTACCCATTCCATGGTTCCCAACTCTCCAGGTTCAAGGGATTCTTCCTCCAGCTAAAACATGCATGTGAAACCAAGAGTATCGTCCACCGTGTGATTGGGAAACGATTTAAAATGCATCTCAGTTTTCGTTTCCTGGTCCTCGGGTTCACCATTCCAGATGCTTTACTAACATTCTCCCCGCTTGGAGAGTCAGTGCCTTTAACCTCCTGTTTCGCACAGCTTGCAATTTCTGTGCAAGATGAACAGGAATAGGGAGAACCAATGAGAGACTAGCTGTAGGTGTCTGCACGGGCAAATGTAACGCTCATTGCCCACCAGGAAGAGGAATTAAACAAAGGCTCAGTGTGCCCTGCTGGAAACAGATTAGGGCCTGAAGCAATCCTGCGGTTTTGTGCCCAGCTCACAAGAAAGCGAGTTGAAGAAAGGAGCTCAGGGGCACTGTACTTCACAAACCTGCAGAGTTATAAATGACAGCTATCCTCCAAAAATATATTGAAGTAAGCCTGCGAAGGGGACTTGAAAGCGGGGCTGAATTTCAGGAAAACGATTGCAGGGGGTAGACTGGAATTGCCCTGAAAGCATAGGAAAAGAGGCACAACGTCGACAATGATGCACTTGGCCAAAAAGGGCGTATGCGTTTTTTCCTGAATATATTCAGGAAAAAACGCATACGCCCTTTTTGGCCAACCAAGCAAGCCTGTAAAGGAAATCTGCACTACAATGAAATCTCACTGCCCCCCGGGCAAAAGGGCCATCTGAAAAAAGTGTAAAATCCAGAAAGGTAGGACAGGATATGGAGAACAGGGAGCCTTGTTATGCTGATTGGCAGGATGTAAATTGCCAGCAGCCACCCTGGAGAAGTGTATGGTGTTTCCTGAAACACGTAAGAAACAAAGCAACACAGCCTATGGCACTTCCACTTATGGTCCTATAGCTTACGGAAATTAAAATCAAAAACAGACAGCCACCCCAATATTTGGGATGGCTGTGTTCACAATAAGCTCGTCTACAGTATCAGGTAAATATCCCAGAAAGCAAAAAATGGATAAAGAAGTTGTGGCACGTACGTGCAATGCAATATCACTCAGCAATGAAATCTGTGTCATCAGGCCCGTAGCGGCATAGTAAGTGGATGCAGGTACGGTGATTCTACGTGAACTACGTCACACAGAAAAAGAAACATCATAAGATATCACTAATACACGGAATGTAAACTTGACTACACATGAACTGAATTACAAAACAGAACAGGGTCTCAAATTTAGAAAACCAACTAGTGCTTGCTTATGGGGAAAGGTGCGTTGGGGTGCTGCATAAAACCAGAGACTGAAATTAGCACAGATAACTTTCCATAAGCCAAATATGTAATAGACAAGACCTACTCCTTGCTCAACGAAATGGACTCAACACCACATATTCAACGCCTAGGAATATACCTGACTAGGAAGAATCTTAAAACCCATGGTTATATATGCCTCCATAAGAGAATCAAGCGTGTGTACAGCGGCCGATAGGCAGCAGTGAAAATCCGATAAATCCCATTATCAAAATAAATTTCGAAAACAAAACACAAAGACAGTGAAATTGAGAGCGATTCTTAAAAAATTCACTCAGGGCATGTGATGCAACCGGGATTGACCACATCTACACCCAGAGCTGGTTGAGACATAAGGCTGGACACTTCAGGCTGATAGCATTGGTGAGTTTCGGTGAGCAAATGCAGACCCTTTGAAGTCATACTGCATGGTACCCATTCCATGGTTCCCAACTCTCCAGGTTCAAGGGATTCTTCCTCCAGCTAAAACATGCATGTGAAACCAAGAGTATCGTCCACCGTGTGATTGGGAAACGATTTAAAATGCATCTCAGTTTTCGTTTCCTGGTCCTCGGGTTCACCATTCCAGATGCTTTACTAACATTCTCCCCGCTTGGAGAGTCAGTGCCTTTAACCTCCTGTTTCGCACAGCTTGCAATTTCTGTGCAAGATGAACAGGAATAGGGAGAACCAATGAGAGACTAGCTGTAGGTGTCTGCACGGGCAAATGTAACGCTCATTGCCCACCAGGAAGAGGAATTAAACAAAGGCTCAGTGTGCCCTGCTGGAAACAGATTAGGGCCTGAAGCAATCCTGCGGTTTTGTGCCCAGCTCACAAGAAAGCGAGTTGAAGAAAGGAGCTCAGGGGCACTGTACTTCACAAACCTGCAGAGTTATAAATGACAGCTATCCTCCAAAAATATATTGAAGTAAGCCTGCGAAGGGGACTTGAAAGCGGGGCTGAATTTCAGGAAAACGATTGCAGGGGGTAGACTGGAATTGCCCTGAAAGCATAGGAAAAGAGGCACAACGTCGACAATGATGCACTTGGCCAAAAAGGGCGTATGCGTTTTTTCCTGAATATATTCAGGAAAAAACGCATACGCCCTTTTTGGCCAACCAAGCAAGCCTGTAAAGGAAATCTGCACTACAATGAAATCTCACTGCCCCCCGGGCAAAAGGGCCATCTGAAAAAAGTGTAAAATCCAGAAAGGTAGGACAGGATATGGAGAACAGGGAGCCTTGTTATGCTGATTGGCAGGATGTAAATTGCCAGCAGCCACCCTGGAGAAGTGTATGGTGTTTCCTGAAACACGTAAGAAACAAAGCAACACAGCCTATGGCACTTCCACTTATGGTCCTATAGCTTACGGAAATTAAAATCAAAAACAGACAGCCACCCCAATATTTGGGATGGCTGTGTTCACAATAAGCTCGTCTACAGTATCAGGTAAATATCCCAGAAAGCAAAAAATGGATAAAGAAGTTGTGGCACGTACGTGCAATGCAATATCACTCAGCAATGAAATCTGTGTCATCAGGCCCGTAGCGGCATAGTAAGTGGATGCAGGTACGGTGATTCTACGTGAACTACGTCACACAGAAAAAGAAACATCATAAGATATCACTAATACACGGAATGTAAACTTGACTACACATGAACTGAATTACAAAACAGAACAGGGTCTCAAATTTAGAAAACCAACTAGTGCTTGCTTATGGGGAAAGGTGCGTTGGGGTGCTGCATAAAACCAGAGACTGAAATTAGCACAGATAACTTTCCATAAGCCAAATATGTAATAGACAAGACCTACTCCTTGCTCAACGAAATGGACTCAACACCACATATTCAACGCCTAGGAATATACCTGACTAGGAAGAATCTTAAAACCCATGGTTATATATGCCTCCATAAGAGAATCAAGCGTGTGTACAGCGGCCGATAGGCAGCAGTGAAAATCCGATAAATCCCATTATCAAAATAAATTTCGAAAACAAAACACAAAGACAGTGAAATTGAGAGCGATTCTTAAAAAATTCACTCAGGGCATGTGATGCAACCGGGATTGACCACATCTACACCCAGAGCTGGTTGAGACATAAGGCTGGACACTACAGGCTGATAGCATTTGTGAGTTTCGGTGAGCAAATGCAGACCCTTTGAAGTCATACTGCATGGTACCTATTCCATGGGTCCCAACTCTTCAGGTTCAAGGGATTCTTCCTCCAGCTAAAACATGCATGGGAAACCCAGAGTATCGTCCACCGTGTGATTGGGAAACGATTTAAAATGCATCTCAATTTTCGTATCCTGGTCCTCGTGTTCACAATTCCAGATGCTTTACTAACACTCTCCCTGCTTGGAGAGTCAGTGCCTTTAACCTCCTGTTTGGCACAGTTTGCAATTTCTGTGCAAGATGAACAGGAATAGGGAGAAACAATGAGAGACTAGCTATAGGTGTCTGCACGGGCAAATGTAACGCTCATTTCCCACCAGGAAGAGGAATTAACCAAAGGCTCAGTGTGCCCTGCCGGAAACAGATTAGGGCCTGAAGCAATCCTGCGGTTTTGTGCCCAGCTCACAAGAAAGCGAGTTGAAGAAAGGAGCTCAGGGGCACTGTAATTCACAAAACTGCAGAGTTATAAATGACAGCTATCCTCCTAAAATATATTGAAGTAAGACTGCGAAGGGGACTTGAAAGCGGGGCAGAATTTCTGGAAAACGATTGCAGGGGGTAGACTGGAACTGCCCTGAAAGCATAGGAAAAGAGGCAGAACGTCGACAATGATGCACTTGGCCAAAAAGGGCGTATGCGTTTTTTCCTGATTATATTCAGGAAAAAACGCATACGCCCTTTTTGGCCAACCATGCAAGCCTGTAAAGGAAATCTGCACTACAATGAAGTCTCACTGCCCCACCCCCCCCGGGCAAAAGGGCCATCTGAAAAAAGTGTAAAATCCAGAAATGTAGGACAGGATATGGAGAACAGGGAGCCTTGTTATGCTGATTGGCAGGATGTAAATTGCCAGCAGCCACCCTGGAGAAGTGTATGGTGTTTCCTGAAACACGTAAGAAACAAAGCAACACAGCCTATGGCAATTGCACTTATGGTCCTATTCCTTAGGGAAATTAAAATCAAAAACAGAGAGCCACCCCAAAGTTTGGGACGGCTGTGTTCACATGAAGCTCGTCTACAGTACCAGGTAAATATCCCAGAAAGCAAAAAATGGATAAAGAAGTTGTGGCACGTACGTGCAATGCAGTATCACTCAGCAATGAAATCTGTGTCATCAGGCCCGTAGCGGCATAGTGAATGGATGCAGGTACGGTGATTCTACGTGAACTACGTCACACAGAAAAAGAAACATCATAAGATATCACTAATAAACGGAATGTAAACTTGACTACACATGAACTGAATTATAAAACA
Organism: Phocoena phocoena; assembly: GCF_963924675.1. Lineage (NCBI taxonomy): Eukaryota > Metazoa > Chordata > Mammalia > Artiodactyla > Phocoenidae > Phocoena > Phocoena phocoena. The sequence goes on along the minus strand of NW_027077413.1, from coordinate 1,827,239 downwards.
GAACAGGGTCTCAAATTTAGAAAACCAACTAGTGCTTGCTTATGGGGAAAGGTGCCATGGGGTGCTGCATAAAACCAGAGACTGAAATTAGCACAGATAACATTCCATAAGCCAAATATGTAATAGACAAGACCTACTCCTTGCTCAACGAAATGGACTCAACACCACATATTCAACGCCTAGGAATATACCTGACTAGGAAGAATCTTAAAACCCATAGATATATATGTCTCCGTAAGAGAATCAAGCGTGTGTACAGCGGCCGAAACGCAGCAGTGAAAATCCGATAAATCCCATTATCAAAATAAATTTCGAAAACAAAACACAAAGACAGTGAAATAGAGAGCAATTCTTAAATAATTCACTCAGGGCATGTGATGCAACCGGGATGGACCACATCTACACCCAGAGCTGGTTGACACATAAGGCTGGACACTTCAGGCTGATAGCATTGGTGAGTTTCGGTGAGCAAATGCAGACCCTTTGAAGTCATACTTCATGGTACCTATTCCATGGGTCCCAACTCTTCAGGTTCAAGGGATTCTTCCTCCAGCTAAAACATGCATGGGAATCCCACAGTATGGTCCACCGTGTGATTGGGAAACGATGTAAAATGCATCTCAGTTTTCGTATCCTGGTCCTCAGGTTCACCATTCCAGATGCTTTACTAACACTCTCCCTGCTTGGAAAGTCAGTGCCTTTAACCTCCTGTTTGTCACAGCTTGCAATTTCTGTGCAAGACGAACAGGAATAGGGAGAACCAATGAGAGACTAGCTGTAGGTGTCTGCACGGGCAAACGTAACGCTCATTTCCCACCAGGAAGAGGAATTAACCAAAGGCTCAGCATGCCCTGCCGGAAACAGATTAGGGCCTGAAGCAATCCTGCGGTTTTGTGCCCAGCTCACAAGAAAGCGAGTTGAAGAAAGGAGCTCAGGGGCACTGTAATTCACAAACCTGCAGAGTTATAAATGACAGCTATCCTCCAAAAATATATTGAAGTAAGCCTGCGAAGGGGACTTGAAAGCGGGGCAGAATTTCAGGAAAACGACTGCAGGGGGTAGACTGGAATTGCCCAGAAAGCATAGGAAAAGAGGCACAATATCGACAATGATGCACTTGGCCAAAAAGTGCGTATGCGTTTTTTCCTGAATATATTCAGGAAAAAACGCATACGCCCTTTTTGGCCAACCAAGCAAGCCTGTAAAGGAAATCTGCACTACAATGAAGTCTCACTGCCCCCCGGGCAAGAGGGCCATCTGAAAAAAGTGTAAAATCCAGAAAGGTAGGACAGGATATGGAGAACAGGGAGCCTTGTTATGCTGATTGGCAGGATGTAAATTGCCAACAGCCACCCTGGAGATGTGTATGGTGTTTCCTGAAACACGTAAGAAATAAAGCAACACAGCCTATGGCACTTCCACTTATGGTCCTATAGCTTACGGAAATTAAAATCAAAAACAGACAGCCACCCCAATATTTGGGACGGCTGTGTTCACAAGAAGCTCGTCTACAGTATCAGGTAAATATCCCAGAAAGCAAAAAATGGATAAAGAGGTTGTGGCACGTACGTACAATGCAATATCACTCAGCAATGAAATCTGTGTCATCAGGCCCGTAGCGGCATAGTGAGTGGATGCAGGTACGGTGATTCTACGTGAACTACGTCACACAGAAAAAGAAACATCATAAGATATCACTAATACACGGAATGTAAACTTGACTACACATGAACTGAATTACAAAACAGAACAGGGTCTCAAATTTAGAAAACCAACTAGTGCTTGCTTATGGGGAAAGGTGCCTTGGGGTGCTGCATAAAACCAGAGACTGAAATTAGCACAGATAACATTCCATAAGCCAAATATGTAATAGACAAGACCTACTCCTTGCTCAACGAAATGGACTCAACACCACATATTCAACGCCTAGGAATATACCTGACTAGGAAGAATCTTAAAACCCATGGATATATATGTCTCCGTAAGAGAATCAAGCATGTGTACAGCGGCCGAAACGCAGCAGTGAAAATCCGATAAATCCAATTATCAAAATAAATTTCGAAAACAAAACACAAAGACAGTGAAATCGACAGCAATTCTTAACTAATTCACTCAGGGCATGTGATGCAACTGGGATTGAACACATCTACACCCAGAGCTGGTTGAGACATAAGGCTGGACACTTCAGGCTGATAACATTGGTGAGTTTCGGTGAGCAAATGCAGACCCTTTGAAGTCATACTGCATGGTACCCATTCCATGGGTCCCAACTCTCCAGGTTCAAGGGATTCTTCCTCCAGCTAAAACATGCATGGGAAACCCAGAGTATCGTCCACCGTGTGATTGGGAAACGATTTAAAATGCATCTCAGTTTTCGTATCCTGGTCCTCGGGTTCACCATTCCAGATGCTTTACTAACACTCTCCCCGCTTGGAGAGTCAGTGCCTTTAACGTCCTCTTTGGCACAGCTTGCAATTTCTGTGCAAGATGAACAGGAATAGGGAGAACCAATGAGAGACTAGCTGTAGGTGTCTGCACGGGCAAATGTAACGCTCATTGCCCACCAGGAAGAGGAATTAAACAAAGGCTCTGTGTGCCCGGCTGGAAACAGATTAAGGCCTGAAGCAATCCTGCGGTTTTGTGCCCAGCTCACAAGAAAGCGAGTTGAAGAAAGGAGCTCAGGGGCACTGCAATTCACAAACCTGCAGAGTTATAAATGACAGCTATCTTCCAAAAGTATACTGAAGTGAGCCTGCGTAGGGGACTTGAAAGCGGGGCAGAATTTCAGGAAAACGATTGCAGGGGGTAGACAGGAATTGCCAAGAAAGCATAGGAAAAGAGGCACAACGTCGACAATGATGCACTTGGCCAAAAAGGGCGTATGCGTTTTTTCCTGAATATATTCAGGAAAAAACGCATACGCCCTTTTTGGCCAACCAAGCAAGCCTGTAAAGAAAATCTGCACTACAATGAAGTCTCACTGACCCCCGGGCAAGAGGGCCATCTGAAAAAAGTGTAAAATCCAGAAAGGTAGGACAGGATATGGAGAAGAGGGAGCCTTGTTATGCTGATTGGCAGGATGTAAATTGCCAACAGCCACCCTGGAGAAGTGTATGGTGTTTCCTGAAACACGTAAGAAATAAAGCAACACAGCCTATGGCAATTGCACTTATGGTCCTATTCTTTAGGGAAATTAAAATCAAAAACAGAGAGCCACCCCAAAGTTTGGGACGGCTGTGTTCCCAAGAAGCTCGTCTACAGTACCAGGTAAATATCCCAGAAAGCAAAAAATGGATAAAGAAGTTGTGGCACGTACGTGCAATGCAATATCACTCAGCAATGAAATCTTTGTCATCAGGCCCGTAGCGGCATAGTGAGTGGATGCAGGTACGGTGATTCTACGTGAACTACGTCACACAGAAATTGAAACATCCTAAGATATCACTAATACACGGAATGTAAACTTGACTACACATGAACTGAATTACAAAACAGAACAGGGTCTCAAATTTAGAAAACCAACTAGTGCTTGCTAATGGGGAAAGGTGCCTTGGGGTGCTGCATAAAACCAGAGACTGAAATTAGCACAGATAACATTCCATAAGCCAAATATGTAATAGACAAGACCTACTCCTTGCTCAACGAAATGGACTCAACACCACATATTCAACGCCTAGGAATATACCTGACTAGGAAGAATCTTAAAACCCATGGATATATATGTCTCCGTAAGAGAATCAAGCGTGTGTACAGCGGCCGATACGCAGCAGTGAAAATCTGATAAATCCCATTATCAAAATAAATTTCGAACACAAAGACAGTGAAATAGAGAGCAATTCTTAAATAATTCACTCAGGGCATGTGATGCAACCGGGATTTAACACATCTACACCCAGAGCTGGTTGAGACATAAGGCTGGACACTTCAGGCTGATAGCATTGGTGAGTTTCGGTGAGCAAATGCAGACCCTTTGAAGTCATACTGCATGGTACCCATTCCATGGGTCCCATCTCTCCAGGTTCAAGGGATTCTTCCTCCAGCTAAAACATGCATGGGAAACCCAGAGTACCGTCCACCGTGTGATTGGGATACGATTTAAAATGCATCTCAGTTTTCGTATCCTGGTCCTCGGGTTCACCATTCCAGATGCTTTTCTAACACTCTCCCCGCTTGGAGAGTCAGTGCCTTTAACCTCCTCTTTGGCACAGCTTGCCATTTCTGTGCAAGATGAACAGGAATAGGGAGAACCAATGAGAGACTAGCTGTAGGTGTCTGCACGGGCAAATGTAATGCTCATTGCCCACCAGGAAGAGGAATTAAACAAAGGCTCAGTGTGCCCTGCTGGAAACAGATTAGGGCCTGAAGCAATCCTGCGGTTTTGTGCCCAGCTCACAAGAAAGCGAGTTGAAGAAAGGAGCTCAGGGGCACTGTACTTCACAAACCTGCAGAGTTATAAATGACAGCTATCCTCCAAAAATATACTGAAGTAAGCCTGTGAAGGGGACTTGAAAGCGGGGCTGAATTTCAGGAAAACGATTGCAGGGGGTAGACTGGAATTGCCCTGAAAGCATAGGAAAAGAGGCACAACGTCGACAATGATGCACTTGGCCAAAAAGGGCGTATGCGTTTTTTCCTGAATATATTCAGGAAAAAACGCATACGCCCTTTTTGGCCAACCAAGCAAGCCTCTAAAGGAAATCTGCACTACAATGAAATCTCACTGCCCCCCCGGGCAAAAGGGCCATCTGAAAAAAGTGTAAAATCCAGAAAGGTAGGACAGGATATGGAGAACAGGGAGCCTTGTTATGCTGATTGGCAGGATGTAAATTGCCAGCAGCCACCCTGGAGAAGTGTATGGTGTTTCCTGAAACACGTAAGAAACCAAGCAACACAGCCTATGGCACTTCCACTTATGGTCCTATAGCTTACGGAAATTAAAATCAAAAACAGACAGCCACCCCAATATTTGGGACGGCTGTGTTCACAAGAAGCTCGTCTACAGTATCAGGTAAATATCCCAGAAAGCAAAAAATGGATAAAGAAGTTGTGGCACGTACGTGCAATGCAATATCACTCAGCAATGAAATCTGTGTCATCAGGCCCGTAGCGGCATAGTCAGTGGATGCAGGTACGGTGATTCTACGTGAACTACGTCACACAGAAATAGAAACATCCTAAGATATCACTAATACACGGAATGTAAACTTGACTACACATGAACTGAATTACAAAACAGAACAGGGTCTCAAATTTAGAAAACCAACTAGTGCTTGCTTATGGGGAAAGGAGCATTGGGGTGCTGCATAAAACCAGAGACTGAAATTAGCACAGATAACATTCCATAAGCCAAATATGTAATAGACAAGACCTACTCCTTGCTCAACGAAATGGACTCAACACCACATATTCAACGCCTAGGAATATACCTGACTAGGAAGAATCTTAAAACCCATGGATATATATGTCTCGGTAAGAGAATCAAGCGTGTGTACAGCGGCGGAAATGCAGCAGTGAAAATCCGATAAATCCCGTTATCAAAATAAATTTCGAAAACAAAACACAAAGACAGTGAAATAGAGAGCAATTCTTAAATAATTCACTCAGGGCATGTGATGCAACCGGGATTGACCACATCTACACCCAGAGCTGGTTGAGACATAAGGCTGGACACTTCTGGCTGATAGCACTGGTGAGTTTCGGTGAGCAAATGCAGACCCTTTGAAGTCATACTGCATGGTACCCATTCCATGGGTCCCAACTCTCCAGGTTCAAGGCATTCTTCCTCCAGCTAAAACATGCATGGGAAACCCAGAGTATCGTCCACCGTGTGATTGGCAAACCATTTAAAATGCATCTCAGTTTTCGTATCCTGGTCCTCGGGTTCACCATTCCAGATGCTTTACTAACACTCTCCCCGCTTGGAGAGTCAGTGCCTTTAACCTCCTGTTTGGCACAGCTTGCCATTTCTGTGCAAGATGAACAGGAATAGGGAGAACCAATGAGAGACTAGCTGTAGGTGTCTGCACGGGCAAATGTAATGCTCATTGCCCACCAGGAAGAGGAATTAAACAAAGGCTCAGTGTGCCCTGCTGGAAACAGATTAGGGCCTGAAGCAATCCTGCGGTTTTGTGCCCAGCTCACAAGAAAGCGAGTTGAAGAAAGGAGCTCAGGGGCACTGTACTTCACAAACCTGCAGAGTTATAAATGACAGCTATCCTCCAAAAATATACTGAAGTAAGCCTGTGAAGGGGACTTGAAAGCGGGGCTGAATTTCAGGAAAACGATTGCAGGGGGTAGACTGGAATTGCCCTGAAAGCATAGGAAAAGAGGCACAACGTCGACAATGATGCACTTGGCCAAAAAGGGCGTATGCGTTTTTTCCTGAATATATTCAGGAAAAAACGCATACGCCCTTTTTGGCCAACCAAGCAAGCCTCTAAAGGAAATCTGCACTACAATGAAATCTCACTGCCCCCCCGGGCAAAAGGGCCATCTGAAAAAAGTGTAAAATCCAGAAAGGTAGGACAGGATATGGAGAACAGGGAGCCTTGTTATGCTGATTGGCAGGATGTAAATTGCCAGCAGCCACCCTGGAGAAGTGTATGGTGTTTCCTGAAACACGTAAGAAACCAAGCAACACAGCCTATGGCACTTCCACTTATGGTCCTATAGCTTACGGAAATTAAAATCAAAAACAGACAGCCACCCCAATATTTGGGACGGCTGTGTTCACAAGAAGCTCGTCTACAGTATCAGGTAAATATCCCAGAAAGCAAAAAATGGATAAAGAAGTTGTGGCACGTACGTGCAATGCAATATCACTCAGCAATGAAATCTGTGTCATCAGGCCCGTAGCGGCATAGTCAGTGGATGCAGGTACGGTGATTCTACGTGAACTACGTCACACAGAAATAGAAACATCCTAAGATATCACTAATACACGGAATGTAAACTTGACTACACATGAACTGAATTACAAAACAGAACAGGGTCTCAAATTTAGAAAACCAACTAGTGCTTGCTTATGGGGAAAGGAGCATTGGGGTGCTGCATAAAACCAGAGACTGAAATTAGCACAGATAACATTCCATAAGCCAAATATGTAATAGACAAGACCTACTCCTTGCTCAACGAAATGGACTCAACACCACATATTCAACGCCTAGGAATATACCTGACTAGGAAGAATCTTAAAACCCATGGATATATATGTCTCCGTGAGAGAAACAAGCGTGTGTACAGCGGTTGAAATGCAGCAGTGAAAATCCGATAAATCCCATTATCAAAATAAATTTCAAAAACAAAACACAAAGACAGTGAAAATGAGAGCAATTCTTAAATAATTCACTCAGGGCATGTGATGCAACCGGGATTGACCACATCTACACCCAGAGCTGGTTGAGACATAAGGCTGGACACTTCTGGCTGATAGCACTGGTGAGTTTCGGTGAGTAAATGCAGACCCTTTGAAGTCATACTGCATGGTACCAATTCCATGGGTCCCAACTCTCAAGGTTCAAGGGATTCTTCCTCCAGCTAAAACATGCATGGGAAACCCAGAGTATCGTCCACCGTGTGATTGGGAAACGATTTAAAATGCATCTCAGTTTTCGTATCCTGGTCCTCGGGTTCACCATTCCAGATGCTTTACTAACACTCTCCCCGCTTGGAGAGTCAGTGCCTTAACCTCCTGTTTGGCACAGCTTGCCATTTCTGTGCAAGATGAACAGGAATAGGGAGAACCAATGAGAGACTAGCTGTAGGTGTCTGCACGGGCAAATGTAACGCTCATTGCCCACCAGGAAGAGGAATTAAACAAAGGCTCAGTGTGCCCGGCTGGAAACAGATTAGGGCCTGAAGGAATCCTGCGGTTTTGTGCCCAGCTCACAAGAAAGCGAGTTGAAGAAAGGAGCTCAGGGGCACTGTAATTCACAAACCTGCAGAGTTATAAATGACAGCTATCCTCCAAAAATATATTGAAGTAAGCCTGCGAAGGGGACTTGAAAGCGGGGCAGAATTTCAGGAAAACGATTGCAGGGGGTAGACTGGAAATGCCCTGAAAGCATAGGAAAAGAGGCAGAACGTCGACAATGATGCACTTGGCCACAAAGGGCGTATGCGTTTTTTCCTGAATATATTCAGGAAAAAACGCATACGCCCTTTTTGGCCAACCGAGCAAGCCTGCAAAGGAAATCTGCAGTACAATGAAATCTCACTGCCCCCCGGCAAAGGGACATCTGAAAAAAGTGTAAAATCCAGAAAGGTAGGACAGGATATGGAGAACAGGGAGCCTTGTTATGCTGATTGGCAGGATGTAAATTGTGAACAGCCACCCTGGAGAAGTGTAAGGTGTTTCCTGAAACACGTAAGAAATAAAGCAACACAGCCTATGGCAATTGCACTTATGGTCCTATAGCTTACGGAAATTAAAATCAAAAACAGAGAGCCACCCCAAAGTTTGGGACGGCTGTGTTCCCAAGAAGCTCGTCTACAGTACCAGGTAAATATCCCAGAAAGCAAAAAATGGATAAAGAAATTGTGGCACGTACGTGCAATGCAGTATCACTCAGCAATGAAATCTGTGTCATCAGGCCCGTAGCGGCATAGTGAGTGGATGCAGGTACGGTGATTCTACGTGAACTACGTCACACAGAAATAGAAACATCATAAGATATCACTAATACACGGAATGTAAACTTGACTACACATGAACTGAATTACAAAACAGAACAGGGTCTCAAATTTAGAAAACCAACTAGTGCTTGCTTATGGGGAAAGGTGCGTTGGGGTGCTGCATAAAACCAGAGACTGAAATTAGCACAGATAACTTTCCATAAGCCAAATATGTAATAGATAAAACCTACTCCTTGCTCAACGAAATGGACCCAACACCACATATTCAATGCCTAGGAATATACCTGACTAGGAAGAATCTTAAAACCCATGGATATATATGTCTCCATAAGAGAATCAAGCGTGTGTACAGCGGCCGAAACGCAGCAGTGAAAATCCGATAAATCCCATTATCAAAATAACTTTCGAAAACAAAACACAAAGACAGTGAAATAGAGAGCAATTCTTAAATAATTCACTCAGGGCATGTGATGCAACCGGGATTGACCACATCTACACCCAGAGCTGGTTGAGACATAAGGCTGGACACTTCAGGCTGATAGCACTGGTGAGTTTCGGTGAGTAAATGCAGACCCTTTGAAGTCATACTGCATGGTACCCATTCCATGGGTCCCAACTCTCCAGGTTCAAGGGATTCTTCCTCCAGCTAAAACATGCATGGGAAACCCAGAGTATCGTCCACCGTGTGATTGGGAAACGATTTAAAATGCATCTCAGTTTTCGTATCCTGGTCCTCGGGTTCACCATTCCAGATGCTTTACTAACACTCTCCCCGCTTGGAGAGTCAGTGCCTTTAACCTCCTCTTTGGCACAGCTTGCAATTTCTGTGCAAGATGAACAGGAATAGGGAGAACCAATGAGAGACTAGCTGTAGGTGTCTGCACGGGCAAATGTAACGCTCATTGCCCACCAGGAAGAGGAATTAAACAAAGGCTCAGCGTGCCCTGCCGGAAACAGATTAGGGCCTGAAGCAATCCTGCAGTTTTGTGCCCAGCTCACAAGAAAGCGAGTTGAAGAAAGGAGCTCAGGGGCACTGTACTTCACAAACCTGCAGAGTTATAAATGACAGCTATCCTCCAAAAATATATTGAAGTAAGCCTGCGAAGGGGACTTGAAAGCGGGGCAGAGTTTCAGGAAAACCATTGCAGGGGGTAGACTGGTATTGCCCTGAAAGCATAGGAAAAGAGGCACAACGTCGACAATGATGCACTTGGCCACAAAGGGCGTATGCGTTTTTTCCTGAATATATTCAGGAAAAAACGCATACGCCCTTTTTGGCCAACCAAGCACGCCTCTATAGGAAATCTGCACTATAATGAAATCTCACTGCCCCCCCAGAAAAATGGCCATCTGAAAAAAGTGTAAAATCCAGAAAGGTAGGACAGGATATGGAGAACAGGGAGCCTTGTTAGGCCGATTGGCAGGATGTAAATTGCCAGCAGCCACCCTGGAGAAGTGTATGGTGTTTCCTGAAACACGTAAGAAACAAAGCAACACAGCCTATGGCACTTCCACTTATGGTCCTATAGCTTACGGAAATTAAAATCAAAAACAGACAGCCACCCCAATATTTGGGATGGCTGTGTTCACAAGAAGCTCGTCTACAGTACCAGGTAAATATCCCAGAATGCAAAAAATGGATAAAGAATTTGTGGCACGTACGTACAATGCAATATCACTCAGCAATGAAATCTGTGTCATCAGGCCCGTAGCGGCATAGTAAGTGGATGCAGGTACGGTGATTCTACGTGAACTACGTCACACAGAAAAAGAAACATCATAAGATATCACTAATACACGGAATGTAAACTTGACTACACATGAACTGAATTACAAAACAGAACAGGGTCTCAAATTTAGAAAACCAACTAGTGCTTGCTTATGGGGAAAGGTGCTTTGGGGTGCTGCATAAAACCAGAGACTGAAATTAGCACAGATAACTTTCCATAAGCCAAATATGTAAAAGACAAGACCTACTCCTTGCTCAACGAAATGGACCCAACACCACATATTCAACGCCTAGGAATATACCTGACTAGGAAGAATCTTAAAACCCATGGATATATATGTCTCCGTAAGAGAATCAAGCGTGTGTACAGCGGCCGAAACGCAGCAGTGAAAATCCGATAAATCCCATTATCAAAATAAATTTCGAAAACAAAACACAAAGACAGTGAAATAGAGAGCAATTCTTAAATAATTCACTCAGGGCATGTGATGCAACCGGGATTGACCACATCTACACCCAGAGCTGGTTGAGACATAAGGCTGGACACTTCAGGCTGATAGCATTGGTGAGTTTCGGTGAGCAAATTCAGACCTTTTGAAGTCATACTGCATGGTACCCATTCCATGGGTCCCAACTCTCCAGGTTCAAGGCATTCTTCCTCCAGCTAAAACATGCATGGGAAATCTAGAGTATCGTCCACCGTGCGATTGGGAAACGATTTAAAATGCATCTCAGTTTTCGTATCCTGGTCCTCGGGTTCACCATTCCAGATGCTTTACTAACACTCTCCCCGCTTGGAGAGTCAGTGCCTTTAACCTCCTGTTTGGCACAGCTTGCAATTTCTGTGCAAGATGAACAGGAATAGGGAGAACCAATGAGAGACTAGCTGTAGGTGTCTGCACGGGCAAATGTAACGCTCATTGCCCACCAGGAAGAGGAATTAAACAAAGGCTCAGCGTGCCCTGCTGAAAACAGATTAGGGCCTGAAGCAATCCTGCGGTTTTGTGCCCAGCTCACAAGAAAGCGAGTTGAAGAAAGGAGCTCAGGGGCACTGTAATTCACAAACCTGCAGAGTTATAAATGACAGCTATCCTCCAAAAATATATTGAAGTAAGCCTGCGAAGGGGACTTGAAAGCGGGGCAGAATTTCAGGAAAACCATTGCAGGGGGTAGACTGGAATTGCCCTGAAAGCATAGGAAAAGAGGCACAACGTCGTCAATGATGCACTTGGCCAAAAAGGGCGTATGCGTTTTTTCCTGAATATATTCAGGAAAAAACGCATACGCCCTTTTTGGCCAACCAAGCAAGCCTGAAAAGGAAATCTGCACTACAATGAAATCTCACTGCCCCCCCCCTGGGCAAAAGGGCCATCTGAAAAAACGTGTAAAATCCAGAAAGGTAGGACAGGATATGGAGAACAGGGAGCCTTGTTATGCTGATTGGCAGGATGTAAATTGCCAACAGCCACCCTGGAAAAGTGTATGGTGTTTCCTGAAACACGTAAGAAATAAAGCAACACAGCCTTTGGCAATTGCACTTATGGTCCTATTCCTTAGGGATATTAAAATCAAAAACAGAGAGCCACCCCAAAGTTTGGGACGGCTGTGTTCCCAGGAAGCTCGTCTACAGTACCAGGTAAATATCCCAGAAAGCAACAAATGGATAAAGAAGTTGTGGCACGTACGTGCAATGCAATATCACTCAGCAATGAAATCTGTGTCATCAGGCCCGTAGCGGCATAGTGAGTGGATGCAGGTACGGTGATTCTACGTGAACTACGTCACACAGAAAAAGAAACATCATAAGATATCACTAATGCACTGAATGTAAACTTGACTACACATGAACTGAATTAAAAAACAGAACAGGGTCTCAAATTTAGAAAACCAACTAGTGCTTGCTTATGGGGAAAGGTGCGTTGGGGTGCTGCATAAAATCAGAGACTGTAATTAGCACAGATAACTTTCCATAAGCCAAATATGTAATAGACAAGACCTACTCCTTGCTCAACGAAATGGACCCAACACCAGATATTCAACGCCTAGGAATATACCTGACTAGGAAGAATCTTAAAACCCATGGATATATATGTCTCCGTAAGAGAATCAAGCGTGTGTACAGCGGCCGAAACGCAGTAGTGAAAATCCGATAAATCCCATTATCAAAATAAATTTCGAAAGCAAAACACAAAGACAGTGAAATAGAGAGCAATTCTTAAATAATTCACTCAGGGCATGTGATGCAACCGGGATTTAGCACATCTACACCCAGAGCTGGTTGAGACATAAGGCTGGACACTTCAGGCTGATAGCATTGGTGAGTTTCGGTGAGCAAATGCAGACCCTTTGAAGTCATACTGCATGGTACCCATTCCATGGGTCCCAACTCTCCAGGTTCAAGGGATTCTTCCTCCAGCTAAAACATGCATGAGAAACCTAGAGTATCGTCCACCGTGTGATTGGGAAACAATTTAAAATGCATCTCAGTTTTTGTATCCTGGTCCTCGGGTTCACCATTCCAGATGCTTTACTAACACTCTCCCCGCTTGGAGAGTCAGTGCCTTTAACCTCCTCTTTGGCACAGGTTGCAATTTCTGTGCAAGATGAACAGGAATAGGGAGAAACAATGAGAGACTAGCTGTAGGTGTCTGCACGGGCAAATGTAACGCTCATTGCCCACCAGGAAGAGGATTTAAACAAAGGCTCAGTGTGCCCTCCTGGAAACAGATTAGGGCCTGAAGCAACCCTGCGGTTTTGTGCCCAGCTCACAAGAAAGCGAGTTGAAGAAAGGAGCTCAGGGGCACTGTAATTCACAAACCTGCAGAGTTATAAATGACAGCTATCTTCCAAAAGTATATTGAAGTAAGCCTCCGAAGGGGACTTGAAAGCGGGGCAGAATTTCAGGAAAACGATTGCAGGGGGTAGACAGGTATTGCCCTGAAAGTATGGGAAAAGAGGCACAACGTCGACAATGATGCACTTGGCCAAAAAGGGCGTATGCGTTTTTTCCTGAATATATTCAGGAAAAAACGCATACGCCCTTTTTGGCCAACCAAGCAAGCCTGTAAAGGAAATCTGCACTACAATGAAGTCTCACTGCCCCCCGGGCAAGAGGGCCATCTGAAAAAAGTGTAAAATCCAGAAAGGTAGGACAGGATATGGAGAACAGGGAGCCTTGTTATGCTGATTGGCAGGATGTAAATTGCCAGCAGCCACCCTGGAGAAGTGTATGGTGTTTCCTGAAACACGTAAGAAACAAAGCAACACAGCCTATGGCACTTCCACTTATGGTCCTATAGCTTACGGAAATTCAAATCAAAAACAGACAGCCACCCCAATATTTAGGACAGCTGTGTTCACAAGAAGCTCGTCTACAGTATCAGGTAAATATCCCAGAAAGCAAAAAATGGATAAAGAAGTTGTGGCACGTACATACAATGCAATATCACTCAGCAATGAAATCTGTGTCATAAGGCCCGTAGCAGCATAGTGAGTGGATGCAGATACGGTGAATCTACGTGAACTACGTCACACAGAAAAAGAAACATCATAGGATATCACTAATACACGGAATGTAAACTGGACTACACATGAACTGAATTACAAAACAGAACAGGGTCTCAAATTTAGAAAACCAACTAGTGCTTGCTTATGGGGAAAGGTGCCTTGGGGTGCTGCATAAAACCAGAGACTGAAATTAGCACAGATAACTTTCCATAAGCCAAATATGTAATAGACAAGACCTACTCCTTGCTCAACGAAATGGACCCAACACCACATATTCAACGCCTAGTAATATACCTGACTAGGAAGAATCTTAAAACCCATGGATATATATGTCTCCGTAAGAGAATCAAGCGTGTGTACAGTGGCCGAAACGCAGCAGTGAAAATCCGATAAATCCCATTATCAAAATAAATTTCGAAAACAAAACACAAAGACAGTGAAAATGAGAGCAATTCTTAAATAATTCACTCAGGGCATGTGATGCAAGCGGGATTGACCACATCTACACCCAGAGCTGGTTGAGACATAAGGCTGGACACTTCAGGCTGATAGCATTGGTGAGTTTCGGTGAGCAAATGCAGACCCTTTGAAGTCATACTGCATGGTACCTATTCCATGGGTCCCAATTCTTCAGGTTCAAGGGATTCTTCCTCCAGCTAAAACATGCATGGGAAACCCAGAGTATCGTCCACTGTGTGATTGTGAAACGATTTAAAATGCATCTCAGTTTTCGTATCCAGGTCCTCTGGTTCACCATTCCAGATGCTTTACTAAAACTCTCCCTGCTTGGAGAGTCAGTGCCTTTAACCTCCTGTTTGGCACAGCTTGCAATTTTTGTGCAAGATGAACAGGAATAGGGAGAACCAATGAGAGAGTAGCTGTAGGTGTCTGCACGGGCAAATATAACGCTCATTGCCGACCAGGAAAGGTAATTAACCAAAGGCTCAGTGTGCCCTGTCGGAAACAGATTAGGGCCTGAAGCAATCCTGCGGTTTTGTGCCCAGCTCACAAGAAAGCGAGTTGAAGAAAGGAGCTCAGGGGCACTGTAATTCACAAACCTGCAGAGTTATAAATGACAGCTATCCTCCAAAAATATATTGAAGTAAGCCTGCGAAGGGGACTTAAAAGCGGGGCAGAATTTCAGGAAAACGACTGCAGGGGGTAGACTGGAATTGCCCTGAAAGCATAGGAAAAGAGGCACAATGTCGACAATGATGCACTTGGTCAAAAAGGGCGTATGCGTTTTTTCCTGAATATATTCAGGAAAAAACGCATACGCCCTTTTTGGCCAACCAAGCAAGCCTGTAAAGGAAATCTGCACTACAATGAAGTCTCACTGCCCCCTGGGCAAGAGGGCCATCTGAAAAAAGTGTAAAATCCAGAAAGGTAGGACAGGATATGGAGAACAGGGAGCCTTGTTATGCTGATTGGCAGGATGTAAATTGCCAACAGCCACCATGGAGAAGTGTATGGTGTTTCCTGAAACACGTAAGAAATAAAGCAACACAGCCTATGGCAATTGCACTTATGGTCCTATTCCTTAGGGAAATTAAAATCAAAAACAGAGAGCCACTCCAAAGTTTGGGACGGCTGTGTTTCCAAGAAGCTCGTCTACAGTACCAGGTAAATATCCCAGAAAGCAAAAAATGGATAAAGAAGTTGTGGCACGTACGTGCAATGCAATATCACTCAGCAATGAAATCTGTGTCATCAGGCCCGTAGCGGCATAGTGAGTGGATGCAGCTACGGTGATTCTACGTGAACTACATCACACAGAAAAAGAAACATCATAAGGTATCACTAATACACGGAATGTAAACTTGACTACACATGAACTGAATTACAAAACAGAACAGGGTCTCAAATTTAGAAAACCAACTAGTGCTTGCTTATGGGGAAAGGTGCCTTGGGGTGCTGCATAAAACCAGAGACTGAAATTAGCACAGATAACATTCCATAAGCCAAATATGTAATAGACAAGACCTACTCCTTGCTCAACGAAATGGACTCAACACCACATATTCAACGCCTAGGAATATACCTGACTAGGAAGAATCTTAAAACACATGGATATATATGTCTCCGTAAGAGAATCAAGCGTGTGTACAGCGGCCGAAACGCAGCAGTGAAAATCCGATAAATCCCATTATCAAAATAAATTTCGAAAACAAAACACAAAGACAGTGAAATAGAGAGCAATTCTTAACTAATTCACTCAGGGCATGTGATGCAACCGGGATTGACCACATCTACACCCAGAGCTGGTTGAGACATAAGGCTGGACACTTCAGGCTGATAGCATTGTTGAGTTTCGGTGAGCAAATGCAGACCCTTTGAAGTCATACTGCATGGTACCTATTCCATGGGTCCCAACTCTTCAGGTTCAAGGGATTCTTCCTCCAGCTAAAACATGCATGGGAACCCCACAGTATGGTCCACCGTGTGATTGGGAAACGATTTAAAATGCATCTCAGTTTTCGTATCCTGGTCCTCGGGTGCACCATTCCACATGCTTTACTAACACTCTCCCCGCTTGGAGACTCACTGCCTTTAACCTCGTGTTTGGCACAGCTTGCAATTTCTGTGCAAGATGAACAGGAATAGGGAGAACCAATGAGAGACTAGCTGTAGGTGTCTGCACGGGCAAATGTAACGCTCATTGCCCACCAGGAAGAGGAATTAAACAAAGGCTCAGCGTGCCCTGCTGAAAACAGATTAGGGCCTGAAGCAATCCTGCGGTTTTGTGCCCAGCTCACAAGAAAGCGAGTTGAAGAAAGGAGCTCAGGGGCACTGTAATTCAAAAACCTGCAGAGTTATAAATGACAGCTATCCTCCAAAAATATATTGAAGTAAGCCTGCGAAGGGGACTTGAGAGCGGGGCAGAATTTCAGGAAAACGATTGCAGGGGTAGACTGGAATTGCCCTGAAAGCATAGGAAAAGAGGCAGAACGTCGTCAATGATGCACTTGGCCAAAAAGGGCGTATGCGTTTTTTCCTGAATATATTCAGGAAAAAACGCATACGCCCTTTTTGGCCAACCAAGCAATCCTGTAAAGGAAATCTGCACTACAATGAAGTCTCACTGCCCCCACACCCCGGGCAAAAGGGCCATCTGAAAAAAGTGTAAAATCCAGAAAGGTAGGACAGGATATGGAGAACAGGGAGCCTTGTTATGCTGATTGGCAGGATGTAAATTGCCAGCAGCCTCCCTGGAGAAGTGTATGGTGTTTCCTGAAACACGTAAGAAACAAAGCAACACAGCCTGTGGCACTTCCACTTATGGTCCTATAGCTTACGGAAATTAAAATCAAAAACAGAGAGCCACCCCAAAGTTTGGGACGGCTGTGTTCCCAAGAAGCTCGTCTACAGTACCAGGTAAATATCCCAGAAAGCAAAAAATGGATAAAGAAGTTGTGGCACGTACGTGCAATGCAATATCACTCAGCAATGAAATCTTTGTCATCAGGCCCGTAGCGGCATAGTGAGTGGATGCAGGTACGGTGATTCTACGTGAACTACGTCACACAGAAATGGAAACATCATAAGATATCACTAATACACGGAATGTAAACTTGACTACACATGAACTGAATTACAAAACAGAACAGGGTCTCAAATTTAGAACACCAACTAGTGCTTGCTTATGGGGAAAGGTGCCTTGGGGTGCTGCATAAAACCAGAGACTAAAATTAGCACAGATAACATTCCATAAGCCAAATATGTAATAGACAAGACCTACTCCTTGCTCAACGAAATGGACTCAACACCACATATTCAACGCCTAGGAATATACCTGACTAGGAAGAATCTTAAAACCCATGGATATATATGTCTCGGTAAGAGAATCAAGCGTGTGTACAGCGGCGGAAATGCAGCAGTGAAAATCCGATAAATCCCATTATCAAAATAAATTTCGAAAACAAAACACAAAGACAGTGAAATAGAGAGCTACTCTTAAATAATTCACTCAGGGCATGTGAAGCAACCGGGATTGACCACATCTACACCCAGAGCTGGTTGAGACATAAGGCTGGACACTTCAGGCTGATAGCGTTGGTGAGTTTCGGTGAGCAAATGCAGACCCTTTGAAGTCATACTGCATGGTACCCAATCCATGGGTCCCAACTCTCCAGGTTCAAGGCATTCTTCCTCCAGCTAAAACATGCATGGGAAACCCAGAGTATCGTCCACCGTGTGATTGGGAAACGATTTAAAATGCATCTCAGTTTTCGTATCCTGGTCCTCGGGTTCACCATTCCAGATGCTTTACTAACACTCTCCCCGCTTGGAGAGTCAGTGCCTTTAACCTCCTGTTTGGCACAGCTTGCAATTTCTGTGCAAGATGAACAGGAATAGGGAGAACCAATGAGAGACTAGCTGTAGGTGTCTGCACGGGCAAATGTAACGCTCATTTCCCACCAGGAAGAGGAATTAACCAAAGGCTCCGCGTGCCCTGCCGGAAACAGATTAGGGCCTGAAGCAATCCTGCGGTTTTGTGCCCAGCTCACAAGAAAGCGAGTTGAAGAAAGGAGCTCAGGGGCACTGTAATTCACAAACCTGCAGAGTTATAAATGACAGCTATCCTCCAAAAATATATTGAAGTAAGTCTGCGAAGGGGACTTGAAAGCGGGGCTGAATTTCAGGAAAACGATTGCAGGAGGTAGACTGGAATTGCCCTGAAAGCATAGGATAAGAGGCAGAACGTGGACAATGATGCACTTGGCCAAAAAGGGCGTATGCGTTTTTTCCTGAATATATTCAGGAAAAAACGCATACGCCCTTTTTGGCCAACCAAGCAAGCCTCTAAAGGAAATCTGCACTACAATGAAATCTCACTGCCCCCCCGGGCAAAAGGGCCATCTGAAAAAAGTGTAAAATCCAGAAAGGTAGGACAGGATATGGAGAACAGGGAGCCTTGTTATGCTGATTGGCAGGATGTAAATTGCCAGCAGCCACCCTGGAGAAGTGTATGGTGTTTCCTGAAACACGTAAGAAACAAAGCAACACAGCCTATGGCACTTCCACTTATGGTCCTATAGTTTACGGAAATTAAAATCAAAAACAGACAGCCACCCCAATATTTGGGACGGCTGTGTTCACAAGAAGCTCGTCTACAGTATCAGGTAAATATCCCAGAAAGCAAAAAATGGATAAAGAAGTTGTGGCACGTACGTGCAATGCAATATCACTCAGCAATGAAATCTGTGTCATCAGGCCCGTAGCGGCATAGTGAGTGGATGCACGTACGGTGATTCTACGTGAACTACGTCACACAGAAAAAGAAACATCATAAGGTATCACTAATACACGGAATGTAAACTTGACTACACATGAACTGAATTACAAAACAGAACAGGGTCTCAAATTTAGAAAACCAACTAGTGCTTGCTTATGGGGAAAGGTGCGTTGGGGTGCTGCATAAATCCAGAGACTGAAATTAGCACAGATAACATTCCATAAGCCAAATATGTAATAGACAAGACCTACTCCTTGCTCAACGAAATGGACTCAACACCACATATTCAACGCCTAGGAATATACCTGACTAGGAAGAATCTTAAAACCCATGGATATATATGTCTCCGTAAGAGAATCAAGCGTGTGTATAGCGGCCGAAATGCAGCAGTGAAAATCCGATAAATCCCATTATCAAAATAAATTTCGAAAACAAAACACAAAGACAGTGAAATAGAGAGCAATTCTTAAATAATTCACTCAGGGCATGTGATGCAACCGGGATTGACCACATTTACACCCAGAGCTGGTTGAGACATAAGGCTGGACACTTCTGGCTGATAGCACAGGTGAGTTTTGGTGAGCAAATGCAGACCCTTTGAAGTCATACTGCATGGTACCCATTCCATGGGTCACAACTCTCCAGGTTCAAGGCATTCTTCCTCCAGCTAAAACATGCATGGGAAACCCAGAGTATCGTCCACCGTGTGATTGGGAAATGATTTAAAATGCATCTCAGTTTTCGTATCCTGGTCCTCGGGATCACCATTCCAGATGCTTTACTTACACTCTCCCCGCTTGGAGAGTCAGTGCCTTTAACCTCCTGTTTGGCACAGCTTGCCATTTCCGTGCAAGATGAACAGGAATAGGGAGAACCAATGAGAGACTAGCTCTAGGTGTCTGCACGGGCAAATGTAACGCTCATTGCCCACCAGGAAGAGGAATTAAACAAAGGCTCAGTGTGCCCTGCTGGAAACAGATTAGGGCCTGAAGCAATCCTGCGGTTTTGTGCCCAGCTCACAAGAAAGCGAGTTGAAGAAAGGAGCTCATGGGCACTGTACTTCACAAAACTGCAGAGTTATAAATGACAGCTATCCTCCAAAAATATATTGAAGTAAGCCTGCGAAGGGGATTTGAAAGCGGGGCAGAATTTCAGGAAAACGATTGCAGGGGGTAGACTGGAATTGCCCTGAAAGCATAGGAAAAGAGGCACAACGTCGACAATGATGCACTTGGCCAAAAAGGGCGTATGCGTTTTTTCCTGAATATATTCAGGAAAAAACGCATACGCCCTTTTTGGCCAACCAAGCAAGCCTGTAAAGGAAATCTGCACTACAATGAAATCTCACTGCCCCCCAGGGCAAAAGGGCCATCTGAAAAAAGTGGAAAATCCAGAAAGGTAGGACAGGATATGGAGAACAGGGAGCCTTGTTATGCTGATTGGCAGGATGTAAATTGCCAGCAGCCACCCTGGAGAAGTGTATGGTGTTTCCTGAAACACGTAAGAAACAAAGCAACACAGCCTATGGCACTTCCACTTATGGTCCTATAGCTTACGGAAATTAAAATCAAAAACAGACAGCCACCCCAATATTTGGGACGGCTGTGTTCACAAGAAGCTCGTCTACAGTATCAGGTAAATATCCCAGAAAGCAAAAAATGGATAAAGAAGTTGTGGCACGTACGTGCAATGCAATATCACTCAGCAATGAAATCTGTGTCATCAGGCCCGTAGCGGCATAGTGAGTGGATGCAGGTACGGTGATTCTACGTGAACTACGTCACACAGAAAAAGAAACATCATAAGATATCACTAATACACGGAATGTAAACTTGACTACACATGAACTGAATTACAAAACAGAAAAGGGTCTCAAATTTAGAAAACCAACTAGTGCTTGCTTATGGGGAAAGGTGCCTTGGGGTGCTGCATAAAACCAGAGACTGAAATTAGCACAGATAACTTTCCATAAGTCAAATATGTAATAGACAAGACCTACTCCTTGCTCAACGAAATGGACCCAACACCACATATTCAACGCCTAGGAATATACCTGACTAGGAAGAATCTTAAAACCCATGGATATATATGTCTCGGTAAGAGAATCAAGCGTGTGTACAGCGGCGGAAATGCAGCAGTGAAACTCCGATAAATCCCATTATCAAAATAAATTTCGAAAACAAAACACAAAGACAGTGAAATAGAGAGCAATTCTTAAATAATTCACTCAGGGCATGTGATGCAACCGGGATTGACCACATCTACACCCAGAGCTGGTTGAGACATAAGGCTGGACACTTCAGGCTGATAGCACTGGTGAGTTTTGGTGACCAAATGCAGACCCTTTGAAGTCATACTGCATGGTACCCATTCCATGGGTCCCAACTCTCCAGGTTCAAGGCATTCTTCCTCCAGCTAAAACATGCATGGGAAACCCAGAGTATCATCCACCGTGTGATTGGGAAACGATTTAAAATGCATCTCAGTTTTCGTATCCTGGTCCTCGGGTTCACCATTCCAGATGCTTTACTAACACTCTCCCCGCTTGGAGAGTCAGTGCCTTTAACCTCCTGTTTGGCACAGCTTGCCATTTCTGTGCAAGATGAACAGGAATAGGGAGAACCAATGAGAGACTAGCTGTAGGTGTCTGCACGGGCAAATGTAACGCTCATTGCCCACCAGGAAGAGGAATTAAACAAAGGCTCAGTGTACCCTGCTGGAAACAGATTAGGGCCTGAAGCAATCCTGCGGTTTTGTGCCCAGCTCACAAGAAAGCGAGTTGAAGAAAGGAGCTCATGGGCACTGTACTTCACAAACCTGCAGAGTTATAAATGACAGCTATCCTCCAAAAATATATTGAAGTAAGCCTGCGAAGGGGACTTGAAAGCGGGGCTGAATTTCAGGAAAACGATTGCAGGGGGTAGACTGGAATTGCCCTGAAAGCATAGGAAAAGAGGCACAACGTTGACAATGATGCACTTGGCCAAAAAGGGCGTATGCGTTTTTTCCTGAATATATTCAGGAAAAAACGCATACGCCCTTTTTGGCCAACCAAGCAAGCCTCTAAAGGAAATCTGCACTACAATGAAATCTCACTGCCCCCCCGGGCAAAAGGGCCATCTGAAAAAAGTGTAAAATCCAGAAAGGTAGGACAGGATATGGAGAACAGGGAGCCTTGTTATGCTGATTGGCAGGATGTAAATTGCCAGCAGCCACCCTGGAGAAGTGTATGGTGTTTCCTGAAACACGTAAGAAACAAAGCAACACAGCCTATGGCACTTCCACTTATGGTCCTATAGCTTACGGAAATTAAAATCAATAACAGACAGCCACCCCAATATTTGGGACGGCTGTGTTCACAAGAAGCTCGTCTACAGTATCAGGTAAATATCCCAGAAAGCAAAAAATGGATAAAGAAGTTGTGGCACGTACGTACAATGCAATATCACTCAGCAATGAAATCTGTGTCATCAGGCCCATAGCGGCATAGTGAGTGGATGCAGGTATGGTGATTCTACGTGAACTACGTCACACAGAAAAAGAAACATCATAAGATATCACTAATACACGGAATGTAAACTTGACTACACATGAACTGAATTACAAAACAGAACAGGGTCTCAAATTTAGAAAACCAACTAGTGCTTGCTTATGGGGAAAGGTGCGTTGGGGTGCTGCATAAAACCAGAGACTGAAATTAGCACAGATAACTTTCCATAAGCCAAATATGTAATAGACAAGACCTACTCCTTGCTCAACGAAATGGACCCAACACCACATATTCAACGCCTAGGAATATACCTCACTAGGAAGAATCTTAAAACCCATGGATATATATGTCTCCGTAAGAGAATTAAGCGTGTGTACAGCGGCCGAAACGCAGCAGTGAAAATCCGATAAATCCCATTATCAAAATAAATTTCGAAAACAAAACACAAAGACAGTGAAATAGAGAGCAATTCTTAAATAATTCACTCAGGGCATGTGATGCAACCGGGATTGACCACATCTACACCCAGAGCTGGTTGAGACATAAGGCTGGACACTTCAGGCTGATAGCATTGGTGAGTTTCGGTGAGCAAATGCAGACCCTTTGAAGTCATACTGCATGGTACCCATTCCATGGGTCCCAACTCTCCAGGTTCAAGGGATTCTTCCTACAGCTAAAACATGCATGGGAAACCAAGAGTATCGTCCACCGTGTGATTGGGAAATGATTTAAAATGCATCTCAGTTTTCGTATCCTGGTCCTCGGGTTCACCATTCCAGATGCTTTACTAACACTCTCCCCGCTTGGAGAGTCAGTGCCTTTAACCTCCTGTTTCGCACAGCTTGCAATTTCTGTGCAAGATGAACAGGAATAGGGAGAACCAATGAGAGACTAGCTGTAGGTGTCTGCACGGGCAAATGTAACGCTCATTGCCCACCAGGAAGAGGAATTAAACAAAGGCTCAGTGTGCTCTGCTGGAAACAGATTAGGGCCTGAAGCAATCATGCGGTTTTGTGCCCAGCTCACAAGAAAGCGAGTTGAAGAAAGGAGCTCAGGGGCACTGTAGTTCACAAACCTGCAGAGTTATAAATGACAGCTATCCTCCAAAAATATATTGAAGTAAGCCTGCGAAGGGGACTTGAAAGCGGGGCTGAATTTCAGGAAAACGATTGCAGGGGGTAGACTGGAATTGCCCGGAAAGCATAGGAAAAGAGGCACAACGTCGACAATGATGCACTTGGCCAAAAAGGGCGTATGCGTTTCTTCCTGAATATATTCAGGAAAAAACGCATACGCCCTTTTTGGCCAACCAAGCAAGCCTCTAAAGGAAATCTGCACTACAATGAAGTCTCACTGCCCCCCGGGCAAAAGGGCCATCTGAAAAAAGTGTAAAATCCTGAAATGTAGGACAGGATATGGAGAACAGGGAGCCTTGTTATGCTGATTGGCAGGATGTAAATTGCCAGCAGCCACCCTGGAGAAGTGTATGGTGTTTCCTGAAACACGTAAGAAACAAAGCAACACAGCCTATGGCATTTCCACTTATGGTCCTATAGCTTACGGAAATTAAAATCAAAAACGGACAGCCACCCCAATATTTGGGACGGCTGTGTTCACAAGAAGCTCGTCTACAGTATCAGGTAAATATCCCAGAAAGCAAAAAATGGATAAAGAAGTTGTGGCACGTACGTACAATGCAATATCACTCAGCAATGAAATCTGTGTCATCAGGCCCGTAGCAGCATAGTGAGTGGATACAGGTACGGTGATTCTACGTGAACTACGTCACACAGAAAAAGAAACATCATAAGATATCACTAATACACGGAATGTAAACTTGACTACACATGAACTGAATTACAAAACAGAACAGGGTCTCAAATTTAGAAAACCAACTAGTGCTTGCTTATGGGGAAAGGTGTGTAGGGGTGCTGCATAAAACCAGAGACTGAAATTAGCACAGATAACTTTCCATAAGCCAAATATGTAATAGACAAGACCTACTCCTTGCTCAACGAAATGGACCCAACACCACATATTCAACGCCTATGAATATACCTGATTAGGAAGAATCGTAAAACCCATGGATATATATGTCTCCGTAAGAGAAACAAGCGTGTGTACAGCGGCCGAAACGCAGTAGTGAAAATCCGATAAATCCCATTATCAAAATAAATTTCGAAAACAAAACACAAAGACAGTGAAATAGAGAGCAATTCTTAAATAATTCACTCAGGGCATGTGATGCAACCGGGATTTAACACATCTACACACAGAGCTGGTTGAGACATAAGGCTGGACACTTCAGGCTGATAGCATTGGTGAGTTTCGGTGAGCAAATGCAGACCCTTTGAAGTCATACTGCATGGTACCCATTCCATGGGTCCCAACTCTCCAGGTTCAAGGGATTCTTCCTCCAGCTAAAACATGCATGGGAAACCCAGAGTATCGTCCACCGTGTGATTGGGAATCGATTTAAAATGCATCTCAGTTTTCGTATCCTGGTCCTGGGGTTCAACATTCCAGATGCTTTACTAACACTCTCCCCGCTTGGAGAGTCAGTGCCTTTAACCTCCTGTTTGGCACAGCTTGCAATTTCTGTGCAAGATGAACAGGAATAGGGAGAACCAATGAGAGACTAGCTGTAGGTGTCTGCACGGGCAAATGTAACGCTCATTGCCCACCAGGAAGGGAAATTAAACAAAGGCTCAGTGTGCCCTGCTGGAAACAGATTAGGGCCTGAAGCAATCCTGCGGTTTTGTGCCCAGCTCACAAGAAAGCGAGGTGAAGAAAGGAGCTCAGGGGCACTGTAATTCACAAACCTACCGAGTTATAAATAACAGCTATCCTCCAAAAATATATTGAAGTAAGCCTGCGAAGGGGACTGGAAAGCGGGGCAGAATTTCAGGAAAACGATTGCAGGGGGTAGACTGGAATTGCCTTGAAAGCATAGGAAAAGAGGCAGAACGTCGACAATGATGCACTTGGCCAAAAAGTGAGTATGCGTTTTTTCCTGAATATATTCAGGAAAAAATGCATACGCACTTTTTGGCCAACCAAGCAAGCCTGTAAAGAAATCTGCACTACAATGAAGTCTCACTGCCCCCCGGGCAAAAGGGCCATCTGAAAAAAGTGTAAAATCCAGAAAGGTAGGACAGGATATGGAGAACAGGGAGCCTTGTTATGCCGATTGGCAGGATGTAAATTGCCAACAGCCAACCTGGAGAAGTGTATGGTGTTTCCTGAAACACGTAAGAAATAAAGCAACACAGCCTATGGCACTTGCACTTATAGTCCTATAGCTTAGGGAAATTAAAATCAAAAACAGACAGCCACCCCAATGTTTGGGACGGCTGTGATCACAGGAAGCTCGTCTACAGTACCAGGTAAATATCCCAGAAAGCAAAAAATGGATAAAGAAGTTGTGGCACGTACGTGCAATGCAGTATCACTCAGCAATGAAATCTGTGTCATCAGGCCCGTAGCGGTTAGTGAGTGGATGCATGTACGGTGATTCTACGTGAACTACGTCACACAGAAATAGAAACATCATAAGATATCAGTGATACACGGAATGTAAACTTGACTACACATGAACTGAATTACAAAACAGAACAGGGTCTCAAATTTAGAAAACCAACTAGTGCTTGCTTATGGGGAAAGGTGCCTTGGGGTGCTGCATAAAACCAGAGACTGAAATTAGCACAGATAACTTTCCATAAGCCAAATATGTAATAGACAAGACCTACTCCTTGCTCAACGAAATGGACCCAACACCACATATTTAACGCCTAGGAATATACCTGACTAGGAAGAATCTTAAAACCCATGGATATATATGTCTCCGTAAGAGAATCAAGCGTGTGTACAGCGGCCGAAACGCAGCAGTGAAAATCCGATATATCCCATTAACAAAATAAATTTCGAAAACAAAACACAAAGACAGTGAAATAGAGAGCAATTCTTAAATAATTCACTCAGGGCATGTGATGCAACCAGGATTGACCACATCTACACGCAGAGCTGGTTGAGACATAAGGCTGGACACTTCAGGCTGATAGCATTGGTGAGTTTCGGTGAGCAAATGCAGACCTTTTGAAGTCATACTGCATGGTACCCATTCCATGGGTCCCAACTCTCCAGGTTCAAGGGATTCTTCCTCCAGCTAAAACATGCATGGGAAACCCAGAGTATCGTCCACCGTGTGATTGGGAAACGATTTAAAATGCATCTCAGTTTTCGTATCCTGGTCCTCGGGTTCACCATTCCAGATGCTTTACTAAGACTCTCCCCGCTTGGAGAGTCAGTGCCTTTAACCTCCTGTTTGGCACAGCTTGCAATTTCTGTGCAAGATGAACAGGAATAGGGAGAACCCATGAGAGACTAGCTGTAGGTGTCTGCACGGGCAAATGTAACGCTCATTTCCCACCAGGAAGAGGAATTAAACAAAGGCTCAGCGTGCCCTGCTGGAAACAGATTAGGGCCTGAAGCAATCCTGCGGTTTTGTGCCCAGCTCACAAGAAAGCGAGTTGAAGAAAGGAGCTCAGGGGCACTGTAATTCACAAACCTGCAGAGTTATAAATGACAGCTATCCTCCAAAAATATATTGAAGTAAGCCTGCGTAGGGGACTTGAAAGTGGGGCAGAATTTCAGGAAAACGATTGCAGGGGGTAGACTGGAATTGCCCTGAAAGCATAGGAAAAGAGGCACAACGTCGACAATGATGCACTTGGCCAAAAAGGGCGTATGCGTTTTTTCCTGAATATATTCAGGAAAAAACGCATACGCCCTTTTTGGCCAACCAAGCAAGCCTGTAAAGGAAATCTGCACTACAAAAAAATCTCACTGCCCCCCCGGGCAAAAGGGCCATCTGAAAAAAGTGTAAAATCCAGAAAGGTAGGACAGGATATGGAGAACAGGGAGCCTTGTTATGCTGATTGGCAGGATGTAAATTGCCAACAGCCACCCTGGAGAAGTATATGGTGTATCCTGAAACACGTAAGAAACAAAGCAACACAGCCTATGGCACTTGCACTTATGGTCCAATAGCTTACGGAAATTAAAATCAAAAACAGACAGCCACCCCAATATTTGGGACGGCTGTGTTCACAAGAAGCTCGTCTACAATATCAGGTAAATATCCCAGAAAGCAAAAAATGGATAAAGAAGTTGTGGCACGTACGTACAATGCAATATCACTCAGCAATGAAATCTGTGTCATCAGGCCCGTAGCGGCATAGTGAGTGGATGCAGGTACGGTGATTCTACGTGAACTACTTCACACAGAAATAGAAACATCATAAGATATCACTAATACACGGAATGTAAACTTGACTACACATGAACTGAATTACAAAACAGAACAGGGTCTCAAATTTAGAAAACCAACTAGTGCTTGCTTATGGGGAAAGGTGCCTTGGGGCGCTGCATAAAACCAGAGACTGAAATTAGCACAGATAACATTCCATAAGCCAAATATGTAATACACAAGACCTACTCCTTGCTCAACGAAACGGACTCAACACCACATATTCAACGCCTAGGAATACACCTGACTAAGAAGAATCTTAAAACCCATGGATATATATGTCTCCATAAGAGAATCAAGCGTGTGTACAGCGGCCGATACGCAGCAGTGAAAATCCGATAAATCCCATTATCAAAATAAATTTCGAAAACAAAACACAAAGACAGTGAAATAGAGAGCAATTCTTAAATAATTCACTCAGGGCATGTGATGCAACCGGGATTGACCACATCTACACCCAGAGCTGGTTGAGACATAAGGCTGGACACTTCAGGCTAATAGCATTGGTGAGTTTCGGTGAGCAAATGCAGACACTTTGAAGTCATACTGCATGGTACCCATTCCATGGGTCCCAACTCTTCAGGTTCAAGGGATTCTTCCTCCAGCTTAAACATGCATAGGAAACACAGAGTATGGTCCACCGTGTGATTGGGAAACGATTTAAAATGCATCTCATGTTTCGTATCCTGGTCCTCGGGTTCACCATTCCAGATGCTTTACTAACACTCTCCCCGCTTGGAGAGTCAGTGCCTTTAACCTCCTGTTTCACACAGCTTGCAATTTCTGTGCAAGATGAACAGGAATAGGGAGAACCAATGAGAGACTAGCTGTAGGTGTCTGCACGGGCAAATGTAACGCTCATTGCCCACCAGGAAGAGGAATTAAACAAAGGCTCAGTGTGCCCTGCTGGAAACAGATTAGGGCCTGAAGCAATCCTGCGGTTTTGTGCCCAGCTCACAAGAAAGCGAGTTGAAGAAAGGAGCTCAGGGGCACTGTACTTCACAAACCTGCAGAGTTATAAATGACAGCTATCCTCCAAAAATATATTGAAGTAAGCCTGCGAAGGGGACTTGAAAGCGGGGCTGAATTTCAGGAAAACGATTGCAGGGGGTAGACTGGAATTGCCCTGAAAGCATAGGAAAAGAGGCACAACGTCGACAATGATGCACTTGGCCAAAAAGGGCGTATGCGTTTTTTCCTGAATATATTCAGGAAAAAACGCATACGCCCTTTTTGGCCAACCAAGCAAGCCTGTAAAGGAAATCTGCACTACAATGAAATCTCACTGCCCCCCCGGGCAAAAGGGCCATCTGAAAAAAGTGTAAAATCCAGAAAGGTAGGACAGGATATGGAGAACAGGGAGCCTTGTTATGCTGATTGGCAGGATGTAAATTGCCAGCAGCCACCCTGGAGAAGTGTATGGTGTTTCCTGAAACACGTAAGAAACAAAGCAACACAGCCTATGGCACTTCCACTTATGGTCCTATAGCTTACGGAAATTAAAATCAAAAACAGACAGCCACCCCAATATTTGGGACGGCTGTGTTCACAAGAAGCTCGTCTACAGTATCAGGTAAATATCCCAGAAAGCAAAAATTGGATAAAGAAGTTGTGGCACGTACGTGCAATGTAATATCACTCAGCAATGAAATCTGTGTCATCAGGTCCATAGCGGCATAGTGAGTGGATGCAGGTATGGTGATTCTACGTGAAATAAGTCACACATAAAAAGAAACCTCATAAGGTATCACTAATACACAGTATGTAAACTTGACTACACATGAACTGAATTACAAAACAGAACAGTCTCAAATTTAGAAAACCAACTTGTGCTTGCTTATGGAGAAAGGTGCGTTGGAGTGCTGCATAAAACCAGAGACTGAAATTAGCACAGATACCGTTCCATAAGCCAAATATGTAATAGACAAGACCTACTCCTTGCTCAACGAAATGGACTCAACACCACATATTCAACGCCTAGGAATATACCTGACTAGGAAGAATCTTAAAACCCATGGATTTATATGTCTCCGTAAGAGAATCAAGAGTGTTTATAGCGGCATTAACGCAGCAGTGAAAATCCGATAAATCCCAGTGTCAAAAAAAAATTTCAAAAACAAAACACAATGACAGTGAAATAGAGAGCAATTCTTAAATAACTCACACAGGGCATGTGATGCAACCTGGTTTACCACATCTACACCCAGAGCTGGGTGAGAGATAAGGCTGGACTCTTTGTGCTGATAGCATTGGTGAGGTTCGGTGAGCAAATGCAGAACCTTTGATGTCATACTGCCTGGTACCCATTCCATGGTTCCCAACTCTCCAGGTTCTAAGGATTCTTCCTTCAGCTAAAATTTGCATGGGAAACCCAGAGTATGCTCCACCGTGTGACTGGGAAACCTTTTTACATGCATGTCTGTTTTCGTCCCCTGGTACTCAGGTTCACCATTCCAGACCCTTTTCTTACACTCTCCCCATTTGGAGAGTCAGTGCCTTTAACCTCCTGTTTGGCAGTGTTGGCAATTTCCACGCAAGATGAACAGGAATACGGAGAACCAATGGGAGACTATCTGTAGGTGTGTGCACGGGCAAATATTTTTTTTAACATCTTTATTGGGGTATAATTGCTTTACAATGGTGTGTTAGTTTTTGCTTTATAACAAAGTGAATCAGCTATACATATACATATGCTCCCTGTGTCTTCCCTCTTGTGTCTCCCTCCCTCCCTCTCTCCCCCTTCCACCCCTCCAGGCTGTCCCAACGCCCCAAGCTAATATCCCTGTGCCTTGCGGCTGCTTTCCCCTTGCCATCTACCTTACTACATTTGTTAGTGTGTATATGTCCATGACTCTCTCTCGCCCTGTCAAGACTCACCATTCCCCCTCCTCATATCCTCAATTCCGTTCTCCAGTAGGTCTGCGCCTCTATTCCTGTCTTATCCCTAGGTTCTTCATGACATTTTTTTCCTTTAAATTCCATATATATGTGTTAGCATATGCTATTTGTCTTTTTCTTTCTGACTTACTTCACTCTGTATGACAGACTCTAGGTCTATCCATCTCATTACAAATAAGTCAGTTTCATTTCTTTTTAAGGCTGAGTAATATTCCATTGTGTATATGTGCCACATCTTCTTTATCCATTCGTCCGATGATGGGCGCTTAGGTTCTTTCCATCTCCGGGCTATTGTAAATAGAGCTGCAATGAACATTTCGGTACATGACTCTTTTTGAATTTTGGTTTTCTCAGGGTATATGCCCAGTATGCACGGGCAATTTTAACACTCATTTCCCAACAGGAAGAGGAATTAACCAAAGGCTCAGCATGCCGTGCTGGAACAAGATTAGTGCCTGAAGCAATCCTGCGGTTTTGTGGCCAGCTCACAAGAAAGCGAGTTGAGGAAAGGAGCTCAGGGGCACTGTCATTCACATACCTGCAGACTTATAAATGACAGAAATCGTACACAAATATATTGAATTAAGGCTGCGAAGAGGACTTGAAAGTGGGGCAGAATTGCTGGAATCCGATTTCAGGAGGTAGACGTGAATTGCTCTGAAAGCATAAGAGAAGTGGCAGAACCTCGTCAATGAAGCACTTGGCCAAAAAGGGCATATGCATTTTTTCCAGGGCCATCATTAACGGGAGTAGGAGGCTCCCAGCATGCTCCAGTGGCCAACAGAGGGCCCACGTCACCAAGGCGATGTGAGCTAGCCAGGCAGGAGTGACCTGACATCAGAGGGCCCACCTCACAGAATGGTAGGGAACCCAGCCAGGATCAGACTCTCCCCAGAGGGCCCACATCACCAAGGTGATGGGAACCAGGCAGGAGTGTCCTCACACCCGTGGGGCCACATCATCAAAAGTTGAGGTACCCAGCACATGTGGCCTCAAACCAGAGGACCCACATCACCATGGGTTTCGGAGTGAGGCAGGCAGGATTAACCTCACAACACATGTCCCATTGTATACAAAATGTGTGGAAACCAGCAGTTGGATCTTCCTAGCAGGTGGCCCAGAGCACTGAGGCTATGAAATCCAGGCCGGCATGAACTCACAACAGAGGGCCCTCATTGTGATTCTGTAAGCAACCCAGCCGTTGTGACCTCAGAGCAGAAGGCCCACATCCCCATGGGGAAGGGAAACAAGCAGGAGTGTCATCGCAAGAGTGGGCACACATGAAAAAATGTGGGGAGCCCAGCAATTAGTGCCTGATGCCAGAGGGCCCTCATCACCGAGGGGCGGTGGCTCCCAGCCAGCTCCGACTGCTACCAGAGGGGAGACGTCGCCAATGCGGAGTGCGACAACCAGGCAGGAGTGACCTCAGAGCAGAGGGTCAACCTCACAGAAGTGTGAAGAACCAAAGAGGATCAGATTCTCACCAGAGGGCCCACATCACCAAGGGAATGGGAACCAGGCAGGAGTGTCCTCACACTAGTGGGGCCACATCACCGAAAAGTGAGGGACCCAGCACACGTGGCCTCAAACCAGAGGACACACATCACAAGGGAGCTGGGATTGAGGCAGGCAGGAGGAGCCTCAAAACAGAGGGACCATAGAATTAAAGAGGTGAAGAATCCCGCAGTTGGAACCTCCCAGCAGGCGGCCAGGAGCAGCGAGACTATGGGATCCAGGCCAGAATGATCTCACACCAGAGGGCCGTCATCATGAAACTGTGAGCAACCTAGGCGTTGGGATCTCAGAGCAGAAGGCCCACATTCCCATGGGGTTGGGAACCTGTCAGAAGTGTACTCGCACCACAGGGCACACATCAGAGAATTTAGGGAACCCAGGAGTTAGGGCCTGATGCCAGAGGGCCCTCATTACCAAGGGGAGGAGACTCCAATCAGGCACCAACACCCAACTGAGGGTCCACGTCGCCAAGGTGACGTGTGACAGCCAGGTAGGAGTGACCTCACCGCACAGGGCCTACCTCACAGAAGGGTGAGGAACACAGCCAGGATAAGACTCTCACCAGAGGGCCCACATCACCAAGGTGATCAGAACCAGGCAGGAGAGTCTTCACACCAGTGTGGCCACATCATAGAAAGGTGAGGAACCCAGCACATGTGGCCTAAACCAGAAGACCCACATCTCCAAGGGGCTTGGAATGAGGCAGGCAGGAGTAGCCTCTCAACACAGGGCCCATAGAATAAAAATGCTGAGGAATCCAGCAATGGGAACCTCCCAGCAGGCGGCCAAGAGCACCAAGTCTATGCGATTCAGGCCGCAGTAAACTCACAGCAGAGGGTCCACATCATGAAACTGCGAGCAACCCAGCCATTTGGACCTCAGAGCAGAAGGTCCACATCCCCAAGGTGTTGGGAGCATGGCAGGAGTGTCCTCGCACCACTTAGCACATATCAGAAAATGTGGGTACCCAGCAGTTAGGGCCTGACGCCAGAGGGCCCTCATCACCGAGGGGAGGAGGCTCCCAGCATGTTCCAACTACCACAAGAGGGCCCACGTCGCCAAGGCGGGGTGTGCCAGCCAGGCAGGAGTGACCTCACAGCAGACGGCCCACCTCAAAGAAGTGTGACGAACCCAACCAGGATCAGACTCTCACCAGAGGGCCCATATCACCAAGGGGACAGGAACCAGGCACGAGAGTCCTCACACCAGTGGGGCCACATCACTAAAAGATGAGGAAACTGGCACATGTGGCCACAAACCAGAGGACCTACATCACCAAGGGGCTGGGAGTGACACAGGCAGGAGGAGCCTCCCAACACAGGGCCCAAAGAATAAAAAAGGTGAGGAACCCAGCAGTTGGAACTTCCCAGCAGGCGGCCCAGAGTACAGAGGCTATGGGATCTAGGAATGAGTGAACTAACACCAGAGAGCTAACATCAGGAAACTGTGAGCAACCCAGTCGTTGGAACCTCAGAGCAGAAGGCCCATATCGCCATGGGGATGGGAACATTTCACGAGTGTCCTGGCATCACTGGGCTCACATCAGAAAACCTGGGGAGCCCAGCAGTTAGAGCCTGACGCCAGAGGGACCTCATCACCGAGGATAGGAGTCTCCAAAAGGATCCAACTGCCACCAGAGGGCCGACGTCACCAAGGCAATGGGAGCAAGCCAGGCAGGAGTGACCTCAGAGCACAGGGCCCACCTCACAGAACGGTAAGGAACCCAGCAAGGATCAGACTCTCACCAGAGGGGCCACATCACCAAGGGGCTGGGAAACAGGCACGAGTGTCCTCACACCATTGGGGCCACATCATCGAAAGGTGAGGGACCCAGCACACGTGGCCTCACACCAGAGGACACACATCACAACGGAGCTGGGATTGAGGCAGGCAGGAGGAGCCTCAAAACAGAGGGCCCATAGAATAAAAAAGGTGAGGAATCCCGCAGTTGGAACCTCCCAGCAGGCGCCCAGGAGCAGCAAGCCTATGGGATCTAGGCCGGAATGAATGCACATCAGAGGGCCCTCATCATTAAACTGTGAGCACCCCAGCCGTTGGGACCTCAGAGCAGAAGGCCCAAATTCCCATGGGGTTGGGAACCTGACAGGAGTGTACTCGCACCACAGGTCGCACATCTGCAAATTTTGGGAGCCCAGGAGTTAGGGTCTGACGCAAGAGGGCCCTCATTACCGAGGGACGGAGACTCGCAGCAGACACCAACTCCCAACTGAGGGCCCACGTCACCAAGGTGATGTGTGCCAGCCAGGCAGGAGTGACCTCACCGCAGAGGGCCTACCTCACAGAAGGGTGAGGAAACCAGCCAGGATAAGACTCTCACCAGAGGGCCCACATCACCAAGGGGATCAGAACCAGGCAGGAGGGTCCTCACACCAGTGTGGCCACATTATAGAAAGGTGAGGAACCCAGAACATGTGGCCTAAAACAGGGGACCCACATCTCCAAGGGGCTAGGAGTGAGGCAAGCAGGAGTATCCTCACAAAACAGAGCCCACAGAATAAAAGTTGTGAGGAATCCAGCAGTTGGAACCGGCCAGTAGGCCGCCCAGAGCACAGAGTCTATGGGATCCAGGCCACAGCGAACTCACAGCAGAGGCCCCACATCATGAAACTGTGAGCAACCCAGCGGATGGGACCTCAGAGAAGAAGGCCCACATCCCTATGGGGATGGGAATCTGACAGGAGTGTCCTCGGCCCACTTCCACGAATCAGAAAATGTGGGAACCCAGCAGTTAGGACCTGAGGCCAGAGGACCCTCATCACCGAGGGGAGGAGGCTCCCAGCAGGCTCCAACTGCCACCATAAGGCCGATGTCACCAAGGCGGGGTGTGCCAACCAGGCAGGAGTGACCTCAGAGCAGAAAGCCCACCTCACAGAAGTGTGAGGAACCCAACAAGGATCAGACTGTCACCAGAGGGCCAACATCACCAAGGGAATGGGAATCAGGCAGGAGTGTCATCACACCAGTGGGGCTACATCACCATAATTTGAGGGACCTAGCACACGTGGCCTCAAACCTGAGGACACACATCACCAAGGGGCTGGGAGTGAGGCAGGCCAGAGGATCCTCAAAACAGAGGGACCATAGAATAAAAAAGGTGAGGAATCCCACAGTTGGAACCTCCGGCAGGCAGCCAGGAGCAGCGAGGCTATGGGATCTAGGCCGGAGTGAACTCACACCAGAGGGCCCTCATCATGAAACTGTGAGCAACACAGCCATTGGGAACTCAGAGCAGAAGGCTCACATCCCCATGGGGATGGGAACCTGGCAGGAGTGCCCTTGCACCACTTAGCACAAATCAGAAAATGTGGGAACCCAGCAGTTAGGGCCTGAGGCCAGAGGGCCCTCATCACCGAGGGGAGGAGGCTCCCAGCAGGCTCCAACTGCCACCATATGGCCGACGTTGCCAAGGCGGGGTGTGCCAGCCAGGCAGGAGTGACCTCAGAGCAGAGGGCCCACCTCACAGAAGTGTGAGGAACCCAACAAGGATCAGACTGTCACCAGAGGGCCAACATCACCAAGGGAATGGGAATCAGGATCAGACTCTCACCAGAGGGCCAACATCACCAAGGTGAGGAACCTAACCAGAGGTGAGGAACCTAACCAGGATCAGACTCTCACCAGAGGGCCAACATCACCAAGGTGATGGGAACCAGGCAAGACTGTCCTAACAGCAGTGGGGCCAACATCACCAAGGGAATGGGAACCAGGCAAGAGTGTCCTCACACCAGTGTGGCCACATTATAGAAAGGTGAGGAACACAGCACATGTGGCCTCAAACAAGGGGACACACATCACGAAGGGGCTGGGAGTGAGGCATGCAGGAGGAGACGCACAACCGAGGGCCCATAGAATAAAAAAGGCGAGGAATCGAGAAGTTGGAAACTCCAAGCTGGAGGCCCAGAGCACTGACACTATGGGATACAGGCCAGAGTGAACACACAGCAAAGGGCCCACATCATGAAACTGTGAGCAACCCAGCAGTTGGGACCACAGAACAGAAGTCCCACATGCCCATGGGGATGGGAACCTGGCAGGAGTGACTCGCACCACTGGGCACACATCAGAAAATGTGTGGAGCCCAGCACTTAGGGCCTGACACCAGAAGGCCCTCATCACTGAGGGGAGGAGGCCCCAGCACGCTCCAACTGCCACCAGAGGGTCCACGTCGCCAAGGCGACGTGCGCCAGCCAGGCAGGATTGACCTCACAGCGGAGGGCCCACATCATGAAAGTGTGAGCAACCCAGCCGTTAGGACCTCAGAACAGAAGGCCCACACGCTCATGAGGATGGGAACCTGGCAGGAGTGCCCTCGTACCACTTAGCACGTATCAGAAAATGTGGGAACCCCGCCATTAGGGTCTGACGCCAGAGGGCCTCATCACCGCGGGAAGGAGGCTCCCAGCAGGCTCCAACTGCCACCAGGGTGCCGAAGTCAACAAGGCGGGTTGTGCCAGCCAGGCAGGAGTGACCTCAGAGAAGAGGGCTCACCTCACGGATGTGTGAGGAACCCAACCAGGATCAGAGTCTCACCAGAGGGCCCACATCACCAAGGGGATGGGAACCAGGCAGGAGTGTCCACACACCAGTGGGGCCACATCATCAAAAGATGAGGAACCCATCACATATGGCCTCAAACCTGAGGACATACATCACCATGTGGCTGGGAGTGAGGCAGGTATCTGGAGGGGCACATTTAACTCTAATTTCCCACCAGGAAGAGGAATTAACCAAAGGCTCAGAGTGCCGTGCTGGACCCTGATTATGGCCTGAAGCAAACCTGCAGTTTTGTGGCCAGCTTACAAGGAAGCGAGTTAAGAAAGGAGCTCAGGGGCACTGTAATTCACACAAACCTGCAGAGATAAATGACAGCTATTGGCAAAAAAATATATCGAAGTAAGTCTGCAAAGAGGACTTGAAAACGAGGCAGAATTGCAGGAATCATATTTCAAGAGGTAGATTGGAATTGCATTTAAAGCATATGAAAAGCGGCAGATCTTTGACAGTGATGCACATGGACAAAAAGTGCGTATACATTTTTCCTGAATATATTCAGGAAAAAACGCATATGAACATTTTGGCCAACCAAGCACTCCAGCAATGGAAATCCACACTACAATGAAGTCACATTTCCCATTCGTCAGAAAGGCCATCTGAATAAAGTGTAAAAACCAGAAACACAGGACAGGCCATGGAGAACAGGGAGCCGTGTTATGCTGATGGGCGGGATGTAAATTGCCAACAGACACTCTGGAGATGTTCATGGTGTATCCTGAAACATCTAAAAAACAAAGCTACAGAGCCTAGGGCACTTCCACTTTTGGCCCTATAGCTTAGGAAAATTAAAATCAACAAGACACAGCCAACACAAAATTTAGGGCTGCTGTGTTTACAAGAACCTCGAGTCCAGTACAAATTAAATATCCCAGAAAGAAAAAAATGGATAAAGAAGTTGTGCTACTTACGTACAACGGAATATCACTCAGCAGTGAAATCAATGTCATCAGGCCTGTAGCAGCAAATTGAGTGGATTTAATTATGATGATTCTAAGAGAAATATGTCACACAAAGAAAGATAATTATCATAAGATATCACTAATAGAGGGAGTGTAAACTTGGCTACACATAAACTGAATTACAAAACCGAACAGAGTCTCACATTTAGATAAAAACCTTATGCTTGCTTAAGGGGAAAGTTGAGTTGGGCTGCTGTATAAAAACAGATTGAAATTAGCACATACCATTCCATAAGCCAAATACGTAATAAACAAGACCTACTCTTTGCTCAACGAAATAGACTCATCCATGGTGTATCACCTCACACCTATTAGAATGGGCATCATCAGAAAATCTACAAACAACAAATGCTGGAAACGGTGTGGAGATAAGGAATCCTCTTCCACTATTGTTGGGAACGTAAATTGATACAGTCACTGTGGAGAACATTATGGAGTTTCTTATAAAACTAAGAATAGAATTACCATATGATACAGCAATCCCTCTACTGGGCATATACCCAAACAAAACCATAAATCAAAAAGAGACATTCACCACAATGTTCATTGCATCACTATTTACACTATCCAGGAAATGGAAGCAACCTAAATGCCCACAGACAGACGAATGCATAAAGATGTGGTACATATATAAAATGGAATATTACTAAGCCATAAAAAGGAATGAAATTGGGACATTTGTAGAGACGTTGATGGATCTAGAGACTGTCATACAGAGTGAAGTAAGTCAGAAAGAGAAAAACAAATCTTGTATATTAATGCATATATGTGGAACCTAGAAAAATTGTACAGATGAACCGTTTTGCAAGGCAGAAATAGAGCAACACATATATACAACAAACGTATGGACAACAAGGGGGGAAAGCTGTTGGGGATGGTGGTGGGAGGAGTTGAGATATTGGGATTGGTATGTATACATTTATATGTATAAAGTAGATAACCAAAAACAACCTGCTGTATAAAAATATAAAATTAAATTCAAAAAAAATTAAAAAAAGTAAAACAGAAAAAATATTCTTCCCTTCACATACATGTATTTATATGAATAAATTATTTCCATGCTTATATCTGTAAATACACAAAAGAGGAATAAAATCTACCTTGAACCAAAAACGAAAAAAAGATAAAAAAGAACAGAACCCACCAGTTACACAGAGGAAAACCGTTTCAGGGCACTTGCTCCAATTGCAAACAATTCTGAATTTGGTCAGTGGTGGGGAATCATCTCCCATTCAGCCAGCATGCTCCTCGCAACAAGCGTCCTCACTGCAAAGCTGGGGGACCGTGCCGAGGTATCTGTGAGTAAACGTGGGCTGAGCCCCAGGCCAGCTGCTGCTGAAATGTTCCCACCCTTCCAAGGCTAAACACCTGAATATGTACAAGGACTTGAAAGCCTAGAGGAAGGGCCATGGAGCCACATGAGGGACAGCATGCCAGCCGACTTGGTGCCTGCAGGCCAGCCAGGATGGTCCTGGCCCTGGATGCTCTTCTGGAAGCTCTCCATTTCCCTGCCTGAGATACCCCTGCTGTCCCGGCCCCCACTGCTTTCTTCCTTCCTCACCTGTGCCCAGGGAGAAATTCCAGCGGCAGGTGTGGGTGACACATCCTCTTCTTTAGCAGGTAGCATCTTGGCAACTGCTGCAGAAAGTCCAGCAGAGCCCCACTCACACTGGGACACCCACAAAGCTGTGGCCTCTCACTCCCGCCCACCAGCCCAGCCCCGAGACTGCTGACAGGGCAGAGAAAATGGCGTCTGCAGGGGCTCTTGTTGCCTGGAGCGGTGTTTATATTGATCTCAACCCAGGCACACCTGGGGAGGGCTGGCCGGCACGGTCAGGCTTCCCAAGCCAGCCAATAATCACCCCTCAGGGGCTCACAGTTGCTGAAAATGGAACTTGCTGAATTGGCCAGGTCCAAGGAACAGGTGTGGGCTCCTGAGAGTCAGGATAGACAAGGGGCTGCAGCTCTGGCTTGTTTTCTAAGTATATTATCTGGCCCATGAGTGGGAGACAACTTCAAGAAAACCCTCTCCTAATGAGAGGAACCCAGGAGTCAGGGAGAGGAGGGGTGGGTGGTGGTTGGAGACAGAGGCCTGGTGCCCCGGGTGCAGTGGAAGTCTCTGGAAGACCAGGTGGAGGAGGCCGCACAGAGTGATGCCCAGGGTCACAGACCTGTCAGAGCTGCTGTTTGTTAGTTCAAGTCCTGCTCTGAGGTGCTCTGTGTCAGATCTGAGCGACAGGTGAGCTGGGAGTGCTCTGCAATGAGGGCTATGTGCACGGTTCCTGTGTGCCCAGCCCTGCCAAGGTACCTGCAAGGGTAGCTCTGTATCCTGGGAGGGGCCTGACCACGGGAGCCCCATGGACTGCAGAGGACCTGCCCAGGGAAACCCATATCCTGGGAGGGGCCTGAACACGAGAGCCCCGTGGGCTGGGGTGGGGGTAGGGTACCTGCCCAGGTGAGCTCCATATCCTGGGATTGGCCTGACCTCGAGAGCCCTATGGGCTGCTGGAGTCCTGGTAAAGGATGTCAGGACAGTCAGTGAAGCCACTGAGGATATACCTCCAGTAGTTCCTAAATCCTACACCCTGCTGGTCATTCTACCAACCACCAGGACTTGGTATTCTGTATTAGTCTTCACTGATGCCTTCTTTAGTATTCCATTAGTCCCAGAGTCACAAGAAATTTTGGCTTGTGAGTGACAGGACTCAACATACAACTAAAACAATACTTCCAGGTTGTCTTGCCCCAAGGGTTCAAAAATTCCCACACCATCTTTGGGGAAAGCTCAGCTAAAGACCTAAAAGTTCTACCTCTGGAAAAGGAAACACTCCTTCAATATTCAGACGACATTCTGATCGCCAGCCCTACTAAGGAGGCCTCAGAACTACCAAGCCAATAAAGGATAGAAGTTGTCCACGAAAAAGCTCAAGTATCACAGACTACGGTGACCTGCCTGGGCTTCATTCTCACAGAAGGTCAGAGAAGCCCATCCCAGGAAAGGGAAGAAACAATTTACAGCCTTACCCCTTTCTGAAACTAGAAGACAGCTTAGGGGTTCCTGGGGAAGCCAGGGTTTCCTGCCTCTGGATCCCTAACTACAGTCTACTAGCTGGGCCTCTATATGAAACACTGAAAGGAAAAGATGATGATCCTTTTGAATAGAATCCAGAAGTGGCCTTTCAAGAATGGAAAGAGCAGTCAATTCAGACCCTTGCCCTGGAACTCCCTAATTTAGCTAAACCCTTTGACCTTTACATTCCTGGTGAAAGGTGAATCGCCATTGGAGTATTAGTGCAAAAACTGGGACCACTTGAAATGGAACAGTGCAAGAATGCCATCCAGGTAGGATAAACTATGGTCACCAAGGGGCTTGGCCCACTGCCACATCTGGCCAAGATACTGGTGGTATCTGAAAACCTGGAAATCAGCAGCCCAAAAGGCCACCTCCCTTCTAGGGGAAACGGACCCCACGTGGTGATCCTAACCCCCAACCATGCCCTGAAGTTGCAGGGTTTGCTCCGTGGGCACACTGACCTCGATTGAGGAGGCCCTCCAACTCCAACCTCCAGAGAGATAACCGGGGGCAACGGGGCACCATGACGACCCGTGTGACCATCACTTGACCTGGAGTTTCTCTCATAAAACAACAAGAGTGTGTCCCAAAAGAGTAGACTACTGCTTGCAGTACTTACTGTACCCAGAGGGGAGCTAATAATCTTGGCGGGGGAACCGTATAT
The DNA here is from genome assembly GCF_963924675.1 of Phocoena phocoena. Lineage (NCBI taxonomy): Eukaryota > Metazoa > Chordata > Mammalia > Artiodactyla > Phocoenidae > Phocoena > Phocoena phocoena. Next base: position 1,785,651 of record NW_027077413.1, on the reverse strand, counting down.
CATGCTGTCACCATAGAAAAGCCTACAGACACCCTGATGATGGTGGCCAATAAGACCGGCTGGACTCCTGTTTACTTCCAAAGGCTCTTGACTCAGTGACCATCATGATCCTTCATCACCACTGACCCTGGACTGTCTGGGAGCTGAGCGGGCAGGATCCTGACACCTGGTGCTGTTTTTACGTTAATTCAGGGGCCTAATGGAAGAAAGCGCAGACTGTTGGTCAGAGCATCTAGGCTGGCAGAAACGGTCAGTCAGAGCATCTAGGCTGGCAGAAACGGTCAGCCTAAGGTGGCCGAACAAATGTGGGGCGGGGTGAAACTGGACCTCACAGCGCCACTGCACATCTCCTTTCTGGACCCTTAAAGGTCATTAGAATCTATAACACTTCCAATACTGGTGCTCAGGCGGACGAGCAGGGAGGCAGGAGGCCTGGGGACAATCAACGTCACCTGGAGGCTGCTGGGGAGAAGTTCTGACCCTCGCCCACGGGTATGAAGCCTCCTAACTCAGCACTCAGCAGTTACAGAAGAAGGGTCTGCACCCGCAGCACTCCAAGAATGAGGAAAGGGACAAAAGGCAGAAGATAAGTTTGTCCCAGGCAAAGCCCCTTAAAAATGCCTGGGAGATAAAAATAGAATCTGGGCAATAAAATAAAGTCTAACCTTTTTTATCCTTTGTGCTTTGTCTAATTTCAGGTGCTCCTAGGGTCCCGCATACAGAGGTTCCACACCCGGCACTTCAGACCAGATTTCCTAGAGCAGAATGGCTCGATGACACTTCAGCTCCTGGGGCCCAGTTCAGACTCCGTGACATAGAGCCTGAGCTGCAGCCAACCAGGTCCTCGAGAGCTCAGCCCCCTCCCTCCCAGTGACTCTGACAGGATCTCTACACAGCAGCCCAGCCCACAGCCCACAGGGTAGCACCTCTCCATTCTCTGATCAAAATATAAAGTTTCCTTTGCTTTTGAACCAAACTCAGTCTCGATCTATTGGCTCCAATGACACTGGGCAGGGGGACACTTGTTGGCGTCCACTCTGGAGGATCAGTAACAGAAATTGAGAACATTGTAACTTCAATGAACAGATGTGGGAGCCAAACTGTAATTAACATAGAACAGTGTATAAGGCTCGGGTAAAATAAGATGTTTCTAACACTTCCATTTGATATTTCCATCACTTTCTTATAAGCAAGTTCAGTGAAAAGGTTTGTCTTCTTTGTCAGGTCAATATTAGAGAAACAAAGTGATTTCTTTCCAAGGATGTACATCTAATAATCTTGGTTAAAGCTTCAATCTTGTTTTAAATGCTTTTGCATTGAAAATGATACCTCTCTTTCAGCTCCCCCATTTCTGAGAAGCATAAAATCTTATAATTTATTATTACCAAAGGGAAATGGTAGGAGGAGGGATCAATTAACAGTTTGGGATTAACACATACACACTGCTATGTATGAAATCATCAGCAAGGAACTACTGTATAGCACAGGGAACTACACTCAATATTTTGCAATAACCTATAAGGGGAAATGATCTGAAAAAGAATAGATATTTTTATTGACATCATCCATCAATGACAGTAAAAATGGAATCTAAGGGAAGACAGTGGTGAGTGCTTGTGACCCTGAAGACTTCAATCATCTAAAGTTTGGACTCTGCCTACTTCCCAAGGCCCTTAATGAACATATGTGTAGCCGTAGCTTATAAAATTCCCCAGTTTGGGTTGCGGAGAGACACTGATATTTAAAATCCCCTGGTGTTCTCCTCACATGAATGGGACCCTTCCTACACCTAAAACATGCCTGTCACACCCAGAGGATGGTATACCGTCTGATCGGGAAAAGTTTGGAAAAGGCATCTCATCTCCTCATCTCTTGGTGCTAGGGTTCACCACTCCAGCGTCTTTACTAACAGTCTCCCCACTTGGAGATGTCAGCACTGTCAACATCCTGTTGCATACAGTTTGGAATTTGTCCAGAGGATGAAGCAGAAGGAGGAGGAACAATGAGAGACAAGTCCTAGGTGTTCGGACAGGCACATGTCACTCTAATTTCCAATCAGGAAGACGAATTGACCAAAGGCTAGGGTTGCCCATGGAAACAGAATAGGGCTTGAGGAATCCTGATGCTTTGTGGCCAGTTCCCATAAACACAAGTTGGAAAATGGAACTCAGGGGCACTAAAATTCACGAAACTGCAGAATTGAAAATATCTATCACTGAAAAATGTCTTGAGGAAAGTCAGAGAAAAGGACTTGTAAGCAACGGAGAATGGCAGGAAAGGGATTGGAAGAGGTAGAAAGGACTCGCCATTAAGCACAAGAAAAGGGGCTGAACATTGCCAACATTGCAGTTGGCCAAAAAGTGTGTATGCGTCTTTTTCTGTATATATTCAAGAAAAGGGCATACACTTTTTTAGCCAACCAAACAGGTGGGCACTGGAAATCAATACTACAAAACATATCACTTTGCATCAGTCAGAAGAGCCGTCCTCATAAAGTGTAAACACCAGAAATGCAGGACAGGGCAAGGAGAAAAGGGAGCCCTGTGAGTCTTATAGTGGAAATGTATATTGCCAACGGTCACTCTGGATAAGTGTATTGTGTTTACTAAAGCATCTAAAAAATGAGCTACCGAGCACAGGGCACTTGCACTCATGGACGTATATCTTGGGAAAAACAAAAATCGAGAGGACACAGGCACCCCAATGTTTACCACCTCTCTGTTTAAAAGATCCTCGACTAGGATATAACTTAAATGTATCTGCAGAGAAAAAACGGATAGAGATGTGGTGCTTATGTAGAGTGGAATATTACTCAGTCTGGAAATCAATGAAATACGGCCAGTTATAACAACTCCAGAGGAGTTACGTGTGATCATTCGAAGTCACATAATTCAAAAAGAAAAAGACATAAGATATTACTAATACATGGAATGTTAACATGGCTACACATGAACTGAATCACAAAAGAGAAGAGGGTTTCAAATTAAGAAAACTAACTTATGCTTCCTTAAGGGGAAAGGTGAGTTGGGGTGCTGCATAAAACCAGAGACTGAAATTAGCGCAGATAACATTCCATAAGCCAAATATGTAATAGACAAGACCTACTCCTTGCTCAACGAAATGGACTCAACACCACATATTAAACGCCTAGGAATATACCTGACTAGGAAGAATCTTAAAACCCATGGATATATATGTCTCCGTAAGAGAATCAAGCGTGTGTACAGTGGCCGAAACGCAGCAGTGAAAATCCGATAAATCCCATTATTAAAATAAATTTCAAAAACAAAACACAATGACAGTGAAATAGGTAGCAATTCTTAAATAATTCACTAAGGGCATGTGATGCAACCTGGATTTACCACATCTACACCCAGAGCTGGTTGAGACATAAGGCTGGACACTTCAGGCTGATAGCATTGGTGAGTTTCAGTGAACAAATGCAGATCCTTTGAACTCATACTGCATGGTACCCATTCCAAGGGTCCCAACTCTCCAGGTTCAAGGGATTCTTTCTTCAGCTAAAACAATCGTCGGAAACGCCGAGTATGGTCCACGCTGTGATTAGGAAATGATTTAAAAAGCATCTCAGTTTTCGTATCCTGGTCCTCGGGTTCACCATTCCAGACGGTTTACTAACAATCTCCCCGCTTGGAGAGTCAGTGTCTTTAACCTCCTGTTTGGCACAGCTTGCAATTTGTGCGCAAGATGAACAGGAATAGGGAGAACCAATGAGAGACTAGCTAAAGGTGTCTGCACGGGCAAATGTAACGCTCATTGCCCACCAGGAAGAGGAATTAAATAAAGGCTCAGCGTGCCCTGCCGGAAACAGATTAGGGTCTGAAGCACTCCTGCGGTTTTGTGCCCAGCTCACAAGAAAGCGAGTTGAAGAAAGGAGCTCAGGGGCACTGTAATTCACAAACCTGCAGAGTTATAAATGACAGCTATCCTCCAAAAATATATTGAAGTAAGCCTGCGAAGGGGACTTGAAAGCGGGGCAGAATTTCAGGAAAACAATTGCAGGGGGTAGACTGGAATTGCCCAGAAAGCATAGGAAAAGAGGCAGAACGTCGACAATGATGCACTTGGCCAAAAAGTGTGTATGCATTTTTTCCTGAATATATTCAGGAAAAAATGCATACGCCCTTTTTCGCAAACCAAGCAAGCCTGTAAAGGAAATCTGCACTACAATGAAGTCTCACTGCCCCCTGGGCAAAAGGGCCATCTGAAAACAGTGTAAAATCCAGAAAGGTAGGACAGGATATGGAGAACAGGGAGCCTTGTTATGCTGATTGGCAGGATGTAAATTGCCAGGAGTCACCCTGGAGAAGTGTATGGTGTTTCCTGAAACACGTAAGAAACAAAGCAACACGGCCTATGGCATTTCCACTTATGGTACCAAATATTACGGAAATTAAAATCAAAAACAGACAGCCACCCCAATGTTTGGGACGGCTGTGTTCACAAGAAGCTCGTCTACAGTACCAGGTAAATATCTCAGAATGTAAAAAATTGATAAAGAAGTTGTGGCACGTACGTACAATGCAATATCACTCAGCAATGAAATCTGTGTCATCAGGCCCATAGCGGCATAGTGAGTGGATGCAGGTACGGTGATTCTACGTGACCTACGTCAAACAGAAAAAGAAACATCATAAGATATCACTAATACACGGAATGTAAACTTGACTACACATGAACTGAATTACAAAACAGAACAGGGTCTCAAATTTAGAAAACCAACTAGTGCTTGCTTATGGGGAAAGGTGCGTTGGGGTGCTGCATAAAACCAGAGACTGAAATTAGCACAGATAACTTTCCATAAGCCAAATATGTAATAGACAAGACCTACTCCTTGCTCAACGAAATGGTCTCAACACCACATATTAAACGCGTAGGAATATACCTGACTAGGAAGAATCTTAAAACCCATGGATTTATATGTCTCCGTGAGAGAATCAAGCGTGTGTACAGCGGCATAAACGCAGCAGTGAAAATCCGATAAATCCCATTATCAAAATAAATTTCAAAAACAAAACACAAAGACAGTGAAATACAGAGCAATTCTTAAATAATTCACTCAGGGCATGTGATGCAACCGGGATTTACCACAACTACACCCAGAGCTGGTTGAGACATAAGGCTGGACACTTCAGGCTGATAGCATTGGTGAGTTTCGGTGAGCAAATGCAGACCCTTTGAAGTCATACTACATGGTACCCATTCCAAGGGTCCCAACTCTCCAGGTTCAAAGGATTCTTCCTCCAGCTAAAACATGCATGGGAAACCCAGAGTATGGTCCACCGTGTGATTGGGAAACGATTTAAAATGCATCTCAGTTTCCGTATCCTAGTCCTCGGGTTCACCATTCCAGATGCTTTACTCACACTCTCCCCGTTTGGAGAGTAAGTGCCTTTAACCTCCTATTTGGCACAGCTTGCAATTTCTGTGCAAGATGAACAGGAATAGGAGAACCAATGAGAGACTAGCTGTAGGTGTCTGCACGGGCAAATGTAACGCTCATTTCCCACCAGGAAGAGGAATTAACCAAAGGCTCAGCATGCCCTGCCGGAAACGGATTAGGGCCTGAAGCAATCCTGCGGTTTTGTGCCCAGCTCACAAGAAAGCGAGTTGAAGAAAGGAGCTCAGGGCCATTGTAATTCACAAACCTGCAGAGTTATAAATGACAGCTATCCTCCAAAAATATATTGAAGTAAGCCTGCGAAGGGGACTTGAAAGCGGGGCAGAATTTCAGGAAAACCATTGCAGGGGGTAGACAGGAATTGCCCTGAAAGCATAGGAAAAGAGGCACAACATCGCCAATGATGCACTTGGCCAAAAAGTGCGTATGCGTTTTTTCCTGAATATATTCAGGAAAAAACGCATACGCACTTTTTGGCCAACCAAGCAAGCCTGTTAAAGAAATCTGCACTACAATGAAGTCTCACTGCCCCCCTGGCAATAGGGCCATCTGAAAAAAGTGGAAAATCCAGAAAGGTAGGGCAGGATATGGAGAACAGTGAGCCTTGTTATGCTGATTGGCAGGATGTAAATTGCCAACAGCCACCCTGGAGAAGTGTATGGTGTTTCCTGAAACACGTAAGAAACAAAGCAACACAGCCTATGGCACTTGCACTTATGGTCCTATAGCTTAGGGAAATTAAAATCAAAAACAGATAGCCACCCCAATGTTTGGGACGTCTGTGTTCACAAGAAGCTCGTCTACAGTACCAGGTAAATATCCCAGAAAGCAAAAAATGGATAAAGAAGTTGTGGCATGTACGTACAATGGAATATCACTCAGCAATGAAATCTGTGTCATCAGGCCCGTAGCGGCATAGTGAGTGGATGCAGGTACGGTGATTCTACGTGAACTACGTCACACAGAAAAAGAAACATCATAAGATATCAGTAATACACGGAATGTAAACTAGAGTACACATGAATTGAATTACAAACCAGAACAGGGTCTCAAATTTAGAAAACCAACTAGTGCTTGCTTATGGGGAAAGGTGCCTTGGAGTGCTGCATAAAACCAGAGACTAAAATTAGCAACGATAACTTTCCATAAGCCAAATATGTAATAGACAAGATCTACTCCTTGCTCAACGAAATGGACTCAACACCACTTATTCAACGCCTAGGAATATACCTGACTAGGAAGAATCTTAAAACCCATGGATTTATATGTCTCCGTAAGAGAATCAAGCGTGTGTACAGCGGCATAAACGCAGCAGTGAAAATCCGATAAATCCCATTATCAGAATATATTTCAAAAACAAAACACAAAGACAGTGAAATAGAGAGCAATTCTTAAATATTTCACTCAGGGCATGTGATGCAACCGGGATTTAACACATCTACACCCAGAGCTGGTTGAGACATAAGGCTGGACACTTCAGGCTGTTAGCATTGTTGAGTTTCGGTGAGCAAATGCAGACCCTTTGAAGTCATACTGCATGGTACCCATTCCATGGGTTCCTACTCTCCTGGGTCAAGGGATTCTTCCTCCAGGTAAAACATGCATGGGAAACCCAGAGTATGGTCCACCGTGTGATTGGGAAACGATTTAAAATGCATCTCAGTTTTCGTATCCTGGTCCTCGGGTTCACCATTCCAGACGCTTTACTAACACTCTCCCCGCTTGGAGAGTCAGTGCCTTTAACCTCCTGTTTGGCAAAGTTTGCAATTTCTGCGCAAGATGAACAGGAATAGGGAGAACCAATGAGAGACTAGCTATAGGTGTCTGCACGGGCAAATGTAACGCTCATTTCCCACCAGGAAGAGGAATTAAACAAAGGCTCAGCATGCCCTGCCAGAAACAGATTAGGGCCTGAAGCAATCCTGCGGTTTTGTGCCCAGCTCACAAGAAAGCGAGTTGAAGAATGGAGCTCAGGGGCACTGTAATTCAAAGTCCTGGAGAGTAATAAATGACAGCTATCCTCCAAAAATATATTGAAGTAAGCCTGCGAAGAGGACTTGAAAGCGGGGCAGAATTTCAGGAAATCTATTGCAGGGGGTAGACTGGAATTGCCCTGAAAGCATAGGAAAATAGGCAGAACGTCAAAAATGATGCCCTTGGCCAAAAAGGGCGTATGCGTTTTTTCCTGATATATTCAGGAAAAAACGCATACGCGGGGGGGGGACCTTGACGATGGCGGAAGAGTAAGACGCGGAGATCGCCTTCCTCCCCACGGATACACCAGAAATACATCCACACGTGGAACAACTCCTACAGTACTCCTACTGAAGGCTGGCAGAAGACCTCAGACCTCCCAAAAGGCAAGAAACTCCCCACGTAACTGGGTAGGGCAAAAGAAAAAACAGAGACAAAAGAATAAGGACGGCACCTGCACCAGTGAGAGGGAGCTGTGAAGGAGGAAAACTTTCCACACACTAGGAAGCCCCTCCGCGGGCGGAGACTGCGGGAGGCAGAGGGGGGAGTTTCGGGACCGCGGAGTAGTGCACAGCGACGGGTGCGGAGGGCAAAGTGGGGAGATTCCTGCACAGACGATCGGTGCAGACCAGCACTCACCAACCCGAGAGGCTTGCTGCTCACCCACCGGGGCGGGCGGGGCCGTGAGCTGAGGCTCGGGTTTTGGTTTTGGACGGAGCTCAGGGAGAGGCCTGGGGTTAGCGGCTTGAACATAGCCTGAAGGGGTTAGTGCACCATGACTAGCTGGGAGGGAGTTCGGGGAAAAGCCTGCACCGGCCGAAGAGGCAAGAGACTTTTTCTTCCCTCTTTGTTTCCTGGTGCGCGAGGAGAGGGGTTTAAGAGCGCTGCTTAAAGGAACTCCAGAGACGGGCGCGAGCCGCGGCTAAAAGCGCGAACCCCAGAGACGGGCGCGAGCCGCGGCTGAGGGCGCGAGCCCCCGAGACGGGCGCGAGCCGTGGCTGAAAGCGCAAACCCCAGAGACGGGCGTGAGCCGCGGCTAAAACCGCGGACCCCAGAGACGGGCGGGAGACGCTAAGGCTGCTGCTGCCGCCACCAAGGGGCCTGTGTGCGAGCACAGGTCACTCTCCACACCCCTCTTCCATGGAGCCTGTGCAGCCCGCCACTGCCAGGTTCCCGGGATCCAGGGACAACTTCCCCGGGACAGCGCACGGCGGGCCTCAGGCTGGTGCAACGTCACGCCGGCCTCTGCCGCAACGTCACGCTGCCTCTGCCGCCGCAGGCCGGCCCCGCACGCAGTGCCCCTCCTTCCCCCATCCCCCAACCCCCGGCCTGAGGGAGCCGGAGGCCCCGAATCAGCGGCTCCTTTAACCCCGTCCTGTCTGAGCGAAAAAACAGACGCCCTCCAGTGACCTACACACAGAGGCAGAGCCAAATCCAAAGCTGAGCTCCTGTGAGCTGTGAAAACAAAGAAGAGAAAGGGAAATCTCTCCCAGCAGCCACAGAAGCAGCGGATTAAAGCTCCACAATCAACTTGATATACCCTGCATCTGTGGAATACCTGAATAGACAAGGAATGATCCCAAATTGAAGAGGTGGAATTTAGGAGCGAAATCTATGATTTTTTCCCCTTTTCCTCTTTTTGTGAAGGTGTACGTGTATGCTCCTGTGTGACATCTAGTCTGTATACTCTAGCTTCCACCATTTGTCCTAGGGCTCTATCCATCCATGACTTTTTTTTAAAAATTCTTTTTCTTAATAATTAAGTTTAATTGTAATAACTTTATTATACTTTACCTTCGTTCTTTCTTTCTTTCCTTCCTTCCCTCCCTCCTTTAGACAACGAATCACCCCAAATTGAGGAGGTGGTCTCAGGGAGCAGGATTTATGATTTTTCCCCCTTTACCTCTTTTTGTGAAGGTGTATGTGTATGCTTCTGTGTAAGATTTTCTCTGTATAGCTTTGCTTCCAACATTTGTCCTAAGGTTCTATCCGTCCCTTTTTTTTTTTTCTAAATATTTTTTAATTCAATAACTATATTATACTTTATTTTATTTTTACTGTATCATCTTTCTTTCTGTCTTTTTTTCCTTCTTTCCCTCCTTCCTTCCTTCCTCCCTCCCTCCCTCCCTCCCTCCTTTCTTTCCTTCTTTGCTTCTTTCTTCCTTCCTTCCTTTCCTCCTTTCCTTCTTTCTTTCCTCATACTTCTACTAATTCTCTCTACTTTTTCTCCCTTTTATTCTGAGCCGTGTGGATGAAAGGCTCTTGGTGCTCCAGCCAGGAGTCAGGGCTCTGCCTCTGAGGTAGGAGAGCCAACTTCAGGTCACTGGTCAACAAGAGACCTCCCAGCTCCACATAATATTAAACAGCGGAAATCTCCCAGAGACCTCCATCTTAACACCAGCACCCAGCTTCACTCAACGACCAGCAAGCCACAGTGCTGGACAACCTATGCCAAACAACTAGCAAAACAGGAACACAACCCCACCCATTAGCAGAGAGGCTGCCTAAAATCATAATAAGGCCACAGACACCCCAAAACACACCACCAGACGTGAACCTGCCCACTAGAGAGACAAGATCCAGCCTCATCCAGCACAACACAGGCACTAGTCCCCTCCACCAGGAAGCCTACACAACCCACTGAAACAACCTTAGCCACTGGAGACAGACATCAAAAACAACGGGAACTACGAACCTGCAGCCTGCAAAAAGGAGACCCCAAACACAGTAAGATAAGCAAAATGAGAAGACAGAAAAACAAACAGCAGATGAAGGAGCAAGATAAAAACCCACCAGACCTAACAAATGAAGAGGAAATAGGCAATCTACCTGAAAAAGAATTCAGAATAATGATAGTAAGGATGATCCGAAATCTTGGAAGTAGAATGGACAAAATGCAAGAAACAGTTAACAAGGACCTACAAGAACTAAAGATGAAACAAGCAACGATGGACAATGCAATAAATGAAATTAAAATCACTCTAGATAGGATCAATAGCAGAATAACTGAGGCAGAAGAACGGATAAGTGACCTGGAAGATAAAGTAGTGGAAATAACTACTGCAGAGCAGAATAAAGAAAAAAGAATGAAAAGAACTGAGGACAGTCTCAGAGACCTCTGGGACAACATGAAACGCACCAACATTCGAATTATAGGGGTTCCAGAAGAAGAAGAAAGAAAGAAAGGGACTGAGAAAATATTTGAAGAGATTATAGTTGAAAACTTCCCTAATATGGGAAAGGAAATAGTTAATCAAGTCCAGGAAGCACAGAGGGTCCCATACAGGATAAATACAAGGAGAAACACGCCAAGACACATATTAATCAAACTGTCAAAAATTAAATACAAAGAAAGCATATTAAAAGCAGCAAGGGAAAAACAACAAATAACACACAAGGGAATCCCCATAAGGTTAACAGCTGATCTCTCAGCAGAAACCCTACAAGCCAGAAGGGAGTGGCAGGACATACTGAAAGTGATGAAGGAGAATAGCCTGAAACCAAGACTACTCTACCCAGCAAGGATCTCATTCACATTTGATGGAGAAATTAAAACCTTTACAGACAAGCAAAAGCTGAGAGAGTTCAGCACCACAAAACCAGCTTTACAACAAATGCTAAAGGAACTTCTCTAGACACGAAACACAAGAGAAGGAAATGACCTATAGTAGCGAACCCACAACAATATATAAAATGGAAATAGGAACATACATATCAATAATTACCTTAAATGTAAATGGACTAAATGCTCCCACCAAAAGACACAGATTGGCTGAATGGATACAAAAACAAGACCCTTATATATGCTGTCTACAAGAGACCCACTTCAGAACTAGAGACACATACAGACTGAAAGTAAGGGGATGGAAAAAGATATTCCATGCAAATGGAAACCAAAAGAAAGCTGGAGTAGCAATTCTCATATCAGACAAAATAGACTTTAAAATAAGGACTATTAAAAGGGACAAAGAAGGACACTACATAATGATCAAGGGATCGATCCAAGAAGAAGATATAACAATTGTAAATATTTATGCACCCAACATAGGAGCACCTCAATACATAAGGCAAATACTAACAACCATAAAAGGGGAGATCAACAGTAACACATTCATAGTAGGGGACTTTAACACCCCACTTTCACCCATGGACAGATCATCCAAAATGAAAATAAATAAGGAAACACAAGCTTTAAATGATACATTAAACAAGATGGACTTAATTGATATTTATAGGACACTCCATCCAAAAACAACAGAATACACATTTTTCTCAAGTGCTCATGGAACATTCTCCAGGATAGATCATATCTTGGGTCACAAATCAAGCCTTGGTAAATTTAAGAAAACTGAAATTGTATCAAGTATCTTTTCCGACCACAACGCCATGAGACTAGATATCAATTACAGGAAAAGATCTGTAAAAAATACAAACACATGGAGGCTAAACAATACACTACTTAATAATGAAGTGATCACTGAAGAAATCAAAGAGGAAATAAAAAAATACCTAGAAACAAATGACAATGGAGACACAACGACCCAAAACCTATGGGATGCAGCAAAAGCAGTTCTAAGGGGGAAGTTTATAGCAATACAAGCCCACCTTAAGAAGCAGGAAACATCTCGAATAAACAACCTAACCTTGCACCTCAAGCAATTAGAGAAAGAAGAACAAAAAAACCCCAAAGCTGGCAGAAGGAAAGAAATCATAAAAATCAGATCAGAAATAAATGAAAAAGAAATGAAGGAAACAATAGCAAAGATCAATAAAACTAAAAGCTGGTTCTTTGAGAAGATAAACAAAATAGATAAACCACTAGCCAGACTCATTAAGAAAAAAAGGGAGAAGACTCAATTCAATAGAATTAGAAATGAAAAAGGAGAAGTAACAACTGACACTGCAGAAATAAAAAAAATCATGAGAGATTACTACAAGCAACTCTATGCCAATAAAATGGACAATCTGGAAGAAATGGACAAATTCTTAGAAATGCACAACCTGCCAAGACTGAATCAGGAAGAAATAGAAAATATGAACAGACCAATCACAAGCACTGAAATTGAAACTGTGATTAAAAACCTTCCAACAAATAAAAGCCCAGGACCAGATGGCTTCACAGGTGAATTCTATCAAACGTTTAGAGAAGAGCTAACACCTATCCTTCTCGAACTCTTCCAAAATATAGCAGAGGGAGGAACACTCCCAAATTCCTTCTATGAAGCCACCATCACCTTGATACCAAAACCAGACAAGGATGTCACAAAGAAAGAAAACTACAGGCCAATATCACTGATGAACATAGATGCAAAAATCCTCAACAAAATACTAGCAAACAGAATCCAACAGCACATTAAAAGGATCATACACCATGATCAAGTGGGGTTTATTCCAGGAATGCAAGGATTCTTCAATATACGCAAATCTATCAATGTGATAAACCATATTAACAAATTGAAGGAGAAAAACCATATGATCATCTCAATAGATGCAGAGAAAGCTTTCGACAAAATTCAACACCCATTTATGATAAAAACCCTCCAGAAAGTAGGCATAGAGGGAACTTTCCTAAACATAATAAAAGCCATATATGACAAGCCCACAGCAAACATCATCCTCAATGGTGAAAAACTGAAAGCATTTCCACTAAGATCAGGAACAAGACAAGGTTGCCCACTCTCACCACTCTTATTCAACATAGTTTTGGAAGCTTTAGCCACAGCAATCAGAGAAGAAAAGGAAATAAAAGGAATCCAAATCGGAAAAGAAGAAGTAAAGCTGTCACTGTTTGCAGATGACATGATACTATACATAGAGAATCCTAAAGATGCTACCAGAAAACTACTAGAGCTAATCAATGAATTTGGTAAAGTAGCAGGATACAAAATTAATGCACAGAAATCTCTGGCATTCCTATATACTAATGATGAAAAATCTGAAAGTGAAATCAAGAAAACACTCCCATTTACCATTGCAACAAAAAGAATAAAATATCTAGGAATAAACCTACCTAAGGATACGAAAGACCTGTATGCAGAAAATTATAAGACACTGATGAAAGAAATTAAAGATGATACAAATAGATGGAGAGATATACCATGTTCTTGGATGGGAAGAATCAACATTGTGAAAATGACTCTACTACCCAAAGCAATCTACAGATTCAATGCAATCCCTATCAAACTACCACTGGCATTTTTCACAGAACTAGAACAAAAAATTTCGCAATTTGTATGGAAACACAAAAGACCCCGAATAGCCAAAGCAATCTTTAGAACGAAAAAAGGAGCTGGAGGAATAAGGCTCCCTGACTTCAGACTATATTACAAAGCAACAGTAATCAAGACAGTATGGTACTGGCACAAAAACAGAAAGATAGATCAGTGGAACAGGATAGAAAGCCCAGAGATAAACCCACGCACATATGGACACCTTATCTTTGATAAAGGAGGCAGGAATGTACAGTGGAGAAAGGACAGCCTCTTCAATAAATGGTGCTGGGAAAACTGGACAGGTACATGTAAAAGTATGAGATTAGATCACTCCCTAACACCATACACAAAAATAAGCTCAAAATGGATTAAAGACCTAAATGTAAGGCCAGAAACTATCAAACTCTTAGAAGAAAACATAGGAAGAACACTCTATGACATAAATCACAGAAAGATCCTTTCTGACCCACCTCCTAGAGTAATGGAAATAAAAACAAAAATAAACAAATGGGACCTAATGAAACTTCAAAGCTTTTGCACAGCAAAGGAAACCATAACCAAGACCAAAAGACAACCCTCAGAATGGGAGAAAACATTTGCAAATGAAGCAACTGACAAAGGATTAATCTCCAAACTTTACAAGCAGCTCATGCAGCTCAATAACAAAAAAACAAACAACCCCATCCAAAAATGGGCAGAAGACCTAAATAGACATTTCTCCAAAGAAGATATACAGAATGCCAACAAACACATGAAAGAATGCTCAACATCATTAATCATTAGAGAAATGCAAATCAAAACTACGATGAGATATCATCTCACACCAGTCAGAATGGCCATCATCAAAAAATCAAGAAACAATAAATGCTGGAGAGGGTGTGGAGAAAAGGGGACACTCTTGCACTGCTGGTGGGAATGTGAATTGGTTCAGCCACTGTGGAGAACAGTATGGAGGTTCCTTAAAAAACTACAAATAGAATTACCATATGACCCAGCAATCCCACTACTTGGCATATACCCTGAGAAAACCAAAATTCAAAGAGAGTCATGTACCAAAATGTTCATTGCAGCTCTATTTACAATAGCCAGGACATGGAAACAACCTAAGCGCCCATCGTCGGATGAATGGATAAAGAAGATGTGGCACATATACACAATGGAATATTACTCAGACTTAAAAAGAAATGAAATTGAGCTATTTGTAATGAGATGGATAGACCTAGAATCTGTCATACAGAGTGAAGTAAGTCAGAAAGAAAAAGACAAATACCGTATGCTAACACATATATATGGAATTTAAGGGAAAAAAATGTCATGAAGAACCTAGGGGTAAGATAGGAATAAAGACGCAGACCTACTGGAGAACGGACTTAAGGATATAGGGAGGGGGAAGGGTAAGTTTTGACAGGGCGAGAGAGAGTCATGGACATATACACACTAACAAACGTAGTAAGGTAGATAGCTGGGGGGAAGCAGCCGCAAGGCACAGGGATATTAGCTCGGTGCTTTGTGACAGCCTGGAAGGGTGGGATGGGGAGAGTGGGAGGGAGGGAGACGCAAGAGGGAAGACATATGGTAACATATGTATATGTATAGCTGATTCACTTTCTTGTAGAGCAGAAACTAACACACCATTGTAAAACAATTATACCCCAATAAAGATGTTGAAAAAAAAAAAAAAACGCATACGCACTTTTTGGCCAACCAAGCAAGCCTGTAAAGGATATCTGCACTACAATGAAGTCTCACTGCCACCCGGGCAAAAGGGCCATCTGAAAAAAGTGTAAAATACAGAAAGGTAGGACAGGATATGGAGAACAGGGAGCCTTGTTATGCTGATTGGCAGGATATAAATTGCCAACAGCCACCCTGGAGAAGTGTATGGTGTTTCCTGAAACACATGAGAAACAAAGAAACACAGCCTATGGCACTTCCACTTATGGTCCTATAGCTTAGGGAAATTAAAATGAAAAACAGACAGCCACCCCAATGTTTGGGACGGCTGTGTTCACAAGAAGCTCGTCTACAGTACCAGGTATATATCCCAGAAAGCAAAAAATGGATAAAGAAGTTGTGGCACGTACGTGCAATGCAATATAACTCAGCAATGAAATCTGTGTCATCAGGCCCGTAGCGGCATAGTGAGTGGATGCAGGTACGGTGATTCTACGTGAACTACGTCACACAGAAAAAGAAACATCATAAGATATCACTAATACACGGAATGTAAACTTGACTACACATGAACTGAATTACAAAACAGAACAGGGTCTCAAATTTAGAAAACCAACTAGTGCTTGCTTATGGGGAAAGGTGCGTAGGGGTGCTGCATTAAACCAGAGACTGAAATTAGCACAGATAACTTTCCATAAGCCAAATATGTAATAGACAAGACCTACTCCTTGCTCAACGAAATGGACCCAACACCACATATTCAATGCCTAGGAATATACCTGACCTGGAAGAATCTTAAAACCCATGGATATATATGTCTCCGTAAGAGAATCAAGCGTGTGTACAGCGGCCGAAACGCAGCAGTGAAAATCCGATAAATCCCATTATCAAAATAATTTTCGAAAACAAAACACAAAGGGAGTGAAATAGAGAGCAATTCTTAAATAATTCACTCAGGGCATGTGATGCAACCGGGTTTGACCACATCTACACCCAGAGCTGGTTGAGACATAAGGCTGGACACTTCAGGCTGATAGCATTGGTGAGTTTCGGTGAGCAAATGCAGACCCTTTGAAGTCATACTGCATGGTACCCATTCCATGGGTCCCAACTCTCCAGGTTCAACGAATGCTTCCTCCAGCTAATACATTCATGGGAAACCCACAGTATGGTCCACCGTGTGATTGGGAAACGATTTAAAATGCATCTCAGTTTTCGTATCCTGGTCCTCGGGTTCACCATTCCAGATGGTTTACTAACACTCTCCGCGCTTGGAGAGTCAGTGCCTTTAACCTCCTCTTTGGCACAGCTTGCAATTTCTGTGCAAGATGAACAGGAATAGGGAGAACCAATGAGAGACTAGCTATAGGTGTCTGCACGGGCAAATGTAACGCTCATTTCCCACCAGGAAGAGGAATTAACCAAAGGCTCAGTGTGCCCTGCCGGAAACAGATTAGGGCCTGAAGCAATCCTGCAGCTTTGTGCCCAGCTCACAAGAAAGCGAGTTGAAGAAAGGAGCTCAGGGGCACTGTAATTCACAAACCTGCAGAGTTATAAATGACAGCTATCCTCCAAAAATATATTGAAGTAAGCCTGCGAAGGGGACTTGAAAGCGGGGCAGAATTTCAGGAAAACGATTGCAGGGGGTAGACTGGAATTGCCCTGAAAGCATAGGAAAATAGGCAGAACGTCGACAATGATGCACTTGGGCAAAAAGGGCGTATGCGTTTTTTCCTGAATATATTCAGGAAAAAACGCATACGCCCTTTTTGGCCAACCAAGCAAGCCTGTAAAGGAAATCTGCACTACAAAGAAGTCTCACTGCCCCCCGGGCAATAGGGCCATCTGAAAAAAGTGTAAAATCCAGAAAGGTAGGACAGGATATGGAGAACAGGGAGCCTTGTTATGCTGATTGGCAGGATGTAAATTGCCAACAGCCACCTTGGAGAAGTGTATGGTGTTTCCTGAAACACGTAAGAAACAAAGCAACACAGCCTATGGCATTTCCACTTATGGTCCTATAGCTTACGGAAATTAAAATCAAAAACAGACAGCCACCCCAACATTTGGGACGGCTGTGTTCACAAGCAGCTCGTCTACAGTATCAGGTAAATATCCCAGAAAGCAAAAAATGGATAAAGAAGTTGTGGCACGTACGTACAATGCAATATCACTCAGCAATGAAATCTGTGTCATCAGGCCCGTAGCGGCATAGTGAGTGGATGCAGGTACGGTGATTCTACGTGAACTACGTCACACAGAAAAAGAAACATCATAAGATATCACTAATACACGGAATGTAAACTTGACTACACATGAACTGAATTACAAAACAGAACAGGGTCTCAAATTTAGAAAAGCAACTAGTGCTTGCTTATGGGGAAAGGTGCGTTGGGGTGCTGCATAAAACCAGAGACTGAAATTAGCACAGATAACTTTCCATAAGCCAAATATGTAATAGACAAGACCTACTCCTTGCTCAACGAAATGGACTCAACACCACATATTCAACGCCTAGGAATATATCTTACTAGGAAGAATCTTAAAACCCATAGATTTATATGTCTCCGTAAGAGAATCAAGCGTGTGTACAGCGGCATAAATGCAGCAGTGAAAATCCGATAAATCCCACTATCAAAATAAATTTCAAAAACAAAACACAAAGACAGTGAAATAGAGAGCAATTCTTAAATAATTCACTCAGGGCATGTGATGCCACCGGGATTGACCACATCTACACCCAGAGCTTGTTGAGACATAAGGCTGGACACTTCAGGCTGATAGCATTGGTGAGATTCGCTGAGAAAATGCAGACCCTTTGAAGTCATACTGCATGGTACCCATTCCATGGGTCCCAACTCTCCAGGTTCAACGGATTCTTCCTCCAGCTAAAACATGCATGGGAAACCCAGAGTATCATCAACCATGTGACTGGGAAACGATTTAAAATGCATCTCAGTTTCCGTATCCTGGTCCTCGGGTTCACCATTCCAGATGCTTTACTAACACTCTCCCCGCTTGGAGAGTCAGTGCCTTTAACCTCCTCTTTGGCAGAGCTTGCAATTTCTGTTCTAGATGAACAGGAATAGGGAGAACCAATGAGAGACTAGCTGTAGGTGTCTGCACGGGCAAATGTAACGCTCATTGCCCACCAGGAAGAGGAATTAACCAAAGGCTCAGCGTGCCCTGCTGGAAACAGATTAGTGCCTGAAGCAATCCTGCGGTTTTGTGCCCAGCTCACAAGAAAGCGAGTTGAAGAAAGGAGCTCAGGGGCACTGTAATTCAAAAACCTGCAGAGTTATAAATGACAGCTATCCTCCAAAAATATATTGAAGTAAGCCTGCGAAGGGGACTTGAAAGCGGGGCAGAATTACAGGAAAACGATTGCAGGGGGTAGACTGGAATTGCCCTGAAAGCATAGGAAAAGAGGCACAACGTCGACAATGATGCACTTGGCCAAAAAGGGCGTATGCGTTTTTTCCTGAATATATTCAGGAAAAAACGCATACGCCCTTTTTGGCCAACCAAGCAAGCCTGTAAAGGAAATCTACACTACAATAAAATCTCACTGCCCCCCGGGCAAAGGGGCCATCTGAAAAAAGTGTAAAATCCAGAAAGGTAGGACAGGATATGGAGAACAATGAGCCTTGTTATGTTGATTGGCAGGATGTAAATTGTGAACAGCCAACCTGGAGAAGTGTATGGTGTTTCCTGAAACACGTAAGAAACAAAGCAACACAGCCTATGGCATTTGCACTTTTGGTCCTATTGCTTAGGGAAATTAAAATCAAAAACAGAGAGCCACCCCAAAGTTTGGGACGGCTGTGTTCCCAAGAAGCTCGTCTACAGTACTAGGTAAATATCCCAGAAAGCAAAAAATGGATAAAGAAGTTTTGGAACGTACGTGCAATGCAATATCACTCAGCATGAAATCTGTGTCATCAGGTCCGTAGAGGCATAGTGAGTGGATGCAGGTACGTTGATTCGACCTGAACTACGTCACACAGAAAAAGAAACATCATAAGATATCACTAATACACGGAATGTAAACGTGACTACACATGAACTGAATTACAAAACAGAACAGGGTCTCAAATTTAGAAAACCAACTACTGCTTGCTTATGGGGAAAGGTGCGTTGGGGTGCTGCATAAAACCAGAGACTGAAATTAGCACAGATAACTTTCCATAAGCCCAATATGTAATAGACAAGACCTACTCCTTGCTCAAGGATATGTACTCAACACCACATATTCCACGCCTAGGAATATACCTGACTAGGAAGAATCTTAAAACCCATGGATATATATGTCTCCGTAAGAGAATCAAGCGTGTGTACAGCGGCCGAAATGCAGCAGTGAAAATCCGATAAATCCCATTATCAAAATAAATTTCAAAAACAAAACACAAAGACAGTGAAATAGAGAGCAATTCTTAAATAATTCACTCAGGGCATGTGATGCAACCGGGATTGACCACATCTACACCCAAAGCTGGTTGAGACATAAGGCTGGACACTTCAGGCTGATAGCATTGGTGAGTTTCGGTGAGCAAATGCAGACCCTTTGAAGTCATACTGCATGGTACCCATTCCATGGGTTCCAAATCTGCAGGGTCAAGGGATTCTACCTCCAGCTAAAACATGCATGGGAAACCCAGAGTATCATCCACCGTGTGATTGGGAAATGATTTAAAATGCATCTCAGTTTTCGTATCCTTGTCCTCGGGTTCACTATTGCAGATGCTTTACTAACACTCTCCCCGCTTAGAGAGTCAGTGCCTTTAACCTCCTGTTTGGCACAGCTTGCAATTTCTGTGCAAGATGAACAGGAATAGGGAGAACCAATGAAAGACTAGCTGTAGGTGTCTGCACGGGCAAATATAATGCTCATTTCCCACCAGGAAGAGGAATTAACCAAAGGTTCAGCGTGCCCTGCCGGAAACAGATTAGTGCGTGAAGCAATCCTGCGGTTTTGTGCCCAGCTCACAAGAAAGCGAGTTGAAGAAAAGAGCTCAGGGGCACTGTAATTCACAAACGTGCAGAGTTATAAATGACAGCTATCTTCCAAAAGTGTATTGAAGTAAGCCTGCGAAGGGGACTTGAAAGCGGGGCAGAATTTCAGGAAAACGATTGCAGGGGGTAGACTGGAATTGCCCTGAAAGCATAGGAAAAGAGGCACAACGTCGACAATGATGCACTTGGCCAAAAAGGGCGTATGCGTTTTTTCCTGAATATATTCAGGAAAAAACGCATACGCCCTTTTTGGCCAACCAAGCAAGCATATAAATGAAATCTGCACTACAATGAAGTCTCTCTGACCCCGGGCAAAAGGGCAATCTGAAAAAAGTGTAAAATCCAGAAAGGTAGGACAGGATATGGAGAACAGGGAGCCTTGTTATGCTGATTGGCACGATGTATATTGCAAACAGCCACCCTGGAGAAGTGTATGGTGTTTCTTGAAACACGTAAGAAACAAAGCAACACAGCCTATGGCACTTCCACTTATGGTCCTATAGCTTAGGGAAATTAAACTCAAAAACAGACAGTAACCCCTAAGTTTGGGACGGCTGTGTTCACAAGAAACTCGTCTACAGTACCGGGTAAATATCCCAGAAAGCAAAAAATGGATAAAGAATTTGTGGCACGTACGTGCAATGCAATATCA
Source organism: Phocoena phocoena (assembly GCF_963924675.1). Classification (NCBI taxonomy): domain Eukaryota; kingdom Metazoa; phylum Chordata; class Mammalia; order Artiodactyla; family Phocoenidae; genus Phocoena; species Phocoena phocoena. The sequence goes on along the minus strand of NW_027077413.1, from coordinate 1,764,704 downwards.
CTCAGCAATGAAATCTGTGTCATCAGGCCCGTAGCTGTATAGTGAGTGGATGCAGGTATGGTGATTCTACGTGAACTACATCACACAGAAAAAGAAACATCATAAGATATCACTAATACACGGAATGTAAACTTGACTACACATGAACTGAGTTACAAAACAGAACAAATTTAGAAAACCAACTAGTGCTTGCTTATGGGGAAAAGTGCATTGGAGTGCTGCATAAAAGAAGAGACTGAAATTAGCACAGATAACTTTCCATAAGCCAAATATGTAATAGACAAGATCTACTCCTTGCTCAACGAAATGGACTCAACACCACTTATTCAACGCCTAGGAATATACCTGACTAGGAAGAATCTTAAAACCCATGGATTTATATGTCTCCGTAAGAGAATCAAGCGTGTGTACAGCGGCATAAACGCAGCAGTGAAAATCCGATAAATCCCATTATCAAAATATATTTCAAAAACAAAACACAAAGACAGTGAAATAGAGAGCAATTCTTAAATATTTCACTCAGGGCATGTGATGCAACCGGGATTTAACACATCTACACCCAGAGCTGGTTGAGACATAAGGCTGGACACTTCAGGCTGTTAGCATTGTTGAGTTTCGGTGAGCAAATGCAGACCCTTTGAAGTCATACTGCATGGTACCCATTCCATGGGTTCCTACTCTCCTGGGTCAAGGGATTCTTCCTCCAGGTAAAACATGCATGGGAAACCCAGAGTATGGTCCACCGTGTGATTGGGAAACGATTTAAAATGCATCTCAGTTTTCGTATCCTGGTCCTCGGGTTCACCATTCCAGACGCTTTACTAACACTCTCCCCGCTTGGAGAGTCAGTGCCTTTAACCTCCTGTTTGGCAAAGTTTGCAATTTCTGCGCAAGATGAACAGGAATAGGGAGAACCAATGAGAGACTAGCTATAGGTGTCTGCACGGGCAAATGTAACGCTCATTTCCCACCAGGAAGAGGAATTAAACAAAGGCTCAGCATGCCCTGCCAGAAACAGATTAGGGCCTGAAGCAATCCTGCGGTTTTGTGCCCAGCTCACAAGAAAGCGAGTTGAAGAATGGAGCTCAGGGGCACTGTAATTCAAAGTCCTGGAGAGTAATAAATGACAGCTATCCTCCAAAAATATATTGAAGTAAGCCTGCGAAGAGGACTTGAAAGCGGGGCAGAATTTCAGGAAATCTATTGCAGGGGGTAGACTGGAATTGCCCTGAAAGCATAGGAAAATAGGCAGAACGTCAAAAATGATGCCCTTGGCCAAAAAGGGCGTATGCGTTTTTTCCTGATATATTCAGGAAAAAACGCATACGCGGGGGGGGGACCTTGACGATGGCGGAAGAGTAAGACGCGGAGATCGCCTTCCTCCCCACGGATACACCAGAAATACATCCACACGTGGAACAACTCCTACAGTACTCCTACTGAAGGCTGGCAGAAGACCTCAGACCTCCCAAAAGGCAAGAAACTCCCCACGTAACTGGGTAGGGCAAAAGAAAAAACAGAGACAAAAGAATAAGGACGGCACCTGCACCAGTGAGAGGGAGCTGTGAAGGAGGAAAACTTTCCACACACTAGGAAGCCCCTCCGCGGGCGGAGACTGCGGGAGGCAGAGGGGGGAGTTTCGGGACCGCGGAGTAGTGCACAGCGACGGGTGCGGAGGGCAAAGTGGGGAGATTCCTGCACAGACGATCGGTGCAGACCAGCACTCACCAACCCGAGAGGCTTGCTGCTCACCCACCGGGGCGGGCGGGGCCGTGAGCTGAGGCTCGGGTTTTGGTTTTGGACGGAGCTCAGGGAGAGGCCTGGGGTTAGCGGCTTGAACATAGCCTGAAGGGGTTAGTGCACCATGACTAGCTGGGAGGGAGTTCGGGGAAAAGCCTGCACCGGCCGAAGAGCCAAGAGACTTTTTCTTCCCTCTTTGTTTCCTGGTGCGCGAGGAGAGGGGTTTAAGAGCGCTGCTTAAAGGAACTCCAGAGACGGGCGCGAGCCGCGGCTAAAAGCGCGAACCCCAGAGACGGGCGCGAGCCGCGGCTGAGGGCGCGAGCCCCCGAGACGGGCACGAGCCGTGGCTGAAAGCGCAAACCCCAGAGACGGGCGTGAGCCGCGGCTAAAACCGCGGACCCCAGAGACGGGCGGGAGACGCTAAGGCTGCTGCTGCCGCCACCAAGGGGCCTGTGTGCGAGCACAGGTCACTCTCCACACCCCTCTTCCATGGAGCCTGTGCAGCCCGCCACTGCCAGGTTCCCGGGATCCAGGGACAACTTCCCCGGGACAGCGCACGGCGGGCCTCAGGCTGGTGCAACGTCACGCCGGCCTCTGCCGCAACGTCACGCTGCCTCTGCCGCCGCAGGCCGGCCCCGCACGCAGTGCCCCTCCTTCCCCCATCCCCCAACCCCCGGCCTGAGGGAGCCGGAGGCCCCGAATCAGCGGCTCCTTTAACCCCGTCCTGTCTGAGCGAAAAAACAGACGCCCTCCAGTGACCTACACACAGAGGCAGAGCCAAATCCAAAGCTGAGCTCCTGTGAGCTGTGAAAACAAAGAAGAGAAAGGGAAATCTCTCCCAGCAGCCACAGAAGCAGCGGATTAAAGCTCCACAATCAACTTGATATACCCTGCATCTGTGGAATACCTGAATAGACAAGGAATGATCCCAAATTGAAGAGGTGGAATTTAGGAGCGAAATCTATGATTTTTTCCCCTTTTCCTCTTTTTGTGAAGGTGTACGTGTATGCTCCTGTGTGACATCTAGTCTGTATACTCTAGCTTCCACCATTTGTCCTAGGGCTCTATCCATCCATGACTTTTTTTTAAAAATTCTTTTTCTTAATAATTAAGTTTAATTGTAATAACTTTATTATACTTTACCTTCGTTCTTTCTTTCTTTCCTTCCTTCCCTCCCTCCTTTAGACAACGAATCACCCCAAATTGAGGAGGTGGTCTCAGGGAGCAGGATTTATGATTTTTCCCCCTTTACCTCTTTTTGTGAAGGTGTATGTGTATGCTTCTGTGTAAGATTTTCTCTGTATAGCTTTGCTTCCAACATTTGTCCTAAGGTTCTATCCGTCCCTTTTTTTTTTTTCTAAATATTTTTTAATTCAATAACTATATTATACTTTATTTTATTTTTACTGTATCATCTTTCTTTCTGTCTTTTTTTCCTTCTTTCCCTCCTTCCTTCCTTCCTCCCTCCCTCCCTCCCTCCCTCCTTTCTTTCCTTCTTTGCTTCTTTCTTCCTTCCTTCCTTTCCTCCTTTCCTTCTTTCTTTCCTCATACTTCTACTAATTCTCTCTACTTTTTCTCCCTTTTATTCTGAGCCGTGTGGATGAAAGGCTCTTGGTGCTCCAGCCAGGAGTCAGGGCTCTGCCTCTGAGGTAGGAGAGCCAACTTCAGGTCACTGGTCAACAAGAGACCTCCCAGCTCCACATAATATTAAACAGCGGAAATCTCCCAGAGACCTCCATCTTAACACCAGCACCCAGCTTCACTCAACGACCAGCAAGCCACAGTGCTGGACAACCTATGCCAAACAACTAGCAAAACAGGAACACAACCCCACCCATTAGCAGAGAGGCTGCCTAAAATCATAATAAGGCCACAGACACCCCAAAACACACCACCAGACGTGAACCTGCCCACTAGAGAGACAAGATCCAGCCTCATCCAGCACAACACAGGCACTAGTCCCCTCCACCAGGAAGCCTACACAACCCACTGAAACAACCTTAGCCACTGGAGACAGACATCAAAAACAACGGGAACTACGAACCTGCAGCCTGCAAAAAGGAGACCCCAAACACAGTAAGATAAGCAAAATGAGAAGACAGAAAAACAAACAGCAGATGAAGGAGCAAGATAAAAACCCACCAGACCTAACAAATGAAGAGGAAATAGGCAATCTACCTGAAAAAGAATTCAGAATAATGATAGTAAGGATGATCCGAAATCTTGGAAGTAGAATGGACAAAATGCAAGAAACAGTTAACAAGGACCTACAAGAACTAAAGATGAAACAAGCAATGATGGACAATGCAATAAATGAAATTAAAATCACTCTAGATAGGATCAATAGCAGAATAACTGAGGCAGAAGAACGGATAAGTGACCTGGAAGATAAAGTAGTGGAAATAACTACTGCAGAGCAGAATAAAGAAAAAAGAATGAAAAGAACTGAGGACAGTCTCAGAGACCTCTGGGACAACATGAAACGCACCAACATTCGAATTATAGGGGTTCCAGAAGAAGAAGAAAGAAAGAAAGGGACTGAGAAAATATTTGAAGAGATTATAGTTGAAAACTTCCCTAATATGGGAAAGGAAATAGTTAATCAAGTCCAGGAAGCACAGAGGGTCCCATACAGGATAAATACAAGGAGAAACACGCCAAGACACATATTAATCAAACTGTCAAAAATTAAATACAAAGAAAGCATATTAAAAGCAGCAAGGGAAAAACAACAAATAACACACAAGGGAATCCCCATAAGGTTAACAGCTGATCTCTCAGCAGAAACCCTACAAGCCAGAAGGGAGTGGCAGGACATACTGAAAGTGATGAAGGAGAATAGCCTGAAACCAAGACTACTCTACCCAGCAAGGATCTCATTCACATTTGATGGAGAAATTAAAACCTTTACAGACAAGCAAAAGCTGAGAGAGTTCAGCACCACAAAACCAGCTTTACAACAAATGCTAAAGGAACTTCTCTAGACACGAAACACAAGAGAAGGAAATGACCTATAGTAGCGAACCCACAACAATATATAAAATGGAAATAGGAACATACATATCAATAATTACCTTAAATGTAAATGGACTAAATGCTCCCACCAAAAGACACAGATTGGCTGAATGGATACAAAAACAAGACCCTTATATATGCTGTCTACAAGAGACCCACTTCAGAACTAGAGACACATACAGACTGAAAGTAAGGGGATGGAAAAAGATATTCCATGCAAATGGAAACCAAAAGAAAGCTGGAGTAGCAATTCTCATATCAGACAAAATAGACTTTAAAATAAGGACTATTAAAAGGGACAAAGAAGGACACTACATAATGATCAAGGGATCGATCCAAGAAGAAGATATAACAATTGTAAATATTTATGCACCCAACATAGGAGCACCTCAATACATAAGGCAAATACTAACAACCATAAAAGGGGAGATCAACAGTAACACATTCATAGTAGGGGACTTTAACACCCCACTTTCACCCATGGACAGATCATCCAAAATGAAAATAAATAAGGAAACACAAGCTTTAAATGATACATTAAACAAGATGGACTTAATTGATATTTATAGGACACTCCATCCAAAAACAACAGAATACACATTTTTCTCAAGTGCTCATGGAACATTCTCCAGGATAGATCATATCTTGGGTCACAAATCAAGCCTTGGTAAATTTAAGAAAACTGAAATTGTATCAAGTATCTTTTCCGACCACAACGCCATGAGACTAGATATCAATTACAGGAAAAGATCTGTAAAAAATACAAACACATGGAGGCTAAACAATACACTACTTAATAATGAAGTGATCACTGAAGAAATCAAAGAGGAAATAAAAAAATACCTAGAAACAAATGACAATGGAGACACAACGACCCAAAACCTATGGGATGCAGCAAAAGCAGTTCTAAGGGGGAAGTTTATAGCAATACAAGCCCACCTTAAGAAGCAGGAAACATCTCGAATAAACAACCTAACCTTGCACCTCAAGCAATTAGAGAAAGAAGAACAAAAAAACCCCAAAGCTGGCAGAAGGAAAGAAATCATAAAAATCAGATCAGAAATAAATGAAAAAGAAATGAAGGAAACAATAGCAAAGATCAATAAAACTAAAAGCTGGTTCTTTGAGAAGATAAACAAAATAGATAAACCACTAGCCAGACTCATTAAGAAAAAAAGGGAGAAGACTCAATTCAATAGAATTAGAAATGAAAAAGGAGAAGTAACAACTGACACTGCAGAAATAAAAAAAATCATGAGAGATTACTACAAGCAACTCTATGCCAATAAAATGGACAATCTGGAAGAAATGGACAAATTCTTAGAAATGCACAACCTGCCAAGACTGAATCAGGAAGAAATAGAAAATATGAACAGACCAATCACAAGCACTGAAATTGAAACTGTGATTAAAAACCTTCCAACAAACAAAAGCCCAGGACCAGATGGCTTCACAGGTGAATTCTATCAAACGTTTAGAGAAGAGCTAACACCTATCCTTCTCGAACTCTTCCAAAATATAGCAGAGGGAGGAACACTCCCAAATTCCTTCTATGAAGCCACCATCACCTTGATACCAAAACCAGACAAGGATGTCACAAAGAAAGAAAACTACAGGCCAATATCACTGATGAACATAGATGCAAAAATCCTCAACAAAATACTAGCAAACAGAATCCAACAGCACATTAAAAGGATCATACACCATGATCAAGTGGGGTTTATTCCAGGAATGCAAGGATTCTTCAATATACGCAAATCTATCAATGTGATAAACCATATTAACAAATTGAAGGAGAAAAACCATATGATCATCTCAATAGATGCAGAGAAAGCTTTCGACAAAATTCAACACCCATTTATGATAAAAACCCTCCAGAAAGTAGGCATAGAGGGAACTTTCCTAAACATAATAAAAGCCATATATGACAAGCCCACAGCAAACATCATCCTCAATGGTGAAAAACTGAAAGCATTTCCACTAAGATCAGGAACAAGACAAGGTTGCCCACTCTCACCACTCTTATTCAACATAGTTTTGGAAGCTTTAGCCACAGCAATCAGAGAAGAAAAGGAAATAAAAGGAATCCAAATCGGAAAAGAAGAAGTAAAGCTGTCACTGTTTGCAGATGACATGATACTATACATAGAGAATCCTAAAGATGCTACCAGAAAACTACTAGAGCTAATCAATGAATTTGGTAAAGTAGCAGGATACAAAATTAATGCACAGAAATCTCTGGCATTCCTATATACTAATGATGAAAAATCTGAAAGTGAAATCAAGAAAACACTCCCATTTACCATTGCAACAAAAAGAATAAAATATCTAGGAATAAACCTACCTAAGGATACGAAAGACCTGTATGCAGAAAATTATAAGACACTGATGAAAGAAATTAAAGATGATACAAATAGATGGAGAGATATACCATGTTCTTGGATGGGAAGAATCAACATTGTGAAAATGACTCTACTACCCAAAGCAATCTACAGATTCAATGCAATCCCTATCAAACTACCACTGGCATTTTTCACAGAACTAGAACAAAAAATTTCGCAATTTGTATGGAAACACAAAAGACCCCGAATAGCCAAAGCAATCTTTAGAACGAAAAAAGGAGCTGGAGGAATAAGGCTCCCTGACTTCAGACTATATTACAAAGCAACAGTAATCAAGACAGTATGGTACTGGCACAAAAACAGAAAGATAGATCAGTGGAACAGGATAGAAAGCCCAGAGATAAACCCATGCACATATGGACACCTTATCTTTGATAAAGGAGGCAGGAATGTACAGTGGAGAAAGGACAGCCTCTTCAATAAATGGTGCTGGGAAAACTGGACAGGTACATGTAAAAGTATGAGATTAGATCACTCCCTAACACCATACACAAAAATAAGCTCAAAATGGATTAAAGACCTAAATGTAAGGCCAGAAACTATCAAACTCTTAGAAGAAAACATAGGAAGAACACTCTATGACATAAATCACAGAAAGATCCTTTCTGACCCACCTCCTAGAGTAATGGAAATAAAAACAAAAATAAACAAATGGGACCTAATGAAACTTCAAAGCTTTTGCACAGCAAAGGAAACCATAACCAAGACCAAAAGACAACCCTCAGAATGGGAGAAAACATTTGCAAATGAAGCAACTGACAAAGGATTAATCTCCAAACTTTACAAGCAGCTCATGCAGCTCAATAACAAAAAAACAAACAACCCCATCCAAAAATGGGCAGAAGACCTAAATAGACATTTCTCCAAAGAAGATATACAGAATGCCAACAAACACATGAAAGAATGCTCAACATCATTAATCATTAGAGAAATGCAAATCAAAACTACGATGAGATATCATCTCACACCAGTCAGAATGGCCATCATCAAAAAATCAAGAAACAATAAATGCTGGAGAGGGTGTGGAGAAAAGGGGACACTCTTGCACTGCTGGTGGGAATGTGAATTGGTTCAGCCACTGTGGAGAACAGTATGGAGGTTCCTTAAAAAACTACAAATAGAATTACCATATGACCCAGCAATCCCACTACTTGGCATATACCCTGAGAAAACCAAAATTCAAAGAGAGTCATGTACCAAAATGTTCATTGCAGCTCTATTTACAATAGCCAGGACATGGAAACAACCTAAGCGCCCATCGTCGGATGAATGGATAAAGAAGATGTGGCACATATACACAATGGAATATTACTCAGACTTAAAAAGAAATGAAATTGAGCTATTTGTAATGAGATGGATAGACCTAGAATCTGTCATACAGAGTGAAGTAAGTCAGAAAGAAAAAGACAAATACCGTATGCTAACACATATATATGGAATTTAAGGGAAAAAAATGTCATGAAGAACCTAGGGGTAAGATAGGAATAAAGACGCAGACCTACTGGAGAACGGACTTAAGGATATAGGGAGGGGGAAGGGTAAGTTTTGACAGGGCGAGAGAGAGTCATGGACATATACACACTAACAAACGTAGTAAGGTAGATAGCTGGGGGGAAGCAGCCGCAAGGCACAGGGATATTAGCTCGGTGCTTTGTGACAGCCTGGAAGGGTGGGATGGGGAGAGTGGGAGGGAGGGAGACGCAAGAGGGAAGACATATGGTAACATATGTATATGTATAGCTGATTCACTTTCTTGTAGAGCAGAAACTAACACACCATTGTAAAACAATTATACCCCAATAAAGATGTTGAAAAAAAAAAAAAAACGCATACGCACTTTTTGGCCAACCAAGCAAGCCTGTAAAGGATATCTGCACTACAATGAAGTCTCACTGCCACCCGGGCAAAAGGGCCATCTGAAAAAAGTGTAAAATACAGAAAGGTAGGACAGGATATGGAGAACAGGGAGCCTTGTTATGCTGATTGGCAGGATATAAATTGCCAACAGCCACCCTGGAGAAGTGTATGGTGTTTCCTGAAACACATGAGAAACAAAGAAACACAGCCTATGGCACTTCCACTTATGGTCCTATAGCTTAGGGAAATTAAAATGAAAAACAGACAGCCACCCCAATGTTTGGGACGGCTGTGTTCACAAGAAGCTCGTCTACAGTACCAGGTATATATCCCAGAAAGCAAAAAATGGATAAAGAAGTTGTGGCACGTACGTGCAATGCAATATAACTCAGCAATGAAATCTGTGTCATCAGGCCCGTAGCGGCATAGTGAGTGGATGCAGGTACGGTGATTCTACGTGAACTACGTCACACAGAAAAAGAAACATCATAAGATATCACTAATACACGGAATGTAAACTTGACTACACATGAACTGAATTACAAAACAGAACAGGGTCTCAAATTTAGAAAACCAACTAGTGCTTGCTTATGGGGAAAGGTGCGTAGGGGTGCTGCATTAAACCAGAGACTGAAATTAGCACAGATAACTTTCCATAAGCCAAATATGTAATAGACAAGACCTACTCCTTGCTCAACGAAATGGACCCAACACCACATATTCAATGCCTAGGAATATACCTGACCTGGAAGAATCTTAAAACCCATGGATATATATGTCTCCGTAAGAGAATCAAGCGTGTGTACAGCGGCCGAAACGCAGCAGTGAAAATCCGATAAATCCCATTATCAAAATAATTTTCGAAAACAAAACACAAAGGGAGTGAAATAGAGAGCAATTCTTAAATAATTCACTCAGGGCATGTGATGCAACCGGGTTTGACCACATCTACACCCAGAGCTGGTTGAGACATAAGGCTGGACACTTCAGGCTGATAGCATTGGTGAGTTTCGGTGAGCAAATGCAGACCCTTTGAAGTCATACTGCATGGTACCCATTCCATGGGTCCCAACTCTCCAGGTTCAACGAATGCTTCCTCCAGCTAATACATTCATGGGAAACCCACAGTATGGTCCACCGTGTGATTGGGAAACGATTTAAAATGCATCTCAGTTTTCGTATCCTGGTCCTCGGGTTCACCATTCCAGATGGTTTACTAACACTCTCCGCGCTTGGAGAGTCAGTGCCTTTAACCTCCTCTTTGGCACAGCTTGCAATTTCTGTGCAAGATGAACAGGAATAGGGAGAACCAATGAGAGACTAGCTATAGGTGTCTGCACGGGCAAATGTAACGCTCATTTCCCACCAGGAAGAGGAATTAACCAAAGGCTCAGTGTGCCCTGCCGGAAACAGATTAGGGCCTGAAGCAATCCTGCAGCTTTGTGCCCAGCTCACAAGAAAGCGAGTTGAAGAAAGGAGCTCAGGGGCACTGTAATTCACAAACCTGCAGAGTTATAAATGACAGCTATCCTCCAAAAATATATTGAAGTAAGCCTGCGAAGGGGACTTGAAAGCGGGGCAGAATTTCAGGAAAACGATTGCAGGGGGTAGACTGGAATTGCCCTGAAAGCATAGGAAAATAGGCAGAACGTCGACAATGATGCACTTGGGCAAAAAGGGCGTATGCGTTTTTTCCTGAATATATTCAGGAAAAAACGCATACGCCCTTTTTGGCCAACCAAGCAAGCCTGTAAAGGAAATCTGCACTACAAAGAAGTCTCACTGCCCCCGGGCAATAGGGCCATCTGAAAAAAGTGTAAAATCCAGAAAGGTAGGACAGGATATGGAGAACAGGGAGCCTTGTTATGCTGATTGGCAGGATGTAAATTGCCAACAGCCACCTTGGAGAAGTGTATGGTGTTTCCTGAAACACGTAAGAAACAAAGCAACACAGCCTATGGCATTTCCACTTATGGTCCTATAGCTTACGGAAATTAAAATCAAAAACAGACAGCCACCCCAACATTTAGGACGGCTGTGTTCACAAGCAGCTCGTCTACAGTATCAGGTAAATATCCCAGAAAGCAAAAAATGGATAAAGAAGTTGTGGCACGTACGTACAATGCAATATCACTCAGCAATGAAATCTGTGTCATCAGGCCCGTAGCGGCATAGTGAGTGGATGCAGGTACGGTGATTCTACGTGAACTACGTCACACAGAAAAAGAAACATCATAAGATATCACTAATACACGGAATGTAAACTTGACTACACATGAACTGAATTACAAAACAGAACAGGGTCTCAAATTTAGAAAAGCAACTAGTGCTTGCTTATGGGGAAAGGTGCGTTGGGGTGCTGCATAAAACCAGAGACTGAAATTAGCACAGATAACTTTCCATAAGCCAAATATGTAATAGACAAGACCTACTCCTTGCTCAACGAAATGGACTCAACACCACATATTCAACGCCTAGGAATATATCTTACTAGGAAGAATCTTAAAACCCATAGATTTATATGTCTCCGTAAGAGAATCAAGCGTGTGTACAGCGGCATAAATGCAGCAGTGAAAATCCGATAAATCCCACTATCAAAATAAATTTCAAAAACAAAACACAAAGACAGTGAAATAGAGAGCAATTCTTAAATAATTCACTCAGGGCATGTGATGCCACCGGGATTGACCACATCTACACCCAGAGCTTGTTGAGACATAAGGCTGGACACTTCAGGCTGATAGCATTGGTGAGATTCGCTGAGAAAATGCAGACCCTTTGAAGTCATACTGCATGGTACCCATTCCATGGGTCCCAACTCTCCAGGTTCAACGGATTCTTCCTCCAGCTAAAACATGCATGGGAAACCCAGAGTATCATCAACCATGTGACTGGGAAACGATTTAAAATGCATCTCAGTTTCCGTATCCTGGTCCTCGGGTTCACCATTCCAGATGCTTTACTAATACTCTCCCCGCTTGGAGAGTCAGTGCCTTTAACCTCCTCTTTGGCAGAGCTTGCAATTTCTGTTCTAGATGAACAGGAATAGGGAGAACCAATGAGAGACTAGCTGTAGGTGTCTGCACGGGCAAATGTAACGCTCATTGCCCACCAGGAAGAGGAATTAACCAAAGGCTCAGCGTGCCCTGCTGGAAACAGATTAGTGCCTGAAGCAATCCTGCGGTTTTGTGCCCAGCTCACAAGAAAGCGAGTTGAAGAAAGGAGCTCAGGGGCACTGTAATTCAAAAACCTGCAGAGTTATAAATGACAGCTATCCTCCAAAAATATATTGAAGTAAGCCTGCGAAGGGGACTTGAAAGCGGGGCAGAATTACAGGAAAACGATTGCAGGGGGTAGACTGGAATTGCCCTGAAAGCATAGGAAAAGAGGCACAACGTCGACAATGATGCACTTGGCCAAAGAGGGCGTATGCGTTTTTTCCTGAATATATTCAGGAAAAAACGCATACGCCCTTTTTGGCCAACCAAGCAAGCCTGTAAAGGAAATCTACACTACAATAAAATCTCACTGCCCCCCGGGCAAAGGGGCCATCTGAAAAAAGTGTAAAATCCAGAAAGGTAGGACAGGATATGGAGAACAATGAGCCTTGTTATGTTGATTGGCAGGATGTAAATTGTGAACAGCCAACCTGGAGAAGTGTATGGTGTTTCCTGAAACACGTAAGAAACAAAGCAACACAGCCTATGGCATTTGCACTTTTGGTCCTATTGCTTAGGGAAATTAAAATCAAAAACAGAGAGCCACCCCAAAGTTTGGGACGGCTGTGTTCCCAAGAAGCTCGTCTACAGTACTAGGTAAATATCCCAGAAAGCAAAAAATGGATAAAGAAGTTTTGGAATGTACGTGCAATGCAATATCACTCAGCATGAAATCTGTGTCATCAGGTCCGTAGAGGCATAGTGAGTGGATGCAGGTACGTTGATTCGACCTGAACTACGTCACACAGAAAAAGAAACATCATAAGATATCACTAATACACGGAATGTAAACGTGACTACACATGAACTGAATTACAAAACAGAACAAGGTCTCAAATTTAGAAAACCAACTACTGCTTGCTTATGGGGAAAGGTGCGTTGGGGTGCTGCATAAAACCAGAGACTGAAATTAGCACAGATAACTTTCCATAAGCCCAATATGTAATAGACAAGACCTACTCCTTGCTCAAGGATATGTACTCAACACCACATATTCCACGCCTAGGAATATACCTGACTAGGAAGAATCTTAAAACCCATGGATATATATGTCTCCGTAAGAGAATCAAGCGTGTGTACAGCGGCCGAAATGCAGCAGTGAAAATCCGATAAATCCCATTATCAAAATAAATTTCAAAAACAAAACACAAAGACAGTGAAATAGAGAGCAATTCTTAAATAATTCACTCAGGGCATGTGATGCAACCGGGATTGACCACATCTACACCCAAAGCTGGTTGAGACATAAGGCTGGACACTTCAGGCTGATAGCATTGGTGAGTTTCGGTGAGCAAATGCAGACCCTTTGAAGTCATACTGCATGGTACCCATTCCATGGGTTCCAAATCTGCAGGGTCAAGGGATTCTACCTCCAGCTAAAACATGCATGGGAAACCCAGAGTATCATCCACCGTGTGATTGGGAAACGATTTAAAATGCATCTCAGTTTTCGTATCCTTGTCCTCGGGTTCACTATTGCAGATGCTTTACTAACACTCTCCCCGCTTAGAGAGTCAGTGCCTTTAACCTCCTGTTTGGCACAGCTTGCAATTTCTGTGCAAGATGAACAGGAATAGGGAGAACCAATGAAAGACTAGCTGTAGGTGTCTGCACGGGCAAATATAATGCTCATTTCCCACCAGGAAGAGGAATTAACCAAAGGTTCAGCGTGCCCTGCCGGAAACAGATTAGTGCGTGAAGCAATCCTGCGGTTTTGTGCCCAGCTCACAAGAAAGCGAGTTGAAGAAAAGAGCTCAGGGGCACTGTAATTCACAAACGTGCAGAGTTATAAATGACAGCTATCTTCCAAAAGTGTATTGAAGTAAGCCTGCGAAGGGGACTTGAAAGCGGGGCAGAATTTCAGGAAAACGATTGCAGGGGGTAGACTGGAATTGCCCTGAAAGCATAGGAAAAGAGGCACAACGTCGACAATGATGCACTTGGCCAAAAAGGGCGTATGCGTTTTTTCCTGAATATATTCAGGAAAAAACGCATACGCCCTTTTTGGCCAACCAAGCAAGCATATAAATGAAATCTGCACTACAATGAAGTCTCTCTGACCCCGGGCAAAAGGGCAATCTGAAAAAAGTGTAAAATCCAGAAAGGTAGGACAGGATATGGAGAACAGGGAGCCTTGTTATGCTGATTGGCACGATGTATATTGCAAACAGCCACCCTGGAGAAGTGTATGGTGTTTCTTGAAACACGTAAGAAACAAAGCAACACAGCCTATGGCACTTCCACTTATGGTCCTATAGCTTAGGGAAATTAAACTCAAAAACAGACAGTAACCCCTAAGTTTGGGACGGCTGTGTTCACAAGAAACTCGTCTACAGTACCGGGTAAATATCCCAGAAAGCAAAAAATGGATAAAGAATTTGTGGCACGTACGTGCAATGCAATATCACTCAGCAATGAAATCTGTGTCATCAGGCCCGTAGCTGTATAGTGAGTGGATGCAGGTATGGTGATTCTACGTGAACTACATCACACAGAAAAAGAAACATCATAAGATATCACTAATACACGGAATGTAAACTTGACTACACATGAACTGAGTTACAAAACAGAACAAATTTAGAAAACCAACTAGTGCTTGCTTATGGGGAAAAGTGCATTGGAGTGCTGCATAAAAGAAGAGACTGATATTAGCACAGATAACTTTCCATAAGCCAAATATGTAATAGACAAGACCTACTCCTTGCTCAACGAAATGGACCCAACACCACATATTCAACGCCTAGGAATATACCTGACAAGGAAGAATCTTAAAACCTATGGATATATATGTCTCCGTAAGAGAATCAAGTGTGTGTACAGCGGCCGAAATGCAACAGTGAAAATCCGATAAATCCCATTATCAAAATAATTTTCGAAAACAAAACACTAAGAGAGTGAAATAGAGAGCAATTCTTAAATAATTCACTCAGGGCATGTGATGCAACCGGGATTGACCACATCTACACCCAGAGCTGGTTCAGACATAAGGCTGGACACTTCAGGCTGATAGCATTGGTGGGTTTCGGTGAGCAAATGCAGACCCTTTGAAGTCATACTGCATTGTACCCATTCCATGGGTCCCAACTCTCCAGGTTCAAGGGATTCTTCCTCCAGCTAAAACATGCATGGGAAACCCAGAGTATCATCCACCGTGTGATTGGGAAACGATTTAAAATGCATCTCAGTTTTCGTATCCTGGTCCTCGGTTTCACCATTCCAGATGCTTTACTAACACTGTCCCCGCTTGGAGAGTCAGTGCCTTTAACCTCCTCTTTGGCACAGCTTGCAAATTCTGTGCAAGATGAACAGGAATAGGGAGAACCAATGAGAGACTAGCTGTAGGTGTCTGCACGGGCAAATGTAACGCTCATTGCCCACCAGGAAGGGGAATTAAACAAAGGCTCAGTGTGCCCTGCTGGAAACAGATTAAGGCCTGAAGCAATCCTGCGGTTTTGTGCCCAGCTCACAGGAAAGCGAGTTGAAGAAAGGAGCTCAGGGGCACTGTAATCACAAACCTGTAGTGTTATAAATGACAGCTATCCTCCAAAAATATATTGAAATAAGCCTGCGAAGGGGACTTGAAAGCGGGGCAGAATTTCAGGAAAACGATTGCAGGGGGTAGACATGAATTGCCCTGAAAGCATTGGAAAAGAGGCACAACTTCGACAATGATGCACTTGTCCAAAAAGGGCGTATGCGTTTTTCCCTGAATATATTCAGGAAAAAACGCATACACCCTTTTTGGCCAACCAAGCAAGCCTGTAAATGAAATCTGCACTACAATGAAGTCTCACTGCCCCCCGGGCAAAAGGGCCATCTGAAAAAAGTGTAAAATCCAGAAAGGTAGGACAGGATATGGAGAACAGGGAGCCTTGTTATGCTGATTGGCAGGATGTAAACTGCCAGCAGCCACCCTGGAGAAGTGTATGGTGTATCCTGAAACACGTAAGAAACAAAGCAACACAGCCTATGGCACTTCCACTTATGGTCCTATAGCTCACGGAAATTAAAGTCAAAAAGAGACAGCCACCCCAATATTTGGGACGGCCGTGTTCACAAGAAGCTCGTCTACAGTATCAGGTAAATATCCCAGAAAGCAAAAAATGGATAAAGAAGTTGTGGCACGTACGTGCAATGCAATATCACTCAGCAATGAAATCTGTGTCATCAGGCCCGTAGCGGCATAGTAAGTGGATGCAGGTACGGTGATTCTACCTGAACTACGTCACAGAGAAAAAGAAACATCATAAGATATCACTAATACACGGAATGTAAACTTGACTACACATGAACTGAATTACAAAACAGAACAGGGTCTCAAATTTAGAAAACCAAATAATGCTTGCTTATGGGGAAAGGTGCGTTGGGGTGCTGCATAAAACCAGAGACTGAAATTAGCACAGATAACTTTCCATTAGCCAAATATGTAATAGACCAGACCTACTCCTTGCTCAACGAAATGGACCCAACGCCACATATTCAACGCCTAGGAATATACCTGACTAGGAAGAATCTTAAAACCCATGGATATATATGTCTCCGTAAGAGAATCAAGCGTGTGTACAGCGGCCGAAACGCAGCAGTGAAAATCCGATAAATCCCATTATCAAAATAAATTTCGAAAACAAAACACAAAGACAGTGAAATAGAGAGCAATTCTTAAATAATTCACTCAGGGCATGTGATGCAACCGGGATTGACCACATCTACACCCAGAGCTGGTTGAGACATAAGGCTGGACACTTCAGGCTGATAGCATTGGTGAGTTACGGTGAGCAAATGCTGACCCTTTGAAGTCATACTGCATGTTACCCATTCCATGGGTCCCAACTCTCCAGGTTCAAGGGATTCTTCTCCAGCTAAAACATGCATGGGAAACCCAGAGTATCGTCCACCGTGTGATTGGGAAACGATTTAAAATGCATCTCAGTTTTCGTATCCTGGTCCTCTGGTTCACCATTCCAGATGCTTTACTAACACTCTCCCCACTTGGAGAGTCAGTGCCTTTAACCTCCTCTTTCGCACAGCTTGCAATTTCTGTGCAAGATGAACAGGAATAGGGAGAACCAATGAGAGACTAGCTGTAGGTGTCTGCACGGGCAAATGTAACGCTCATTGCCCACCAGGAAGAGGAATTAAACAAAGGCTCAGGATGCCCTGCTGGAAACAGATTAGGGCCTGAAGCAATCCTGCGGTTTTGTGCCCAGCTCACAAGAAAGCGAGTTGAAGAAAGGAGCTCAGGGGCACTGTAATTCACAATCCTGCAGAGTTATAAATGACAGCTATCCTCCAAAAATATATTGCAGTAAGCCTGCGAAGGGGACTTGAAAGCGGGGCAGAATTTCAGGAAAACGATTGTAGGGGGTAGACTGGAATTGCCCTGAAAGCATAGGAAAAGAGGCAGAACGTCGACAATGATGCACTTGGCCAAAAGTGCGTATGCGTTTTTTCCTGAATATATTCAGGAAAAAACGCATACGCCATTTTTGGCCAAACAAGCAAGCCTGTAAAGGAAATCTGCACTACAATGAAATCTCACTGCTCCCCGGGCAAAAGGGCCATCTGAAAAAAGTGTAAAATACAGAAAGGTAGGACAGGATATGGAGAACAGGGAGTCATGTTATGCTGATTGGCAGGATGTAAATTGCCAGCATCCACCCGGGAGAAGTGTATGGTGTTTCCTGAAACACGTAAGAAACCAAGCAACACAGCCTATGGCACTTCCACTTATGGTCCTATAGCTTACGGAAATTAAAATAAAAAACAGTCAGCCACCCCAATATTTGGGACGGCTGTGTTCACAAGAAGCTCGTCTACAATATCAGGTAAATATCCCAGAAAGCAAAAAATGGATAAAGAAGTTGTGGCACGTATGTACAATGCAATAACACTCAGCAATGAAATCTGTGTCATCAGGCCCGTAGCGGCATAGTGAGTGGATGCAGGTACGGTGATTCTACGTGAACTACGTCACACAGAAAAAGAAACATCATAAGATATCACTAATACACGGAATGTAAACTTGACTACACATGAACTGAATTACAAAACAGAACAGGGTCTCAAATTTAGAAAACCAACTAGTGCTTGCTTATGGGGAAAGGTGCATTGCGGTGCTGCATAAAACCAGAGACTGAAATTAGCACAGATAACTTTCCATAAGCCAAATATGTATTAGACAAGACCTACTCCTTGCTCAACGAAATGGACCCAACACCACATATTCAACGCCTAGGAATATACCTGACTAGGAAGAATCTTAAAACCCTTGGATATATATGTCTCCGTAAGAGAATCAAGCGTGTGTACAGCGGCCGAAACAAGGTAGTGAAAATCTGATAAATCCCATTATCAAAATAAATTTCGAAAACAAACACAAAGACAGTGAAATAGAGAGCAACTCTTAAATAATTCACTCAGGGCATGTGATGCAACCGGGATTGACCACATCTATACCCAGAGCTGGTTGAGACATAAGGCTGGACACTTCAGGCTGATAACATTGGTGAGATTCGGTGAGCAAATGCAGACCCTTTGAAGTCATACTGCATGGTACACATTCCATGGGTCCCAACTCTCCAGGTTCAAGGGATTCTTCCTCCAGCTAAAACATGCATGGGAAACCCACATTATCATCAACCGTGTGATTGGGAAACGATTTAAAATGCATCTCAGTTTTCGTATCGTGGTCCTCGGTTTCACCATTGCAGAAGCTTTACTAACACTCTCCCCACTTGGAGAGTCAGTGCCTTTAATCTCCTGTTTGGCACAGCTTGCAATTTCTGTGCAAGATGAACAGGAATAGGGAGAACCAAGGAGAGACTAGCTGTAGGTGTCTGCACGGGCAAATGTAACGCTCATTTCCCACCAGGAAGAGGAATTAACCAAAGGCTCAGCATGCCCTGCTGGAAATAGATTAGTGCCTGAAGCAATCCTGCGCATTGTGCCAAGCTCACAAGAACGCGAGTTGAAGAAAGGAGCTCAGGGGTACTGTAATTCACAAACCTGCAGAGTTATAAATGACAGCTATCTTCCAAAAGTATATTGAAGTAAGCCTGCGAAGGGGAGTTGAAAGCGGGGCAGAATTTCAGGAAAACGATTGCAGGGGGTAGACTGGAATTGCCCTGAAAGCATAGGAAAAGAGGCACAACGTCGACAATGATGCACTTGGCCAAAAAGGGCGTATGCGTTTTTTCCTGAATATATTCAGGAAAAAACGCATACGCCCTTTTTGGACAAACAAGGAAGCCTGTAAAGGAAATCTGCACTACAATGAAGTCTCACTGCCCCCGGGCAAAAGGGCCATCTGAAAAAAGTGTAAAATCCAGAAAGGTAGGACAGGATATGGAGAACAGGGAGCCTTGTTATGCTGATTGGCAGGATGTAAATTGCCAGCAGCCACCCTGGAGAAGTGTATGGTGTTTCCTGAAACACATAAGAAACAAAGAAACACAGCCTATGGCACTTCCACTTATGGTCCTATAGCTTAGGGAAATTAAAATCAAAAACAGACAGCCACCCCAATATTTGGGACGGCTGTGTTCACAAGAAGCTCGTCTACAGTATCAGGTAAATATCCCAGAAAGCAAAAAATGAATAAAGAAGTTGTGGCACGTACGTACAATGCAATATCACTCAGCAATGAAACCTGTGTCATCAGGCCCGTATCGGCAGAGTGAGTGGATGCAGGTACGGTGATTCTACGTGAACTACGTCACACAGAAAAAGAAACATCATAAGATATCACTAATACACGGAATGTAAACTTGACTACACATGAACTGAATTACAAAACAGAACAGGGTCTCAAATTTAGAAAACCAACTAGTGCTTGCTTATGGGGAGAGGTGCGTTGGGGTGCTGCATAAAACCAGAGACTGAAATTAGGACAGATAACTTTCCATAAGCCAAATATGTAATAGTCAAGACCTACTCCTTGCTGAACAAAATGGACCCAACACCACATATTCAACGCCTAGGAATATACCTGACTAGGAAGAATCTTAAAACCCATGGATATATATGTCTCCGTAAGAGAATCAAGCATGTGTTCAGCGGCCGAAACGCAGCAGTGAAAATCCGATAAATCCCATTATCCAAATAAATTTCGAAAACAAAACACAAAGACAGTGAAGTAGAGAGCAATTCTTATATAATTCACGCAGGGTATGTGATGCAACCGGGATTGACCACATCTACACCCAGAGCTGTTTGAGACATAAGGCTGGACACTTCAGGCTGATAGCATTGGTGAGTTTCGGTGAGCAAATGCAGACGCTTTGAAGTCATACTGCACGGTACCCATTCCATGGGTCCCAACTCTGCAGGTTCAAGGGATTTTTCCTCCAGCTAAAACATGCATGGGAAACCCACAGTATGGTCCACCGTGTCATTGGGAAACGATTTAAAATGCATCTCAGTTTTCGTATCCTGGTCCTCGGGTTCACCATTCCAGATGCTTTACTAATACTATCCCCGCTTGGAGAGTCAGTGCCTTTAACCTCCTCTTTGGCACAGCTTGCAATTTCTGTGCAAGATAAACAGGAATAGGGAGAACCAATGAGAGACTAGCTATAGGTGTCTGCACGGGCAAATGAAACGCTCATTTCCCACCACGAAGAGGAATTAACCAAAGGCTTCGCGTGCCCTGCCGGAAACAGATAAGGGCCTGAAGCAATCCTGCGGTTTTGTGACCAGCTCACAAGAAAGCGAGTTGAAGAAAGGAGCTCAGGGGCACTGTAATTCACAAACCTGCAGAGTTATAATTGACAGCTCTCCTCCAAAAATATATTGAAGTAAGCCTGCGAAGGGGACTTGAAAGCGGGGCAGAATTTCAGGAAAATGATTGCAGGGGGTAGACTGGAATTGCCCTGAAAGCATAGGAAAAGAGGCACGACGTCGACAATGATGCACTTGGCCAAAAAGGGCGTATGAGTTTTTTCCTGAATATATTCAGGAAAAAACGCATACGCCCTTTTTGGCCAACCAAGCAAGACTGTAAAGGAAATCTGCACTACAATGAAATCTCACTGCCCCACACGGGCAAAAGTGCCATCTGAAAAAAGTGTAAAATCCAGAAAGGTAGGACAGGATATGGAGAACAGGGAGCCTTGTTATGCTGATTGGCAGGATGTAACTTGCCAACAGCCACCCTGGAGAAGTGTATGGTGTTTCCTGAAACACGTAAGAAATAAAGCAACACAGCCTATGGCAATTGCACTTATGGCCCTATTGCTTAGGGAAATTAAAATCAAAAACAGAGAGCCACCCCAATGTTTGTGACGGCTGTGTTCCCAAGAAGCTCGTCTACAGTACCAGGTAAATATCCCAGAAAGCAAAAAATGCATAAAGAAGTTCTGGCACGTACGTGCAATGCAATATCACTCAGCAATGAAATCTGTGTCATCAGGCCCATAGCAGCATAGTGAGTGGATACAGGTACGGTGCTTCTACGTGAACTACGTCACACAGAAAAAGAAACATCATAATATATCCCTAATACACGGAATGAAAACTTGACTACACATGAACTGAATTACAAAACAGAACATGGTCGCAAATTTAGAAAACCAACTAGTGCTTTCTTATGGGGAAAAGTGCCTTGGGGTGCTGCATAAAACCAGAGACTGAAATTAGCACAGATAACATTCCATAAGCCAAATATGTAATAGACAATACCTACTCCTTGCTCAACGAAATGGACTCAACACCACATATTCAACGCCTAGGAATATACCTGACCAAGAAGAATCTTAAAACCCATGGATTTATATGTCTCCATAAGAGAATCCAGTGTGTGTACAGTGGCATAAACGCAGCAGTGAAAATCCGATAAATCCCATTATCAAAATAAATTTCAAAAACAAAACACAAAGACAGTGAAATAGAGAGCAATTCTTAAATAATTCACTCAGGTCATGTGATGCAACCGGGATTTAACACATCTACACCCAGAGCTGTTTGAGACTTAAGTTTGGACACTTCAGGCTGATAGCATTGTTGAGTTTCGGTGAGCAAATGCAGACCCTTTGAAGTCATACTGCATGGTACCTATTCCATGGGTCCCAACTCTCCACGTTCAAGGGATTCTTCCTCCAGCCAAAACATGCATGGGAAACCCACAGTATGGTGCACCGTGTGATTGGGAAACGATTTAAAATGCATCTCAGTTTTCGTATCCTGGTCCTCGGGTCCACCATTCCAGATGGTTTACTAACACTCTCCCCACTTGGAGAGTCAGTGCCTTTAACCTCCTCTTTGGCACAGCTTGCAATTTCTGTGCAAGATGAACAGGAATAGGGAGAACCAATGAGAGACTAGCTATAGGTGTCTGCACGGGCAAATGTAACGCTCATTTCCCACCAGGAAGAGGAATTAACCAAAGGCTCCGCGTGCCCTGCCGGAAACAGATTAGGGCCTGAAGCAATCCTGCGGTTTTGTGACCAGCTCACAAGAAAGCGAGTTGAAGAAAGGAGCTCAGGGGCACTGTAATTCACAAACCTGCAGAGTTATAAATGACAGCTATCCTCCAAAAATATATTGAAGTAAGCCTGCGAAGGGGACTTGAAAGCGGGGCAGAATTTCAGGAAAACGATTGCAGGGGGTAGACTGGAATTGCCCTGAAAGCATAGGAAAAGAGGCACAACGTCGACAATGATGCACTTGGCCAAAAAGGGCGTATGCGTTTTTTCCTGAATATATTCAGGAAAAAACGCATACGCCCTTTTTGGCCAACCAAGCAAGCCTGTAAAGGAAATCTGCACTACAATGAAACCTCACTGCCCCCCCCCCCACCCGCGCAAAAGGGCCATCTGAAAAAAGTGTAAAATCCAGAAAGGTAGGACAGGATATGGAGAACAGGGAGCCTTGTTATGCTGATTGGCAGGATGTAAATTGCCAACAGCCACCCTGGAGAAGTGTATGGTGTTTCCTGAAACACGTAAGAAATAAAGCAACACAGCCTATGGCAATTGCACATATGGTCCTATTGCTTAGGGAAATTAAAATCAAAAACAGAGAGCCACCCCAAAGTTTGCGACGGCTGTGTTCCCAAGAAGCTCGTCTACAGTACCAGGTAAATATCCCAGAAAGCAAAAAATGGATAAAGAAGTTGTTACACGTACGTGCAATGCAATATCACTCAGCAATGAAATCTGTGTCATCAGGCCCGTAGCGGCATAGCGAGTGGATGCAGGTACGGTGATTCTATGTGAACTACGTCACACAGAAAAAGAAACATCATAAGATATCACTAATACACGGAATGTAAACTTGACTACACATGAACTGAATTACAAAACAGAACAGGGTCTCAAATTTAGAAAACCAACTAATGCTTGCTTATGGGGAAAGGTGCCTTGGGGTGCTGCATAAAACCAGAGACTGAAATTAGCACAGATAACATTCCATAAGCCAAATATGTAATAGACAAGACCTACTCCTTGCTCAACGAAATGGCCTCAACACCACATATTCAACGCCTAGGAATATACCTGACTAGGAAGAATCTTAAAACCCATGGATTTATATGTCTCTGTAAGAGAATCAAGCGTGTGTACAGCAGCATAAACGCAGCAGTTAAAACCCGATAAATCCCATTATCAAAATGAATTTCAAAAACAAAACACAAAGACAGTGAAATAGAGAGCAATTCTTAAATAATTCACTCAGGGCATGTGATGCAACCGGGATTTAACACATCTAAAACCAGAGCTGATTGAGACATAAGGCTGGACACTTCAGGCTGAGAGCATTGGTGAGTTTCGGTGAGCAAATGCAGACCCTTTGAAGTCATACTGCATGGTACTTATTCCATGGGTCCCAACTCTCCAGGTTCAAGGGATTCTTCCTCCAGCTACAACATGCATGGGAAACCCACAGTATGGTCCACCGTGTGATTGGGAAACGATTTAAAATGCATCTCAGTTTTCGTATCCCGGTCCTCGGGTTAACCATTCCAGATGCTTTACTAACACTCTCCCCACTTGGAGAGTCAGTGCCTTTAACCTCCTGTTTGGCACAGCTTGCAATTTCTGTGCAAGATGAACAGGAATAGGGAGAACCAATGAGAGACTAGCTATAGGTGTCTGCACGGGCAAATGTAACGCTCATTTCCCACAAGAAAGAGGAATTAACCAAAGGCTCCTCGTGCCCTGCCGGAAACAGATTAGGGCCTGAAGCAATCCTGCGGTTTTGTGCCCAGCTCACAAGAAAGCGAGTTGAAGAATGGAGCTCAGGGGCACAGTAATTCACAAACCTGCAGAGTTATAAATGACAGCTATCCTCCAAAAATATATTGAAGCATGCCTGCGAAGGGGACTTGAAAGCGGGGCAGAATTTCAGGAAAACGATCTCAGGGGGTAGACTGGAATTGCCCTGAAAGCATAGGAAAAGAGGCACAACGTCGACAATGATGCACTTGGCCAAAAAGGGCATATGTGTTTTTTCATGAATATATTCAGGAAAAAACGCATACGCCCTTTTTGGCCAACCAAGCAAGCCTGTAAAGGAAATCTGCACTACAATGAAATCTCACTGCCCCCCCCGCCCCCCCGGGCAAAAGGGCCATCTGAAATAAGTGTAAAATCCAGAAAGGTAGGACAGGATATGGAGAACAGGGAGCCTTGTTATGCTGATTGGCAGGATGTAAATTGCCAACAGCCACCCTGGAGAAGTGTATGGTGTTTCCTGAAACACGTAAGAAATAAAGCAACACAGCCTATGGCAATTGCACATATGGTCCTATTGCTTAGGGAAATTAAAATCAAAAACAGAGAGCCACCCCAAAGTTTGCGACGGCTGTGTTCCCAAGAAGCTCGTCTACAGTACCAGGTTAATATCCCAGAAAGCAAAAAATGGATAAAGAAGTTGTTACACGTACGTGCAATGCAATATCACTCAGCAATGAAATCTGTGTCATCAGGCCCGTAGCGGCATAGTGAGTGGATGCAGGTACGGTGATTCTATGTGAACTACGTCACACAGAAAAAGAAACATCATAAGATATCACTAATACACGGAATGTAAACTTGACTACACATGAACTGAATTACAAAACAGAACAGGGTCTCAAATTTAGAAAACCAACTAATGCTTGCTTATGGGGAAAGGTGCCTTGGGGTGCTGCATAAAACCAGAGACTGAAATTAGCACAGATAACATTCCATAAGCCAAATATGTAATAGACAAGACCTACTCCTTGCTCAACGAAATGGCCTCAACACCACATATTCAACGCCTAGGAATATACCTGACTAGGAAGAATCTTAAAACCCATGGATATATATGTCTCTGTAAGAGAATCAAGCGTGTGTACAGCGGCATAAACGCAGCAGTTAAAACCCGATAAATCCCATTATCAAAATGAATTTCAAAAACAAAACACAAAGACAGTGAAATAGAGAGCAATTCTTAAATAATTCACTCAGGGCATGTGATGCAACCGGGATTTAACACATCTAAAACCAGAGCTGATTGAGACATAAGGCTGGACACTTCAGGCTGATAGCATTGGTGAGTTTCGGTGAGCAAATGCAGACCCTTTGAAGTCATACTGCATGGTACTTATTCCATGGGTCCCAACTCTCCAGGTTCAAGGGATTCTTCCTCCAGCTAAAACATGCATGGGAAACCCACAGTATGGTCCACCGTGTGATTGGGAAACGATTTAAAATGCATCTCAGTTTTCGTATCCCGGTCCTCGGGTTCACCATTCCAGATGCTTTACTAACACTCTCCCCACTTGGAGAGTCAGTGCCTTTAACCTCCTGTTTGGCACAGCTTGCAATTTCTGTGCAAGATGAACAGGAATAGGGAGAACCAATGAGAGACTAGCTATAGGTGTCTGCACGGGCAAATGTAACGCTCATTTCCCACAAGAAAGAGGAATTAACCAAAGGCTCCTCGTGCCCTGCCGGAAACAGATTAGGGCCTGAAGCAATCCTGCGGTTTTGTGCCCAGCTCACAAGAAAGCGAGTTGAAGAATGGAGCTCAGGGGCACAGTAATTCACAAACCTGCAGAGTTATAAATGACAGCTATCCTCCAAAAATATATTGAAGCATGCCTGCGAAGGGGACTTGAAAGCGGGGCAGAATTTCAGGAAAACGATCTCAGGGGGTAGACTGGAATTGCCCTGAAAGCATAGGAAAAGAGGCACAACGTCGACAATGATGCACTTGGCCAAAAAGGGCGTATGCGTTTTTTCCTGAATATATTCAGGAAAAAACGCATACGCCCTTTTTGGCCAACCAAGCAAGCCTGTAAAGGAAATCTGCACTACAATGAAATCTCACTGCCGCCCCCCTAGGCAAAAGGGCCATCTGAAAAAAGTGTAAAATCCAGAAAGGTAGGACAGGATATGGAGAACAGGGAGCCTTGTTATGCTGATTGGCAGGATGTAAATTGCGAACAGCCACCCTGGAGAAGTGTAGGGTGTTTCCTGAAACACGTAAGAAACAAAGCAACACAACTTATGGCACTTCCACTTATGGTCCTACAGCTTAGGGAAATTAAAATCAAAAACACCCAGCCACCTCAAAGTTTGGGACCTCTCTGTTCACAAGAACCTCGTTTGCAGTACCAGGGAAATATCTCAGAGAGCAAATAATGTATAAAGAAGTTGTGTTACGTACATACAATGGAATATCACTCAGCAATGAAATCTGTGTCATCAGGCCCATAGTGGCATAGTGAGTGGATTCAGGTATGGTGATTCTACTTGAAATAAGTCACACATAAAAAGAAACATCATAAAATATCATTAATACACAGTATGTAAACTTGACTACACATGAACTGAATTACAAAACAGAACAGTCTCAAATTTAGAAAACCAACTTGTGCTTGCTTATGGAGAAATGTGTGTTGGAGTGCTGCATAAAACCAGAGACTGAAATTAGCACAGATACCGTTCCATAAGCCAAATATGTAATAAAGAAGACCTACTCCTTGCTCAACGAAATGGACTCAACACCACATATTCAACGCCTAGGAATATACCTGACTAGGAAGAATCTTAAAACCCATGGATTTATATGTCTCCGTAAGAGAATCAAGAGTGTTTACAGCGGCATTAACGCAGCAGTGAAAATCCGATAAATCCCAGTATCAAAAAAAAATTTCAAAAACAAAACACAATGACAGTGAAATAGAGAGCAATTCTTAAATAACTCACACAGGGCATGTGATGCAACCTGGTTTACCACATCTACACCCAGAGCTGGGTGAGAGATAAGGCTGGACCCTTTGGGCTGAAAGCGTTGGGGAGGTTCAGTGAGCAAATGCAGACCCTTTGATGTCATACTGTCTGGAACCCATTCCATGGTTCCCAACTCTCCAGGTACAAGGGATTCTTCCTTCAGCTAAAATTTGCATGGGAAACCCAGAGTATGCTCCACCGTGTGACTGGGAAACCTTTTTACATGCATGTCTGTTTTCGTCCCCTGGTACTCAGGTTCACCATTCCAGACCCTTTTCTTACACTCTCCCCATTTGGAGAGTCAGTGCCTTTAACCTCCTGTTTGGCACTGTTTGCAATTTCTGCGCAAGATGAACAGGAATATGGAGAACCAATGGGAGACTATCTGTAGGTGTGTGCACGGGCAAATATTTTTTTTAACATCTTTATTGGGGTATAATTGCTTTACAATGGTGTGTTAGTTTTTGCTTTATAACAAAGTGAATCAGCTATACATATACATATGTTCCCTGTGTCTTCCCTCTTGTGTCTCCCTCCCTCCCTCTCTCCCCCTTCCACACCTCCAGGGTGTCCCAACGCCCCGAGCTAATATCCCTGTGCCTTGCGGCTGCTTCTCCCTTGCTATCTACCTTACTACATTTGTTAGTGTGTATATGTCCATGACTCTCTCTCGCCCTGTCAAGACTCACCATTCCCCCTCCCCATATCCTCAATTCCGTTCTCCAGTAGGTCTGCGCCTCTATTCCTGTCTTATCCCTAGGTTCTTCATGACATTTTTTTCCTTTAAATTCCATATATATGTGTTAGCATATGCTATTTGTCTTTTTCTTTCTGACTTACTTCACTCTGTATGACAGACTCTAGGTCTATCCATCTCATTACAAATAATTCAGTTTCATTTCTTTTTAAGGCTGAGTAATATTCCATTGTGTATATGTGCCACATCTTCTTTATCCATTCATCCAATGATGGGCGCTTAAGTTCTTTCCATCTCCGGGCTATTGTAAATAGAGCTGCAATGAACATTTTGGTACATGACTCTTTTTGAATTTTGGTTTTCTCAGGGTATATGCCCAGTATGCACGGGCAATTTTAACACTCATTTCCCAACAGGAAGAGGAATTAACCAAAGGCTCAGCCTGCCGTGCTGGAACAAGATTAGGGCCTGAAGCAATCCTGCGGTTTTGTGGCCAGCTCACAAGAAAGCGAGTTGAGGAAAGGAGCTCAGGGGCACTGTCATTCACATACCTGCAGACTTATAAATGACAGAAATCGTACAAAAATATATTGAATTAAGGCTGCGAAGAGGACTTGAAAGTGGGGCAGAATTGCTGGAATCCGATTTCAGGAGGTAGACGTGAATTGCTCTGAAAGCATAAGAGAAGTGGCAGAACCTCGTCAATGAAGCACTTGGCCAAAAAGGGCATATGCATTTTTTCCAGGGCCATCATTCACGGGAGTAGGAGGCTCCCAGCATGCTCCAGTGGCCAACAGAGGGCCCACGTCGCCAAGGCGATGTGAGCTAGCCAGGCAGGAGTGACCTGACATCAGAGGGCCCACCTCACAGAATGGTAGGGAACCCAACCAGGATCAGACTCTCCCCAGAGGGCCCACATCACCAAGGTGATGGGAACCAGGCAGGAGTGTTCTCACACCCGTGGGGCCACATCATCAAAAGTTGAGGTACCCAGCACATGTGGCCTCAAACCAGAGGACCCACATCACCATGGGTTTAGGAGTGAGGCAGGCAGGATTAACCTCACAACACATGTCCCATTGTATACAAAATGTGTGGAAACCAGCAGTTGGATCTTCCTAGCAGGCGGCCCAGAGCACTGAGGCTATGAGATCCAGGCTGGCATGAACTCACAACAGAGGGCCCTCATTGTGATTCTGTAAGCAACCCAGCCGTTGTGACCTCAGAGCAGAAGGCCCACATCCCCATGGGGAAGGGAAACAAGCAGGAGTGTCATCGCAAGAGTGGGCACACATGAAAAAATGTGGGGAGCCCAGCAATTAGTGCCTGATGCCAGAGGGCCCTCATCACCGAGGGGCGGCGGCTCCCAGCCAGCTCCGACTGCTACCAGAGGGGCAACGTCACCAATGCGGACTGCGACAACCAGGCAGGAGTGACCTCAGAGCAGAGGGTCAACCTCACAGAAGTGTGAAGAACCAAAGAGGATCAGATTCTCACCAGAGGGCCCACATCACCAAGGGAATGGGAACCAGGCAGGAGTGTCCTCACACTAGTGGGGCCACATCACCGAAAAGTGAGGGACCCAGCACACGTGGCCTCAAACCAGAGGACACACATCACAAGGGAGCTGAGATTGAGGCAGGCAGGAGGAGCCTCAAAACAGAGGGACCATAGAATTAAAGAGGTGAAAAATCCCGCAGTTGGAACCTCCCAGCAGGCGGCCAGGAGCAGCGAGACTATGGGATCCAGGCCGGAGTGATCTCACACCAGAGGGCCGTCATCATGAAACTGTGAGCAACCTAGGCTTTGGGATCTCAGAGCAGAAGGCCCACATTCCCATGGGGTTGGGAACCTGTCAGAAGTGTACTCGCACCACAGGGCACACATCAGAGAATTTAGTGAACCCAGGAGTTGGGGCCTGACGCCAGAGGGCCCTCATTACCAAGGGGAGGAGACTCCAATCAGGCACCAACACCCAACTGAGGGCCCACATCGCCAAGGTGACGTGTGACAGCCAGGTAGGAGTGACCTCACCGCAGAGGGCCTACCTCACAGAAGGGTGAGGAACACAGCCAGGATAAGACTCTCACCAGAGGGCCCACATCACCAAGGTGATCAGAACCAGGCAGGAGAGTCTTCACACCAGTGTGGCCACATCATAGAAAGGTGAGGAACCCAGCACATGTGGCCTAAACCAGAAGACCCACATCTCCAAGGGGCTTGGAATGAGGCAGGCAGGAGTAGCCTCACAACACAGGGCCCATAGAATAAAAATGCTGAGGAATCCAGCAATGGGAACCTCCCAGCAGGCGGCCAAGAGCACCAAGTCTATGCGATTCAGGCCGCAGTAAACTCACAGCAGAGGGTCCACATCATGAAACTGCGAGCAACCCAGCCATTTGGACCTCAGAGCAGAAGGTCCACATCCCCAAGGTGTTGGGAGCATGGCAGGAGTGTCCTCGCACCACTTAGCACATATCAGAAAATGTGGGTACCCAGCAGTTAGGGCCTGACGCCAGAGGGCCCTCATCACCGAGGGGAGGAGGCTCCCAGCATGTTCCAACTACCACAAGAGGGCCCACGTCGCCAAGGCGGGGTGTGCCAGCCAGGCAGGAGTGACCTCACAGCAGACGGCCCACCTCAAAGAAGTGTGAGGAACCCAACCAGGATCAGACTCTCACCAGAGGGCCCATATCACCAAGGGGACGGGAACCAGGCACGAGAGTCCTCACACCAGTGGGGCCACATCACTAAAAGATGAGGAAACTGGCACATGTGGCCACAAACCAGAGGACCTACATCACCAAGGGGCTGGGAGTGACACAGGCAGGAGGAGCCTCCCAACACAGGGCTCAAAGAATAAAAAAGGTGAGGAACCCAGCAGTTGGAACTTCCCAGCAGGCGGCCCAGAGTACAGAGGCTATGGGATCTAGGAATGAGTGAACTAACACCAGAGAGCTAACATCAGGAAACTGTGAGCAACCCAGTCGTTGGAACCTCAGAGCAGAAGGCCCATATCGCCATGGGGATGGGAACATTTCACGAGTGTCCTGGCATCACTGGGCTCACATCAGAAAACCTGGGGAGCCCAGCAGTTAGAGCCTGACGCCAGAGGGACCTCATCACCGAGGATAGGAGTCTCCAAAAGGATCCAACTGCCACCAGAGGGCCGACGTCACCAAGGCAATGGGAGCAAGCCAGGCAGGAGTGACCTCAGAGCACAGGGCCCACCTCACAGAACGGTAAGGAACCCAGCAAGGATCAGACTCTCACCAGAGGGGCCACATCACCAAGGGGCTGGGAAACAGGCACGAGTGTCCTCACACCATTGGGGCCACATCATCGAAAGGTGAGGGACCCAGCACACGTGGCCTCACACCAGAGGACACACATCACAACGGAGCTGGGATTGAGGCAGGCAGGAGGAGCCTCAAAACAGAGGGCCCATAGAATAAAAAAGGTGAGGAATCCCGCAGTTGGAACCTCCCAGCAGGCGCCCAGGAGCAGCAAGCCTATGGGATCTAGGCCGGAATGAATGCACATCAGAGGGCCCTCATCATTAAACTGTGAGCACCCCAGCCGTTGGGACCTCAGAGCAGAAGGCCCAAATTCCCATGGGGTTGGGAACCTGACAGGAGTGTACTCGCACCACAGGTCGCACATCTGCAAATTTTGGGAGCCCAGGAGTTAGGGTCTGACGCAAGAGGGCCCTCATTACCGAGGGACGGAGACTCGCAGCAGACACCAACTCCCAACTGAGGGCCCACGTCACCAAGGTGATGTGTGCCAGCCAGGCAGGAGTGACCTCACCGTAGAGGGCCTACCTCACAGAAGGGTGAGGAAACCAGCCAGGATAAGACTCTCACCAGAGGGCCCACATCACCAAGGGGATCGGAACCAGGCAGGAGGGTCCTCACACCAGTGTGGCCACATTATAGAAAGGTGAGGAACCCAGAACATGTGGCCTAAAACAGGGGACCCACATCTCCAAGGGGCTAGGAGTGAGGCAAGCAGGAGTATCCTCACAAAACAGAGCCCACAGAATAAAAGTTGTGAGGAATCCAGCAGTTGGAACCGGCCAGTAGGCCGCCCAGAGCACAGAGTCTATGGGATCCAGGCCACAGCGAACTCACAGCAGAGGCCCCACATCATGAAACTGTGAGCAACCCAGCGGATGGGACCTCAGAGAAGAAGGCCCACATCCCTATGGGGATGGGAACCTGACAGGAGTGTCCTCGGCCCACTTCCACGAATCAGAAAATGTGGGAACCCAGCAGTTAGGACCTGAGGCCAGAGGACCCTCATCACCGAGGGGAGGAGGCTCCCAGCAGGCTCCAACTGCCACCATAAGGCCGATGTCACCAAGGCGGGGTGTGCCAACCAGGCAGGAGTGACCTCAGAGCAGAAAGCCCACCTCACAGAAGTGTGAGGAACCCAACAAGGATCAGACTGTCACCAGAGGGCCAACATCACCAAGGGAATGGGAATCAGGCAGGAGTGTCCTCACACCAGTGGGGCTACATCACCATAATTTGAGGGACCTAGCACACGTGGCCTCAAACCTGAGGACACACATCACCAAGGGGCTGGGAGTGAGGCAGGCCAGAGGATCCTCAAAACAGAGGGACCATAGAATAAAAAAGGTGAGGAATCCCACAGTTGGAACCTCCGGCAGGCAGCCAGGAGCAGCGAGGCTATGGGATCTAGGCCGGAGTGAACTCACACCAGAGGGCCCTCATCATGAAACTGTGAGCAACACAGCCATTGGGAACTCAGAGCAGAAGGCTCACATCCCCATGGGGATGGGAACCTGGCAGGAGTGCCCTTGCACCACTTAGCACGAATCAGAAAATGTGGGAACCCAGCAGTTAGGGCCTGAGGCCAGAGGGCCCTCATCACCGAGGGGAGGAGGCTCCCAGCAGGCTCCAACTGCCACCATATGGCCGACGTTGCCAAGGCGGGGTGTGCCAGCCAGGCAGGAGTGACCTCAGAGCAGAGGGCCCACCTCACAGAAGTGTGAGGAACCCAACAAGGATCAGACTGTCACCAGAGGGCCAACATCACCAAGGGAATGGGAATCAGGATCAGACTCTCACCAGAGGGCCAACATCACCAAGGTGAGGAACCTAACCAGAGGTGAGGAACCTAACCAGGATCAGACTCTCACCAGAGGGCCAACATCACCAAGGTGATGGGAACCAGGCAAGACTGTCCTAACAGCAGTGGGGCCAACATCACCAAGGGAATGGGAACCAGGCAAGAGTGTCCTCACACCAGTGTGGCCACATTATAGAAAGGTGAGGAACACAGCACATGTGGCCTCAAACAAGGGGACACACATCACGAAGGGGCTGGGAGTGAGGCATGCAGGAAGAGACGCACAACCGAGGGCCCATAGAATAAAAAAGGCGAGGAATCGAGAAGTTGGAAACTTCAAGCTGGAGGCCCAGAGCACTGACACTATGGGATACAGGCCAGAGTGAACACACAGCAAAGGGCCCACATCATGAAACTGTGAGCAACCCAGCAGTTGGGACCACAGAACAGAAGTCCCACATGCCCATGGGGATGGGAACCTGGCAGGAGTGACTCGCACCACTGGGCACACATCAGAAAATGTGTGGAGCCCAGCACTTAGGGCCTGACACCAGAAGGCCCTCATCACTGAGGGGAGGAGGCCCCAGCACGCTCCAACTGCCACCAGAGGGTCCACGTCGCCAAGGCGACGTGCGCCAGCCAGGCAGGATTGACCTCACAGCGGAGGGCCCACATCATGAAAGTGTGAGCAACCTAGCCGTTAGGACCTCAGAACAGAAGGCCCACACGCTCATGAGGATGGGAACCTGGCAGGAGTGCCCTCGTACCACTTAGCACGTATCAGAAAATGTGGGAACCCCGCCATTAGGGTCTGACGCCAGAGGGCCTCATCACCGCGGGAAGGAGGCTCCCAGCAGGCTCCAACTGCCACCAGGGTGCCGAAGTCAACAAGGCGGGTTGTGCCAGCCAGGCAGGAGTGACCTCAGAGAAGAGGGCTCACCTCACGGATGTGTGAGGAACCCAACCAGGATCAGAGTCTCACCAGAGGGCCCACATCACCAAGGGGATGGGAACCAGGCAGGAGTGTCCACACACCAGTGGGGCCACATCATCAAAAGATGAGGAACCCATCACATATGGCCTCAAACCTGAGGACATACATCACCATGTGGCTGGGAGTGAGGCAGGTATCTGGAGGGGCACATTTAACTCTAATTTCCCACCAGGAAGAGGAATTAACCAAAGGCTCAGAGTGCCGTGCTGGAACCTGATTATGGCCTGAAGCAAACCTGCAGTTTTGTGGCCAGCTTACAAGGAAGCGAGTTAAGAAAGGAGCTCAGGGGCACTGTAATTCACAAACCTGCAGAGATAAATGACAGCTATTGGCAAAAATATATCGAAGTAAGTCTGCAAAGAGGACTTGAAAACGAGGCAGAATTGCAGGAATCATATTTCAAGAGGTAGATTGGAATTGCATTTAAAGCATATGAAAAGCGGCAGATCTTTGACAGTGATGCACATGGACAAAAAGTGCGTATACATTTTTCCTGAATATATTCAGGAAAAAACGCATATGAACATTTTGGCCAACCAAGCACTCCAGCAATGGAAATCCACACTACAATGAAGTCACATTTCCCATTCGTCAGAAAGGCCATCTGAATAAAGTGTAAAAACCAGAAACACAGGACAGGCCATGGAGAACAGGGAGCCGTGTTATGCTGATGGGCGGGATGTAAATTGCCAACAGACACTCTGGAGATGTTCATGGTGTATCCTGAAACATCTAAAAAACAAAGCTACAGAGCCTAGGGCACTTCCACTTTTGGCCCTATAGCTTAGGAAAATTAAAATCAACAAGACACAGCCAACACAAAATTTAGGGCTGCTGTGTTTACAAGAACCTCGAGTCCAGTACAAATTAAATATCCCAGAAAGAAAAAAATGGATAAAGAAGTTGTGCTACTTACGTACAACGGAATATCACTCATCAGTGAAATCAATGTCATCAGGCCTGTAGCAGCAAATTGAGTGGATTTAATTATGATGATTCTAAGAGAAATATGTCACACAAAGAAAGATAATTATCATAAGATATCACTAATAGAGGGAGTGTAAACTTGGCTACACATAAACTGAATTACAAAACCGAACAGAGTCTCACATGTAGATAAAAACCTTATGCTTGCTTAAGGGGAAAGTTGAGTTGGGCTGCTGTATAAAAACAGATTGAAATTAGCACATACCATTCCATAAGCCAAATACGTAATAAACAAGACCTACTCTTTGCTCAACGAAATAGACTCATCCATGGTGTATCACCTCACACCTATTAGAATGGGCATCATCAGAAAATCTACAAACAACAAATGCTGGAAACGGTGTGGAGATAAGGAATCCTCTTCCACTATTGTTGGGAACGTAAATTGATACAGTCACTGTGGAGAACATTATGGAGTTTCTTATAAAACTAAGAATAGAATTACCATATGATACAGCAATCCCTCTACTGGGCATATACCCAAACAAAACCATAAATCAAAAAGAGACATTCACCACAATGTTCATTGCATCACTATTTACACTATCCAGGAAATGGAAGCAACCTAAATGCCCACAGACAGACGAATGCATAAAGATGTGGTACATATATAAAATGGAATATTACTAAGCCATAAAAAGGAATGAAATTGGGACATTTGTAGAGACGTTGATGGATCTAGAGACTGTCATACAGAGTGAAGTAAGTCAGAAAGAGAAAAACAAATCTTGTATATTAATGCATATATGTGGAACCTAGAAAAATTGTACAGATGAACCGTTTTGCAAGGCAGAAATAGAGCAACACATATATGCAACAAACGTATGGACAACAAGGGGGGAAAGCTGTTGGGGATGGTGGTGGGAGGAGTTGAGATATTGGGATTGGTATGTATACATTTATATGTATAAAGTAGATAACCAAAAACAACCTGCTGTATAAAAATATAAAATTAAATTCAAAAAAAAATTAAAAAAAGTAAAACAGAAAAAATATTCTTCCCTTCACATACATGTATTTATATGAATAAATTATTTCCATGCTTATATCTGTAAATACACAAAAGAGGAATAAAATCTACCTTGAACCAAAAACGAAAAAAAGATAAAAAAGAACAGAACCCACCAGTTACACAGAGGAAAACCGTTTCAGGGCACTTGCTCCAATTGCAAACAATTCTGAATTTGGTCAGTGGTGGGGAATCATCTCCCATTCAGCCAGCATGCTCCTCGCAACAAGCGTCCTCACTGCAAAGCTGGGGGACCGTGCCGAGGTATCTGTGAGTAAACGTGGGCTGAGCCCCAGGCCAGCTGCTGCTGAAATGTTCCCACCCTTCCAAGGCTAAACACCTGAATATGTACAAGGACTTGAAAGCCTAGAGGAAGGGCCATGGAGCCACATGAGGGACAGCATGCCAGCCGACTTGGTGCCTGCAGGCCAGCCAGGATGGTCCTGGCCCTGGATGCTCTTCTGGAAGCTCTCCATTTCCCTGCCTGAGATACCCCTGCTGTCCCGGCCCCCACTGCTTTCTTCCTTCCTCACCTGTGCCCAGGGAGAAATTCCAGCGGCAGGTGTGGGTGACACATCCTCTTCTTTAGCAGGTAGCATCTTGGCAACTGCTGCAGAAAGTCCAGCAGAGCCCCACTCACACTGGGACACCCACAAAGCTGTGGCCTCTCACTCCCGCCCACCAGCCCAGCCCCGAGACTGCTGACAGGGCAGAGAAAATGGCGTCTGCAGGGGCTCTTGTTGCCTGGAGCGGTGTTTATATTGATCTCAACCCAGGCACACCTGGGGAGGGCTGGCCGGCACGGTCAGGCTTCCCAAGCCAGCCAATAATCACCCCTCAGGGGCTCACAGTTGCTGAAAATGGAACTTGCTGAATTGGCCAGGTCCAAGGAACAGGTGTGGGCTCCTGAGAGTCAGGATAGACAAGGGGCTGCAGCTCTGGCTTGTTTTCTAAGTATATTATCTGGCCCATGAGTGGGAGACAACTTCAAGAAAACCCTCTCCTAATGAGAGGAACCCAGGAGTCAGGGAGAGGAGGGGTGGGTGGTGGTTGGAGACAGAGGCCTGGTGCCCCGGGTGCAGTGGAAGTCTCTGGAAGACCAGGTGGAGGAGGCCGCACAGAGTGATGCCCAGGGTCACAGACCTGTCAGAGCTGCTGTTTGTTAGTTCAAGTCCTGCTCTGAGGTGCTCTGTGTCAGATCTGAGCGACAGGTGAGCTGGGAGTGCTCTGCAATGAGGGCTATGTGCACGGTTCCTGTGTGCCCAGCCCTGCCAAGGTACCTGCAAGGGTAGCTCTGTATCCTGGGAGGGGCCTGACCACGGGAGCCCCATGGACTGCAGAGGACCTGCCCAGGGAAACCCATATCCTGGGAGGGGCCTGAACACGAGAGCCCCGTGGGCTGGGGTGGGGGTAGGGTACCTGCCCAGGTGAGCTCCATATCCTGGGATTGGCCTGACCTCGAGAGCCCTATGGGCTGCTGGAGTCCTGGTAAAGGATGTCAGGACAGTCAGTGAAGCCACTGAGGATATACCTCCAGTAGTTCCTAAATCCTACACCCTGCTGGTCATTCTACCAACCACCAGGACTTGGTATTCTGTATTAGTCTTCACTGATGCCTTCTTTAGTATTCCATTAGTCCCAGAGTCACAAGAAATTTTGGCTTGTGAGTGACAGGACTCAACATACAACTAAAACAATACTTCCAGGTTGTCTTGCCCCAAGGGTTCAAAAATTCCCACACCATCTTTGGGGAAAGCTCAGCTAAAGACCTAAAAGTTCTACCTCTGGAAAAGGAAACACTCCTTCAATATTCAGACGACATTCTGATCGCCAGCCCTACTAAGGAGGCCTCAGAACTACCAAGCCAATAAAGGATAGAAGTTGTCCACGAAAAAGCTCAAGTATCACAGACTACGGTGACCTGCCTGGGCTTCATTCTCACAGAAGGTCGGAGAAGCCCATCCCAGGAAAGGGAAGAAACAATTTACAGCCTTACCCCTTTCTGAAACTAGAAGACAGCTTAGGGGTTCCTGGGGAAGCCAGGGTTTCCTGCCTCTGGATCCCTAACTACAGTCTACTAGCTGGGCCTCTATATGAAACACTGAAAGGAAAAGATGATGATCCTTTTGAATAGAATCCAGAAGTGGCCTTTCAAGAATGGAAAGAGCAGTCAATTCAGACCCTTGCCCTGGAACTCCCTAATTTAGCTAAACCCTTTGACCTTTACATTCCTGGTGAAAGGTGAATCGCCATTGGAGTATTAGTGCAAAAACTGGGACCACTTGAAATGGAACAGTGCAAGAATGCCATCCAGGTAGGATAAACTATGGTCACCAAGGGGCTTGGCCCACTGCCACATCTGGCCAAGATACTGGTGGTATCTGAAAACCTGGAAATCAGCAGCCCAAAAGGCCACCTCCCTTCTAGGGGAAACGGACCCCACGTGGTGATCCTAACCCCCAACCATGCCCTGAAGTTGCAGGGTTTGCTCCGTGGGCACACTGACCTCGATTGAGGAGGCCCTCCAACTCCAACCTCCAGAGAGATAACCGGGGGCAACGGGGCACCATGACGACCCGTGTGACCATCACTTGACCTGGAGTTTCTCTCATAAAACAACAAGAGTGTGTCCCAAAAGAGTAGACTACTGCTTGCAGTACTTACTGTACCCAGAGGGGAGCTAATAATCTTGGCGGGGGAACCGTATATCATGCTGTCACCATAGAAAAGCCTACAGACACCCTGATGATGGTGGCCAATAAGACCGGCTGGACTCCTGTTTACTTCCAAAGGCTCTTGACTCAGTGACCATCATGATCCTTCATCACCACTGACCCTGGACTGTCTGGGAGCTGAGCGGGCAGGATCCTGACACCTGGTGCTGTTTTTACGTTAATTCAGGGGCCTAATGGAAGA
Source organism: Phocoena phocoena (assembly GCF_963924675.1). NCBI lineage: Eukaryota > Metazoa > Chordata > Mammalia > Artiodactyla > Phocoenidae > Phocoena > Phocoena phocoena. The sequence continues at coordinate 1,725,575 of NW_027077413.1, read as the reverse complement.
AAGCGCAGACTGTTGGTCAGAGCATCTAGGCTGGCAGAAACGGTCAGTCAGAGCATCTAGGCTGGCAGAAACGGTCAGCCTAAGGTGGCCGAACAAATGTGGGGCGGGGTGAAACTGGACCTCACAGCGCCACTGCACATCTCCTTTCTGGACCCTTAAAGGTCATTAGAATCTATAACACTTCCAATACTGGTGCTCAGGCGGACGAGCAGGGAGGCAGGAGGCCTGGGGACAATCAACGTCACCTGGAGGCTGCTGGGGAGAAGTTCTGACCCTCGCCCACGGGTATGAAGCCTCCTAACTCAGCACTCAGCAGTTACAGAAGAAGGGTCTGCACCCGCAGCACTCCAAGAATGAGGAAAGGGACAAAAGGCAGAAGAGAAGTTTGTCCCAGGCAAAGCCCCTTAAAAATGCCTGGGAGATAAAAATAGAATCTGGGCAATAAAATAAAGTCTAACCTTTTTTATCCTTTGTGCTTTGTCTAATTTCAGGTGCTCCTAGGGTCCCGCATACAGAGGTTCCACACCCGGCACTTCAGACCAGATTTCCTAGAGCAGAATGGCTCGATGACACTTCAGCTCCTGGGGCCCAGTTCAGACTCCGTGACATAGAGCCTGAGCTGCAGCCAACCAGGTCCTCGAGAGCTCAGCCCCCTCCCTCCCAGTGACTCTGACAGGATCTCTACACAGCAGCCCAGCCCACAGCCCACAGGGTAGCACCTCTCCATTCTCTGATCAAAATATAAAGTTTCCTTTGCTTTTGAACCAAACTCAGTCTCGATCTATTGGCTCCAATGACACTGGGCAGGGGGACACTTGTTGGCGTCCACTCTGGAGGATCAGTAACAGAAATTGAGAACATTGTAACTTCAATGAACAGATGTGGGAGCCAAACTGTAATTAACATAGAACAGTGTATAAGGCTCGGGTAAAATAAGATGTTTCTAACACTTCCATTTGATATTTCCATCACTTTCTTATAAGCAAGTTCAGTGAAAAGGTTTGTCTTCTTTGTCAGGTCAATATTAGAGAAACAAAGTGATTTCTTTCCAAGGATGTACATCTAATAATCTTGGTTAAAGCTTCAATCTTGTTTTAAATGCTTTTGCATTGAAAATGATACCTCTCTTTCAGCTCCCCCATTTCTGAGAAGCATAAAATCTTATAATTTATTATTACCAAAGGGAAATGGTAGGAGGAGGGATCAATTAACAGTTTGGGATTAACACATACACACTGCTATGTATGAAATCATCAGCAAGGAACTACTGTATAGCACAGGGAACTACACTCAATATTTTGCAATAACCTATAAGGGGAAATGATCTGAAAAAGAATAGATATTTTTATTGACATCATCCATCAATGACAGTAAAAATGGAATCTAAGGGAAGACAGTGGTGAGTGCTTGTGACCCTGAAGACTTCAATCATCTAAAGTTTGGACTCTGCCTACTTCCCAAGGCCCTTAATGAACATATGTGTAGCCGTAGCTTATAAAATTCCCCAGTTTGGGTTGCGGAGAGACACTGATATTTAAAATCCCCTGGTGTTCTCCTCACATGAATGGGACCCTTCCTACACCTAAAACATGCCTGTCACACCCAGAGGATGGTATACCGTCTGATCGGGAAAAGTTTGGAAAAGGCATCTCATCTCCTCATCTCTTGGTGCTAGGGTTCACCACTCCAGCGTCTTTACTAACAGTCTCCCCACTTGGAGATGTCAGCACTGTCAACATCCTGTTGCATACAGTTTGGAATTTGTCCAGAGGATGAAGCAGAAGGAGGAGGAACAATGAGAGACAAGTCCTAGGTGTTCGGACAGGCACATGTCACTCTAATTTCCAATCAGGAAGACGAATTGACCAAAGGCTAGGGTTGCCCATGGAAACAGAATAGGGCTTGAGGAATCCTGATGCTTTGTGGCCAGTTCCCATAAACACAAGTTGGAAAATGGAACTCAGGGGCACTAAAATTCACGAAACTGCAGAATTGAAAATATCTATCACTGAAAAATGTCTTGAGGAAAGTCAGAGAAAAGGACTTGTAAGCAACGGAGAATGGCAGGAAAGGGATTGGAAGAGGTAGAAAGGACTCGCCATTAAGCACAAGAAAAGGGGCTGAACATTGCCAACATTGCAGTTGGCCAAAAAGGGTGTATGCGTCTTTTTCTGTATATATTCAAGAAAAGGGCATACACTTTTTTAGCCAACCAAACAGGTGGGCACTGGAAATCAATACTACAAAACATATCACTTTGCATCAGTCAGAAGAGCCGTCCTCATAAAGTGTAAACACCAGAAATGCAGGACAGGGCAAGGAGAAAAGGGAGCCCTGTGAGTCTTATAGTGGAAATGTATATTGCCAACGGTCACTCTGGATAAGTGTATTGTGTTTACTAAAGCATCTAAAAAATGAGCTACCGAGCACAGGGCACTTGCACTCATGGACGTATATCTTGGGAAAAACAAAAATCGAGAGGACACAGGCACCCCAATGTTTACCACCTCTCTGTTTAAAAGATCCTCGACTAGGATATAACTTAAATGTATCTGCAGAGAAAAAACGGATAGAGATGTGGTGCTTATGTAGAGTGGAATATTACTCAGTCTGGAAATCAATGAAATACGGCCAGTTATAACAACTCCAGAGGAGTTACGTGTGATCATTCGAAGTCACATAATTCAAAAAGAAAAAGACATAAGATATTACTAATACATGGAATGTTAACATGGCTACACATGAACTGAATCACAAAAGAGAAGAGGGTTTCAAATTAAGAAAACTAACTTATGCTTCCTTAAGGGGAAAGGTGAGTTGGGGTGCTGCATAAAACCAGAGACTGAAATTAGCACAGATAACATTCCATAAGCCAAATATGTAATACACAAGACCTACTCCTTGCTCAACGAAATGGACTCAACACCACATATTAAACGCCTAGGAATATACCTGACTAGGAAGAATCTTAAAACCCATGGATATATATGTCTCCGTAAGAGAATCAAGCGTGTGTACAGTGGCCGAAACGCAGCAGTGAAAATCCGATAAATCCCATTATTAAAATAAATTTCAAAAACAAAACACAATGACAGTGAAATAGGTAGCAATTCTTAAATAATTCACTAAGGGCATGTGATGCAACCTGGATTTACCACATCTACACCCAGAGCTGGTTGAGACATAAGGCTGGACACTTCAGGCTGATAGCATTGGTGAGTTTTAGTGAACAAATGCAGATCCTTTAAAGTCATACTGCATGGTACCCATTCCAAGGGTCCCAACTCTCCAGGTTCAAGGGATTCTTTCTTCAGCTAAAACAATCGTCGGAAACGCCGAGTATGGTCCACGGTGTGATTAGGAAATGATTTAAAAAGCATCTCAGTTTTCGTATCCTGGTCCTCGGGTTCACCATTCCAGACGGTTTACTAACAATCTCCCCGCTTGGAGAGTCAGTGTCTTTAACCTCCTGTTTGGCACAGCTTGCAATTTGTGCGCAAGATGAACAGGAATAGGGAGAACCAATGAGAGACTAGCTAAAGGTGTCTGCATGGGCAAATGTAACGCTCATTGCCCACCAGGAAGAGGAATTAAATAAAGGCTCAGCGTGCCCTGCCGGAAACAGATTAGGGTCTGAAGCACTCCTGCGGTTTTGTGCCCAGCTCACAAGAAAGCGAGTTGAAGAAAGGAGCTCAGGGGCACTGTAATTCACAAACCTGCAGAGTTATAAATGACAGCTATCCTCCAAAAATATATTGAAGTAAGCCTGCGAAGGGGACTTGAAAGCGGGGCAGAATTTCAGGAAAACAATTGCAGGGGGTAGACTGGAATTGCCCAGAAAGCATAGGAAAAGAGGCAGAACGTCGACAATGATGCACTTGGCCAAAAAGTGTGTATGCATTTTTTCCTGAATATATTCAGGAAAAAATGCATACGCCCTTTTTCGCAAACCAGCAAGCCTGTAAAGGAAATCTGCACTACAATGAAGTCTCACTGCCCCCTGGGCAAAAGGGCCATCTGAAAACAGTGTAAAATCCAGAAAGGTAGGACAGGATATGGAGAACAGGGAGCCTTGTTATGCTGATTGGCAGGATGTAAATTGCCAGGAGTCACCCTGGAGAAGTGTATGGTGTTTCCTGAAACACGTAAGAAACAAAGCAACACGGCCTATGACATTTCCACTTATGGTACCAAATATTACGGAAATTAAAATCAAAAACAGACAGCCACCCCAATGTTTGGGACGGCTGTGTTCACAAGAAGCTCGTCTACAGTACCAGGTAAATATCTCAGAATGTAAAAAATGGATAAAGAAGTTGTGGCACGTACGTACAATGCAATATCACTCAGCAATGAAATCTGTGTCATCAGGCCCATAGCGGCATAGTGAGTGGATGCAGGTACGGTGATTCTACGTGACCTACGTCAAACAGAAAAAGAAACATCATAAGATATCACTAATACACGGAATGTAAACTTGACTACACATGAACTGAATTACAAAACAGAACAGGGTCTCAAATTTAGAAAACCAACTAGTGCTTGCTTATGGGGAAAGGTGCGTTGGGGTGCTGCATAAAACCAGAGACTGAAATTAGCACAGATAACTTTCCATAAGCCAAATATGTAATAGACAAGACCTACTCCTTGCTCAACGAAATGGTCTCAACACCACATATTAAACGCGTAGGAATATACCTGACTAGGAAGAATCTTAAAACCCATGGATATATATGTCTCCGTAAGAGAATCAAGCGTGTGTACAGCGGCATAAACGCAACAGTGAAAATCCGATAAATCCCATTATCAAAATAAATTTCAAAAACAAAACACAAAGACAGTGAAATACAGAGCAATTCTTAAATAATTCACTCAGGGCATGTGATGCAACCGGGATTTACCACAACTACACCCAGAGCTGGTTGAGACATAAGGCTGGACACTTCAGGCTGATAGCATTGGTGAGTTTCGGTGAGCAAATGCAGACACTTTGAAGTCATACTACATGGTACCCATTCCAAGGGTCCCAACTCTCCAGGTTCAAAGGATTCTTCCTCCAGCTAAAACATGCACGGGAAACCCAGAGTATGGTCCACCGTGTGATTGGGAAACGATTGAAAATGCATCTCAGTTTCCGTATCCTAGTCCTCGGGTTCACCATTCCAGATGCTTTACTCACACTCTCCCCGTTTGGAGAGTAAGTGCCTTTAACCTCCTATTTGGCACAGCTTGCAATTTCTGTGCAAGATGAACAGGAATAGGAGAACCAATGAGAGACTAGCTGTAGGTGTCTGCACGGGCAAATGTAACGCTCATTTCCCACCAGGAAGAGGAATTAACCAAAGGCTCAGCATGCCCTGCCGGAAACGGATTAGGGCCTGAAGCAATCCTGCGGTTTTGTGCCCAGCTCACAAGAAAGCGAGTTGAAGAAAGGAGCTCAGGGCCATTGTAATTCACAAACCTGCAGAGTTATAAATGACAGCTATCCTCCAAAAATATATTGAAGTAAGCCTGCGAAGGGGACTTGAAAGCGGGGCAGAATTTCAGGAAAACCATTGCAGGGGGTAGACAGGAATTGCCCTGAAAGCATAGGAAAAGAGGCACAACATCGCCAATGATGCACTTGGCCAAAAAGTGCGTATGCGTTTTTTCCTGAATATATTCAGGAAAAAACGCATACGCACTTTTTGGTCAACCAAGCAAGCCTGTTAAAGAAATCTGCACTACAATGAAGTCTCACTGCCCCCCTGGCAATAGGGCCATCTGAAAAAAGGGGAAAATCCAGAAAGGTAGGGCAGGATATGGAGAACAGTGAGCCTTGTTATGCTGATTGGCAGGATGTAAATTGCCAACAGCCACCCTGGAGAAGTGTATGGTGTTTCCTGAAACACGTAAGAAACAAAGCAACACAGCCTATGGCACGTGCACTTATGGTCCTATAGCTTAGGGAAATTAAAATCAAAAACAGATAGCCACCCCAATGTTTGGGACGTCTGTGTTCACAAGAAGCTCGTCTACAGTACCAGGTAAATATCCCAGAAAGCAAAAAATGGATAAAGAAGTTGTGGCATGTACGTACAATGGAATATCACTCAGCAATGAAATCTGTGTCATCAGGCCCGTAGCGGCATAGTGAGTGGATGCAGGTACGGTGATTCTACGTGAACTACGTCACACAGAAAAAGAAACATCATAAGATATCAGTAATACACGGGATGTAAACTTGACTACACATGAACTGAATTACAAAACAGAACAGGGTCTCAAGTTTAGAAAACCAACTAGTGCTTGCTTATGGGGAAAGGTGCCTTGGGGTGCTGCATAAAACAAGAGACTGAAATTAGCACAGATAACATTCCATAAGCCAAATATGTAATAGACAAGACCTACTCCTTGCTCAACGAAATGGACTCAACACCACATATTCAACGCCTAGGAATATACCTGACTAGGAAGAATCTTAAAACCCATGGATTTATATGTCTCCGTAAGAGAATCAAGCGTGTGTACAGCGGCATAAACGCAACAGTGAAAATCTGATAAATCCCATTATCAAAATAAATTTCAAAAACAAAACACAAAGACAGTGAAATAGAGAGCAATTCTTAAATAATTCACTCAGGGCATGTGATGCAACCGGGATTTAACACATCTACACCCAGAGCTGGTTGAGACATAAGGCTGGACACTTCAGGCTGATAGCATTGGTGAGTTTCGGTGAGCAAATGCAGACCCTTTGAAGTCATACTGCATGGTACCCATTCCATGGGTCCCAACTCTCCAGGTTCAAGGGATGCTTCCTCCAGCTAAAACATGCATGGGATACCCAGAGTATCGTCCACCATTTGATTGGGAAACGATTTAAAATGCATCTCAGTTTTCGTATCCTGGTCCTCGGGTTCACCATTCCAGATGCTTTACTAACACTCTCCCCGCTTGGAGAGTCTGTGCCTTTAACCTCCTCTTTGGCACAGCTTGCAATTTCTGTGCAAGATGTACAGGAATAGGGAGAACCAATGAGAGACTAGCTGTAGGTGTCTGCACGGGCAAATGTAACGCTCATTGCCCACCAGGAAGAGGAATTAAACAAAGGCTCAGTGTGCCCTGCTGGAAACAGATTAGGGCCTGAAGCAATCCTGCGGTTTTGTGCCCAGCTCACAAGAAAGCGAGTTGAAGAAAGGAGCTCAGGGGCACTGTGATTAACAAACGTGCAGAGTTATAAATGACAGCTATCCTCCAAAAATATATTGAAGTAAGCCTGCGAAGGGGACTTGAAAGCGGGGCAGAATTTCAGGAAAACGATTGCAGGGGGTAGACTGGGATTGCCCTGAAAGCATAGGAAAAGAGGCACAACGTCGAAAATGATGCACTTGGCCAAAATGGGCGTATGCGTTTTTTCCTGAATATATTCAGGAAAAAACGCATATGCACTTTTTCACCAACCAAGCAAGCCTGAAAAGGAAATCTCCATTACAATGAAGTCTCACTGCCCCCCTGGCAAAAGGGCCATCTGAAAAAAGTGTAAAATCCAGAAAGGTAGGACAGGATATGCAGAACAGGGAGCCTTGTTATGCTGATTGGGAGGATGTAAATTGCCAAGAGCCACCCTGGATAAGTGTATGGTGTTTCCTGAAACACGTAAGAAATAAAGGAACACAGCCTATGGCAATTGCACTTATGGTCCTATAGCTTACGGAAATTAAAATCAAAAACAGACAGCCACCCCAATATTTGGGACGGCTGTGTTCACAAGAAGCTCGTCTACAGTATCAGGTAAATATCCCAGAAAGCAAAAAATGGATAAAGAAGTTGTGGCACGTACGTACAATGCAATATCACTCAGCAATGAAATCTGTGTCATCAGGCCCGTAGCGGCATAGTGAGTGGATGCAGGTACGGTGATTCTACTTGAACTACGTCACACAGAAAAAGAAACACCATAAGATATCACTAATACACGGAATGTAAACTTGACTACACATGAACTGAATTACAAAACAGAACAGGGTCTCAAATTTAGAAAACCAACTAGTGCTTGCTTAATAGACAAGAACTACTCCTTGCTCAACGAAATGGACCCAACACCACATATTCAATGCCTAGGAATATACCTGACTAGGAAGAATCTTAAAACCCATGGATATATATGTCTCCGTAAGAGAATCAAGCGTGTGTACAGCGGCCGAAACGCAGCAGTGAAAATCCGATAAATCCCATTCTCAAAACAAATTTCGAAAACAAAGCACAAAGACAGTGAAATAGAGAGCAATTCTTAAATAATTCACTCAGGGCATGTGATGCAACTGGGATTGACCACATCTACACCCAGAGCTGGTTGAGACATAAGGCTGGACACTTCAGGCTGATAGCATTGGTGAGTTTCGGTGAGCAAATGCAGACCCTTTGAAGTCATACTGCATGGTACCCATTCCATGGGTCCCAACTCTCCAGGTTCAAGGCATTCTTCCTCCAGCTAAAATATGCATGGGAAACCCAGAGTATCGTCCCCGTGTGATTGGGAAACGATTTAAAATGCATCTCAGTTTTCGTATCCTGGTCCTCGGGTTCACCATTCCAGATGCTTTACTAACACTCTCCCCGCTTGGAGAGTCACTGCCTTTAACCTCCTCTTTGGCACAGCTTGCAATTTCTGTGCAAGATGAACAGGAATAGGGAGAACCAATGAGAGACTAGCTGTAGGTGTCTGCACGGGCAAATGTAACGCTCATTGCCCACCAGGAAGAGGAATTAAACAACGGCTCAGTGTGCCCTGCTGGAAACAGATTAGGGCCTGAAGCAATCCTGCGGTTTTGTGCCCAGCTCACAAGAAAGCGAGTTGAAGAAAGGAGCTCAGGGGCAATGTAATTCACAAACCTGCAGAGTTATAAATGACAGCTATCTTCCAAAAGTATATTGAAGTAAGCCTGCAAAGGGGACTTGAAAGCGGGGCAGAATTTCAGGAAAACGATTGCAGGGGGTAGACAGGAATTGCCCTGAAAGCATAGGAAAAGAGGCACAACGTCGACAATGATGCACTTGGCCAAAAAGGGCGTATGCGTTTTTTCCTGAATATATTCAGGAAAAAACGCATACGCCCTTTTTGGCCAACCAGGCAAGCCTGTAAAGGAAATCTGCACTACAATGAAGTCTCACTGCCCCCCGGGCAAGAGAGCCATCTGAAAAAAGTGAAAAATCCAGAAAGGTAGGACAGGATATGGAGAACAGGGAGCCTTGTTTTGCTGATTGGCAGGATGTAAATTGCCAACAGCCACCCTGGAAAAGTGTATGGTGTTTCCTGAAACACGTAAGAAATAAAGCAACACAGCCTTTGGCAATTGCACTTATGGTCCTATTCCTTAGGGATATTAAAATCAAAAACAGAGAGCCACCCCAAAGTTTGGGACGGCTGTGTTCCCAGGAAGCTCGTCTACAGTACCAGGTAAATATCCCAGAAAGCAACAAATGGATAAAGAAGTTGTGGCACGTACGTGCAATGCAATATCACTCAGCAATGAAATCTGTGTCATCAGGCCCGTAGCGGCATAGTGAGTGGATGCAGGTACGGTGATTCTACGTGAACTACGTCACACAGAAAAAGAAACATCATAAGATATCACTAATGCACTGAATGTAAACTTGACTACACATGAACTGAATTAAAAAACAGAACAGGGTCTCAAATTTAGAAAACCAACTAGTGCTTGCTTATGGGGAAAGGTGCGTTGGGGTGCTGCATAAAATCAGAGACTGTAATTAGCACAGATAACTTTCCATAAGCCAAATATGTAATAGACAAGACCTACTCCTTGCTCAACGAAATGGACCCAACACCAGATATTCAACGCCTAGGAATATACCTGACTAGGAAGAATCTTAAAACCCATGGATATATATGTCTCCGTAAGAGAATCAAGCGTGTGTACAGCGGCCGAAACGCAGTAGTGAAAATCCGATAAATCCCATTATCAAAATAAATTTCGAAAGCAAAACACAAAGACAGTGAAATAGAGAGCAATTCTTAAATAATTCACTCAGGGCATGTGATGCAACCGGGATTTAGCACATCTACACCCAGAGCTGGTTGAGACATAAGGCTGGACGCTTCAGGCTGATAGCATTGGTGAGTTTCGGTGAGCAAATGCAGACCCTTTGAAGTCATACTGCATGGTACCCATTCCATGGGTCCCAACTCTCCAGGTTCAAGGGATTCTTCCTCCAGCTAAAACATGCATGAGAAACCTAGAGTATCGTCCACCGTGTGATTGGGAAACAATTTAAAATGCATCTCAGTTTTCGTATCTTGGTCCTCGGGTTCACCATTCCAGATGCTTTACTAACACTCTCCCCGCTTGGAGAGTCAGTGCCTTTAACCTCCTGTTTGGCACAGCTTGCAATTTCTGTGCAAGATGAACAGGAATAGGGAGAACCCGTGAGAGACTAGCTGTAGGTGTCTGCACGGGCAAATGTAACGCTCATTTCCCACCAGGAAGAGGAATTAAACAAAGGCTCAGCGTGCCCTGCTGGAAACAGATTAGGGCCTGAAGCAATCCTGCGGTTTTGTGCCCAGCTCACAAGAAAGCGAGTTGAAGAAAGGAGCTCAGGGGCACTGTAATTCACAAACCTGCAGAGTTATAAATGACAGCTATCCTCCAAAAATATATTGAAGTAAGCCTGCGTAGGGGACTTGAAAGCGGGGCAGAATTTCAGGAAAACGATTGCAAGGGGTAGACTGGAATTGCCCTGAAAGCATAGGAAAAGAGGCACAACGTCGACAATGATGCACTTGGCCAAAAAGGGCGTATGCGTTTTTTCCTGAATATATTCAGGAAAAAACGCATACGCCCTTTTTGGCCAACCAAGCAAGCCTGTAAAGGAAATCTGCACTACAATGAAGTCTCACTGCCCCCCGGGCAAGAGGGCCATCTGAAAAAAGTGTAAAATCCAGAAAGGTAGGACAGGATATGGAGAACAGGGAGCCTTGTTATGCTGATTGGCAGGATGTAAATTGCGAACAGCCACCCTGGAGAAGTGTATGGTGTTTCCTGAAACACGTAAGAAACAAAGCAACACAGCCTATGGCACTTCCACTATGGTCCTATAGCTTACGGAAATTCAAATCAAAAACAGACAGCCACCCCAATATTTGGGACAGCTGTGTTCACAAGAAGCTCGTCTACAGTATCAGGTAAATATCCCAGAAAGCAAAAAATGGATAAAGAAGTTGTGGCACGTACATACAATGCAATATCACTCAGCAATGAAATCTGTGTCATAAGGCCCGTAGCAGCATAGTGAGTGGATGCAGATACGGTGAATCTACGTGAACTACGTCACACAGAAAAAGAAACATCATAGGATATCACTAATACACGGAATGTAAACTGGACTACACATGAACTGAATTACAAAACAGAACAGGGTCTCAAATTTAGAAAACCAACTAGTGCTTGCTTATGGGGAAAGGTGCCTTGGGGTGCTGCATAAAACCAGAGACTGAAATTAGCACAGATAACTTTCCATAAGCCAAATATGTAATAGACAAGACCTACTCCTTGCTCAACGAAATGGACCCAACACCACATATTCAACGCCTAGGAATATACCTGACTAGGAAGAATCTTAAAACCCATGGATATATATGTCTCCGTAAGAGAATCAAGCGTGTGTACAGCGGCCGAAACGCAGCAGTGAAAATCCGATAAATCCCATTATCAAAATAAATTTCGAAAACAAAACACAAAGACAGTGAAATAGAGAGCAATTCTTAAATAATTCACTCAGGGCATGTGATGCAACCGGGGTTGACCACATCTACACCCAGAGCTGGTTGAGACATAAGGCTGGACACTTCAGGCTGATAGCGTTGGTGAGTTTCGGTGAGCAAATGCAGACCCTTTGAAGTCATACTGCATGGTACCTATTCCATGGGTCCCAACTCTTCAGGTTCAAGGGATTCTTCCTCCAGCTAAAACATGCATGGGAAACCCAGAGTATCGTCCACTGTGTGATTGTGAAACGATTTAAAATGCATCTCAGTTTTCGTATCCAGGTCCTCTGGTTCACCATTCCAGATGCTTTACTAAAACTCTCCCTGCTTGGAGAGTCAGTGCCTTTAACCTCCTGTTTGGCACAGCTTGCAATTTTTGTGCAAGTTGAACAGGAATAGGGAGAACCAATGAGAGAGTAGCTGTAGGTGTCTGCACGGGCAAATATAACGCTCATTGCCGACCAGGAAAGGTAATTAACCAAAGGCTCAGTGTGCCCTGTCGGAAACAGATTAGGGCCTGAAGCAATCCTGCGGTTTTGTGCCCAGCTCACAAGAAAGCGAGTTGAAGAAAGGAGCTCAGGGGCACTGTAATTCACAAACCTGCAGAGTTATAAATGACAGCTATCCTCCAAAAATATATTGAAGTAAGCCTGCGAAGGGGACTTAAAAGCGGGGCAGAATTTCAGGAAAACGACTGCAGGGGGTAGACTGGAATTGCCCTGAAAGCATAGGAAAAGAGGCACAATGTCGACAATGATGCACTTGGTCAAAAAGGGCGTATGCGTTTTTTCCTGAATATATTCAGGAAAAAACGCATACGCCCTTTTTGGCCAACCAAGCAAGCCTGTAAAGGAAATCTGCACTACAATGAAGTCTCACTGCCCCCTGGGCAAGAGGGCCATCTGAAAAAAGTGTAAAATCCAGAAAGGTAGGACAGGATATGGAGAACAGGGAGCCTTGTTATGCTGATTGGCAGGATGTAAATTGCCAACAGCCACCATGGAGAAGTGTATGGTGTTTCCTGAAACACGTAAGAAATAAAGCAACACAGCCTATGGCAATTGCACTTATGGTCCTATTCCTTAGGGAAATTAAAATCAAAAACAGAGAGCCACTCCAAAGTTTGGGACGGCTGTGTTTCCAAGAAGCTCGTCTACAGTACCAGGTAAATATCCCAGAAAGCAAAAAATGGATAAAGTTGTGGCACGTACGTGCAATGCAATATCACTCAGCAATGAAATCTGTGTCATCAGGCCCGTAGCGGCATAGTGAGTGGATGCAGCTGCGGTGATTCTACGTGAACTACGTCACACAGAAAAAGAAACATCATAAGGTATCACTAATACACGGAATGTAAACTTGACTACACATGAACTGAATTACAAAACAGAACAGGGTCTCAAATTTAGAAAACCAACTAGTGCTTGCTTATGGGGAAAGGTGCGTTGGGGTGCTGCATAAAACCAGAGACTGAAATTAGCACAGATAACATTCCATAAGCCAAATATGTAATAGACAAGACCTACTCCTTGCTCAACGAAATGGACTCAACACCACATATTCAATGCCTAGGAATATACCTGACTAGGAAGAATCTTAAAACCCATGGATATATATGTCTCGGTAAGAGAATCAAGCGTGTGTACAGCGGCGGAAATGCAGCAGTGTTAATCCGATAATCCCATTATCAAAATAAATTTCGAAAACAAAACACAAAGACAGTGAAATAGAGAGCTACTCTTAAATAATTCACTCAGGGCATGTGAAGCAACCGGGATTGACCACATCTACACCCAGAGCTGGTTGAGACATAAGGCTGGACACTTCAGGCTGATAGCGTTGGTGAGTTTCGTTGAGCAAATGCAGACCCTTTGAAGTCATACTGCATGGTACCCATTCCATGGGTCCCAACTCTCCAGGTTCAAGGCATTCTTCCTCCAGCTAAAACATGCATGGGAAACCCAGAGTATCGTCCACCGTGTGATTGGGAAACGATTTAAAATGCAACTCAGTTTTCGTATCCTGGTCCTCGGGTTCACCATTCCAGATGCTTTACTAACACTCTCCCCGCTTGGAGAGTCAGTGCCTTTAACCTCCTCTTTGGAACAGCTTGCAATTTCTGTGCAAGATGAACAGGAATAGGGAGAACCAATGAGAGACTAGCTGTAGGTGTCTGCACGGGCAAATGTAACGCTCATTTCCCACCAGGAAGAGGAATTAACCAAAGGCTCAGCGTGCCCTGCCGGAAACAGATTAGGGCCTGAAGCAATCCTGCGGTTTTGTGCCCAGCTCACAAGAAAGCGAGTTGAAGAAAGGAGCTCAGGGGCACTGTAATTCACAAACCTGCAGAGTTATAAATGACAGCTATCCTCCAAAAATATATTGAAGTAAGTCTGCGAAGGGGACTTGAAAGCGGGGCTGAATTTCAGGAAAACGATTGCAGGAGGTAGACTGGAATTGCCCTGAAAGCATAGGAAAAGAGGCAGAACGTGGACAATGATGCACTTGGCCAAAAAGGGCGTATGCGTTTTTTCCTGAATATATTCAGGAAAAAACGCATACGCCCTTTTTGGCCAACCAAGCAAGCCTGTAAAGGAAATCTGCACTACAATGAAATCTCACTGCCCCCCCGGGCAAAAGGGCCATCTGAAAAAAGTGTAAAATCCAGAAAGGTAGGACAGGATATGGAGAACAGGGAGCCTTGTTATGCTGATTGGCAGGATGTAAATTGCCAGCAGCCACCGTGGAGAAGTGTATGGTGTTTCCTGAAACACGTAAGAAACAAAGCAACACAGCCTATGGCACTTCCACTTATGGTCCTATAGTTTACGGAAATTAAAATCAAAAACAGACAGCCACCCCAATATTTGGGACGGCTGTGTTCACAAGAAGCTCGTCTACAGTATCAGGTAAATATCCCAGAAAGCAAAAAATGGATAAAGAAGTTGTGGCACGTACGTGCAATGCAATATCACTCAGCAATGAAATCTGTGTCATCAGGCCCGTAGCGGCATAGTGAGTGGATGCACGTACGGTGATTCTACGTGAACTACGTCACACAGAAAAAGAAACATCATAAGGTATCACTAATACACGGAATGTAAACTTGACTACACATGAACTGAATTACAAAACAGAACAGGGTCTCAAATTTAGAAAACCAACTAGTGCTTGCTTATGGGGAAAGGTGCGTTGGGGTGCTGCATAAAACCAGAGACTGAAATTAGCACAGATAACATTCCATAAGCCAAATATGTAATAGACAAGACCTACTCCTTGCTCAACGAAATGGACTCAACACCACATATTCAACGCCTAGGAATATACCTGACTAGGAAGAATCTTAAAACCCATGGATATATATGTCTCCGTAAGAGAATCAAGCGTGTGTATAGCGGCCGAAATGCAGCAGTGAAAATCCGATAAATCCCATTATCAAAATAAATTTCGAAAACAAAATACAAAGACAGTGAAATAGAGAGCAATTCTTAAATAATTCACTCAGGGCATGTGATGCAACCGGGATTGACCACATTTACACCCAGAGCTGGTTGAGACATAAGGCTGGACACTTCTGGCTGATAGCACAGGTGAGTTTTGGTGAGCAAATGCAGACCCTTTGAAGTCATACTGCATGGTACCCATTCCATGGGTCACAACTCTCCAGGTTCAAGGCATTCTTCCTCCAGCTAAAACATGCATGGGAAACCCAGAGTATCGTCCACCGTGTGATTGGGAAATGATTTAAAATGCATCTCAGTTTTCGTATCCTGGTCCTCGGGTTCACCATTCCAGATGCTTTACTAACACTCTCCCCGCTTGGAGAGTCAGTGCCTTTAACCTCCTGTTTGGCACAGCTTGCCATTTCTGTGCAAGATGAACAGGAACAGGGAGAACCAATGAGAGACTAGCTCTAGGTGTCTGCACGGGCAAATGAAACGCTCATTGCCCACCAGGAAGAGGAATTAAACAAAGGCTCAGTGTGCCATGCTGGAAACAGATTAGGGCCTGAAGCAATCCTGCGGTTTTGTGCCCAGCTCACAAGAAAGCGAGTTGAAGAAAGGAGCTCATGGGCACTGTACTTCACAAACCTGCAGAGTTATAAATGACAGCTATCCTCCAAAAATATATTGAAGTAAGCCTGCGAAGGGGATTTGAAAGCGGGGCAGAATTTCAGGAAAACGATTGCAGGGGGTAGACTGGAATTGCCCTGAAAGCATAGGAAAAGAGGCACAACGTCGACAATGATGCACTTGGCCAAAAAGGGCGTATGCGTTTTTTCCTGAATATATTCAGGAAAAAACGCATACGCCCTTTTTGGCCAACCAAGCAAGCCTATAAAGGAAATCTGCCCTACAATGAAATCTCACTGCCCCCCAGGGCAAAAGGGCCATCTGAAAAAAGTGGAAAATCCAGAAAGGTAGGACAGGATATGGAGAACAGGGAGCCTTGTTATGCTGATTGGCAGGATGTAAATTGCCAGCAGCCACCTTGGAGAAGTGTATGGTGTTTCCTGAAACACGTAAGAAACAAAGCAACACAGCCTATGGCACTTCCACTTATGGTCCTATAGCTTACGGAAATTAAAATCAAAAACAGACAGCCACCCCAATATTTGGGACGGCTGTGTTCAGAAGAAGCTCGTCTACAGTATCAGGTAAATATCCCAGAAAGCAAAAAATGGATAAAGAAGTTGTGGCACGTACGTGCAATGCAATATCACTCAGCAATGAAATCTGTGTCATCAGGCCCGTAGCGGCATAGTGAGTGGATGCAGGTACAGTGATTCTACGTGAACTACGTCACACAGAAAAAGAAACATCATAAGATATCACTAATACACGGAATGTAAACTTGACTACACATGAACTGAATTACAAAACAGAACAGGGTCTCAAATTTAGAAAACCAACTAGTGCTTGCTTATGGGGAAAGGTGCCTTGGGGTGCTGCATAAAACCAGAGACTGAAATTAGCACAGATAACATTCCATAAGCCAAATATGTAATAGACAAGACCTACTCCTTGCTCAACGAAATACACTCAACACCACATATTCAACGCCTAGGAATATACCTGACTAGGAAGAATCTTAAAACCCATGGATATATATGTCTCCGTAAGAGAATCAAGCGTGTGTACAGCGGCGGAAATGCAGCAGTGAAAATCCGATAAATCCCATTATCAAAATAAATTTCAAAAACAAAACACAAAGACAGTGAAAATGAGAGCAATTCTTAAATAATTCACTCAGGGCATATGATGCAACCGGGATTGACCACATCTACACACAGAGCTGGTTGAGACATAAGGCTGGACACTTCAGGCTAATAGCATTGGTGAGTTTCGTTGAGCAAATGCAGACACTTTGAAGTCATACTGCATGGTACCCATTCCATGGGTCCCAACTCTTCAGGTTCAAGGGATTCTTCCTCCAGCTTAAACATGCATAGGAAACACAGAGTATGGTCCACCGTGTGATTGGGAAACGATTTAAAATGCATCTCATGTTTCGTATCCTGGTCCTCGGGTTCACCATTCCAGATGCTTTACTAACACTCTCCCCGCTTGGAGAGTCAGTGCCTTTAACCTCCTGTTTCACACAGCTTGCAATTTCTGTGCAAGATGAACAGGAATAGGGAGAACCAATGAGAGACTAGCTGTAGGTGTCTGCACGGGCAAATGTAATGCTCATTGCCCACCAGGAAGAGGAATTAAACAAAGGCTCAGTGTGCCCTGCTGGAAACAGATTAGGGCCTGAAGCAATCCTGCGGTTTTGTGCCCAGCTCACAAGAAAGCGAGTTGAAGAAAGGAGCTCAGGGGCACTGTACTTCACAAACCTGCAGAGTTATAAATGACAGCTATCCTCCAAAAATATATTGAAGTAAGCCTGCGAAGGGGACTTGAAAGCGGGGCTGAATTTCAGGAAAACGATTGCAGGGGGTAGACTGGAATTGCCCTGAAAGCATAGGAAAAGAGGCACAACGTCGACAATGATGCACTTGGCCAAAAAGGGCGTATGCGTTTTTTCCTGAATATATTCAGGAAAAAACGCATACGCCCTTTTTGGCCAACCAAGCAAGCCTGTAAAGGAAATCTGCACTACAATGAAATCTCACTGCCCCCCCGGGCAAAAGGGCCATCTGAAAAAAGTGTAAAATCCAGAAAGGTAGGACAGGATATGGAGAACAGGGAGCCTTGTTATGCTGATTGGCAGGATGTAAATTGCCAGCAGCCACCCTGGAGAAGTGTATGGTGTTTCCTGAAACACGTAAGAAACAAAGCAACACAGCCTATGGCACTTCCACTTATGGTCCTATAGCTTACGGAAATTAAAATCAAAAACAGACAGCCACCCCAATATTTGGGACGGCTGTGTTCACAAGAAGCTCGTCTACAGTATCAGGTAAATATCCCAGAAAGCAAAAATTGGATAAAGAAGTTGTGGCACGTACGTGCAATGTAATATCACTCAGCAATGAAATCTGTGTCATCAGGTCCATAGCGGCATAGTGAGTGGATGCAGGTATGGTGATTCTACGTGAAATAAGTCACACATAAAAAGAAACCTCATAAGGTATCACTAATACACAGTATGTAAACTTGACTACACATGAACTGAATTACAAAACAGAACAGTCTCAAATTTAGAAAACCAACTTGTGCTTGCTTATGGAGAAAGGTGCGTTGGAGTGCTGCATAAAACCAGAGACTGAAATTAGCACAGATACCGTTCCATAAGCCAAATATGTAATAGACAAGACCTACTCCTTGCTCAACGAAATGGACTCAACACCACATATTCAACGCCTAGGAATATACCTGACTAGGAAGAATCTTAAAACCCATGGATTTATATGTCTCCGTAAGAGAATCAAGAGTGTTTATAGCGGCATTAACGCAGCAGTGAAAATCCGATAAATCCCAGTGTCAAAAAAAAATTTCAAAAACAAAACACAATGACAGTGAAATAGAGAGCAATTCTTAAATAACTCACACAGGGCATGTGATGCAACCTGGTTTACCACATCTACACCCAGAGCTGGGTGAGAGATAAGGCTGGACTCTTTGTGCTGATAGCATTGGTGAGGTTCGGTGAGCAAATGCAGAACCTTTGATGTCATACTGCCTGGTACCCATTCCATGGTTCCCAACTCTCCAGGTTCTAAGGATTCTTCCTTCAGCTAAAATTTGCATGGGAAACCCAGAGTATGCTCCACCGTGTGACTGGGAAACCTTTTTACATGCATGTCTGTTTTCGTCCCCTGGTACTCAGGTTCACCATTCCAGACCCTTTTCTTACACTCTCCCCATTTGGAGAGTCAGTGCCTTTAACCTCCTGTTTGGCAGTGTTGGCAATTTCCACGCAAGATGAACAGGAATACGGAGAACCAATGGGAGACTATCTGTAGGTGTGTGCACGGGCAAATATTTTTTTTAACATCTTTATTGGGGTATAATTGCTTTACAATGGTGTGTTAGTTTTTGCTTTATAACAAAGTGAATCAGCTATACATATACATATGCTCCCTGTGTCTTCCCTCTTGTGTCTCCCTCCCTCCCTCTCTCCCCCTTCCACCCCTCCAGGCTGTCCCAACGCCCCAAGCTAATATCCCTGTGCCTTGCGGCTGCTTTCCCCTTGCCATCTACCTTACTACATTTGTTAGTGTGTATATGTCCATGACTCTCTCTCGCCCTGTCAAGACTCACCATTCCCCCTCCTCATATCCTCAATTCCGTTCTCCAGTAGGTCTGCGCCTCTATTCCTGTCTTATCCCTAGGTTCTTCATGACATTTTTTTCCTTTAAATTCCATATATATGTGTTAGCATATGCTATTTGTCTTTTTCTTTCTGACTTACTTCACTCTGTATGACAGACTCTAGGTCTATCCATCTCATTACAAATAAGTCAGTTTCATTTCTTTTTAAGGCTGAGTAATATTCCATTGTGTATATGTGCCACATCTTCTTTATCCATTCGTCCGATGATGGGCGCTTAGGTTCTTTCCATCTCCGGGCTATTGTAAATAGAGCTGCAATGAACATTTCGGTACATGACTCTTTTTGAATTTTGGTTTTCTCAGGGTATATGCCCAGTATGCACGGGCAATTTTAACACTCATTTCCCAACAGGAAGAGGAATTAACCAAAGGCTCAGCATGCCGTGCTGGAACAAGATTAGGGCCTGAAGCAATCCTGCGGTTTTGTGGCCAGCTCACAAGAAAGCGAGTTGAGGAAAGGAGCTCAGGGGCACTGTCATTCACATACCTGCAGACTTATAAATGACAGAAATCGTACAAAAATATATTGAATTAAGGCTGCGAAGAGGACTTGAAAGTGGGGCAGAATTGCTGGAATCCGATTTCAGGAGGTAGACGTGAATTGCTCTGAAAGCATAAGAGAAGTGGCAGAACCTCGTCAATGAAGCACTTGGCCAAAAAGGGCATATGCATTTTTTCCAGGGCCATCATTAACGGGAGTAGGAGGCTCCCAGCATGCTCCAGTGGCCAACAGAGGGCCCACGTCACCAAGGCGATGTGAGCTAGCCAGGCAGGAGTGACCTGACATCAGAGGGCCCACCTCACAGAATGGTAGGGAACCCAGCCAGGATCAGACTCTCCCCAGAGGGCCCACATCACCAAGGTGATGGGAACCAGGCAGGAGTGTCCTCACACCCGTGGGGCCACATCATCAAAAGTTGAGGTACCCAGCACATGTGGCCTCAAACCAGAGGACCCACATCACCATGGGTTTCAGAGTGAGGCAGGCAGGATTAACCTCACAACACATGTCCCATTGTATACAAAATGTGTGGAAACCAGCAGTTGGATCTTCCTAGCAGGTGGCCCAGAGCACTGAGGCTATGAGATCCAGGCCGGCATGAACTCACAACAGAGGGCCCTCATTGTGATTCTGTAAGCAACCCAGCCGTTGTGACCTCAGAGCAGAAGGCCCACATCCCCATGGGGAAGGGAAACAAGCAGGAGTGTCATCGCAAGAGTGGGCACACATGAAAAAATGTGGGGAGCCCAGCAATTAGTGCCTGATGCCAGAGGGCCCTCATCACCGAGGGGCGGTGGCTCCCAGCCAGCTCCGACTGCTACCAGAGGGGCGACGTCGCCAATGCGGAGTGCGACAACCAGGCAGGAGTGACCTCAGAGCAGAGGGTCAACCTCACAGAAGTGTGAAGAACCAAAGAGGATCAGATTCTCACCAGAGGGCCCACATCACCAAGGGAATGGGAACCAGGCAGGAGTGTCCTCACACTAGTGGGGCCACATCACCGAAAAGTGAGGGACCCAGCACACGTGGCCTCAAACCAGAGGACACACATCACAAGGGAGCTGGGATTGAGGCAGGCAGGAGGAGCCTCAAAACAGAGGGACCATAGAATTAAAGAGGTGAAGAATCCCGCAGTTGGAACCTCCCAGCAGGCGGCCAGGAGCAGCGAGACTATGGGATCCAGGCCAGAATGATCTCACACCAGAGGGCCGTCATCATGAAACTGTGAGCAACCTAGGCGTTGGGATCTCAGAGCAGAAGGCCCACATTCCCATGGGGTTGGGAACCTGTCAGAAGTGTACTCCCACCACAGGGCACACATCAGAGAATTTAGGGAACCCAGGAGTTAGGGCCTGATGCCAGAGGGCCCTCATTACCAAGGGGAGGAGACTCCAATCAGGCACCAACACCCAACTGAGGGCCCACGTCGCCAAGGTGACGTGTGACAGCCAGGTAGGAGTGACCTCACCGCACAGGGCCTACCTCACAGAAGGGTGAGGAACACAGTCAGGATAAGACTCTCACCAGAGGGCCCACATCACCAAGGTGATCAGAACCAGGCAGGAGAGTCTTCACACCAGTGTGGCCACATCATAGAAAGGTGAGGAACCCAGCACATGTGGCCTAAACCAGAAGACCCACATCTCCAAGGGGCTTGGAATGAGGCAGGCAGGAGTAGCCTCACAACACAGGGCCCATAGAATAAAAATGCTGAGGAATCCAGCAATGGGAACCTCCCAGCAGGCGGCCAAGAGCACCATGTCTATGCGATTCAGGCCGCAGTAAACTCACAGCAGAGGGTCCACATCATGAAACTGCGAGCAATCCAGCCATTTGGACCTCAGAGCAGAAGGTCCACATCCCCAAGGTGTTGGGAGCATGGCAGGAGTGTCCTCGCACCACTTAGCACATATCAGAAAATGTGGGTACCCAGCAGTTAGGGCCTGACGCCAGAGGGCCCTCATCACCGAGGGGAGGAGGCTCCCAGCATGTTCCAACTACCACAAGAGGGCCCACGTCGCCAAGGCGGGGTGTGCCAGCCAGGCAGGAGTGACCTCACAGCAGACGGCCCACCTCAAAGAAGTGTGACGAACCCAACCAGGATCAGACTCTCACCAGAGGGCCCATATCACCAAGGGGACGGGAACCAGGCACGAGAGTCCTCACACCAGTGGGGCCACATCACTAAAAGATGAGGAAACTGGCACATGTGGCCACAAACCAGAGGACCTACATCACCAAGGGGCTGGGAGTGACACAGGCAGGAGGAGCCTCCCAACACAGGGCCCAAAGAATAAAAAAGGTGAGGAACCCAGCAGTTGGAACTTCCCAGCAGGCGGCCCAGAGTACAGAGGCTATGGGATCTAGGAATGAGTGAACTAACACCAGAGAGCTAACATCAGGAAACTGTGAGCAACCCAGTCGTTGGAACCTCAGAGCAGAAGGCCCATATCGCCATGGGGATGGGAACATTTCACGAGTGTCCTGGCATCACTGGGCTCACATCAGAAAACCTGGGGAGCCCAGCAGTTAGAGCCTGACGCCAGAGGGACCTCATCACCGAGGATAGGAGTCTCCAAAAGGATCCAACTGCCACCAGAGGGCCGACGTCACCAAGGCAATGGGAGCAAGCCAGGCAGGAGTGACCTCAGAGCACAGGGCCCACCTCACAGAACGGTAAGGAACCCAGCAAGGATCAGACTCTCACCAGAGGGGCCACATCACCAAGGGGCTGGGAAACAGGCACGAGTGTCCTCACACCATTGGGGCCACATCATCGAAAGGTGAGGGACCCAGCACACGTGGCCTCACACCAGAGGACACACATCACAACGGAGCTGGGATTGAGGCAGGCAGGAGGAGCCTCAAAACAGAGGGCCCATAGAATAAAAAAGGTGAGGAATCCCGCAGTTGGAACCTCCCAGCAGGCGCCCAGGAGCAGCAAGCCTATGGGATCTAGGCCGGAATGAATGCACATCAGAGGGCCCTCATCATTAAACTGTGAGCACCCCAGCCGTTGGGACCTCAGAGCAGAAGGCTCAAATTCCCATGGGGTTGGGAACCTGACAGGAGTGTACTCGCACCACAGGTCGCACATCTGCAAATTTTGGGAGCCCAGGAGTTAGGGTCTGACGCAAGAGGGCCCTCATTACCGAGGGACGGAGACTCGCAGCAGACACCAACTCCCAACTGAGGGCCCACGTCACCAAGGTGATGTGTGCCAGCCAGGCAGGAGTGACCTCACCGCAGAGGGCCTACCTCACAGAAGGGTGAGGAAACCAGCCAGGATAAGACTCTCACCAGAGGGCCCACATCACCAAGGGGATCGGAACCAGGCAGGAGGGTCCTCACACCAGTGTGGCCACATTATAGAAAGGTGAGGAACCCAGAACATGTGGCCTAAAACAGGGGACCCACATCTCCAAGGGGCTAGGAGTGAGGCAAGCAGGAGTATCCTCACAAAACAGAGCCCACAGAATAAAAGTTGTGAGGAATCCAGCAGTTGGAACCGGCCAGTAGGCCGCCCAGAGCACAGAGTCTATGGGATCCAGGCCACAGCGAACTCACAGCAGAGGCCCCACATCATGAAACTGTGAGCAACCCAGCGGATGGGTCCTCAGAGAAGAAGGCCCACATCCCTATGGGGATGGGAACCTGACAGGAGTGTCCTCGGCCCACTTCCACGAATCAGAAAATGTGGGAACCCAGCAGTTAGGACCTGAGGCCAGAGGACCCTCATCACCGAGGGGAGGAGGCTCCCAGCAGGCTCCAACTGCCACCATAAGGCCGATGTCACCAAGGCGGGGTGTGCCAACCAGGCAGGAGTGACCTCAGAGCAGAAAGCCCACCTCACAGAAGTGTGAGGAACCCAACAAGGATCAGACTGTCACCAGAGGGCCAACATCACCAAGGGAATGGGAATCAGGCAGGAGTGTCCTCACACCAGTGGGGCTACATCACCATAATTTGAGGGACCTAGCACACGTGGCCTCAAACCTGAGGACACACATCACCAAGGGGCTGGGAGTGAGGCAGGCCAGAGGATCCTCAAAACAGAGGGACCATAGAATAAAAAAGGTGAGGAATCCCACAGTTGGAACCTCCGGCAGGCAGCCAGGAGCAGCGAGGCTATGGGATCTAGGCCGGAGTGAACTCACACCAGAGGGCCCTCATCATGAAACTGTGAGCAACACAGCCATTGGGAACTCAGAGCAGAAGGCTCACATCCCCATGGGGATGGGAACCTGGCAGGAGTGCCCTTGCACCACTTAGCACAAATCAGAAAATGTGGGAACCCAGCAGTTAGGGCCTGAGGCCAGAGGGCCCTCATCACCGAGGGGAGGAGGCTCCCAGCAGGCTCCAACTGCCACCATATGGCCGACGTTGCCAAGGCGGGGTGTGCCAGCCAGGCAGGAGTGACCTCAGAGCAGAGGGCCCACCTCACAGAAGTGTGAGGAACCCAACAAGGATCAGACTGTCACCAGAGGGCCAACATCACCAAGGGAATGGGAATCAGGATCAGACTCTCACCAGAGGGCCAACATCACCAAGGTGAGGAACCTAACCAGAGGTGAGGAACCTAACCAGGATCAGACTCTCACCAGAGGGCCAACATCACCAAGGTGATGGGAACCAGGCAAGACTGTCCTAACAGCAGTGGGGCCAACATCACCAAGGGAATGGGAACCAGGCAAGAGTGTCCTCACACCAGTGTGGCCACATTATAGAAAGGTGAGGAACACAGCACATGTGGCCTCAAACAAGGGGACACACATCACGAAGGGGCTGGGAGTGAGGCATGCAGGAGGAGACGCACAACCGAGGGCCCATAGAATAAAAAAGGCGAGGAATCGAGAAGTTGGAAACTCCAAGCTGGAGGCCCAGAGCACTGATACTATGGGATACAGGCCAGAGTGAACACACAGCAAAGGGCCCACATCATGAAACTGTGAGCAACCCAGCAGTTGGGACCACAGAACAGAAGTCCCACATGCCCATGGGGATGGGAACCTGGCAGGAGTGACTCGCACCACTGGGCACACATCAGAAAATGTGTGGAGCCCAGCACTTAGGGCCTGACACCAGAAGGCCCTCATCACTGAGGGGAGGAGGCCCCAGCACGCTCCAACTGCCACCAGAGGGTCCACGTCGCCAAGGCGACGTGCGCCAGCCAGGCAGGATTGACCTCACAGCGGAGGGCCCACATCATGAAAGTGTGAGCAACCCAGCCGTTAGGACCTCAGAACAGAAGGCCCACACGCTCATGAGGATGGGAACCTGGCAGGAGTGCCCTCGTACCACTTAGCACGTATCAGAAAATGTGGGAACCCCGCCATTAGGGTCTGACGCCAGAGGGCCTCATCACCACGGGAAGGAGGCTCCCAGCAGGCTCCAACTGCCACCAGGGTGCCGAAGTCAACAAGGCGGGTTGTGCCAGCCAGGCAGGAGTGACCTCAGAGAAGAGGGCTCACCTCACGGATGTGTGAGGAACCCAACCAGGATCAGAGTCTCACCAGAGGGCCCACATCACCAAGGGGATGGGAACCAGGCAGGAGTGTCCACACACCAGTGGGGCCACATCATCAAAAGATGAGGAACCCATCACATATGGCCTCAAACCTGAGGACATACATCACCATGTGGCTGGGAGTGAGGCAGGTATCTGGAGGGGCACATTTAACTCTAATTTCCCACCAGGAAGAGGAATTAACCAAAGGCTCAGAGTGCCGTGCTGGACCCTGATTATGGCCTGAAGCAAACCTGCAGTTTTGTGGCCAGCTTACAAGGAAGCGAGTTAAGAAAGGAGCTCAGGGGCACTGTAATTCACAAACCTGCAGAGATAAATGACAGCTATTGGCAAAAAAAATATATCGAAGTAAGTCTGCAAAGAGGACTTGAAAACGAGGCAGAATTGCAGGAATCATATTTCAAGAGGTAGATTGGAATTGCATTTAAAGCATATGAAAAGCGGCAGATCTTTGACAGTGATGCACATGGACAAAAAGTGCGTATACATTTTTCCTGAATATATTCAGGAAAAAACGCATATGAACATTTTGGCCAACCAAGCACTCCAGCAATGGAAATCCACACTACAATGAAGTCACATTTCCCATTCGTCAGAAAGGCCATCTGAATAAAGTGTAAAAACCAGAAACACAGGACAGGCCACGGAGAACAGGGAGCAGTGTTATGCTGATGGGCGGGATGTAAATTGCCAACAGACACTCTGGAGATGTTCATGGTGTATCCTGAAACATCTAAAAAACAAAGCTACAGAGCCTAGGGCACTTCCACTTTTGGCCCTATAGCTTAGGAAAATTAAAATCAACAAGACACAGCCAACACAAAATTTAGGGCTGCTGTGTTTACAAGAACCTCGAGTCCAGTACAAATTAAATATCCCAGAAAGAAAAAAATGGATAAAGAAGTTGTGCTACTTACGTACAACGGAATATCACTCAGCAGTGAAATCAATGTCATCAGGCCTGTAGCAGCAAATTGAGTGGATTTAATTATGATGATTCTAAGAGAAATATGTCACACAAAGAAAGATAATTATCATAAGATATCACTAATAGAGGGAGTGTAAACTTGGCTACACATAAACTGAATTACAAAACCGAACAGAGTCTCACATTTAGATAAAAACCTTATGCTTGCTTAAGGGGAAAGTTGAGTTGGGCTGCTGTATAAAAACAGATTGAAATTAGCACATACCATTCCATAAGCCAAATACGTAATAAACAAGACCTACTCTTTGCTCAACGAAATAGACTCATCCATGGTGTATCACCTCACACCTATTAGAATGGGCATCATCAGAAAATCTACAAACAACAAATGCTGGAAACGGTGTGGAGATAAGGAATCCTCTTCCACTATTGTTGGGAACGTAAATTGATACAGTCACTGTGGAGAACATTATGGAGTTTCTTATAAAACTAAGAATAGAATTACCATATGATACAGCAATCCCTCTACTGGGCATATACCCAAACAAAACCATAAATCAAAAAGAGACATTCACCACAATGTTCATTGCATCACTATTTACACTATCCAGGAAATGGAAGCAACCTAAATGCCCACAGACAGACGAATGCATAAAGATGTGGTACATATATAAAATGGAATATTACTAAGCCATAAAAAGGAATGAAATTGGGACATTTGTAGAGACGTTGATGGATCTAGAGACTGTCATACAGAGTGAAGTAAGTCAGAAAGAGAAAAACAAATCTTGTATATTAATGCATATATGTGGAACCTAGAAAAATTGTACAGATGAACCGTTTTGCAAGGCAGAAATAGAGCAACACATATATACAACAAACGTATGGACAACAAGGGGGGAAAGCTGTTGGGGATGGTGGTGGGAGGAGTTGAGATATTGGGATTGGTATGTATACATTTATATGTATAAAGTAGATAACCAAAAACAACCTGCTGTATAAAAATATAAAATTAAATTCAAAAAAAATTAAAAAAAGTAAAACAGAAAAAATATTCTTCCCTTCACATACATGTATTTATATGAATAAATTATTTCCATGCTTATATCTGTAAATACACAAAAGAGGAATAAAATCTACCTTGAACCAAAAACGAAAAAAAGATAAAAAAGAACAGAACCCACCAGTTACACAGAGGAAAACCGTTTCAGGGCACTTGCTCCAATTGCAAACAATTCTGAATTTGGTCAGTGGTGGGGAATCATCTTCCATTCAGCCAGCATGCTCCTCGCAACAAGCGTCCTCACTGCAAAGCTGGGGGACCGTGCCGAGGTATCTGTGAGTAAACGTGGGCTGAGCCCCAGGCCAGCTGCTGCTGAAATGTTCCCACCCTTCCAAGGCTAAACACCTGAATATGTACAAGGACTTGAAAGCCTAGAGGAAGGGCCATGGAGCCACATGAGGGACAGCATGCCAGCCGACTTGGTGCCTGCAGGCCAGCCAGGATGGTCCTGGCCCTGGATGCTCTTCTGGAAGCTCTCCATTTCCCTGCCTGAGATACCCCTGCTGTCCCGGCCCCCACTGCTTTCTTCCTTCCTCACCTGTGCCCAGGGAGAAATTCCAGCGGCAGGTGTGGGTGACACATCCTCTTCTTTAGCAGGTAGCATCTTGGCAACTGCTGCAGAAAGTCCAGCAGAGCCCCACTCACACTGGGACACCCACAAAGCTGTGGCCTCTCACTCCCGCCCACCAGCCCAGCCCCGAGACTGCTGACAGGGCAGAGAAAATGGCGTCTGCAGGGGCTCTTGTTGCCTGGAGCGGTGTTTATATTGATCTCAACCCAGGCACACCTGGGGAGGGCTGGCCGGCACGGTCAGGCTTCCCAAGCCAGCCAATAATCACCCCTCAGGGGCTCACAGTTGCTGAAAATGGAACTTGCTGAATTGGCCAGGTCCAAGGAACAGGTGTGGGCTCCTGAGAGTCAGGATAGACAAGGGGCTGCAGCTCTGGCTTGTTTTCTAAGTATATTATCTGGCCCATGAGTGGGAGACAACTTCAAGAAAACCCTCTCCTAATGAGAGGAACCCAGGAGTCAGGGAGAGGAGGGGTGGGTGGTGGTTGGAGACAGAGGCCTGGTGCCCCGGGTGCAGTGGAAGTCTCTGGAAGACCAGGTGGAGGAGGCCGCACAGAGTGATGCCCAGGGTCACAGACCTGTCAGAGCTGCTGTTTGTTAGTTCAAGTCCTGCTCTGAGGTGCTCTGTGTCAGATCTGAGCGACAGGTGAGCTGGGAGTGCTCTGCAATGAGGGCTATGTGCACGGTTCCTGTGTGCCCAGCCCTGCCAAGGTACCTGCAAGGGTAGCTCTGTATCCTGGGAGGGGCCTGACCACGGGAGCCCCATGGACTGCAGAGGACCTGCCCAGGGAAACCCATATCCTGGGAGGGGCCTGAACACGAGAGCCCCGTGGGCTGGGGTGGGGGTAGGGTACCTGCCCAGGTGAGCTCCATATCCTGGGATTGGCCTGACCTCGAGAGCCCTATGGGCTGCTGGAGTCCTGGTAAAGGATGTCAGGACAGTCAGTGAAGCCACTGAGGATATACCTCCAGTAGTTCCTAAATCCTACACCCTGCTGGTCATTCTACCAACCACCAGGACTTGGTATTCTGTATTAGTCTTCACTGATGCCTTCTTTAGTATTCCATTAGTCCCAGAGTCACAAGAAATTTTGGCTTGTGAGTGACAGGACTCAACATACAACTAAAACAATACTTCCAGGTTGTCTTGCCCCAAGGGTTCAAAAATTCCCACACCATCTTTGGGGAAAGCTCAGCTAAAGACCTAAAAGTTCTACCTCTGGAAAAGGAAACACTCCTTCAATATTCAGACGACATTCTGATCGCCAGCCCTACTAAGGAGGCCTCAGAACTACCAAGCCAATAAAGGATAGAAGTTGTCCACGAAAAAGCTCAAGTATCACAGACTACGGTGACCTGCCTGGGCTTCATTCTCACAGAAGGTCGGAGAAGCCCATCCCAGGAAAGGGAAGAAACAATTTACAGCCTTACCCCTTTCTGAAACTAGAAGACAGCTTAGGGGTTCCTGGGGAAGCCAGGGTTTCCTGCCTCTGGATCCCTAACTACAGTCTACTAGCTGGGCCTCTATATGAAACACTGAAAGGAAAAGATGATGATCCTTTTGAATAGAATCCAGAAGTGGCCTTTCAAGAATGGAAAGAGCAGTCAATTCAGACCCTTGCCCTGGAACTCCCTAATTTAGCTAAACCCTTTGACCTTTACATTCCTGGTGAAAGGTGAATCGCCATTGGAGTATTAGTGCAAAAACTGGGACCACTTGAAATGGAACAGTGCAAGAATGCCATCCAGGTAGGATAAACTATGGTCACCAAGGGGCTTGGCCCACTGCCACATCTGGCCAAGATACTGGTGGTATCTGAAAACCTGGAAATCAGCAGCCCAAAAGGCCACCTCCCTTCTAGGGGAAACGGACCCCACGTGGTGATCCTAACCCCCA
This sequence comes from Phocoena phocoena, assembly GCF_963924675.1. Taxonomy (NCBI): domain Eukaryota; kingdom Metazoa; phylum Chordata; class Mammalia; order Artiodactyla; family Phocoenidae; genus Phocoena; species Phocoena phocoena. The sequence continues at coordinate 1,695,540 of NW_027077413.1, read as the reverse complement.
ACCATGCCCTGAAGTTGCAGGGTTTGCTCCGTGGGCACACTGACCTCGATTGAGGAGGCCCTCCAACTCCAACCTCCAGAGAGATAACCGGGGGCAACGGGGCACCATGACGACCCGTGTGACCATCACTTGACCTGGAGTTTCTCTCATAAAACAACAAGAGTGTGTCCCAAAAGAGTAGACTACTGCTTGCAGTACTTACTGTACCCAGAGGGGAGCTAATAATCTTGGCGGGGGAACCGTATATCATGCTGTCACCATAGAAAAGCCTACAGACACCCTGATGATGGTGGCCAATAAGACCGGCTGGACTCCTGTTTACTTCCAAAGGCTCTTGACTCAGTGACCATCATGATCCTTCATCACCACTGACCCTGGACTGTCTGGGAGCTGAGCGGGCAGGATCCTGACACCTGGTGCTGTTTTTACGTTAATTCAGGGGCCTAATGGAAGAAAGCGCAGACTGTTGGTCAGAGCATCTAGGCTGGCAGAAACGGTCAGTCAGAGCATCTAGGCTGGCAGAAACGGTCAGCCTAAGGTGGCCGAACAAATGTGGGGCGGGGTGAAACTGGACCTCACAGCGCCACTGCACATCTCCTTTCTGGACCCTTAAAGGTCATTAGAATCTATAACACTTCCAATACTGGTGCTCAGGCGGACGAGCAGGGAGGCAGGAGGCCTGGGGACAATCAACGTCACCTGGAGGCTGCTGGGGAGAAGTTCTGACCCTCGCCCACGGGTATGAAGCCTCCTAACTCAGCACTCAGCAGTTACAGAAGAAGGGTCTGCACCCGCAGCACTCCAAGAATGAGGAAAGGGACAAAAGGCAGAAGAGAAGTTTGTCCCAGGCAAAGCCCCTTAAAAATGCCTGGGAGATAAAAATAGAATCTGGGCAATAAAATAAAGTCTAACCTTTTTTATCCTTTGTGCTTTGTCTAATTTCAGGTGCTCCTAGGGTCCCGCATACAGAGGTTCCACACCCGGCACTTCAGACCAGATTTCCTAGAGCAGAATGGCTCGATGACACTTCAGCTCCTGGGGCCCAGTTCAGACTCCGTGACATAGAGCCTGAGCTGCAGCCAACCAGGTCCTCGAGAGCTCAGCCCCCTCCCTCCCAGTGACTCTGACAGGATCTCTACACAGCAGCCCAGCCCACAGCCCACAGGGTAGCACCTCTCCATTCTCTGATCAAAATATAAAGTTTCCTTTGCTTTTGAACCAAACTCAGTCTCGATCTATTGGCTCCAATGACACTGGGCAGGGGGACACTTGTTGGCGTCCACTCTGGAGGATCAGTAACAGAAATTGAGAACATTGTAACTTCAATGAACAGATGTGGGAGCCAAACTGTAATTAACATAGAACAGTGTATAAGGCTCGGGTAAAATAAGATGTTTCTAACACTTCCATTTGATATTTCCATCACTTTCTTATAAGCAAGTTCAGTGAAAAGGTTTGTCTTCTTTGTCAGGTCAATATTAGAGAAACAAAGTGATTTCTTTCCAAGGATGTACATCTAATAATCTTGGTTAAAGCTTCAATCTTGTTTTAAATGCTTTTGCATTGAAAATGATACCTCTCTTTCAGCTCCCCCATTTCTGAGAAGCATAAAATTTTATAATTTATTATTACCAAAGGGAAATGGTAGGAGGAGGGATCAATTAACAGTTTGGGATTAACACATACACACTGCTATGTATGAAATCATCAGCAAGGAACTACTGTATAGCACAGGGAACTACACTCAATATTTTGCAATAACCTATAAGGGGAAATGATCTGAAAAAGAATAGATATTTTTATTGACATCATCCATCAATGACAGTAAAAATGGAATCTAAGGGAAGACAGTGGTGAGTGCTTGTGACCCTGAAGACTTCAATCATCTAAAGTTTGGACTCTGCCTACTTCCCAAGGCCCTTAATGAACATATGTGTAGCCGTAGCTTATAAAATTCCCCAGTTTGGGTTGCGGAGAGACACTGATATTTAAAATCCCCTGGTGTTCTCCTCACATGAATGGGACCCTTCCTACACCTAAAACATGCCTGTCACACCCAGAGGATGGTATACCGTCTGATCGGGAAAAGTTTGGAAAAGGCATCTCATCTCCTCATCTCTTGGTGCTAGGGTTCACCACTCCAGCGTCTTTACTAACAGTCTCCCCACTTGGAGATGTCAGCACTGTCAACATCCTGTTGCATACAGTTTGGAATTTGTCCAGAGGATGAAGCAGAAGGAGGAGGAACAATGAGAGACAAGTCCTAGGTGTTCGGACAGGCACATGTCACTCTAATTTCCAATCAGGAAGACGAATTGACCAAAGGCTAGGGTTGCCCATGGAAACAGAATAGGGCTTGAGGAATCCTGATGCTTTGTGGCCAGTTCCCATAAACACAAGTTGGAAAATGGAACTCAGGGGCACTAAAATTCACGAAACTGCAGAATTGAAAATATCTATCACTGAAAAATGTCTTGAGGAAAGTCAGAGAAAAGGACTTGTAAGCAACGGAGAATGGCAGGAAAGGGATTGGAAGAGGTAGAAAGGACTCGCCATTAAGCACAAGAAAAGGGGCTGAACATTGCCAACATTGCAGTTGGCCAAAAAGTGTGTATGCGTCTTTTTCTGTATATATTCAAGAAAAGGGCATACACTTTTTTAGCCAACCAAACAGGTGGGCACTGGAAATCAATACTACAAAACATATCACTTTGCATCAGTCAGAAGAGCCGTCCTCATAAAGTGTAAACACCAGAAATGCAGGACAGGGCAAGGAGAAAAGGGAGCCCTGTGAGTCTTATAGTGGAAATGTATATTGCCAACGGTCACTCTGGATAAGTGTATTGTGTTTACTAAAGCATCTAAAAAATGAGCTACCGAGCACAGGGCACTTGCACTCATGGACGTATATCTTGGGAAAAACAAAAATCGAGAGGACACAGGCACCCCAATGTTTACCACCTCTCTGTTTAAAAGATCCTCGACTAGGATATAACTTAAATGTATCTGCAGAGAAAAAACGGATAGAGATGTGGTGGTTATGTAGAGTGGAATATTACTCAGTCTGGAAATCAATGAAATACGGCCAGTTATAACAACTCCAGAGGAGTTACGTGTGATCATTCGAAGTCACATAATTCAAAAAGAAAAAGACATAAGATATTACTAATACATGGAATGTTAACATGGCTACACATGAACTGAATCACAAAAGAGAAGAGGGTTTCAAATTAAGAAAACTAACTTATGCTTCCTTAAGGGGAAAGGTGAGTTGGGGTGCTGCATAAAACCAGAGACTGAAATTAGCGCAGATAACATTCCATAAGCCAAATATGTAATAGACAAGACCTACTCCTTGCTCAACGAAATGGACTCAACACCACATATTAAACGCCTAGGAATATACCTGACTAGGAAGAATCTTAAAACCCATGGATATATATGTCTCCGTAAGAGAATCAAGCGTGTGTACAGTGGCCGAAACGCAGCAGTGAAAATCCGATAAATCCCATTATTAAAATAAATTTCAAAAACAAAACACAATGACAGTGAAATAGGTAGCAATTCTTAAATAATTCACTAAGGGCATGTGATGCAACCTGGATTTACCACATCTACACCCAGAGCTGGTTGAGACATAAGGCTGGACACTTCAGGCTGATAGCATTGGTGAGTTTCAGTGAACAAATGCAGATCCTTTGAAGTCATACTGCATGGTACCCATTCCAAGGGTCCCAACTCTCCAGGTTCAAGGGATTCTTTCTTCAGCTAAAACAATCGTCGGAAACGCCGAGTATGGTCCACGTTGTGATTAGGAAATGATTTAAAAAGCATCTCAGTTTTCGTATCCTGGTCCTCGGGTTCACCATTCCAGACGGTTTACTAACAATCTCCCCGCTTGGAGAGTCAGTGTCTTTAACCTCCTGTTTGGCACAGCTTGCAATTTGTGCGCAAGATGAACAGGAATAGGGAGAACCAATGAGAGACTAGCTAAAGGTGTCTGCACGGGCAAATGTAACGCTCATTGCCCACCAGGAAGAGGAATTAAATAAAGGCTCAGCGTGCCCTGCCGGAAACAGATTAGGGTCTGAAGCACTCCTGCGGTTTTGTGCCCAGCTCACAAGAAAGCGAGTTGAAGAAAGGAGCTCAGGGGCACTGTAATTCACAAACCTGCAGAGTTATAAATGACAGCTATCCTCCAAAAATATATTGAAGTAAGCCTACGAAGGGGACTTGAAAGCGGGGCAGAATTTCAGGAAAACAATTGCAGGGGGTAGACTGGAATTGCCCAGAAAGCATAGGAAAAGAGGCAGAACGTCGACAATGATGCACTTGGCCAAAAAGTGTGTATGCATTTTTTCCTGAATATATTCAGGAAAAAATGCATACGCCCTTTTTCGCAAACCAAGCAAGCCTGTAAAGGAAATCTGCACTACAATGAAGTCTCACTGCCCCCTGGGCAAAAGGGCCATCTGAAAACAGTGTAAAATCCAGAAAGGTAGGACAGGATATGGAGAACAGGGAGCCTTGTTATGCTGATTGGCAGGATGTAAATTGCCAGGAGTCACCCTGGAGAAGTGTATGGTGTTTCCTGAAACACGTAAGAAACAAAGCAACACGGCCTATGGCACTTCCACTTATGGTACCAAATATTACGGAAATTAAAATCAAAAACAGACAGCCACCCCAATGTTTGGGACGGCTGTGTTCACAAGAAGCTCGTCTACAGTACCAGGTAAATATCTCAGAATGTAAAAAATGGATAAAGAAGTTGTGGCACGTACGTACAATGCAATATCACTCAGCAATGAAATCTGTGTCATCAGGCCCATAGTGGCATAGTGAGTGGATGCAGGTACGGTGATTCTACGTGACCTACGTCAAACAGAAAAAGAAACATCATAAGATATCACTAATACACGGAATGTAAACTTGACTACACATGAACTGAATTACAAAACAGAACAGGGTCTCAAATTTAGAAAACCAACTAGTGCTTGCTTATGGGGAAAGGTGCGTTGGGGTGCTGCATAAAACCAGAGACTGAAATTAGCACAGATAACTTTCCATAAGCCAAATATGTAATAGACAAGACCTACTCCTTGCTCAACGAAATGGTCTCAACACCACATATTAAACGCGTAGGAATATACCTGACTAGGAAGAATCTTAAAACCCATGGATTTATATGTCTCCGTGAGAGAATCAAGCGTGTGTACAGCGGTGGAAATGCAGCAGTGAAAATCCGATAAATCCCATTATCAAAATAAATTTCAAAAACAAAACACAAAGACAGTGAAATACAGAGCAATTCTTAAATAATTCACTCAGGGCATGTGATGCAACCGGGATTTACCACAACTACACCCAGAGCTGGTTGAGACATAAGGCTGGACACTTCAGGCTGATAGCATTGGTGAGTTTCGGTGAGCAAATGCAGACCCTTTGAAGTCATACTACATGGTACCCATTCCAAGGGTCCCAACTCTCCAGGTTCAAAGGATTCTTCCTCCAGCTAAAACATGCATGGGAAACCCAGAGTATGGTCCACCGTGTGATTGGGAAACGATTTAAAATGCATCTCAGTTTCCGTATCCTAGTCCTCGGGTTCACCATTCCAGATGCTTTACTCACACTCTCCCCGTTTGGAGAGTAAGTGCCTTTAACCTCCTATTTGGCACAGCTTGCAATTTCTGTGCAAGATGAACAGGAATAGGAGAACCAATGAGAGACTAGCTGTAGGTGTCTGCACGGGCAAATGTAACGCTCATTTCCCACCAGGAAGAGGAATTAACCAAAGGCTCAGCATGCCCTGCCGGAAACGGATTCGGGCCTGAAGCAATCCTGCGGTTTTGTGCCCAGCTCACAAGAAAGCGAGTTGAAGAAAGGAGCTCAGGGCCATTGTAATTCACAAACCTGCAGAGTTATAAATGACAGCTATCCTCCAAAAATATATTGAAGTAAGCCTGCGAAGGGGACTTGAAAGCGGGGCAGAATTTCAGGAAAACCATTGCAGGGGGTAGACAGGAATTGCCCTGAAAGCATAGGAAAAGAGGCACAACATCGCCAATGATGCACTTGGCCAAAAAGTGTGTATGCGTTTTTTCCTGAATATATTCAGGAAAAAACGCATACGCACTTTTTGGCCAAACAAGCAAGCCTGTTAAAGAAATCTGCACTACAATGAAGTCTCACTGCCCCCCTGGCAATAGGGCCATCTGAAAAAAGGGGAAAATCCAGAAAGGTAGGGCAGGATATGGAGAACAGTGAGCCTTGTTATGCTGATTGGCAGGATGTAAATTGCCAACAGCCACCCTGGAGAAGTGTATGGTGTTTCCTGAAACACGTAAGAAACAAAGCAACACAGCCTATGGCACTTGCACTTATGGTCCTATAGCTTAGGGAAATTAAAATCAAAAACAGATAGCCACCCCAATGTTTGGGACGTCTGTGTTCACAAGAAGCTCGTCTACAGTACCAGGTAAATATCCCAGAAAGCAAAAAATGGATAAAGAAGTTGTGGCATGTACGTACAATGGAATATCACTCAGCAATGAAATCTGTGTCATCAGGCCCGTAGCGGCATAGTGAGTGGATGCAGGTACGGTGATTCTACGTGAACTACGTCACACAGAAAAAGAAACATCATAAGATAACAGTAATACACGGAATGTAAACTAGAGTACACATGAATTGAATTACAAACCAGAACAGGGTCTCAAATTTAGAAAACCAACTAGTGCTTGCTTATGGGGAAAGGTGCCTTGGAGTGCTGCATAAAACCAGAGACTAAAATTAGCAACGATAACTTTCCATAAGCCAAATATGTAATAGACAAGATCTACTCCTTGCTCAACGAAATGGACTCAACACCACTTATTCAACGCCTAGGAATATACCTGACTAGGAAGAATCTTAAAACCCATGGATTTATATGTCTCCGTAAGAGAATCAAGCGTGTGTACAGCGGCATAAACGCAGCAGTGAAAATCCGATAAATCCCATTATCAAAATATATTTCAAAAACAAAACACAAAGACAGTGAAATAGAGAGCAATTCTTAAATATTTCACTCAGGGCATGTGATGCAACCGGGATTTACCACATCTACACCCAGAGCTGGTTGAGACATAAGGCTGGACACTTCAGGCTGTTAGCATTGTTGAGTTTCGGTGAGCAAATGCAGACCCTTTGAAGTCATACTGCATGGTACCCATTCCATGGGTTCCTACTCTCCTGGGTCAAGGGATTCTTCCTCCAGGTAAAACATGCATGGGAAACCCAGAGTATGGTCCACCGTGTGATTGGGAAACGATTTAAAATGCATCTCAGTTTTCGTATCCTGGTCCTCGGGTTCACCATTCCAGACGCTTTACTAACACTCTCCCCGCTTGGAGAGTCAGTGCCTTTAACCTCCTGTTTGGCAAAGTTTGCAATTTCTGCGCAAGATGAACAGGAATAGGGAGAACCAATGAGAGACTAGCTATAGGTGTCTGCACGGGCAAATGTAACGCTCATTTCCCACCAGGAAGAGGAATTAAACAAAGGCTCAGCATGCCCTGCCAGAAACAGATTAGGGCCTGAAGCAATCCTGCGGTTTTGTGCCCAGCTCACAAGAAAGCGAGTTGAAGAATGGAGCTCAGGGGCACTGTAATTCAAAGTCCTGGAGAGTAATAAATGACAGCTATCCTCCAAAAATATATTGAAGTAAGCCTGCGAAGAGGACTTGAAAGCGGGGCAGAATTTCAGGAAATCTATTGCAGGGGGTAGACTGGAATTGCCCTGAAAGCATAGGAAAAGAGGCAGAACGTCAAAAATGATGCCCTTGGCCAAAAAGGGCGTATGCGTTTTTTCCTGAATATATTCAGGAAAAAACGCATACGCGGGGGGGGACCTTGACGATGGCGGAAGAGTAAGACGCGGAGATCGCCTTCCTCCCCACGGATACACCAGAAATACATCCACACGTGGAACAACTCCTACAGTACTCCTACTGAAGGCTGGCAGAAGACCTCAGACCTCCCAAAAGGCAAGAAACTCCCCACGTAACTGGGTAGGGCAAAAGAAAAAACAGAGACAAAAGAATAAGGACGGCACCTGCACCAGTGGGAGGGAGCTGTGAAGGAGGAAAACTTTCCACACACTAGGAAGCCCCTCCGCGGGCGGAGACTGCGGGAGGCAGAGGGGGGAGTTTCGGGACCGCGGAGTAGTGCACAGCGACGGGTGCGGAGGGCAAAGTGGGGAGATTCCTGCACAGACGATCGGTGCAGACCAGCACTCACCAACCCGAGAGGCTTGCTGCTCACCCACCGGGGCGGGCGGGGCCGCGAGCTGAGGCTCGCGTTTTGGTTTTGGACGGAGCTCAGGGAGAGGCCTGGGGTTAGCGGCTTGAACATAGCCTGAAGGGGTTAGTGCACCATGACTAGCTGGGAGGGAGTTCGGGGAAAAGCCTGCACCGGCCGAAGAGGCAAGAGACTTTTTCTTCCCTCTTTGTTTCCTGGTGCGCGAGGAGAGGGGTTTAAGAGCGCTGCTTAAAGGAACTCCAGAGACGGGCGCGAGCCGCGGCTTAAAGCGCGAACCCCAGAGACGGGCGCGAGCCGCGGCTGAGGGCGCGAGCCCCCGAGACGGGCGCGAGCCGTGGCTGAAAGCGCAAACCCCAGAGACGGGCGTGAGCCGCGGCTAAAACCGCGGACCCCAGAGACGGGCGGGAGACGCTAAGGCTGCTGCTGCCGCCACCAAGGGGCCTGTGTGCGAGCACAGGTCACTCTCCACACCCCTCTTCCACGGAGCCTGTGCAGCCCGCCACTGCCAGGTTCCCGGGATCCAGGGACAACTTCCCCGGGACAGCGCACGGCGGGCCTCAGGCTGGTGCAACGTCACGCCGGCCTCTGCCGCAACGTCACGCTGCCTCTGCCGCCGCAGGCCGGCCCCGCACGCAGTGCCCCTCCTTCCCCCATCCCCCAACCCCCGGCCTGAGGGAGCCGGAGGCCCCGAATCAGCGGCTCCTTTAACCCCGTCCTGTCTGAGCGAAAAAACAGACGCCCTCCAGTGACCTACACACAGAGGCAGAGCCAAATCCAAAGCTGAGCTCCTGTGAGCTGTGAAAACAAAGAAGAGAAAGGGAAATCTCTCCCAGCAGCCACAGAAGCAGCGGATTAAAGCTCCACAATCAACTTGATATACCCTGCATCTGTGGAATACCTGAATAGACAAGGAATGATCCCAAATTGAAGAGGTGGAATTTAGGAGCGAAATCTATGATTTTTTCCCCTTTTCCTCTTTTTGTGAAGGTGTACGTGTATGCTCCTGTGTGACATCTAGTCTGTATACTCTAGCTTCCACCATTTGTCCTAGGGCTCTATCCATCCATGACTTTTTTTTAAAAATTCTTTTTCTTAATAATTAAGTTTAATTGTAATAACTTTATTATACTTTACCTTCGTTCTTTCTTTCTTTCCTTCCTTCCCTCCCTCCTTTAGACAACGAATCACCCCAAATTGAGGAGGTGGTCTCAGGGAGCAGGATTTATGATTTTTCCCCCTTTACCTCTTTTTGTGAAGGTGTATGTGTATGCTTCTGTGTAAGATTTTCTCTGTATAGCTTTGCTTCCAACATTTGTCCTAAGGTTCTATCCGTCCCTTTTTTTTTTTCTAAATATTTTTTAATTCAATAACTATATTATACTTTATTTTATTTTTACTGTATCATCTTTCTTTCTGTCTTTTTTTCCTTCTTTCCCTCCTTCCTTCCTTCCTCCCTCCCTCCCTCCCTCCCTCCTTTCCTTCTTTGCTTCTTTCTTCCTTCCTTCCTTTCCTCCTTTCCTTCTTTCTTTCCTCATACTTCTACTAATTCTCTCTACTTTTTCTCCCTTTTATTCTGAGCCGTGTGGATGAAAGGCTCTTGGTGCTCCAGCCAGGAGTCAGGGCTCTGCCTCTGAGGTAGGAGAGCCAACTTCAGGTCACTGGTCAACAAGAGACCTCCCAGCTCCACATAATATTAAACAGCGGAAATCTCCCAGAGACCTCCATCTTAACACCAGCACCCAGCTTCACTCAACGACCAGCAAGCCACAGTGCTGGACAACCTATGCCAAACAACTAGCAAAACAGGAACACAACCCCACCCATTAGCAGAGAGGCTGCCTAAAATCATAATAAGGCCACAGACACCCCAAAACACACCACCAGACGTGAACCTGCCCACTAGAGAGACAAGATCCAGCCTCATCCAGCACAACACAGGCACTAGTCCCCTCCACCAGGAAGCCTACACAACCCACTGAAACAACCTTAGCCACTGGAGACAGACATCAAAAACAACGGGAACTACGAACCTGCAGCCTGCAAAAAGGAGACCCCAAACACAGTAAGATAAGCAAAATGAGAAGACAGAAAAACAAACAGCAGATGAAGGAGCAAGATAAAAACCCACCAGACCTAACAAATGAAGAGGAAATAGGCAATCTACCTGAAAAAGAATTCAGAATAATGATAGTAAGGATGATCCGAAATCTTGGAAGTAGAATGGACAAAATGCAAGAAACAGTTAACAAGGACCTACAAGAACTAAAGATGAAACAAGCAACGATGGACAATGCAATAAATGAAATTAAAATCACTCTAGATAGGATCAATAGCAGAATAACTGAGGCAGAAGAACGGATAAGTGACCTGGAAGATAAAGTAGTGGAAATAACTACTGCAGAGCAGAATAAAGAAAAAAGAATGAAAAGAACTGAGGACAGTCTCAGAGACCTCTGGGACAACATGAAACGCACCAACATTCGAATTATAGGGGTTCCAGAAGAAGAAGAAAGAAAGAAAGGGACTGAGAAAATATTTGAAGAGATTATAGTTGAAAACTTCCCTAATATGGGAAAGGAAATAGTTAATCAAGTCCAGGAAGCACAGAGGGTCCCATACAGGATAAATACAAGGAGAAACACGCCAAGACACATATTAATCAAACTGTCAAAAATTAAATACAAAGAAAGCATATTAAAAGCAGCAAGGGAAAAACAACAAATAACACACAAGGGAATCCCCATAAGGTTAACAGCTGATCTCTCAGCAGAAACCCTACAAGCCAGAAGGGAGTGGCAGGACATACTGAAAGTGATGAAGGAGAATAGCCTGAAACCAAGACTACTCTACCCAGCAAGGATCTCATTCACATTTGATGGAGAAATTAAAACCTTTACAGACAAGCAAAAGCTGAGAGAGTTCAGCACCACCAAACCAGCTTTACAACAAATGCTAAAGGAACTTCTCTAGACACGAAACACAAGAGAAGGAAATGACCTATAGTAGCGAACCCACAACAATATATAAAATGGAAATAGGAACATACATATCAATAATTACCTTAAATGTAAATGGACTAAATGCTCCCACCAAAAGACACAGATTGGCTGAATGGATACAAAAACAAGACCCTTATATATGCTGTCTACAAGAGACCCACTTCAGAACTAGAGACACATACAGACTGAAAGTAAGGGGATGGAAAAAGATATTCCATGCAAATGGAAACCAAAAGAAAGCTGGAGTAGCAATTCTCATATCAGACAAAATAGACTTTAAAATAAGGACTATTAAAAGGGACAAAGAAGGACACTACATAATGATCAAGGGATCGATCCAAGAAGAAGATATAACAATTGTAAATATTTATGCACCCAACATAGGAGCACCTCAATACATAAGGTAAATACTAACAACCATAAAAGGGGAGATCAACAGTAACACATTCATAGTAGGGGACTTTAACACCCCACTTTCACCCATGGACAGATCATCCAAAATGAAAATAAATAAGGAAACACAAGCTTTAAATGATACATTAAACAAGATGGACTTAATTGATATTTATAGGACACTCCATCCAAAAACAACAGAATACACAATTTTCTCAAGTGCTCATGGAACATTCTCCAGGATAGATCATATCTTGGGTCACAAATCAAGCCTTGGTAAATTTAAGAAAACTGAAATTGTATCAAGTATCTTTTCCGACCACAACGCCATGAGACTAGATATCAATTACAGGAAAAGATCTGTAAAAAATACAAACACATGGAGGCTAAACAATACACTACTTAATAATGAAGTGATCACTGAAGAAATCAAAGAGGAAATAAAAAAATACCTAGAAACAAATGACAATGGAGACACAACGACCCAAAACCTATGGGATGCAGCAAAAGCAGTTCTAAGGGGGAAGTTTATAGCAATACAAGCCCACCTTAAGAAGCAGGAAACATCTCGAATAAACAACCTAACCTTGCACCTCAAGCAATTAGAGAAAGAAGAACAAAAAAACCCCAAAGCTAGCAGAAGGAAAGAAATCATAAAAATCAGATCAGAAATAAATGAAAAAGAAATGAAGGAAACAATAGCAAAGATCAATAAAACTAAAAGCTGGTTCTTTGAGAAGATAAACAAAATAGATAAACCACTAGCCAGACTCATTAAGAAAAAAAGGGAGAAGACTCAATTCAATAGAATTAGAAATGAAAAAGGAGAAGTAACAACTGACACTGCAGAAATAAAAAAAATCATGAGAGATTACTACAAGCAACTCTATGCCAATAAAATGGACAATCTGGAAGAAATGGACAAATTCTTAGAAATGCACAACCTGCCAAGACTGAATCAGGAAGAAATAGAAAATATGAACAGACCAATCACAAGCACTGAAATTGAAACTGTGATTAAAAACCTTCCAACAAACAAAAGCCCAGGACCAGATGGCTTCACAGGTGAATTCTATCAAACGTTTAGAGAAGAGCTAACACCTATCCTTCTCGAACTCTTCCAAAATATAGCAGAGGGAGGAACACTCCCAAATTCCTTCTATGAAGCCACCATCACCTTGATACCAAAACCAGACAAGGATGTCACAAAGAAAGAAAACTACAGGCCAATATCACTGATGAACATAGATGCAAAAATCCTCAACAAAATACTAGCAAACAGAATCCAACAGCACATTAAAAGGATCATACACCATGATCAAGTGGGGTTTATTCCAGGAATGCAAGGATTCTTCAATATACGCAAATCTATCAATGTGATAAACCATATTAACAAATTGAAGGAGAAAAACCATATGATCATCTCAATAGATGCAGAGAAAGCTTTCGACAAAATTCAACACCCATTTATGATAAAAACCCTCCAGAAAGTAGGCATAGAGGGAACTTTCCTAAACATAATAAAAGCCATATATGACAAGCCCACAGCAAACATCATCCTCAATGGTGAAAAACTGAAAGCATTTCCACTAAGATCAGGAACAAGACAAGGTTGCCCACTCTCACCACTCTTATTCAACATAGTTTTGGAAGCTTTAGCCACAGCAATCAGAGAAGAAAAGGAATCCAAATCGGAAAAGAAGAAGTAAAGCTGTCACTGTTTGCAGATGACATGATACTATACATAGAGAATTCTAAAGATGCTACCAGAAAACTACTAGAGCTAATCAATGAATTTGGTAAAGTAGCAGGATACAAAATTAATGCACAGAAATCTCTGGCATTCCTATATACTAATGATGAAAAATCTGAAAGTGAAATCAAGAAAACACTCCCATTTACCATTGCAACAAAAAGAATAAAATATCTAGGAATAAACCTACCTAAGGATACGAAAGACCTGTATGCAGAAAATTATAAGACACTGATGAAAGAAATTAAAGATGATACAAATAGATGGAGAGATATACCATGTTCTTGGATGGGAAGAATCAACATTGTGAAAATAACTCTACTACCCAAAGCAATCTACAGATTCAATGCAATCCCTATCAAACTACCACTGGCATTTTTCACAGAACTAGAACAAAAAATTTCGCAATTTGTATGGAAACACAAAAGACCCCGAATAGCCAAAGCAATCTTTAGAACGAAAAAAGGAGCTGGAGGAATAAGGCTCCCTGACTTCAGACTATATTACAAAGCAACAGTAATCAAGACAGTATGGTACTGGCACAAAAACAGAAAGATAGATCAGTGGAACAGGATAGAAAGCCCAGAGATAAACCCACGCACATATGGACACCTTATCTTTGATAAAGGAGGCAGGAATGTACAGTGGAGAAAGGACAGCCTCTTCAATAAATGGTGCTGGGAAAACTGGACAGGTACATGTAAAAGTATGAGATTAGATCACTCCCTAACACCATACACAAAAATAAGCTCAAAATGGATTAAAGACCTAAATGTAAGGCCAGAAACTATCAAACTCTTAGAAGAAAACATAGGAAGAACACTCTATGACATAAATCACAGCAAGATCCTTTCTGACCCACCTCCTAGAGTAATGGAAATAAAAACAAAAATAAACAAATGGGACCTAATGAAACTTCAAAGCTTTTGCACAGCAAAGGAAACCATAACCAAGACCAAAAGACAACCCTCAGAATGGGAGAAAACATTTGCAAATGAAGCAACTGACAAAGGATTAATCTCCAAAATTTACAAGCAGCTCATGCAGCTCAATAACAAAAAAACAAACAACCCCATCCAAAAATGGGCAGAAGACCTAAATAGACATTTCTCCAAAGAAGATATACAGAATGCCAACAAACACATGAAAGAATGCTCAACATCATTAATCATTAGAGAAATGCAAATCAAAACTACGATGAGATATCATCTCACACCAGTCAGAATGGCCATCATCAAAAAATCAAGAAACAATAAATGCTGGAGAGGGTGTGGAGAAAAGGGGACACTCTTGCACTGCTGGTGGGAATGTGAATTGGTTCAGCCACTGTGGAGAACAGTATGGAGGTTCCTTAAAAAACTACAAATAGAATTACCATATGACCCAGCAATCCCACTACTTGGCATACACCCTGAGAAAACCAAAATTCAAAAAGAGTCATGTACCAAAATGTTCATTGCAGCTCTATTTACAATAGCCAGGACATGGAAACAACCTAAGCGCCCATCGTCGGATGAATGGATAAAGAAGATGTGGCACATATACACAATGGAATATTACTCAGACTTAAAAAGAAATGAAATTGAGCTATTTGTAATAAGATGGATAGACCTAGAGTCTGTCATACAGAGTGAAGTAAGTCAGAAAGAAAAAGACAAATACCGTATGCTAACACATATATATGGAATTTAAGGGAAAAAAATGTCATGAAGAACCTAGGGGTAAGATAGGAATAAAGACGCAGACCTACTGGAGAACGGACTTAAGGATATAGGGAGGGGGAAGGGTGAGTTTTGACAGGGCGAGAGAGAGTCATGGACATATACACACTAACAAACGTAGTAAGGTAGATAGCTGGGGGGAAGCAGCCGCAAGGCACAGGGATATTAGCTCGGTGCTTTGTGACAGCCTGGAAGGGTGGGATGGGGAGAGTGGGAGGGAGGGAGACGCAAGAGGGAAGACATATGGTAACATATGTATATGTATAGCTGATTCACTTTCTTGTAGAGCAGAAACTAACACACCATTGTAAAACAATTATACCCCAATAAAGATGTTGAAAAAAAAAAAAAAAACGCATACGCACTTTTTGGCCAACCAAGCAAGCCTGTAAAGGATATCTGCACTACAATGAAGTCTCACTGCCACCCGGGCAAAAGGGCCATCTGAAAAAAGTGTAAAATCCAGAAAGGTAGGACAGGATATGGAGAACAGGGAGCCTTGTTATGCTGATTGGCAGGATATAAATTGCAAACAGCCACCCTGGAGAAGTGTATGGTGTTTCCTGAAACACATGAGAAACAAAGAAACACAGCCTATGGCACTTCCACTTATGGTCCTATAGCTTAGGGAAATTAAAATGAAAAACAGACAGCCACCCCAATGTTTGGGACGGCTGTGTTCACAAGAAGCTCGTCTACAGTACCAGGTATATATCCCAGAAAGCAAAAAATGGATAAAGAAGTTGTGGCACGTACGTGCAATGCAATATAACTCAGCAATGAAATCTGTGTCATCAGGCCCGTAGCGGCATAGTGAGTGGATGCAGGTACGGTGATTCTACGTGAACTACGTCACACAGAAAAAGAAACATCATAAGATATCACTAATACACGGAATGTAAACTTGACTACACATGAACTGAATTACAAAACAGAACAGGGTCTCAAATTTAGAAAACCAACTAGTGCTTGCTTATGGGGAAAGGTGCGTAGGGGTGCTGCATTAAACCAGAGACTGAAATTAGCACAGATAACTTTCCATAAGCCAAATATGTAATAGACAAGACCTACTCCTTGCTCAACGAAATGGACCCAACACCACATATTCAACGCCTAGGAATATATCTTACTAGGAAGAATCTTAAAACCCATAGATTTATATGTCTCCGTAAGAGAATCAAGCGTGTGTACAGCGGCATAAATGCAGCAGTGAAAATCCGATAAATCCCATTATCAAAATAAATTTCAAAAACAAAACACAAAGACAGTGAAATAGAGAGCAATTCTTAAATAATTCACTCAGGGCATGTGATGCAACCGGGATTTAACACATCTACACCCAGAGCTGCTTGAGACGTAAGGCTGGACACTACAGGCTGATAGCATTGGTGAGTTTCGGTGAGCAAATGCAGACCCTTTGAAGTCATACTGCATGGTACCTATTCCATGGGTCCCAACTCTCCAGGTTCAAGGGATTCTTCCTCCAGCTAAAACATGCATGGGTAACCCACAGTATGGTCCACCGTGTGATTGGGAAACGATTTAAAATGCATCTCAGTTTTCGTATCCTGGTCCTCGGGTTCACCATTCCAGATGCTTTACTAACACTCTCCCCGCTTGGAGAGTCAGTGCCTTTAACCTCCTGTTTGGCACAGCTTGCAATTTCTGTGCAAGATGAACAGGAAAAGGGAGAACAAATGAGAGAATAGCTATAGGTGTCTGCACGGGCCAATGTAACGCTCATTTCCCACCAGGAAGAGGAATTAACCAAAGGCTCAGCGTGCCCTGCCAGAAACAGATTAGGTCCTGAAGCAATCCTGCGGTTTTGTGCCCAGCTCACAAGAAAGCGAGTTGAAGAAAGGAGCTCAGGGGCACTGTAATTCACAAACCTGCAGAGTTATAAATAACAGCTATCCTCCAAAGATATATTGAAGTAAGCCTGCGAAGGGGACTTGAAAGCGGGCCAGAATTTCAGGAAAACGATTGCAGGGGGTAGACTGGAATTGCCCTGAAAGCATAGGAAAAGAGGCACAACGTCGACAATGATGCACTTGGCCAAAAAAGGCGTATGTGTTTTTTCCTGAATATATTCAAAAAAAAAGAATACGCCCTTTTTGGCCAACCAAGCAAGCCTGTAAAGGAAATCTGCACTACAATGAAGTCTCACTGCCCCCAGGGGAAAAGGGCCATCTGAAAAAAGTGTAAAATCCAGAAAGGTAGGACAGGATATGGAGAACAGGGAGCCTTGTTATGCTGATTGGCAGGATGTAAATTGCCAGCAGCCACCCTAGAGAAGTGTATGGTGTTTCCTGAAACACATAAGAAACAAAGCAACACAGCCTATGGCACTTCCACTTATGGACCTATAGCTTACGGAAATTAAAATCAAAAACACACAGCCACCCCAATATTTGGGACGGCTGTGTTCACAAGAGCTCGTCTACAGTATCAGGTAAATATCCCAGGAAGCAAAAAATGGATAAAGAAGTTGTGGCACGTACGTACAATGCAATATCACTCCGCAATGAAACCTGTGTCACCAGGCACATAGCGGCATAGTGAGTGGATGCAGATACGGTGATTCTACGTGAACTACGTCACACAGAAAAAGAAACATCATAAGATATCACTAATACACGGAATGTAAACTTGACTACACATGAACTGAATTTCAAAACAGAACAGGGTCTCAAATTTAGAAAACCAACTAGTGCTTGCTTATGGGGAGAGGTGCGTTGGGGTGATGCATAATACCAGAGACTGAAATTAGCACAGATAACTTTCCATAAGCCAAATATGTAATATAGAAGACCTACTCCTTGCTCAACGAAATGGACCCAACACCATATATTCAACACCTAGGAATATACCTGACTAGGAAGAATCTTAAAACCCATGGATATATATGTCTCCGTAAGAGAATCAAGCGTGTGGACAGCGGCCGAAACGCAGCAGTGAAAATCCGATAAATCCCATTTTCAAAATAAATTTCAAAAACAAAACACAAAGACAGTGAAATAGAGAGCAATTGTTAAATAATTCACTCAGGGCATGTGATGCAACCGGGACTGACCACATCTACACCCAGAGGTGGTTGAGACATAAGGCTGGACACTTCAGGCTGATAGCATTGGTGAGTTTCGGTGAGCAAATGCAGACCCTTTGAAGTCATACTGCATGATACCCATTCCATGGGTCCAAACTCTCCAGGTTCAAGGGATTCTTCCTCCAGCTAAAACATGCATAGGAAACACAGAGTATCGTCCACCGTGTGATTGGGAAACGATTTAAAATGCATCTCAGTTTTCGTATCCTGGTCCTCGGGTTCACCAATCCAGATGCTTTACTAACACTCTCCCCGCTTGGAGAGTCAGTGCCTTTAACCTCCTGTTTGGCACAGCTTGCAATTTCTGTGCAAGATGAACAGGAATAGGGAGAACCAATGAGAGACTAGCTATAGGTGCCTGCACGGGCAAATGTAACGCTCATAGCCCACCAGGAAGAGGAATTAACCAAAGGCTCCGCGTGCCCTGCAGGAAACAGATTAGGGCCTGAACCAACCCTGCGGTTTTGTGACCAGCTCACAAGAAAGCGAGTTGAAGAAAGGAGCTCAGGGGCACTGTAATTCACAAACCTGCCGAGTTATAAATGACAGCTATCCTCCAAAAATATATTGAAGTAAGCCTGCGAAGGGGACTTGAAAGCGGGGCAGAATTTCAGGAAAACGATTGCAGGGGGTAGAGTGGAATTGCCCTGAAAGCATAAGAAAGGAGGCACAAGGTCGACAATGATGCACTTGGCCAAAAAGGGCGTATGCGTTTTTTCCTGAATATATTCAGGAAAAAACGCATACGCCCTTTTTGGCCAACCAAGCAAGCCTGTAAAGGAAATCTGCACTACAATGAAGTCTCACTGCCCCCTGGGCAAAAGGGCCATCTGAAAAATGTGTAATATCCAGAAAGGTAGGACAGGATATGGAGAACAGGGAGCCTTGTTATGCTGATTGGCAGGATGTAAATTGCCAGCAACCACCCTGGAGAAATATATGGTGTTTCCTGAAACACGTAAGAAACAAAGCAATACAGCCTATGGCACTTCCACTTATGGTCCTATAGCTTACGGAAATTAAAATCAAAAACAGACAGCCACCCCAATAATTGGGACGGCTGTGTTCACAAGAAGCTCGTCTACAGTATCAGGTAAATATCCCAGAAAGCAAAAAATGGATAAAGAAGTTGTGGCACATACGTGCAATGCAATATCACTCAGCAATTAAATCTGTGTCATCAGGCCCGTAGCGGCATAGTGAGTGGATGCAGGTACGGTGATTCTACGTGAACTACGTCACACAGAAAAAGAAACATCATAAGATATCACTAATACACGGAATGTAAACTTGACTACACATGAACTGAATTACAAAACACAACAGGGTCCCAAATTTAGAAAACCAACTAGTGCTTGCTTATGGGGAAAGGTGCGTTGGGGTGCTGCATAAAACCAGAGACTGAAATTAGCACAGATAACATTCTATAAGCCACATATGTAATAGACAAGACCTACTCCTTGCTCAACGAAATGGACTCAACACCACATATTCAACGCCTAGGAATATACCTGACTAGGAAGAATCTTAAAACCCATGGATTTATATGTCTCCGTAAGAGAATCAAGTGTGTGTACAGCGGCATAAACGCACCAGTGAAAATCCGATAAATCTCATTATCAAAATAAATTTCAAAAACAAAACACAAAGACAGTGAAATTGAGAGCAATTCTTAAATAATTCACTCAGGGCATGTGATGCAACCGGGATTGACCACATCTACACCCAGAGCTGGTTGAGACATAAGGCTGGACACTTCTGGCTGATAGCATTGGTGAGTTTCGGTGAGCAAATGCAGACCCTTTGAAGTCATACTGCATGGTACCTATTCCATTGGTCCCAACTCTCCAGGTTCAAGGGATTCTTCCTCCAGCTAAAACATGCATGGGAAACCCAGAGTATGGTCTACCGTGTGATTGGGAAACGATTTAAAATGCATCTCAGTTTTCGTATCCTGGTCCTCGGGTTCACCATTCCAGATGCTTTACTAACACTCTCCTCGCTTGGGAGTCAGTGCCTTTAACCTCCTGTTTGGCACAGCTTGCAATTTCTGTGCAAGATGAACAGGAATAGGGAGAACCAATGAGAGAGCAGCTATAGGTGTCTGCACGGGCAAATGTAACGCTCATTTCCCACCAGGAAGAGGAATTAACCAAAGGCTCAGCGTGCCCATCCAGAAACAGATTAGTGCCTGAAGCAATCCTGCGGTTTTGTGACCAGCTCACAAGAAAGCGAGTTAAAGAAAGGAGCTCAGGGGCACTGTAATTCACAAACCTGCAGAGTTAAAAATGACAGCTATCCTCCAAAAATATATTGAAGTAAGCCTGCGAAGGGGACTTGAAACGGGGCAGAATTTCAGGAAAACGATTGCAGGGGTAGACTGGAATTGCCCTGAAAGCATAGGAAAAGAGGCACAACGTCGACAATGATGCACTTGGCCAAAAAGAGCGTATCCGTTTTTTCCTGAATATATTCAGGAAAAAACGCATACGCCCTTTTTGGCCAACCAAGCAAGCCTGTAAAGGAAATCTGCCCTACAATGAAGTCTCACTGCCCCCCGGGCATAAGGACCATCTGAAAAAAGTGTAAAATCCAGAAAGGTAGGACAGGATATGGAGAACAGGGAGCCTTGTTATGCTGATTGGCAGGATGTAAATTGCCAGCAGCCACCCTGGAGAAGTGTATGGTGTTTCCTGAAACACGTAAGAAACAAAGCAACACAGACTATGGCACTTCCACTTATGGTCCTATAGCTTACGGAAATTAAAATCAAAAACAGACAGCCACCCCAATATTTGGGACGGCTGTGTTCACAAGAAGCTCGTCTACATTATCAGGTAAATATCCCAGAAAGCAAAAATGGATAAAGAAGTTGTGGCACATACGTGCAATGCAATATCACTCAGCAATGAAATGTGTGTCATCAGGCCCGTAGCGGCATAGTGAGTGGATGCAGGTACGGTGATTCTACGTGAACTACGTCACACAGAAAAAGAAACATCATAAGATATCACTAATACACGGAATGTAAACTTGACTACACATGAACTGAATTACAAAACAGAACAGGGTCTCAAATTTAGACAACCAACTACTGCTTGCTTATGGGGAAAGGTGCGTTGGGGTGCTGCATAAAACCAGAGACTGAAATTAACACAGATAACTTTCCATAAGCCAAATATGTAATAGACAAGACCTACTCCTTGCTCAACGAAATGGACCCAACACCACATATTCAACGCCTAGGAATATACCTGACTAGGAAGAATCTTAAAACCCATGGATATATATGTCTCCGTAAGAGAATCAAGCGTGTGTACAGCGGCCGAAACGCAGCAGTGAAAATCCGATAAATCCCATTATCCAAATAAATTTAGAAAACAAAACACAAAGACAGTGAAATACATAGCAATTCTTAAATAACTCACACAGGGCATGTGATGCAACCTGGTTTACCACATCTACACCCAGAGCTGGGTGAGACATAAGGCTGGATACTTTGGACTGATAGCATTGGGGAGGTTCAGTGAGCAAATGCAGACCCTTTGATGTCATACTGCCTGGTACCCATTCCATGGTTCCCAACTCTCCAGGTTCAAGGGATTCTTCCTTCAGCTAAAATTTGCATGGGAAACCCAGAGTATGCTCCACCGTGTGACTGGGAAACCTTTCTACATGCATGTCTGTTTTCGTCCCCTGGTACTCAGGTTCACCATTCCAGACCCTTTTCTTACACTCTCCCCATTTGGAGAGTCAGTGCCTTTAACGTCCTGTTTGGCACTGTTTGCAATTTCTGCGCAAGATGAACAGGAATACGGAGAACCAATGGGAGACTATCTGTAGGTGTGTGCACGGGCAAATATTTTTTTTAACATCTTTATTGGGGTATAATTGCTTTACAATGGTGTGTTAGTTTTTGCTTTATAACAAAGTGAATCAGCTATACATATACATATGCTCCCTGTGTCTTCCCTCTTGTGTCTCCCTCCCTCCCTCTCTCCCCCTTCCACCCCTCCAGGCTGTCCCAACGCCCCGAGCTAATATCCCTGTGCCTTGCGGCTGCTTCCCCCTTGCTATCTACCTTACTACATTTGTTAGTGTGTATATGTCCATGACTCTCTCTCGCCCTGTCAAAACTCACCATTCCCCCTCCCCATATCCTCAATTCCGTTCTCCAGTAGGTCTGCGCCTCTATTCCTGTCTTATCCCTAGGTTTTTCATGACATTTTTTTCCTTTAAATTCCATATATATGTGTTAGCATACGCTATTTGTCTTTTTCTTTCTGACTTACTTCACTCTGTATGACAGACTCTAGGTCTATCCATCTCATTACAAATAACTCAGTTTCATTTCTTTTTAAGGCTGAGTAATATTCCATTGTGTATATGTGCCACATCTTCTTTATCCATTCGTCTGATGATGGGCGCTTAGGTTCTTTCCATCTCCGGGCTATTGTAAATAGAGCTGCAATGAACATTTTGGTACATGACTCTTTTTGAATTTTGGTTTTCTCAGGGTATATGCCCAGTATGCACGGGCAATTTTAACACTCATTTCCCAACAGGAAGAGGAATTAACCAAAGGCTCAGCATGCCGTGCTGGAACAAGATTAGGGCCTGAAGCAATCCTGCGGTTTTGTGGCCAGCTCACAAGAAAGCGAGTTGAGGAAAGGAGCTCAGGGGCACTGTCATTCACATACCTGCAGACTTATAAATGACAGACATCGTACAAAAATATATTGAATTAAGGCTGCGAAGAGGACTTGAAAGTGGGGCAGAATTGCTGGAATCCGATTTCAGGAGGTAGACGTGAATTGCTCTGAAAGCATAAGAGAAGTGGCAGAACCTCGTCAATGAAGCACTTGGCCAAAAAGGGCATATGCATTTTTTCCAGGGCCATCATTAACGGGAGTAGGAGGCTCCCAGCATGCTCCAGTGGCCAACAGAGGGCCCACGTCGCCAAGGCCATGTGAGCTAGCCAGGCAGGAGTGACCTGACATCAGAGGGCCCACCTCACAGAATGGTAGGGAACCCAGCCAGGATCAGACTCTCCCCAGAGGGCCCACATCACCAAGGTGATGGGAACCAGGCAGGAGTGTCCTCACACCCGTGGGGCCACATCATCAAAAGTTGAGGTACCCAGCACATGTGGCCTCAAACCAGAGGACCCACATCACCATGGGTTTCGGAGTGAGGCAGGCAGGATTAACCTCACAACACATGTCCCATTGTATACAAAATGTGTGGAAACCAGCAGTTGGATCTTCCTAGCAGGCGGCCCAGAGCACTGAGGCTGTGAGATCCAGGCCGGCCTGAACTCACAACAGAGGGCCCTCATTGTGATTCTGTAAGCAACCCAGCCGTTGTGACCTCAGAGCAGAAGGCCCACATCCCCATGGGGAAGGGAAACAAGCAGGAGTGTCATCGCAAGAGTGGGCACACATGAAAAAATGTGGGGAGCCCAGCAATTAGTGCCTGATGCCAGAGGGCCCTCATCACCGAGGGGCGGTGGCTCCCAGCCAGCTCCGACTGCTACCAGAGGGGCGACGTCGCCAATGCGGAGTGCGACAACCAGGCAGGAGTGACCTCAGAGCAGAGGGTCAACCTCACAGAAGTGTGAAGAACCAAAGAGGATCAGATTCTCACCAGAGGGCCCACATCACCAAGGGAATGGGAACCAGGCAGGAGTGTCCTCACACTAGTGGGGCCACATCACCGAAAAGTGAGGGACCCAGCACACGTGGCCTCAAACCAGAGGACACACATCACAAGGGAGCTGGGATTGAGGCAGGCAGGAGGAGCCTCAAAACAGAGGGACCATAGAATTAAAGAGGTGAAGAATCCCGCAGTTGGAACCTCCCAGCAGGCGGCCAGGAGCAGCGAGACTATGGGATCCAGGCCGGAGTGATCTCACACCAGAGGGCCGTCATCATGAAACTGTGAGCAACCTAGGCGTTGGGATCTCAGAGCAGAAGGCCCACATTCCCATGGGGTTGGGAACCTGTCAGAAGTGTACTTGCACCACAGGGCACACATCAGAGAATTTAGGGAACCCAGGAGTTAGGGCCTGACGCCAGAGGGCCCTCATTACCAAGGGGAGGAGACTCCAATCAGGCACCAACACCCAACTGAGGGCCCACATCGCCAAGGTGACGTGTGACAGCCAGGTAGGAGTGACCTCACCACAGAGGGCCTACCTCACAGAAGGGTGAGGAACACAGCCAGGATAAGACTCTCACCAGAGGGCCCACATCACCAAGGTGATCAGAACCAGGCAGGAGAGTCTTCACACCAGTGTGGCCACATCATAGAAAGGTGAGGAACCCAGCACATGTGGCCTAAACCAGAAGACCCACATCTCCAAGGGGCTCGGAATGAGGCAGGCAGGAGTAGCCTCACAACACAGGGCCCATAGAATAAAAATGCTGAGGAATCCAGCAATGGGAACCTCCCAGCAGGCAGCCAAGAGCACCAAGTCTATGCGATTCAGGCCGCAGTAAACTCACAGCAGAGGGTCCACATCATGAAACTGCGAGCAACCCAGCCATTTGGACCTCAGAGCAGAAAGTCCACATCCCCAAGGTGTTGGGAGCATGGCAGGAGTGTCCTCGCACCACTTAGCACATATCAGAAAATGTGGGTACCCAGCAGTTAGGGCCTGACGCCAGAGGGCCCTCATCACTGAGGGGAGGAGGCTCCCAGCATGTTCCAACTACCACAAGAGGGCCCACGTCGCCAAGGCGGGGTGTGCCAGCCAGGCAGGAGTGACCTCACAGCAGACGGCCCACCTCAAAGAAGTGTGAGGAACCCAACCAGGATCAGACTCTCACCAGAGGGCCCATATCACCAAGGGGACGGGAACCAGGCACGAGTGTCCTCACACCAGTGGGGCCACATCACTAAAAGATGAGGAAACTGGCACATGTGGCCACAAACCAGAGGACCTACATCACCAAGGGGCTGGGAGTGACACAGGCAGGAGGAGCCTCCCAACACAGGGCCCAAAGAATAAAAAAGGTGAGGAACCCAGCAGTTGGAACTTCCCAGCAGGCGGCCCAGAGTACAGAGGCTATGGGATCTAGGAATGAGTGAACTAACACCAGAGAGCTAACATCAGGAAACTGTGAGCAACCCAGTCGTTGGAACCTCAGAGCAGAAGGCCCATATCGCCATGGGGATGGGAACATTTCACGAGTGTCCTGGCATCACTGGGCTCACATCAAAAAACCTGGGGAGCCCAGCAGTTAGAGCCTGACGCCAGAGGGACCTCATCACCGAGGATAGGAGTCTCCAAAAGGATCCAACTGCCACCAGAGGGCCGACGTCACCAAGGCAATGGGAGCAAGCCAGGCAGGAGTGACCTCAGAGCACAGGGCCCACCTCACAGAACGGTAAGGAACCCAGCCAGGATCAGACTCTCACCAGAGGGGCCACATCACCAAGGGGTTGGGAAACAGGCACGAGTGTCCTCACACCATTGGGGCCACATCATCGAAAGGTGAGGGACCCAGCACACGTGGCCTCACACCAGAGGACACACATCACAACGGAGCTGGGATTGAGGCAGGCAGGAGGAGCCTCAAAACAGAGGGCCCATAGAATAAAAAAGGTGAGGAATCCCGCAGTTGGAACCTCCCAGCAGGCGCCCAGGAGCAGCAAGCCTATGGGATCTAGGCCGGAATGAACGCACATCAGAGGGCCCTCATCATGAAACTGTGAGCACCCCAGCCGTTGGGACCTCAGAGCAGAAGGCCCAAATTCCCATGGGGTTGGGAACCTGACAGGAGTGTACTCGCACCACAGGTCGCACATCTGCAAATTTTGGGAGCCCAGGAGTTAGGGTCTGACGCAAGAGGGCCCTCATTACCGAGGGACGGAGACTCGCAGCAGACACCAACTCCCAACTGAGGGCCCGCGTCACCAAGGTGATATGTGCCAGCCAGGCAGGAGTGACCTCACCGCAGAGGGCCTACCTCACAGAAGGGTGAGGAAACCAGCCAGGATAAGACTCTCACTAGAGGGCCCACATCACCAAGGGGATCGGAACCAGGCAGGAGGGTCCTCACACCAGTGTGGCCACATTATAGAAAGGTGAGGAACCCAGAACATGTGGCCTAAAACAGGGGACCCACATCTCCAAGGGGCTAGGAGTGAGGCAAGCAGGAGTATCCTCACAAAACAGAGCCCACAGAATAAAAGTTGTGAGGAATCCAGCAGTTGGAACCGGCCAGTAGGCCGCCCAGAGCACAGAGTCTATGGGATCCAGGCCACAGCGAACTCACAGCAGAGGCCCCACATCATGAAACTGTGAGCAACCCAGCGGATGGGACCTCAGAAGAAGGCCCACATCCCTATGGGGATGGGAACCTGACAGGAGTGTCCTCGGCCCACTTCCACGAATCAGAAAATGTGGGAACCCAGCAGTTAGGACCTGAGGCCAGAGGACCCTCATCACCGAGGGGAGGAGGCTCCCAGCAGGCTCCAACTGCCACCATAAGGCCGATGTCACCAAGGCGGGGTGTGCCAACCAGGCAGGAGTGACCTCAGAGCAGAAAGCCCACCTCACAGAAGTGTGAGGAACCCAACAAGGATCAGACTGTCACAAGAGGGCCAACATCACCAAGGGAATGGGAACCAGGCAGGAGTGTCCTCACACCAGTGGGGCTACATCACCATAATTTGAGGGACCCAGCACACGTGGCCTCAAACCTGAGGACACACATCACCAAGGGGCTGGGAGTGAGGCAGGCCAGAGGATCCTCAAAACAGAGGGACCATAGAATAAAAAAGGTGAGGAATCCCACAGTTGGAACCTCCGGCAGGCAGCCAGGAGCAGCGAGGCTATGGGATCTAGGCCGGAGTGAACTCACACCAGCGGGCCCTCATCATGAAACTGTGAGCAACACAGCCTTTGGGACCTCAGAGCAGAAGGCTCACATACCCATGGGGATGGGAACCTGGCAGGAGTGTCCTTGCACCACTTAGCACGAATCAGAAAATGTGGGAACCCAGCAGTTAGGGCCTGAGGCCAGAGGGCCCTCATCACCGAGGGGAGGAGGCTCCCAGCAGGCTCCAACTGCCACCATATGGACGACGTTGCCAAGGCAGGGTGTGCCAGCCAGGCAGGAGTGACCTCAGAGCAGAGGGCCCACCTCACAGAAGGGTGAGGAACATAACCAGGATCAGACTCTCACCAGAGGGCCAACATCACCAAGGTGATGGGAACCAGGCAAGACTGTCCTAACAACAGTGGAGCCAACATCAGCAAGGGAATGGGAACCAGGCAAGAGTGTCCTCACACCAGTGTGGCCACATTATAGAAAGGTGAGGAACACAGCACATGTGGCCTCAAACGAGGGGACACACATCACGAAGGGGCTGGGAGTGAGGCATGCAGGAGGAGACGCACAACCGAGGGCCCATAGAATAAAAAAGGCGAGGAATCGAGAAGTTGGAAACTCCAAGCTGGAGGCCCAGAGCACTGACACTATGGGATACAGGCCAGAGTGAACACACAGCAAAGGGCCCACATCATGAAACTGTGAGCAACCCAGCAGTTGGGACCACAGAACAGAAGTCCCACATGCCCATGGGGATGGGAACCTGGCAGGAGTGACTCGCACCACTGGGCACACATCAGAAAATGTGTGGAGCCCAGCACTTAGGGCCTGACACCAGAAGGCCCTCATCACTGAGGGGAGGAGGCCCCAGCACGCTCCAACTGCCACCAGAAGGTCCACGTCACCAAGGCGACATAAGCCAGCCAGGCAGGATTGACCTCACAGCAGAGGGCCCACATCATGAAAGTGTGAGCAACCCAGCCGTTAGGACCTCAGAACAGAAGGCCCACACGCTCATGAGGATGGGAACCTGGCAGGAGTGCCCTCGTACCACTTAGCACGTATCAGAAAATGTGGGAACCCCGCCATTAAGGTCTGACGCCAGAGGGCCTCATCACCGCGGGAAGGAGGCTCCCAGCAGGCTCCAACTGCCACCAGGGTGCCGAAGTCAACAAGGCGGGTTGTGCCAGCCAGGCAGGAGTGACCTCAGAGAAGAGGGCTCACCTCACGGATGTGTGTGGAACCCAAACAGGATCAGAGTCTCACCAGAGGGCCCACATCACCAAGGGGATGGGAACCAGGCAGGAGTGTCCACACACCAGTGGGGCCACATCATCAAAAGATGAGGAACCCATCACATATGGCCTCAAACCTGAGGACATACATCACCATGTGGCTGGGAGTGAGGCAGGTATCTGGAGGGGCACATTTAACTCTAATTTCCCACCAGAAAGAGGAATTAACCAAAGGCTCACAGTGCCGTGCCGGACACTGATTATGGCCTGAAGCAAACCTGCAGTTTTGTGGCCAGCTTACAAGGAAGCGAGTTAAGAAAGGAGCTCAGGGGCACTGTAATTCACAAACCTGCAGAGATAAATGACAGCTATTGGCAAAAATATATCGAAGTAAGTCTGCAAAGAGGACTTGAAAACGAGGCAGAATTGCAGGAATCATATTTCAAGAGGTAGATTGGAATTGCATTTAAAGCATATGAAAAGCGGCAGATCTTTGACAGTGATGCACATGGACAAAAAGTGCGTATACATTTTTCCTGAATAAATTCAGGAAAAAACGCATATGAACATTTTGGCCAACCAAGGACTCCAGCAATGGAAATCCACACTACAATGAAGTCACATTTCCCATTCGTCAAAAAGGCCATCTGAATAAAGTGTAAAAACCAGAAACACAGGACAGGCCACGGAGAACAGGGAGCCATGTTATGTTGATGGGCGGGATGTAAATTGCCAACAGACACTCTGGAGATGTTCATGGTGTATCCTGAAACATCTAAAAAACAAAGCTACAGAGCCTAGGGCACTTCCACTTTTGGCCCTATAGCTTAGGAAAATTAAAATCAACAAGACACAGGCCAACACAAAATTTAGGGCTGCTGTGTTTACAAGAACCTCAAGTCCAGTACAAATTAAATATCCCAGAAAGAAAAAAATGGATAAAGAAATTGTGCTACTTACGTACAACGGAATATCACTCAGCAGTGAAATCAATGTCATCAGGCCTGTAGCAGCAAATTGAGTGGATTTAATTATGATGATTCTAAGAGAAATATGTCACACAAAGAAAGATAATTATCATAAGATATCACTAATAGAGGGAGTGTAAACTTGGCTACACATAAACTGAATTACAAAACCGAACAGAGTCTCACATTTAGATAAAAACCTTATGCTTGCTTAAGGGGAAAGTTGAGTTGGGCTGCTGTATAAAAACAGATTGAAATTAGCACACATACCATTCCATAAGCCAAATACGTAATAAACAAGACCTACTCTTTGCTCAACGAAATAGACTCATCCATGGTGTATCACCTCACACCTATTAGAATGGGCATCATCAGAAAATCTACAAACAACAAATGCTGGAAACAGTGTGGAGATAAGGAATCCTCTTCCACTATTGTTGGGAACGTAAATTGATACAGTCACTGTGGAGAACATTATGGAATTTCTTATAAAACTAAGAATAGAATTACCATATGATACAGCAATCCCTCTACTGGGCATATACCCAGACAAAACCATAAATCAAAAAGAGACATTCACCACAATGTTCATTGCATCACTATTTACACTATCCAGGAAATGGAAGCAACCTAAATACCCACAGACAGACGAATGCATAAAGATGTGGTACATATATAAAATGGAATATTACTAAGCCATAAAAAGGAATGAAATTGGGACATTTGTAGAGACGTTGATGGATCTAGAGACTGTCATACAGAGTGAAGTAAGTCAGAAAGAGAAAAACAAATCTTGTATATTAATGCATATATGTGGAACCTAGAAAAATTGTACAGATGAACCGTTTTGCAAGGCAGAAATAGAGCAACACATGTATACAACAAACGTATGGACAACAAGGGGGGAAAGCTGTTGGGGATGGTGGTGGGAGGAGTTGAGATATTGGGATTGGTATGTATACATTTATATGTATAAAGTAGATAACCAAAAACAACCTGCTGTATAAAAATATAAAATTAAATTCAAAATAAAAAAAATAAAATTAAAAAAAGTAAAACAGAAAAAACATTCTTCCCTTCACATACATGTATTTATATGAATAAATTATTTCCATGCTTATATCTGTAAATACACAAAAGAGGAATAAAATCTACCTTGAACCAAAAACGAAAAAAAGATAAAAAAGAACAGAACCCACCAGTTACACAGAGGAAAACCGTTTCAGGGCACTTGCTCCAATTGCAAACAATTCTGAAGTTGGTCAGTGGTGGGGAATCATCTCCCATTCAGCCAGCATGCTCCTCGCAACAAGCGTCCTCACTGCAAAGCTGGGGGACCGTGCCGAGGTATCTGTGAGTAAACGTGGGCCGAGCCCCAGGCCAGCTGCTGCTGAAATGTCCCCACCCTTCCAAGGCTAAACACCTGAATATGTACAAGGACTTGAAAACCTAGAGGAAGGGCCATGGAGCCACATGAGGGACAACATGCCAGCCGACTTGGTGCCTGCAGGCCAGCCAGGATGGTCCTGGCCCTGGGTGCTCTTCTGGAAGCTCTCCATTTCCCTGCCTGAGATACCCCTGCTGTCCCGGCCCCCACTGCTTTCTTCCTTTCTCACCTGTGCCCAGGGAGAAATTCCAGCGGCAGGTGTGGGTGACACATCCTCTTCTTTAGCAGGTAGCATCTTGGCAACTGCTGCAGAAAGTCCAGCAGAGCCCCACTCACACTGGGACACCCACAAAGCCGTGGCCTCTCACTCCCTCCCACCAGCCCAGCCCCGAGACTGCTGACAGGGCAGAGAAAATGGCGTCAGGCACAGCTGCAGGGGCTCTTGCTGCCTGGAGCGGTGTTTATATTGATCTCAACCCAGGCACACCTCGGGAGGGCTGGCCGGCACGGTCAGGCTTCCCAAGCCAGCCAATAATCACCCCTCAGGGGCTCACAGTTGCTGAAAATGGAACTTGCTGAATTGGCCAGGTCCAAGGAACAGGTGTGGGCTCCTGAGAGTCAGGATAGACAAGGGGCTGCAGCTCTGGCTTGTTTTCTAATTATATTATCTGGCCCATGAGTGGGAGACAACTTCAAGAAAACCCTCTCCTAATGAGAGGAACCCAGGAGTCAGGGAGAGGAGGGGTGGGTGGTGGTTGGAGACAGAGGCCTGGTGCCCCGGGTGCAGTGGAAGTCTCTGGAAGACCAGGTGGAGGAGGCCGCACAGAGTGATGCCCAGGGTCACAGACCTGTCAGAGCTGCTGTTTGTTAGTTCAAGTCCTGCTCTGAGGTGCTCTGTGTCAGATCTGAGCGACAGGTGAGCTGGGAGTGCTCTGCAATGAGGGCTATGTGCATGGTTCCTGTGTGCCCAGCCCTGCCAAGGTACCTGCAAGGGTAGCTCTGTATCCTGGGAGGGGCCTGACCACGGGAGCCCCATGGACTGCAGAGGACCTGCCCAGGGAATCCCATATCCTGGGAGGGGCCTAAACACGAGAGCCCCGTGGGCTGGTGTGTGGGTAGGGTACCTGCCCAGGTGAGCTCCATATCCTGGGATTGGCCTGACCTCGAGAGCCCCATGGGCTGCTGGAGTCCTGGTAAAGGATGTCAGGACAGTCACTGAAGCCACTGAGGATATACCTCCAGTAGTTCCTAAATCCTACACCCTGCTGGTCATTCTACCAACCACCAGGACTTGGTATTCTGTATTAGTCTTCACTGATGCCTTCTTTAGTATTCCATTAGTCCCAGAGTCACAAGAAATTTTGGCTTGTGAGTGACAGGACTCAACATACAACTAAAACAATACTTCCAGGCTGTCTTGCCCCAAGGGTTCAAAAATTCCCACACCATCTTTGGGGAAAGCTCAGCTAAAGACCTAAAAGTTCTACCTCTGGAAAAGGAAACACTCCTTCAATATTCAGACGACATTCTGATCGCCAGCCCTACTAAGGAGGCCTCAGAACTACCAAGCCAATAAAGGATAGAAGTTGTCCACGAAAAAGCTCAAGTATCACAGACTACGGTGACCTGCCTGGGCTTCATTCTCACAGAAGGTCGGAGAAGCCCATCCCAGGAAAGGGAAGAAACAATTTACAGCCTTACCCCTTTCTGAAACTAGAAGACAGCTTAGGGGTTCCTGGGGAAGCCAGGGTTTCCTGCCTCTGGATCCCTAACTACAGTCTACTAGCTGGGCCTCTATATGAAACACTGAAAGGAAAAGATGATGATCCTTTTGAATAGAATCCAGAAGTGGCCTTTCAAGAATGGAAAGAGCAGTCAATTCAGACCCTTGCCCTGGAACTCCCTAATTTAGCTAAACCCTTTGACCTTTACATTCCTGGTGAAAGGTGAATCGCCATTGGAGTATTAGTGCAAAAACTGGGACCACTTGAAATGGAACAATGCAAGAATGCCATCCAGGTAGGATAAACTATGGTCACCAAGGGGCTTGGCCCACCGCCACATCTGGCCAAGATACTGGTGGTATCTGAAAACCTGGAAATCAGCAGCCCAAAAGGCCACCTCCCTTCTAAGGGAAACGGACCCCACGTGGTGATCCTAACCCCCAACCATGCCCTGAAGTTGCAGGGTTTGCTCCGTGGGCACACTGACCTCGATTGAGGAGGCCCTCCAACTCCAACCTCCAGAGAGATAACCGGGGGCAACGGGGCACCATGACGACCCGTGTGACCATCACTTGACCTGGAGTTTCTCTCATAAAACAACAAGAGTGTGTCCCAAAAGAGTAGACTACTGCTTGCAGTACTTACTGTACCCAGAGGGGAGCTAATAATCTTGGCGGGGGAACCGTATATCATGCTGTCACCATAGAAAAGCCTACAGACACCCTGATGATGGTGGCCAATAAGACCGGCTGGACTCCTGTTTACTTCCAAAGGCTCTTGACTCAGTGACCATCATGATCCTTCATCACCACTGACCCTGGACTGTCTGGGAGCTGAGCGGGCAGGATCCTGACACCTGGTGCTGTTTTTACGTTAATTCAGGGGCCTAATGGAAGAAAGCGCAGACTGTTGGTCAGAGCATCTAGGCTGGCAGAAACGGTCAGTCAGAGCATCTAGGCTGGCAGAAACGGTCAGCCTAAGGTGGC
Source organism: Phocoena phocoena (assembly GCF_963924675.1). NCBI lineage: Eukaryota > Metazoa > Chordata > Mammalia > Artiodactyla > Phocoenidae > Phocoena > Phocoena phocoena. Next base: position 1,662,125 of record NW_027077413.1, on the reverse strand, counting down.
CGAACAAATGTGGGGCGGGGTGAAACTGGACCTCACAGCGCCACTGCACATCTCCTTTCTGGACCCTTAAAGGTCATTAGAATCTATAACACTTCCAATACTGGTGCTCAGGCGGACGAGCAGGGAGGCAGGAGGCCTGGGGACAATCAACGTCACCTGGAGGCTGCTGGGGAGAAGTTCTGACCCTCGCCCACGGGTATGAAGCCTCCTAACTCAGCACTCAGCAGTTACAGAAGAAGGGTCTGCACCCGCAGCACTCCAAGAATGAGGAAAGGGACAAAAGGCAGAAGAGAAGTTTGTCCCAGGCAAAGCCCCTTAAAAATGCCTGGGAGATAAAAATAGAATCTGGGCAATAAAATAAAGTCTAACCTTTTTTATCCTTTGTGCTTTGTCTAATTTCAGGTGCTCCTAGGGTCCCGCATACAGAGCTTCCACACCCGGCACTTCAGACCAGATTTCCTAGAGCAGAATGGCTCGATGACACTTCAGCTCCTGGGGCCCAGTTCAGACTCCGTGACATAGAGCCTGAGCTGCAGCCAACCAGGTCCTCGAGAGCTCAGCCCCCTCCCTCCCAGTGACTCTGACAGGATCTCTACACAGCAGCCCAGCCCACAGCCCACAGGGTAGCACCTCTCCATTCTCTGATCAAAATATAAAGTTTCCTTTGCTTTTGAACCAAACTCAGTCTCGATCTATTGGCTCCAATGACACTGGGCAGGGGGACACTTGTTGGCGTCCACTCTGGAGGATCAGTAACAGAAATTGAGAACATTGTAACTTCAATGAACAGATGTGTGAGCCAAACTGTAATTAACATAGAACAGTGTATAAGGCTCGGGTAAAATAAGATGTTTCTAACACTTCCATTTGATATTTCCATCACTTTCTTATAAGCAAGTTCAGTGAAAAGGTTTGTCTTCTTTGTCAGGTCAATATTAGAGAAACAAAGTGATTTCTTTCCAAGGATGTACATCTAATAATCTTGGTTAAAGCTTCAATCTTGTTTTAAATGCTTTTGCATTGAAAATGATACCTCTCTTTCAGCTCCCCCATTTCTGAGAAGCATAAAATCTTATAATTTATTATTACCAAAGGGAAATGGTAGGAGGAGGGATAAATTAACAGTTTGGGATTAACACATACACACTGCTATGTATGAAATCATCAGCAAGGAACTACTGTATAGCACAGGGAACTACACTCAATATTTTGCAATAACCTATAAGGGGAAATGATCTGAAAAAGAATAGATATTTTTATTGACATCATCCATCAATGACAGTAAAAATGGAATCTAAGGGAAGACAGTGGTGAGTGCTTGTGACCCTGAAGACTTCAATCATCTAAAGTTTGGACTCTGCCTACTTCCCAAGGCCCTTAATGAACATATGTGTAGCCGTAGCTTATAAAATTCCCCAGTTTGGGTTGCGGAGAGACACTGATATTTAAAATCCCCTGGTGTTCTCCTCACATGAATGGGACCCTTCCTACACCTAAAACATGCCTGTCACACCCAGAGGATGGTATACCGTCTGATCGGGAAAAGTTTGGAAAAGGCATCTCATCTCCTCATCTCTTGGTGCTAGGGTTCACCACTCCAGCGTCTTTACTAACAGTCTCCCCACTTGGAGATGTCAGCACTGTCAACATCCTGTTGCATACAGTTTGGAATTTGTCCAGAGGATGAAGCAGAAGGAGGAGGAACAATGAGAGACAAGTCCTAGGTGTTCGGACAGGCACATGTCACTCTAATTTCCAATCAGGAAGACGAATTGACCAAAGGCTAGGGTTGCCCATGGAAACAGAATAGGGCTTGAGGAATCCTGATGCTTTGTGGCCAGTTCCCATAAACACAAGTTGGAAAATGGAACTCAGGGGCACTAAAATTCACGAAACTGCAGAATTGAAAATATCTATCACTGAAAAATGTCTTGAGGAAAGTCAGAGGAAAGGACTTGTAAGCAACGGAGAATGGCAGGAAAGGGATTGGAAGAGGTAGAAAGGACTCGCCATTAAGCACAAGAAAAGGGGCTGAACATTGCCAACATTGCAGTTGGCCAAAAAGGGTGTATGCGTCTTTTTCTGTATATATTCAAGAAAAGGGCATACACTTTTTTAGCCAACCAAACAGGTGGGCACTGGAAATCAATACTACAAAACATATCACTTTGCATCAGTCAGAAGAGCCGTCCTCATAAAGTGTAAACACCAGAAATGCAGGACAGGGCAAGGAGAAAAGGGAGCCCTGTGAGTCTTATAGTGGAAATGTATATTGCCAACGGTCACTCTGGATAAGTGTATTGTGTTTACTAAAGCATCTAAAAAATGAGCTACCGAGCACAGGGCACTTGCACTCATGGACGTATATCTTGGGAAAAACAAAAATCGAGAGGACACAGGCACCCCAATGTTTACCACATCTCTGTTTAAAAGATCCTCGACTAGGATATAACTTAAATGTATCTGCAGAGAAAAAACGGATAGAGATGTGGTGCTTATGTAGAGTGGAATATTACTCAGCCTGGAAATCAATGAAATACGACCAGTTATAACAACTCCAGAGGAGTTACGTGTGATCATTCGAAGTCACATAATTCAAAAAGAAAAAGACATAAGATATTACTAATACATGGAATGTTAACATGGCTACACATGAACTGAATCACAAAAGAGAAGAGGGTTTCAAATTAAGAAAACTAACTTATGCTTCCTTAAGGGGAAAGGTGAGTTGGGGTGCTGCATAAAACCAGAGACTGAAATTAGCACAGATACCATTCCATAAGCCAAATATGTAATAGTCAAGACCTACTCCTTGCTCAACGAAGTAGACTCAACACGCCATATTCAATGCCTAAGAATATACCAGATTAGTAAGAATCTTAAAACCCATGGACTTATATGTCTCCGTAAGAGAATCAAGCGCGTGTACAGCGACATAAACGAAGCAGTGAAAATCCGATAAATCCCATTATTAAAATAATTTCAAAAACAAAACACAATGACAGTGAAATAGGTAGCAATTCTTAAATAATTCACTCAGGGCATGTGATGCAACCTGGATTTACCACAACTACAACCAGAGCTGGTTGAGATATAAGGCTGGACACTTCAGGCTCATAGCATTGGTGAGTCTCGGTGAACAAATGCAGATCCTTTGAAGTCATACTGCATGGTACCCATTCCAAGGGTCCCAACTCTCCAGATTCAAGGGATTCATTCTTCAGCTAAAACATGCGTGGGAAACGCCGAGTATGGTCCACCGTGTGATTAGGAAATGATTTAAAATGCATCTCAGTTTTCTTATGCTGGTTCTCGGGTTCACCATTCCAGAGGGTTTACTAAAACTCTCCCCACTTGGAGAGTCAGCGCCTTTAACCTCCTGTTTGGCACAGCTTGCAATTTCTGCGCAAGATGAACAGGAATAGGGAGAACCAATGAGAGACTAGCTGTAGGTGTCTGCACGGGCAAATGTAACGCTCATTGCCCACCAGGAAGAGGAATTAAACAAAGGCTCTGCGTGCCCTGCTGGAAACAGATTAGGGCCTGAAGCAATCCTGCGGTTTTGTGACCAGCTCACAAGAAAGCGAGTTGAAGAAAGGAGCTCAGGGGCACTGTAATTCACAAACCTGCAGAGTTAAAAATGACAGCTATCCTCCAAAAATATATTGAAGTAAGCCTGCGAAGGGGACTTGAAAGCGGGGCAGAATTTCAGGAAAACGATTGCAGGCGGTAGACTGGAATTGCCCTGAAAGCATAGGAAAAGAGGCACAACGTCGACAATGATGCACTTGGCCAAAAGGGGCGTATGCGTTTTTTCCTGAATATATTCAGGAAAAAACGCATACGCCCTTTTTGGCCAACCAAGCAAGCCTGTAAAGGATATCTGCACTAAAATGAAGTCTCACTGCCCCCCGGGCATAAGGCCCATCTGAAAAAAGTGTAAAATCCAGAAAGGTAGAACAGGATATGGAGAACAGGGAGCCTTGTTATGCTGATTGGCAGGATGTAAATTGCCAGCAGCCACCCTGGAGAAGTGTATGGTGTTTCCTGAAACACGTAAGAAACAAAGCAACACAGACTATGGCACTTCCACTTATGGTCCTATAGCTTACGGAAATTAAAATCAAAAACAGACAGCCACCCCAATATTTGGGACGGCTGTGTTCACAAGAAGCTCGTCTACATTATCAGGTAAATATCCCCGAAAGCAAAAATGGATAAAGAAGCTGTGGCACATACGTGCAATGCAATATCACTCAGCAATGAAATGTGTGTCATCAGGCCCGTAGCGGCATAGTGAGTGGATGCAGGTACGGTGATTCTACGTGAACTACGTCACACAGAAAAAGAAACATCATAAGATATCACTAATACACGGAATGTAAACTTGGCTACACATGAACTGAATTACAAAACAGAACAGGGTCTCAAATTTAGACAACCAACTAGTGCTTGCTTATGGGGAAAGGTGCGTTGGGGTGCTGCATAAAACCAGAGACTGAAATTAGCACAGATTACATTCCATAAGCCAAATATGTAATAGACAAGACCTACTCCTTGCTCAATGAAATGGACTCAACACCACATATTCAACGCCTAGGAATATACCTGACTAGGAAGAATCTTAAAACCCATGGATTTATATGTCTCCGTAAGAGAATCAAGTGTGTGTACAGCGGCATAAATGCACCAGTGAAAATCCGATAAATCCCATTATCAAAATAAATTTCAAAAACAAAACACAAAGACAGTGAAATTGAGAGCAATTCTTAAATAATTCACTCAGGGCATATGATGCAACCGGGATTGACCACATCTACACCCAGAGCTGGTTGAGACATAAGGCTGGACACTTCAGGCTGATAGCATTGGTGAGTTTCGGTGAGCAAATGCAGACCCTTTGAAGTCATACTGCATGGTACCTATTCCATGTGTCCCAACTCTCCAGGTTCAAGGGATTCTTCCTCCAGCTAAAACATGCATGGGACACCCAGAGTATGGTCTACCGTGTGATTGGGAAACGATTTAAAATGCATCTCAGTTTTCGTATCCTGGTCCTCGGGTTCACCATTCCAGACGCTTTACTAACACTCTCCCCGCTTGGAGAGTCAGTGCCTTTAACCTCCTGTTTGGCACAGCTTGCAATTTCTGTGCAAGATGAACAGGAATAGGGAGAACCAATGAGAGACTAGCTGTAGGTGTCTGCACGGGCAAATGTAACGCTCATTGCCCACCAGGAAGAGGAATTAAACAAAGGCTCAGCGTGCCCTGCTGAAAACAGATTAGGGCCTGAAGCAATCCTGCGGTTTTGTGCCCAGCTCACAAGAAAGCGAGTTGAAGAAAGGAGCTCAGGGGCACTGTAATTCACAAACCTGCAGAGTTATAAATGACAGCTATCCTCCAAAAATATATTGAAGTAAGCCTGCGAAGGGGACTTGAAAGCGGGGCAGAATTTCAGGAAAACGATTGCAGGGGTAGACTGGAATTGCCCTGAAAGCATAGGAAAAGAGGCAGAACGTCGACAATGATGCACTTGGCCAAAAAGGGCGTATGCGTTTTTTCCTGAATATATTCAGGAAAAAACGCATACGCCCTTTTTGGCCAACCAAGCAAGCCTGTAAAGGAATTCTGCACCACAATGAAGTCTCACTGCCCCCCGGGCAAAAGGGCCATCTGAAAAAAAGTGTAAAATCCAGAAAGATAGGACAGGATATGGAGAACAGGGAGCCTTGTTATGCTGATTGGCAGGATGTAAGTTGCCAGCAGCCACCCTGGAGAAGTGTATGGTGTTTCCTGAAACACGTAAGAAACAAAGCAACACAGCCTATGGCACTTCCACTTATGGTCCTATAGCTTACGGAAATTAAAATCAAAAACAGACAGCCACCCCAATATTTGGGACGGCTGTGTTCACAAGAAGCTCGTCTACAGTATCAGGTAAATATCCCAGAAAGCAAAAAATGGATAAAGAAGTTGTGGCACGTACGTACAATGCAATATCACTCAGCAATGAAATCTGTGTCATCAGGCCCGTAGCGGCATAGTGAGTGGATGCAGGTACGGTGATTCTACGTGAACTACGTCACACAGAAAAAGAAACATCATAAGATATCACTAATACACGGAATGTAAACTTGACTACACATGAACTGAATTACAAAACAGAACAGGGTCTCAAATTTAGAAAACGAACTAGTGCTTGCTTATGGGGAAAGGTGCATTGGGGTGCTGCATAAAACCAGAGACTGAAATTAGCACAGATAACTTTCCATAAGCCAAATATGTAATAGACAAGACCTACTACTTGCTCAACGAAATGGACCCAACACCACATATTTAACGCCTAGGAATATACCTGACTAAGAAGAATCTTAAAACCCATGGATATATATGTCTCCATAAGAGAATCAAGCGTGTATACAGCGGGCAAAACGCAGCAGTGAAAATTCGATAAATCCCATTATCAAAATAAGTTTCGAAAACAAAACACAAAGACAGTGAAATAGAGAGCAATTTTTAAATAATTCACTCAGGTCATGTGATGCAACCGGGATTGACCACATCTACACCCAGAGCTGGTTGAGACATAAGGCTGGACACTTCAGCCTGATAGCATTGGTGAGTTTCGGTGAGCAAATGCAGACCCTTTGAAGTCATACTGCATGGTACCCATTCCATGGGTCCCAACTCTCCAGGTTCAAGGGATTCTTCCTCAAGCTAAAACATGCATGGGAAACACAGAGTATCATCCACCGTGTGATTGGGAAACGATTTAAAATGCATCTCAGTTTTCGTATCCTGGTCCTCGGGTTCACCATTCCAGATGCTTTACTAACACTCTCCCCGCTTGGAGAGTCAGTGCCTTTAACCTCCTGTTTGGCACAGCTTGCAATTTCTGTGCAAGATGAACAGGAATAGGGAGAACCAATGAGAGACTAGCTGTAGGTGTCTGCACGGGCAAATGTAACGCTCATTGCCGACCAGGAAGAGGAATTAAACAAAGGCTCAGCGTGCCCTGCTGAAAACAGATTAGGGCCTGAAGCAATCCTGCGGTTTTGTGCCCAGCTCACAATAAAGCGAGTTGAAGAAAGGAGCTCAGGGGCACTGTAATTCACAAACCTGCAGAGTTATAAATGACAGCTATCCTCCAAAAATATATTGAAGTAAGCCTGCGAAGGGGACTGGAAAGCGGGGCAGAATTTCAGGAAAACGATTGCAGGGGGTAGACTGGAATTGCCCTGAAAGCATAGGAAAAGAGGCACAACGTCGACAATGATGCTCTTGGCCAAAAAGGGCGTATGCGTTTTTTCCTGAATATATTCAGGAAAAAACGCATACGCCCTTTTTGGCAAACCAAGCAAGCCTGTAAAGGAAATCTGCACTACAATGAAGTCTCACTGCCCCCCGGGCAAAAGGGCCATCTGAAAAAAGTGTAAAATCCAGAAAGGTAGGACAGGATATGGAGAACAGGGAGCCTTGTTATGCTGATTGGCAGGATGTAAATTGCCAGCAGCCACCCTGAAGTGTATGGTGTTTCCTGAAACACGTAAGAAACAAAGCAACACAGCCTATGGCACTTCCACTTATGGTCCTATAGCTTACGGAAATTAAAATCAAAAACAGACAGCCACCCCAATATTTGGGACGGCTGTGTTCACAAGAAGCTCGTCTACAGTATCAGGTAAATATCCCAGAAACCAAAAAATGGATAAAGAAGTTGTGGCACGTAAGTGCAATGCAATATCACTCAGCAATGGAATCTGTGTCATCAGGCCCGTAGCGGCATAGTGAGTGGATGCAGGTACGGTGATTTTACGTGAACTACGTCACACAGAAAAATAAACATCATAAGATATCACTAATACACGGAATGTAAACTTGACTACACATGAACTGAATTACAAAACAGAACAGTGTCTCAAATTTAGAAAACCAACTAGTGCTTGCTTATGGGGAAAGGTGCGTTGGGGTGCTGCATAAAACCAGAGACTGAAATTAGCACAGATAACTTTCCATAAGCCAAATATGTAATAGACAAGACCTACTCCTTGCTCAACGAAATTGATTGAACACCACATATTCAACCCCTAGGAATATACCTGACTAGGAAGAATCTTAAAACCCATGGATATATATGTCTCCATAAGAGAATCAAGCATGTGTACAGCGGCCGAAACGCAGCAGTGAAAATCCGATAAATCCCATTATCAAAATAAATTTCGAAAACAAAACACAAAGACAGTGAAATAGAGAGCAATTCTTAAATAATTCACTCAGGGCATGTGATGCAACCGTGATTGACCACATCTACACCCAGAGCTGGTAGAGACATAAGGCTGGACACTTCAGGCTGATAGCATTGGTGAGTTTTGGGGAGCAAATGCAGACCCTTTGAAGTCATACTGCATGGTACCCATTCCATGGGTCCCAACTCTCCAGGTTCAAGGGATTCTTCCTCCAGCTAAAACATGCATGGGAAACACAGAGTATCGTCCACCGTGTGATTGGGAAACGATTTAAAATGCATCTCAGTTTTCGTATCCTGGTCCTCGGGTTCACCATTCCAGATGCTTTACTAACACTCTCCCCGCTTAGAGAGTCAGTGCCTTTAACCTCCTCTTTGGCACAGCTTGCAATTTCTGTGCAAGATGAACAGGAATAGGGAGAACCAATGAGAGACTAGCTGTAGGTGTCTGCACGGGCAAATGTAACGCTCATTGCCGACCAGGAAGAGGAATTAAACAAAGGCTCAGTGTGCCCTGCTGGAAACAGATTAGGGCCTGAAGCAATCCTGGGGTTTTGTGCCCAGCTCACAAGAAAGCGAGTTGAAGAAAGGAGCTCAGGGGCACTGTAATTCACAAACCTGCAGAGTTATAAATGACAGCTATCTTCCAAAAGTATATTGAAGTAAGCCTGCGTAGGGGACTTGAAAGCGGGGCAGAATTTCAGGAAAACGATTGCAGGGTGTAGACTAGAATTGCCCTGAAAGCATAGGAAAAGAGGCACAACGTCGACAATGACGCACTTGGCCAAAAAGGGCGTATGCGTTTTTTCCTGAATATATTCAGGAAAAAACGCATACGCCCTTTTTGGCCAACCAAGCAAGCCTGTAAAGGAAATCTGCACCACAATGAAGTCTCACTGCCCCCCGGGCAAAAGGGGCATCTGAAAAAAGTGTAAAATCCAGAAAGGTAGGACAGGATATGGAGAACAGGGAGCCTTGTTATGCTGATTGGCAGGATGTAAATTGCCAGCAGCCACCCTGGAGAAGTGTATGGTGTTTCCTGAAACACGTAAGAAACAAAGCAACACAGCCTATGGCACTTCCACTTATGGTCCTATAGCTTACGGAAATTAAAATCAAAAACAGACAGCCACCCCAATTTTTGAGACGGCTGTGTTCACAAGAAGCTCGTCTACAGTATCAGGTAAATATCCCAGAAAGCAAAAAATGGATAAAGAAGTTGTGGCACGTACGTACAATGCAATATCACTCAGCCATGAAATCTGCGTCATCAGTCCCGTAGCGGCATAGTGAGTGGATGCAGGTACGGTGATTCTACGTGAACTACGTCACACAGAAAAAGAAACATCATAAGATATCACTAATACACGGAATGTAAACTTGACTACACATAAACTGAATTACAAAACAGAACAGGGTGTCAAATTTAGAAAACCAACTAGAGCTTGCTTATGGGGAAAGGTGCCTTGGGGTGCTGCATAAAACCAGAGACTGAAATTAGCACAGATAACTTTCCATAAGCCAAATATGTAATAGACAAGGCCTACTCCTTGCTCAACGAAATGGACCCAACACCACATATTCAACGCCTAGGAATATACCTGACTAAGAAGAATCTTAAAACCCATGGATATATATGTCTCCATAAGAGAGTCAAGCGTGTGTACAGCGGCCGAAACGCAGCAGTGAAAATCCGATAAATCCCATTATCAAAATAAATTTCGAAAACAAAACACAAAGACAGTGAAATAGAGAGCAATTCTTAAATAATTCACTCAGGGCATGTGATGCAACCGGGATTTACCACATCTACACCCAGAGCTGGTTGAGACATAAGGCTGGACACTTCAGGCTGATAGCATTGGTGAGTTTCGGTGAGCAAATGCAGACCCTTTGAAGTCATACTGCATGGTACCCATTCCATGGGTCCCAACTCTCCAGGTTCAAGGGATTCTTCCTCCAGCTAAAACATGCATGGGAAACCCAGAGTATCGTCCACCGTGTGATTGGGAAACGATTTAAAATGCATCTCAATTTTCGTATCCTTGTCCTCAGGTTCACCATTCCAAATGCTTTACTAACACTCTCCCCGCTTGGAGAGTCAGTGCCTTTAACCTCCTGTTTGGCACAGCTTGCAATTTCTGTGCAAGATGAACAGGAATAGGGAGAAGCAATGAGAGAGTAGCTGTAGGTGTCTGCACGGGCAAATGTAACGCTCATTACCGACCAGGAAGAGGAATTAAACAAAGGCTCAGTGTGCCCTGCTGGAAACAGATTAGGGCCTGAAGCAATCCTGCGGTTTTGTGCCCAGCTCACAAGAAAGCGAGTTGAAGAAAGGAGCTCAGGGGCACTGTAATTCACAAACCTGCAGAGTTATAAAGGACAGCTATCTTCCAAAAGTATATTGAAGTAAGCCTGCAAAGGGGACTTGAAAGCGGGGCAGAATTTCAGGAAAACGACTGCAGGGGGTAGACTGGAATTGCCCTGAAAACATAGGAAAAGAGGCACAACGTCGACAATGATGCACTTGGCCAAAAAGGGCGTATGCATTTTTTCCTGAATATATTAAGGAAAAAACGCATACGCCCCTTTTGGCCAACCAAGCAAGCCTGTAAGGGAAATGTGCACTACAATGAAGTCTCACTGCCCCCCGGGCAAGAGGGCCATCTGAAAAAAGTGTAAAATCCAGAAAGGTAGGACAGGATATGGAGAACTGGGAGCCTTGTTATGCTGATTGGCAGGATGTAAATTACCAGCAGCCACCCTGGAGAAGTGTACGGTGTTTCCTGAAACACGTAAGAAACAAAGCAACACAGCCTATGGCACTTCCACTTATGGTCCTATAGCTTACGGAAATTAAAATCAAAAACAGACAGCCACCCCAATATTTCGGATGGCTGTGTTCACAAGAAGCTCGTCTACAGTATCAGGTAAATATCCCAGAAAGCAAAAAATGGATAAAGAAGTTGTGGCACGTACGTACAATGCAATATCACTCAGCAATGAAATCTGTGTCATCAGGCCCGTAGCGGCATAGTGAGTGGATGCAGGTACGGTGATTCTACGTGAACTACGTCACACAGAAAAAGAAACATCATAAGATATCACTAATACACGGAATGTAAACTTGACTACACATGAACTGAAATACAAAACAGAACAGGGTCTCAAATTTAGAAAACCAACTAGTGCTTGCTTATGGGGAAAGGTGCCTTGGGGTGCTGCATAAAACCAGAGACTGAAATTAGCACAGATAACTTTCCATAAGCCAAATATGTAATAGACAAGACCTACTCCTTGCTCAACGAAATGGACTCAACACCACATATTCAACGCCTAGGAATATACCTGACTAGGAAGAATCTTAAAACCCATGGATATATATGTCTCCATAAGAGAATCAAGCGTGTGTACAGCGGCGGAAATGCAGCAGTGAAAATCCGATAAATCCCATTATCAAAATAAATTTCGAAAACAAAACACAAAGACAGTGAAATAGAGAGCAATTCTTAAATAATTCACTCAGGGCATGTGATGCAACCGGGATTGACCACATCTACACCCAGAGCTGGTTGAGACATAAGGCTGGACACTTCAGGCTGATAGCACTGGTGAGTTTCGGTGAGCAAATGCAGACCCTTTGAAGTCATACTGCATGGTACCCATTCCATGGGTCCCAACGCTCCAGGTTCAATGCATTCTTCCTCTAGCTAAAACATGCATGGGAAACCCAGAGTATTGTCCACCGTGTGATTGGGAAACGATTTAAAATGCATCTCAGTTTTCGTATCCTGGTCCTCGGGTTCACCATTCCAGATGCTTTACTAACACTCTCCCCGCTTGGAGAGTCAGTGCCTTTAACCTCCTGTTTGGCACAGCTTGCCATTTCTGTGCAAGATGAACAGGAATAGGGAGAACCAATGAGAGACTAGCTGTAGGTGTCTGCACGGGCAAATGTAACGCTCATTGCCCACCAGGAAGAGGAATTAAACAAAGGCTCAGTGTGCCCTGCTGGAAACAGATTAGGGCCTGAAGCAATCCTGCGGTTTTGTGCCCAGCTCACAAGAAAGCGAGTTGAAGAAAGGAGCTCAGGGGCACTGTACTTCACAAACCTGCAGAGTTATAAATGACAGCTATCCTCCAAAAATATATTGCAGTAAGCCTGCGAAGGGGACTTGAAAGCGGGGCTGAATTTCAGGAAAACGATTGCAGGGGGTAGACGGGAATTGCCCTGAAAACATAGGAAAAGAGGCACAACGTCGACAATGATGCACTTGGCCAAAAAGGGCGTATGCGTTTTTTCCTGAATATATTCAGGAAAAAACGCATACGCCCTTTTTGGCCAACCAAGCAAGCCTGTAAAGGAAATCTGCACTACAATGAAATCTCACTGCCCCCCCGGGCAAAAGGGCCATCTGAAAAAAGTGTAAAATCCAGAAAGGTAGGACAGGATATGGAGAACAGGGAGCCTTGTTATGCTGATTGGCAGGATGTAAATTGCCAGCAGCCACCCTGGAGAATTGTATGGTGTTTCCTGAAACACGTAAGAAACAAAGCAACACAGCCTATGGCACTTCCACTTATGGTCCTATAGCTTACGGAAATTAAAATCAAAAACAGACAGCCACCCCAATATTTGGGACGGCTGTGTTCACAAGAAGCTCGTCTACAGTATCAGGTAAATATCCCAGAAAGCAAAAAATGGATAAAGAAGTTGTGGCACGTACGTGCAATGCAATATCACTCAGCAATGAAATCTGTGTCATCAGGCCCGTAGCGGCATAGTAAGTGGATGCAGGTACGGTGATTCTACGTGAACTACGTCACACAGAAAAAGAAACATCATAAGATATCACTAATACACGGAATGTAAACTTGACTACACATGAACTGAATTACAAAGCAGAACAGGGTCTCAAATTTAGAAAACCAACTAGTGCTTGCTTATGGGGAAATTTGCGTTGGGGTGCTGCATAAAACCAGAGACTGAAATTAGCACAGATAACATTCCATAAGCCAAATATGTAATAGACAAGACCTACTCCTTGCTCAACGAAATGGACTCAACACCACATATTCAACGCCTAGGAATATACCTGACTAGGAAGAATCTTAAAACCCATGGATATATATGTCTCCGTAAGAGAATCAAGTGTGTGTACAGCGGCGGAAATGCAGCAGTGAACATCCGATAAATCCCATTATCAAAATAAATTTCGAAAACAAAACACAAAGACAGTGAAATAGAGAGCAATTCTTAAATAATTCACTCAGGGCATGTGATGCAACCGGGATTGACCACATCTACACCCAGAGCTGGTTGAGACATAAGGCTGGACACTTCTGGCTGATAGCACTGGTGAGTTTCGGTGAGCAAATGCAGACCCTTTGAAGTCATACTGCAGGGTACCCATTCCATGGGTCCCAACTCTCCAGGTTCAAGGGATTCTTCCTCCAGCTAAAACATGCATGGGAAACCCAGAGTATCGTCCACCGTGTGATTGGGAAACGATTTAAAATGCATCTCAGTTTTCGTATCCTGGTCCTCGGGTTCACCATTCCAGATGCTTTACTAACCCTCTCCCCGCTTGGAGAGTCAGTGCCTTTAACCTCCTGTTTGGCACAGCTTGCCATTTCTGTGCAAGATGAACAGGAATAGGGAGAACCAATGAGAGACTAGCTGTAGGTGTCTGCACGGGCAAATGTAACGCTCATTGCCCACCAGGAAGAGGAATTAAACAAAGGCTCAGTGTGCCCTGCTGGAAACAGATTAGGGCCTGAAGCAATCCTGCGGTTTTGTGCCCAGCTCACAAGAAAGCGAGTTGAAGAAAGGAGCTCAGGGGCACTGTACTTCACAAACCTGCAGAGTTATAAATGACAGCTATCCTCCAAAAATATATTGCAGTAAGCCTGCGAAGGGGACTTGAAAGCGGGGCTGAATTTCAGGAAAACGATTGCAGGGGGTAGACGGGAATTGCCCTGAAAACATAGGAAAAGAGGCACAACGTCGACAATGATGCACTTGGCCAAAAAGGGCGTATGCGTTTTTTCCTGAATATATTCAGGAAAAAACGCATACGCCCTTTTTGGCCAACCAAGCAAGCCTGTAAAGGAAATCTGCACTACAATGAAATCTCACTGCCCCCCCGGGCAAAAGGGCCATCTGAAAAAAGTGTAAAATCCAGAAAGGTAGGACAGGATATGGAGAACAGGGAGCCTTGTTATGCTGATTGGCAGGATGTAAATTGCCAGCAGCCACCCTGGAGAATTGTATGGTGTTTCCTGAAACACGTAAGAAACAAAGCAACACAGCCTATGGCACTTCCACTTATGGTCCTATAGCTTACGGAAATTAAAATCAAAAACAGACAGCCACCCCAATATTTGGGACGGCTGTGTTCACAAGAAGCTCGTCTACAGTATCAGGTAAATATCCCAGAAAGCAAAAAATGGATAAAGAAGTTGTGGCACGTACGTGCAATGCAATATCACTCAGCAATGAAATCTGTGTCATCAGGCCCGTAGCGGCATAGTAAGTGGATGCAGGTACGGTGATTCTACGTGAACTACGTCACACAGAAAAAGAAACATCATAAGATATCACTAATACACGGAATGTAAACTTGACTACACATGAACTGAATTACAAAGCAGAACAGGGTCTCAAATTTAGAAAACCAACTAGTGCTTGCTTATGGGGAAATTTGCGTTGGGGTGCTGCATAAAACCAGAGACTGAAATTAGCACAGATAACATTCCATAAGCCAAATATGTAATAGACAAGACCTACTCCTTGCTCAACGAAATGGACTCAACACCACATATTCAACGCCTAGGAATATACCTGACTAGGAAGAATCTTAAAACCCATGGATATATATGTCTCCGTAAGAGAATCAAGTGTGTGTACAGCGGCGGAAATGCAGGAGTGAAAATCCGATAAATCCCATTATCAAAATAAATTTCGAAAACAAAACACAAAGACAGTGAAATAGAGAGCAATTCTTAAATAATTCACTCAGGGCATGTGATGCAACCGGGATTGACCACATCTACACCCAGAGCTGGTTGAGACATAAGGCTGGACACTTCTGGCTGATAGCACTGGTGAGTTTCGGTGAGCAAATGCAGACCCTTTGAAGTCATACTGCAGGGTACCCATTCCATGGGTCCCAACTCTCCAGGTTCAAGGCATTCTTCCTCCAGCTAAAACATGCATGGGAAACCCAGAGTATCGTCCACCGTGTGATTGGGAAACGATTTAAAATGCATCTCAGTTTTCGTATCCTGGTCCTCGGGTTCACCATTCCAGATGCTTTACTAACCCTCTCCCCGCTTGGAGAGTCAGTGCCTTTAACCTCCTGTTTGGCACAGCTTGCCATTTCTGTGCAAGATGAACAGGAATAGGGAGAACCAATGAGAGACTAGCTGTAGGTGTCTGCACGGGCAAATGTAACGCTCATTGCCCACCAGGAAGAGGAATTAAACAAAGGCTCAGTGTGCCCTGCTGGAAACAGATTAGGGCCTGAAGCAATCCTGCGGTTTTGTGCCCAGCTCACAAGAAAGCAAGTTGAAGAAAGGAGCTCAGGGGCACTGTACTTCACAAACCTGCAGAGTTATAAATGACAGCTATCCTCCAAAAATATATTGAAGTAAGCCTGCGAAGGGGACTTGAAAGCGGGGCTGAATTTCAGGAAAACGATTGCAGGGGGTAGACTGGAATTGCCCTGAAAGCATAGGAAAAGAGGCACAACGTCGACAATGATGCACTTGGCCAAAAAGGGCGTATGCGTTTTTTCCTGAATATATTCAGGAAAAAACATATACGCCCTTTTTGGCCAACCAAGCAAGCCTGTAAAGGAAATCTGCACTACAATGAAATCTCACTGCCCCCCCCCCGGGCAAAAGGGCCATCTGAAAAAAGTGTAAAATCCAGAAAGGTAGGACAGGATATAGAGAACAGGGAGCCTTGTTATGCTGATTGGCAGGATGTAAATTGCCAGCAGCCACCCTGGAGAAGTGTATGGTGTTTCCTGAAACACGTAAGAAAAAAAGCAACACAGCCTATGGCACTTCCACTTATGGTCCTATAGCATACGGAAATTAAAATCAAAAACAGACAGCCACCCCAATATTTGGGACGGCTGTGTTCCCAAGAAGCTGGTCTACAGTATCAGGTAAATATCCCAGAAAGCAAAAAATGGATAAAGAAGTTGTGGCACGTACGTGCAATGCAATATCACTCAGCAATGAAATCTGTGTCATCCGGCCCGTAGCGGCATAGTGAGTGGATGCAGGTACGGTGATTCTACGTGAACTACGTCACACAGAAAAAGAAACATCATAAGATGTCACTAATACACGGAATGTAAACTTGACTACACATGAACTGAATTACAAAACAGAACAGGGTCTCAAATTTAGAAAACCAACTAGTGCTTGCTTATGCGGAAAGGTGCCTTGGGGTGCTGCATAAAACCAGAGACTGAAATTAACACAGATAACATTCCATAAGCCAAATATGTAATAGACAAGACCTACTCCTTGTTCAACGAAATGGACCCAATACCACATATTCAACGCCTAGGAATATACCTGACTAGGAAGAATCTTAAAACCCATGGATATATATGTCTCCGTAAGAGAATCAAGCATGTGTACAGCGGCCGAAACGCAGCAGTGAAAATCCAATAAATCCCATTATCAAAATAAATTTCGAAAACAAAACACAAAGACAGTGAAATAGAGAGCAATTCTTAAATAATTCACTCAGGGCATGTGATGCAACCGGGATTGACCACATCTACACCCGGAGCTGGTTGACACATAAGGCTGGACACTTCAGGCTGATAGCATTGGTGAGTTTCGGTGAGCAAATGCAGACCCTTTGAAGTCATACTGCATGGTACCCATTCCATGGGTCCCAACTCTCCAGGTTCAAGGGATTCTTCCTCCAGCTAAAACATGCATGGGAAACCCAGAGTATCGTCCACCGTGTGATTGGGAAACGATTTAAAATGCATCTCAGTTTTCGTTTCCTGGTCCTCGGGTTCACCATTCCAGATGCTTTACTAACACTCTCCCCTCTTGGAGAGTCAGTGCCTTTAACCTCCTGTTTCGCACAGCTTGCCATTTCTGTGCAAGAAGAACAGGAATAGGGAGAACCAATGAGAGACTAGCTGTAGGTGTCTGCACGGGCAAATGTAACGCTCATTGCCCACCAGGAAGAGGAATTAAACAAAGGCTCAGTGTGCCCTGCTGGAAACAGATTAGGGCCTGAAGCAATCCTGCGGTTTTGTGCCCAGCTCACAAGAAAGCGAGTTGAAGAAAGGAGCTCAGGGGCACTGTACTTCAGAAACCTGCAGAGTTATAAATGACAGCTATCCTCCAAAAATATATTGAAGTAAGCCTGCGAAGGGGACTTGAAAGCGGGGCTGAATTTCAGGAAAACGATTGCAGGCGGTAGACTGGAATTGCCCTGAAAGCATAGGAAAAGAGGCACAACGTCGACAATGATGCACTTGGCGAAAAAGGGCGTATGCGTTTTTTCCTGAATATATTCAGGAAAAAACGCATACGTCCTTTTTGGCCAACCAAGCAAGCCTGTAAAGGAAATCTGCACTACAATGAAATCTCACTGCCCCCCCGGGAAAAAGGGCCATCTGAAAAAAGTGTAAAATCCAGAAAGGTAGGACAGGATATGGAGAACATGGAGCCTTGTTATGTTGATTGGCAGGATGTAAATTGCCAGCAGCCACCCTGGAGAAGTGTATGGTGTTTCCTGAAACACGTAAGAAACAAAGCAACACAGCCTATGGCACTTCCACTTATGGTCCTATAGCTTACGGAAATTAAAATCAAAAACAGACAGCCACCCCAATATTTGGGACGGCTGTGTTCACAAGAAGCTCGTCTACAGTATCAGGTAAATATCCCAGAAAGCAAAAAATGGATAAAGAAGTTGTGGCACGTACGTACAATGCAATATCACTCAGCAATGAAATCTGTGTCATCAGGCCCGTAGCGGCATAGTGAGTGGATGCAGGTACAGTGATTCTACGTGAACTACGTCACACAGAAAAAGAAACATCATAAGATATCACTAATACACGGAATGTAAACTTGACTACACATGAACTGAATTACGAAAAAGAACAGGGTCTCAAATTTAGAAAACCAACTAGTGCTTGCTTATGGGGAAAGGTGCGTTGGGGTGCTGCATAAAACCAGAGACTGAAATTAGCACAGATAACTTTCCATAAGCCAAGTAGGTAATAGACAAGACCTACTCCTTGCTCAACGAAATGGACCCAACACCACATATTCAATGCCTAGGAATATACCTGACTAGGAAGAATCTTAAAACCCATGGATATATATGTCTCCGTAAGAGAATCAAGCGTGTGTACAGCGGCCGAAACGCAGCAGTGAAAATCCGATAAATCCCATTATCAAAATAAATTTCGAAAACAAAACACAAAGACAGTGAAATAGAGAGCAATTCTTAAATAATTCACTCAGGGCATGTGATGCAACCGGGATTGACCACATCTACACCCAGAGCTGGTTGAGACATAAGGCTGGACACTTCAGGCTGATAGCATTGGTGAGTTTCGGTGAGCAAATGCAGACCCTTTGAAGTCATACTGCATGGTACCCATTCCATGGGTCCCAACTCTCCAGGTTCAAGGGATTCTTCCTCCAGCTAAAACATGCATGGGAAACCCAGAGTATCGTCCACCGTGTGATTGGGAAATGATTTAAAATGCATCTCAGTTTTCGTTTCCTGGTCCTCGGGTTCACCATTCCAGATGCTTTACTAACCCTCTCCCCGCTTGGAGAGTCAGTGCCTTTAACCTCCTGTTTGGCACAGCTTGCAATTTCTGTGCAAGATGAACAGGAATAGGGAGAACCAATGAGAGACTAGCTGTAGGTGTCTGCACGGGCAAATGTTACGCTCATTGCCCACCAGGAAGAGGAATTAAACAAAGGCTCAGTGTGCCCTGCTGGAAACAGATTAGGGCATGAAGCAATCCTGCGGTTTTGTGCCCAGCTCACAAGAATGCGAGTTGAAGAAAGGAGGTCAGGGGCACTGTACTTCACAAACCTGCAGAGTTATAAATGACAGCTATCCTCCAAAAATATATTGAAGTAAGCCTGCGAAGGGGACTTGATAGCGGGGCTGAATTTCAGGAAAACGATTGCAGGGGGTAGACTGGAATTGCCCTGAAAGCATAGGAAAAGAGGCACAACGTCGACAATGATGCACTTGGCCAAAAAGGGCGTATGCGTTCTTTCCTGAATATATTCAGGAAAAAACGCATACGCCCTTTTTGGCCAACCAAGCAAGCCTGTAAAGGAAATCTGCACTACAATGAAATCTCACTGCCCCCCCGGGCCATCTGAAAAAAGTGTAAAATCCAGAAAGGTAGGACAGGATATGGAGAACAGGGAGCCTTGTTATGCTGATTGGCAGGATGTAAATTGCCAGCAGCCACCCTGGAGAAGTGTATGGTGTTTCCTGAAACACGTAAGAAACAAAGCAACACAGCCTATGGCACTTCCACTTATGGTCCTATAGCTTACGGAAATTAAAATCAAAAACAGACAGCCAACCCAATATTTGGGACGGCTGTGTTCACAAGAAGCTCGTCTACAGTATCAGGTAAATATCCCAGAAAGCAAAAAATGGAGAAAGAAGTTGTGGCACGTACGTACAATGCAATATCACTCAGCAATGAAATCTGTGTCATCAGGCCCGTAGCGGCATAGTGAGTGGATGCAGGTACGGTGATTCTACGTGAACTACGTCACACAGAAAAAGAAACATCATAAGATATCACTAATACACGGAATGTAAACTTGACTACACATGAACTGAATTACAAAACAGAACAGGGTCTCAAATTTAGAAAACCAACTAGTGCTTGCTTATGGGGAAAGGTGCGTTGGGGTGCTGCATAAAATCAGAGACTGAAATTAGCACAGATAACATTCCATAAGCCAAATATGTAATAGACAAGACCTACTCCTTGCTCAACGAAATGGACTCAACACCACATATTCAACGCCTAGGAATATACCTGACTAGGAAGAATCTTAAAACCCATGGATATATATATTTGTCTCCGTAAGAGAATCAAGCGTGTGTACAGCAGCGGAAATGCAGCAGTGAAAATCCGATAAATCCCATTATCAAAATAAATTTCGAAAACAAAACACAAAGACAGTGAAATAGAGAGCAATTCTTAAATAATTCACTCAGGGCATGTGATGCAACCGGGATTGACCACATCTACACCCAGAGCTGGTTGAGACATAAGGCTGGACACTTCTGGCTGATAGCACTGGTGAGTTTCGGTGAGCAAATGCAGACCCTTTGAAGTCATACTGCATGGTACCCATTCCATGGGTCCCAACTCTCCAGGTTCAAGGCATTCTTCCTCCAGCTAAAACATGCATGGGAAACCCAGAGTATCATCCACCGTGTGATTGGGAAACGATTTAAAATGCATCTCAGTTTTCGTATCCTGGTCCTCGGGTTCACCATTCCAGATGCTTTACTAACACTCTCCCCGCTTGGAGAGTCAGTGCCTTTAACCTCCTGTTTGGCACAGCTTGCTATTTCTGTGCAAGATGAACAGGAATAGGGAGAACCAATGAGAGACTAGCTGTAGGTGTCTGCACGGGCAAATGTAACACTCATTGCCCACCAGGAAGAGGAATTAAACAAAGGCTCAGTGTGCCCTGCTGGAAACAGATTAGGACCTGAAGCAATCCTGCGGTTTTGTGCCCAGCTCACAAGAAAGCGAGTTGAAGAAAGGAGCTCAGGGGCACTGTACTTCACAAACCTGCAGAGTTATAAATGACAGCTATCCTCCAAAAATATATTGAAGTAAGCCTGCGAAGGGGACTTGAAAGCGGGGCTGAATTTCAGGAAAACGATTGCAGGGGGTAGACTGGAATTGCCCTGAAAGCATAGGAAAAGAGGCACAACGTCGACAATGATGCACTTGGCCAAAAAGGGCGTATGCGTTTTTTCCTGAATATATTCAGGAAAAAACGCATACGCCCTTTTTGGCCAACCAAGCAAGCCTGTAAAGGAAATCTGCACTACAATGAAATCTCACTGCCCCCCGGGCAAAAGGGCCATCTGAAAAAAGTGTAAAATCCAGAAAGTTACGACAGGATATGGAGAACAGGGAGCCTTGTTATGCTGATTGGCAGGATGTAAATTGCCAGCAGCCACCCTGGAGAAGTGTATGGTGTTTCCTGAAACACGTAAGAAACAAAGCAACACAGCCTATGGCACTTCCACTAATGGTCCTATAGCTTACGGAAATTAAAATCAAAAACAGACAGCCACCCCAATATTTGGGACGGCTGTGTTCACAAGAAGCTCGTCTACAGTATCAGGTAAATATCCCAGAAAGCAAAAAATGGATAAAGAAGTTGTGGCACGTACGTGCAATGCAATATCACTCAGCAATGAAATCTGTGTCATCACGCCCGTAGCGGCATAGTGAGTGGATGCAGGTACGGTGATTCTACGTGAACTACGTCACACAGAAAAAGAAACATCATAAGATATCACTAATACACGGAATGTAAACTTGACTACACATGAACTGAATTACAAAACAGAACAGGGTCTCAAATTTAGAAAACCAACTAGTGCTTGCTTATGGGGAAAGGTGCCTTGGGGTGCTGCATAAAACCAGAGACTGAAATTAGCACAGATAACTTTCCATAAGCCAAATATGTAATAGACAAGACCTACTCCTTGCTCAACGAAATGGACCCAACACCACATATTCAACGCCTAGGAATATACCTGACTAGGAATAAACTTAAAACCCATGGATATATATGTCTCCGTAAGAGAATCAAGCGTGTGTACAGCGGCCGAAACGCAGCAGTTAAAATCCGATAAATCCCATTATCAAAATAAATTTCGAAAACAAAACACAAAGACAGTGAAATAGAGAGCAATTCTTAAATAATTCACTCAGGGCATGTGATGCAACCGGGATTGACCACATCTACACCCAGAGCTGGTTGAGACATAAGGCTGGACACTTCAGGCTGATAGCATTGGTGAGTTTCGGTGAGCAAATGCAGACCCTTTGAAGTCATACTGCATGGTACCCATTCCATGGGTCCCAACTCTCCAGGTTCAAGGGATTCTTCCGCCAGCTAAATCATGCATGGGAAACCCAGAGTATCGTCCACCGTGTGATTGGGAAACGATTTAAAATGCATCTCAGTTTTCGTTTCCTGGTCCTCGGGTTCACCATTCCAGATGCTTTACTAACACTCTCCCCGCTTGGAGAGTCAGTGCCTTTAACCTCCTGTTTCGCACAGCTTGCCATTTCTGTGCAAGATGAACAGGAATAGGGAGAACCAATGAGAGACTAGCTGTAGGTGTCTGCACGGGCAAATGTAACGCTCATTGCCCACCAGGAAGAGGAATTAAACAAAGGCTCAGTGTGCCCTGCTGGAAACAGATTAGGGCCTGAAGCAATCCTGCGGTTTTGTGCCCAGCTCACAAGAAAGCGAGTTGAAGAAAGGAGCTCAGGGGCAGTGTACTTCACAAACCTGCAGAGTTATAAATGACAGCTATCCTCCAAAAATATATTGAAGTAAGCCTGCGAAGGGGACTTGAAAACGGGGCTGAATTTCAGGAAAACGATTGCAGGGGGTAGACTGGAATTGCCCTGAAAGCATAGGAAATGAGGCACAACGTCGACAATGATGCACTTGGCCAAAAAGGGCGTATGCGTTTTTTCCTGAATATATTCAGGAAAAAACGCATACGCCATTTTTGGCCAACCAAGCAAGCCTGTAAAGGAAATCTGCACTACAATGAAATCTCACTGCCCCCCCGGGAAAAAGGGCCATCTGAAAAAAGTGTAAAATCCAGAAAGGTAGGACAGGATATGGAGAACATGGAGCCTTGTTATGTTGATTGGCAGGATGTAAATTGCCAGCAGCCACCCTGGAGAAGTGTATGGTGTTTCCTGAAACACGTAAGAAACAAAGCAACACAGCCTATGGCACTTCCACTTATGGTCCTATAGCATACGGAAATTAAAATCATAAACAGACAGCCACCCCAATATTTGGGACGGCTGTGTTCACAAGAAGCTCGTCTACAGTATCAGGTAAATATCCCAGAAAGCAAAAAATGGATAAAGAATTTGTGGCACGTACGTACAATGCAAATCACTCAGCAATGAAATCTGTGTCATCAGGCCCGTAGCGGCATAGTGAGTGGATGCAGGTACGGTGATTCTACGTGAACTACGTCACACAGAAAAAGAAACATCATAAGATATCACTAATACACGGAATGTAAACTTGACTACACATGAACTGAATTACAAAACAGAACAGGGTCTCAAATTTAGAAAACCAACTAGTGCTTGCTTATGGGGAAAGGTGCCTTGGGGTGCTGCATAAAACCAGAGACTGAAATTAGCACAGATAACTTTCCATAAGCCAAATAGGTAATAGACAAGACCTACTCCTTGCTCAACGAAATGGACCCAACACCACATATTCAACGCCTAGGAATATACCTGACTAGGAAGAATCTTAAAACCCATGGATATATATGTCTCCGTAAGAGAATCAAGCGTGTGTACAGCGGCCGAAACGCAGCAGTGAAAATCCGATAAATCCCATTATCAAAATAAATTTCGAAAACAAAACACAAAGACAGTGAAATAGAGAGCAATTCTTAAATAATTCACTCAGGGCATGTGATGCAACCGGGATTGACCACATCTACACCCAGAGCTGGTTGAGACATAAGGCTGGACACTTCAGGCTGATAGCATTGGTGAGTTTCGGTGAGCAAATGCAGACCCTTTGAAGTCATACTGCATGGTACCCATTCCATGGCTCCCAACTCTCCAGGTTCAAGGGATTCTTCCTGCAGCTAAAACATGCATGGGAAACCCTGAGTATCGTCCACCGTGTGATTGGGAAATGATTTAAAATGCATCTCAGTTTTCGTTTCCTGGTCCTCGGGTTCACCATTCCAGATGCTTTACTAACACTCTCCCCGCTTGGAGAGTCAGTGCCTTTAACCTCCTGTTTCGCACAGCTTGCAATTTCTATGCAAGATGAACAGGAATAGGGAGAACCAATGAGAGACTAGCTGTAGGTGTCTGCACGGGCAAATGTAACGCTCATTGCCCACCAGTAAGAGGAATTAAACAAAAGCTCAGTGTGCCCTGCTGGAAACAGATTAGGGCCTGAAGCAATCCTGCGGTTTTGTGCCCAGCTCACAAGAAAGCGAGTTGAAGAAAGGAGCTCAGGGGCACTGTAATTCACAAACCTGCAGAGTTATAAATGACAGCTATCCTCCAAAAATATATTGAAGTAAGCCTGCGAAGGGGACTTGAAAGCGGGGCTGAATTTCAGGAAAACGATTGCAGGGGGTAGACTGGAATTGCCCTGAAAGCATAGGAAAAGAGGCACAACGTCGACAATGATGCACTTGGCCAAAAAGGGCGTATGCGTTTTTTCCTGAATATATTCAGGAAAAAACGCATACGCCCTTTTTGGCCAACCAAGCAAGCCTGTAAAGGAAATCTGCACTACAATGAAATCTCACTGCCCCCCCGGGCAAAAGGGCCATCTGAAAAAAGTGTAAAATCCAGAAAGGTAGGACAGGATATGGAGAACAGGGAGCCTTGTTATGCTGATTGGCAGGATGTAAATTGCCAGCAGCCACCCTGGAGAAGTGTATGGTGTTTCCTGAAACACGTAAGAAACAAAGCAACACAGCCTATGGCACTTCCACATATGGTCCTATAGCTTACGGAAATTAAAATCAAAAACAGACAGCCACCCCAATATTTGGGACGGCTGTGTTCACAAGAAGCTCGTCTACAGTATCAGGTAAATATCCCAGAAAGCAAAAAATGGATAAAGAAGTTGTGGCACGTACATGCAACGCAATATCACTCAGCAATGAAACCTGTGTCATCAGGCCCGTAGCGGCATAGTAAGTGGATGCAGGTACGGTGATTCTACGTGAACTACGTCACACAGAAAAAGAAATATCATAAGATATCACTAATACACGGAATGTAAACTTGACTACACATGAACTGAATTACAAAACAGAACAGGGTCTCAAATTTAGAAAACCAACTAGTGCTTGCTTATGGGGAAAGGTGCGTTGGGGTGCTGCATAAAACCAGAGACTGAAATTAGCACAGATAACATTCCATAAGCCAAATATGTAATAGACAAGACCTACTCCTTGCTCAACGAAATGGATTCAACACCACATATTCAACGCCTAGGAATATACCTGACTAGGAAGAATCTTAAAACCCATGGATATATATGTCTCCGTAAGAGAATCAAGCGTGTTTACAGCGGCGGAAATGCAGCAGTGAAAATCCGATAAATCCCATTATCAAAATAAATTTCGAAAACAAAACACAAAGACAGTGAAATAGAGAGCAATTCTTAAATAATTCACTCAGGGCATGTGATGCAACCGGGATTGACCACATCTACACCCAGAGCTGGTTGAGACATAAGGCTGGACACTTCTGGCTGATAGAACTGGTGAGTTTCAGTGAGCAAATGCAGACCCTTTTAAGTCATACTGCATGGTACCCATTCCATGGGTCCCAACTCTCCAGGTTCAAGGCATTCTTCCTCCAGCTAAAACATGCATGGGAAACCCAGAGTATCGTCCCCCGTGTGATTGGGAAACGATTTAAAATGCATCTCAGGTTTCGTATCCTGGTCCTCGGGTTCACCATTCCAGATGCTTTACTAACACTCTCCCCGCTTGGAGAGTCAGTGCCTTTAACCTCCTGTTTGGCACAGCTTGCCATTTCTGTGCAAGATGAACAGGAATAGGGAGAACCAATGAGAGACTAGCTGTAGGTGTCTGCACGGGCAAATGTAACACTCATTGCCCACCAGGAAGAGGAATTAAACAAAGGCTCAGTGTGCCCTGCTGGAAACAGATTAGGGCCTGAAGCAATCCTGCGGTTTTGTGCCCAGCTCACAAGAAAGCGAGTTGAAGAAAGGAGCTCAGGGGCACTGTACTTCACAAACCTGCAGAGTTATAAATGACAGCTATCCTCCAAAAATATATTGAAGTAAGCCTGCGAAGGGGACTTGAAAGCGGGGCTGAATTTCAGGAAAACGATTGCAGGGGGTAGACTGGAATTGCCCTGAAAGCATAGGAAAAGAGGCACAACGTCGACAATGATGCACTTGGCCAAAAAGGGCGTATGCGTTTTTTCCTGAATATATTCAGGAAAAAATGCATACGCCCTTTTTGGCCAACCAAGCAAGCCTGTAAAGGAAATCTGCACTACAATGAAATCTCACTGCCCCCCCGGGCAAAAGGGCCATCTGAAAAAAGTGTAAAATCCAGAAAGGTAGGACAGGATATGGAGAACAGGGAGCCTTGTTATGCTGATTGGCAGGATGTAAATTGCCAGCAGCCACCCTGGAGAAGTGTATGGTGTTTCCTGAAACACGTAAGAAACAAAGCAACACAGCCTATGGCACTTCCACTTATGGTCCTATAGCTTACGGAAATTAAAATCAAAAACAGACAGCCACCCCAATATTTCGGACGGCTGTGTTCACAAGAAGCTCGTCTACAGTATCAGGTAAATATCCCAGAAAGCAAAAAATGGATAAAGAAGTTGTGGCATGTACGTGCAATGCAATATCACTCAGCAATGAAATCTGTGTCATCAGGCCCGTAGCTGCATAGTGAGTGGATGCAGGTACGGTGATTCTACGTGAACTACGTCACACAGAAAAAGAAACATCATAAGATATCACTAATACACGGAATGTAAACTTGACTACACATGAACTGAATTACAAAACAGAACAGGGTCTCAAATTTAGAAAACCAACTAGTGCTTGCTTATGGGGAAAGGTGCGTTGGGGTGCTGCATAAAACCAGAGACTGAAATTAGCACAGATAACATTCCATAAGCCAAATATGTAATAGACAAGACCTACTCCTTGCTCAACGAAATGGACTCAACACCACATATTCAACGCCTAGGAATATACCTGACTAGGAAGAATCTTAAAACCCATGGATATATATGTCTCCGTAAGAGAATCAAGCGTGTGTACAGCGGCGGAAATGCAGCAGTGAAAATCCGATAAATCCCATTATCAAAATAAATTTCGAAAACAAAACACAAAGACAGTGAAATAGAGAGCAATTCTTAAATAATTCACTCAGGGAATGTGATGCAACCGGGATTGACCACATCTATACCCAGAGCTGGTTGAGACATAAGGCTGGACACTTCAGGCTGATAGCATTGGTGAGTTTCGGTGAGCAAATGCAGACCCTTTGAAGTCATACTGCATGGTACCCATTCCATGGGTCCCAACTTTCCAGGTTCAAGGGATTCTTCCTCCAGCTAAAACATGCATGGTAAACCCAGAGTATCGTCCACCGTGTGATTGGGAAACGATTTAAAATGCATCTCAGTTTTCGTTTCCTGGTCCTCGGGTTCACCATTCCAGATGCTTTACTAACACTCTCCCCGCTTGGAGAGTCAGTGCCTTTAACCTCCTGTTTCGCACAGCTTGCCATTTCTGTGCAAGATGAACAGGAATAGGGAGAACCAATGAGAGACTAGCTGTAGGTGTCTGCACGGGCAAATGTAACGCTCATTGCCCACCAGGAAGAGGAATTAAACAAAGGCTCAGTGTGCCCTGCTGGAAACAGATTAGGGCCTGAAGCAATCCTGCGGTTTTGTGCCCAGCTCACAAGAAAGCGAGTTGAAGAAAGGAGTTCAGGGGCACTGAACTTCACAAACCTGCAGAGTTATAAATGACAGCTATCCTCCAAAAATATATTGAAGTAAGCCTGCGAAGGGGACTTGAAAGCGGGGCTGAATTTCAGGAAAACGATTGCAGGGGGTAGACTGGAATTGCCCTGAAAGCATAGGAAAAGAGGCACATCGTCGACAATGATGTACTTGGCCAAAAAGGGCGTATGCGTTTTTTCCTGAATATATTCAGGAAAAAACGCATACGCCCTTTTTGGCCAACCAAGCAAGCCTGTAAAGGAAATCTGCACTACAATGAAATCTCACTGCCCCCCCGGGCAAAAGGGCCATCTGAAAAAAGTGTAAAATCCAGAAAGGTAGGACAGGATATGGAGAACAGGGAGCCTTGTTATGCTAATTGGCAGGATGTAAATTGCCAGCAGCCACCCTGGAGAAGTGTATGGTGTTTCCTGAAACACGTAAGAAACAAAGCAAAACAGCCTATGGCACTTCCACTTATGGTCCTATACATTACGGAAATTAAATTCAAAAACAGACAGCCACCCCAATATTTGGGACGGCTGTGTTCACAAGAAGCTCGTCTACAGTATCAGGTAAATATCCCAGAAAGCAAAAATTGGATAAAGAAGTTGTGGCACGTACGTACAATGCAATATCACTCAGCAATGAAATCTGTGTCATCAGGCCCGTAGCGGCATAGTGAGTGGATGCAGGTACGGTGATTCTACGTGAACTACGTCACACAGAAAAAGAAACATCATAAGATATCACTAATACACGGAATGTAAACTTGACTACACATGAACTGAATTACAAAACAGAAGAGGGTCTCAAATTTAGAAAACCAACTAGTGCTTGCTTATGGGGAAAGGTGCGTTGGGGTGCTGCATAAAACCAGAGACTGAAATTAGCACAGATAACTTTCCATAAGCCAAATATGTAATAGAAAAGACCTACTCCTTGCTCAACAAAATGGACCCAACACCACATATTCAACGCCTAGGAATATACGTGACTAGGAAGAATCTTAAAACCCATGGATATATATGTCTCCGTAAGAGAATCAAGCGTGTGTACAGCGGCCGAAACGCAGCAGTGAAAATCTGATAAATCCCATTAACAAAATAAATTTCGAAAACAAAACACAAAGACAGTGAAATAGAGAGCAATTCTTAAATAATTCACTCAGGGCATGTGATGCAACCGGGATTGACCACATCTACACCCAGAGCTGGTTGAGACATAAGGCTGGACACTTCTGGCTGATAGAACTGGTGAGTTTCAGTGAGCAAATGCAGACCCTTTTAAGTCATACTGCATGGTACCCATTCCATGGGTCCCAACTCTCCAGGTTCAAGGCATTCTTCCTCCAGCTAAAACATGCATGGGAAACCCAGAGTATCGTCCCCCGTGTGATTGGGAAACGATTTAAAATGCATCTCAGGTTTCGTATCCTGGTCCTCGGGTTCACCATTCCAGATGCTTTACTAACACTCTCCCCGCTTGGAGAGTCAGTGCCTTTAACCTCCTGTTTGGCACAGCTTGCCATTTCTGTGCAAGATGAACAGGAATAGGGAGAACCAATGAGAGACTAGCTGTAGGTGTCTGCACGGGCAAATGTAACACTCATTGCCCACCAGGAAGAGGAATTAAACAAAGGCTCAGTGTGCCCTGCTGGAAACAGATTAGGGCCTGAAGCAATCCTGCGGTTTTGTGCCCAGCTCACAAGAAAGCGAGTTGAAGAAAGGAGCTCAGGGGCACTGTACTTCACAAACCTGCAGAGTTATAAATGACAGCTATCCTCCAAAAATATATTGAAGTAAGCCTGCGAAGGGGACTTGAAAGCGGGGCTGAATTTCAGGAAAACGATTGCAGGGGGTAGACTGGAATTGCCCTGAAAGCATAGGAAAAGAGGCACAACGTCGACAATGATGCACTTGGCCAAAAAGGGCGTATGCGTTTTTTCCTGAATATATTCAGGAAAAAATGCATACGCCCTTTTTGGCCAACCAAGCAAGCCTGTAAAGGAAATCTGCACTACAATGAAATCTCACTGCCCCCCCGGGCAAAAGGGCCATCTGAAAAAAGTGTAAAATCCAGAAAGGTAGGACAGGATATGGAGAACAGGGAGCCTTGTTATGCTGATTGGCAGGATGTAAATTGCCAGCAGCCACCCTGGAGAAGTGTATGGTGTTTCCTGAAACACGTAAGAAACAAAGCAACACAGCCTATGGCACTTCCACTTATGGTCCTATAGCTTACGGAAATTAAAATCAAAAACAGACAGCCACCCCAATATTTCGGACGGCTGTGTTCACAAGAAGCTCGTCTACAGTATCAGGTAAATATCCCAGAAAGCAAAAAATGGATAAAGAAGTTGTGGCATGTACGTGCAATGCAATATCACTCAGCAATGAAATCTGTGTCATCAGGCCCGTAGCTGCATAGTGAGTGGATGCAGGTACGGTGATTCTACGTGAACTACGTCACACAGAAAAAGAAACATCATAAGATATCACTAATACACGGAATGTAAACTTGACTACACATGAACTGAATTACAAAACAGAACAGGGTCTCAAATTTAGAAAACCAACTAGTGCTTGCTTATGGGGAAAGGTGCGTTGGGGTGCTGCATAAAACCAGAGACTGAAATTAGCACAGATAACATTCCATAAGCCAAATATGTAATAGACAAGACCTACTCCTTGCTCAACGAAATGGACTCAACACCACATATTCAACGCCTAGGAATATACCTGACTAGGAAGAATCTTAAAACCCATGGATATATATGTCTCCGTAAGAGAATCAAGCGTGTGTACAGCGGCGAAAATGCAGCAGTGAAAATCCGATAAATCCCATTATCAAAATAAATTTCGAAAACAAAACACAAAGACAGTGAAATAGAGAGCAATTCTTAAATAATTCACTCAGGGAATGTGATGCAACCGGGATTGACCACATCTATACCCAGAGCTGGTTGAGACATAAGGCTGGACACTTCAGGCTGATAGCATTGGTGAGTTTCGGTGAGCAAATGCAGACCCTTTGAAGTCATACTGCATGGTACCCATTCCATGGGTCCCAACTTTCCAGGTTCAAGGGATTCTTCCTCCAGCTAAAACATGCATGGTAAACCCAGAGTATCGTCCACCGTGTGATTGGGAAACGATTTAAAATGCATCTCAGTTTTCGTTTCCTGGTCCTCGGGTTCACCATTCCAGATGCTTTACTAACACTCTCCCCGCTTGGAGAGTCAGTGCCTTTAACCTCCTGTTTCGCACAGCTTGCCATTTCTGTGCAAGATGAACAGGAATAGGGAGAACCAATGAGAGACTAGCTGTAGGTGTCTGCACGGGCAAATGTAACGCTCATTGCCCACCAGGAAGAGGAATTAAACAAAGGCTCAGTGTGCCCTGCTGGAAACAGATTAGGGCCTGAAGCAATCCTGCGGTTTTGTGCCCAGCTCACAAGAAAGCGAGTTGAAGAAAGGAGTTCAGGGGCACTGAACTTCACAAACCTGCAGAGTTATAAATGACAGCTATCCTCCAAAAATATATTGAAGTAAGCCTGCGAAGGGGACTTGAAAGCGGGGCTGAATTTCAGGAAAACGATTGCAGGGGGTAGACTGGAATTGCCCTGAAAGCATAGGAAAAGAGGCACATCGTCGACAATGATGTACTTGGCCAAAAAGGGCGTATGCGTTTTTTCCTGAATATATTCAGGAAAAAACGCATACGCCCTTTTTGGCCAACCAAGCAAGCCTGTAAAGGAAATCTGCACTACAATGAAATCTCACTGCCCCCCCGGGCAAAAGGGCCATCTGAAAAAAGTGTAAAATCCAGAAAGGTAGGACAGGATATGGAGAACAGGGAGCCTTGTTATGCTAATTGGCAGGATGTAAATTGCCAGCAGCCACCCTGGAGAAGTGTATGGTGTTTCCTGAAACACGTAAGAAACAAAGCAAAACAGCCTATGGCACTTCCACTTATGGTCCTATACATTACGGAAATTAAATTCAAAAACAGACAGCCACCCCAATATTTGGGACGGCTGTGTTCACAAGAAGCTCGTCTACAGTATCAGGTAAATATCCCAGAAAGCAAAAATTGGATAAAGAAGTTGTGGCACGTACGTACAATGCAATATCACTCAGCAATGAAATCTGTGTCATCAGGCCCGTAGCGGCATAGTGAGTGGATGCAGGTACGGTGATTCTACGTGAACTACGTCACACAGAAAAAGAAACATCATAAGATATCACTAATACACGGAATGTAAACTTGACTACACATGAACTGAATTACAAAACAGAAGAGGGTCTCAAATTTAGAAAACCAACTAGTGCTTGCTTATGGGGAAAGGTGCGTTGGGGTGCTGCATAAAACCAGAGACTGAAATTAGCACAGATAACTTTCCATAAGCCAAATATGTAATAGAAAAGACCTACTCCTTGCTCAACAAAATGGACCCAACACCACATATTCAACGCCTAGGAATATACGTGACTAGGAAGAATCTTAAAACCCATGGATATATATGTCTCCGTAAGAGAATCAAGCGTGTGTACAGCGGCCGAAACGCAGCAGTGAAAATCTGATAAATCCCATTAACAAAATAAATTTCGAAAACAAAACACAAAGACAGTGAAATAGAGAGCAATTCTTAAATAATTCACTCAGGGCATGTGATGCAACCGGGATTGACCACATCTACACCCAGAGCTGGTTGAGACATAAGGCTGGACACTTCAGGCTGATAGCATTGGTGAGTTTCGGTGAGCAAATGCAGACCCTTTGAAGTCATACTGCATGGTACCCATTCCATGGCTCCCAACTCTCCAGGTTCAAGGGATTCTTCCTGCAGCTAAAACATGCATGGGAAACCCTGAGTATCGTCCACCGTGTGATTGGGAAATGATTTAAAATGCATCTCAGTTTTCGTTTCCTGGTCCTCGGGTTCACCATTCCAGATGCTTTACTAACACTCTCCCCGCTTGGAGAGTCAGTGCCTTTAACCTCCTGTTTCGCACAGCTTGCAATTTCTATGCAAGATGAACAGGAATAGGGAGAACCAATGAGAGACTAGCTGTAGGTGTCTGCACGGGCAAATGTAACGCTCATTGCCCACCAGTAAGAGGAATTAAACAAAAGCTCAGTGTGCCCTGCTGGAAACAGATTAGGGCCTGAAGCAATCCTGCGGTTTTGTGCCCAGCTCACAAGAAAGCGAGTTGAAGAAAGGAGCTCAGGGGCACTGTACTTCACAAACCTGCAGAGTTATAAATGACAGCTATCCTCCAAAAATATATTGAAGTAAGCCTGCGAAGGGGACTTGAAAGCGGGGCTGAATTTCAGGAAAACGATTGCAGGGGGTAGACTGGAATTGCCCTGAAAGCATAGGAAAAGAGGCACAACGTCGACAATGATGCACTTGGCCAAAAAGGGCGTATGCGTTTTTTCCTGAATATATTCAGGAAAAAACGCATACGCCCTTTTTGGCCAACCAAGCAAGCCTGTAAAGGAAATCTGCACTACAATGAAATCTCACTGCCCCCCCGGGCAAAAGGGCCATCTGAAAAATGTGTAAAATCCAGAAAGGTAGGACAGGATATGGAGAACAGGGAGCCTTGTTATGCTGATTGGCAGGATGTAAATTGCCAGCAGCCACCCTGGAGAAGTGTATGGTGTTTCCTGAAACACGTAAGAAACAAAGCAACACAGCCTATGGCACTTCCACATATGGTCCTATAGCTTACGGAAATTAAAATCAAAAACAGACAGCCACCCCAATATTTGGGACGGCTGTGTTCACAAGAAGCTCGTCTACAGTATCAGGTAAATATCCCAGAAAGCAAAAAATGGATAAAGAAGTTGTGGCACGTACATGCAACGCAATATCACTCAGCAATGAAACCTGTGTCATCAGGCCCGTAGCGGCATAGTAAGTGGATGCAGGTACGGTGATTCTACGTGAACTACGTCACACAGAAAAAGAAATATCATAAGATATCACTAATACACGGAATGTAAACTTGACTACACATGAACTGAATTACAAAACAGAACAGGGTCTCAAATTTAGAAAACCAACTAGTGCTTGCTTATGGGGAAAGGTGCGTTGGGGTGCTGCATAAAACCAGAGACTGAAATTAGCACAGATAACATTCCATAAGCCAAATATGTAATAGACAAGACCTACTCCTTGCTCAACGAAATGGATTCAACACCACATATTCAACGCCTAGGAATATACCTGACTAGGAAGAATCTTAAAACCCATGGATATATATGTCTCCGTAAGAGAATCAAGCGTGTTTACAGCGGCGGAAATGCAGCAGTGAAAATCCGATAAATCCCATTATCAAAATAAATTTCGAAAACAAAACACAAAGACAGTGAAATAGAGAGCAATTCTTAAATAATTCACTCAGGGCATGTGATGCAACCGGGATTGACCACATCTACACCCAGAGCTGGTTGAGACATAAGGCTGGACACTTCTGGCTGATAGAACTGGTGAGTTTCAGTGAGCAAATGCAGACCCTTTGAAGTCATACTGCATGGTACCCATTCCATGGGTCCCAACTCTCCAGGTTCAAGGCATTCTTCCTCCAGCTAAAACATGCATGGGAAACCCAGAGTATCGTCCCCCGTGTGATTGGGAAACGATTTAAAATGCATCTCAGGTTTCGTATCCTGGTCCTCGGGTTCACCATTCCAGATGCTTTACTAACACTCTCCCCGCTTGGAGAGTCAGTGCCTTTAACCTCCTGTTTGGCACAGCTTGCCATTTCTGTGCAAGATGAACAGGAATAGGGAGAACCAATGAGAGACTAGCTGTAGGTGTCTGCACGGGCAAATGTAACACTCATTGCCCACCAGGAAGAGGAATTAAACAAAGGCTCAGTGTGCCCTGCTGGAAACAGATTAGGGCCTGAAGCAATCCTGCGGTTTTGTGCCCAGCTCACAAGAAAGCGAGTTGAAGAAAGGAGCTCAGGGGCACTGTACTTCACAAACCTGCAGAGTTATAAATGACAGCTATCCTCCAAAAATATATTGAAGTAAGCCTGCGAAGGGGACTTGAAAGCGGGGCTGAATTTCAGGAAAACGATTGCAGGGGGTAGACTGGAATTGCCCTGAAAGCATAGGAAAAGAGGCACAACGTCGACAATGATGCACTTGGCCAAAAAGGGCGTATGCGTTTTTTCCTGAATATATTCAGGAAAAAACGCATACGCCCTTTTTGGCCAACCAAGCAAGCCTGTAAAGGAAATCTGCACTACAATGAAATCTCACTGCCCCCCCGGGCAAAAGGGCCATCTGAAAAAAGTGTAAAATCCAGAAAGGTAGGACAGGATATGGAGAACAGGGAGCCTTGTTATGCTGATTGGCAGGATGTAAATTGCCAGCAGCCACCCTGGAGAAGTGTATGGTGTTTCCTGAAACACGTAAGAAACAAAGCAACACAGCCTATGGCACTTCCACTTATGGTCCTATAGCTTACGGAAATTAAAATCAAAAACAGACAGCCACCCCAATATTTCGGACGGCTGTGTTCACAAGAAGCTCGTCTACAGTATCAGGTAAATATCCCAGAAAGCAAAAAATGGATAAAGAAGTTGTGGCATGTACGTGCAATGCAATATCACTCAGCAATGAAATCTGTGTCATCAGGCCCGTAGCTGCATAGTGAGTGGATGCAGGTACGGTGATTCTACGTGAACTACGTCACACAGAAAAAGAAACATCATAAGATATCACTAATACACGGAATGTAAACTTGACTACACATGAACTGAATTACAAAACAGAACAGGGTCTCAAATTTAGAAAACCAACTAGTGCTTGCTTATGGGGAAAGGTGCGTTGGGGTGCTGCATAAAACCAGAGACTGAAATTAGCACAGATAACATTCCATAAGCCAAATATGTAATAGACAAGACCTACTCCTTGCTCAACGAAATGGACTCAACACCACATATTCAACGCCTAGGAATATAATTGACTAGGAAGAATCTTAAAACCCATGGATATATATGTCTCCGTAAGAGAATCAAGCGTGTGTACAGCGGCGAAAATGCAGCAGTGAAAATCCGATAAATCCCATTATCAAAATAAATTTCGAAAACAAAACACAAAGACAGTGAAATAGAGAGCAATTCTTAAATAATTCACTCAGGGAATGTGATGCAACCGGGATTGACCACATCTATACCCAGAGCTGGTTGAGACATAAGGCTGGACACTTCAGGCTGATAGCATTGGTGAGTTTCGGTGAGCAAATGCAGACCCTTTGAAGTCATACTGCATGGTACCCATTCCATGGGTCCCAACTTTCCAGGTTCAAGGGATTCTTCCTCCAGCTAAAACATGCATGGTAAACCCAGAGTATCGTCCACCGTGTGATTGGGAAACGATTTAAAATGCATCTCAGTTTTCGTTTCCTGGTCCTCGGGTTCACCATTCCAGATGCTTTACTAACACTCTCCCCGCTTGGAGAGTCAGTGCCTTTAACCTCCTGTTTCGCACAGCTTGCCATTTCTGTGCAAGATGAACAGGAATAGGGAGAACCAATGAGAGACTAGCTGTAGGTGTCTGCACGGGCAAATGTAACGCTCATTGCCCACCAGGAAGAGGAATTAAACAAAGGCTCAGTGTGCCCTGCTGGAAACAGATTAGGGCCTGAAGCAATCCTGCGGTTTTGTGCCCAGCTCACAAGAAAGCGAGTTGAAGAAAGGAGTTCAGGGGCACTGAACTTCACAAACCTGCAGAGTTATAAATGACAGCTATCCTCCAAAAATATATTGAAGTAAGCCTGCGAAGGGGACTTGAAAGCGGGGCTGAATTTCAGGAAAACGATTGCAGGGGGTAGACTGGAATTGCCCTGAAAGCATAGGAAAAGAGGCACATCGTCGACAATGATGTACTTGGCCAAAAAGGGCGTATGCGTTTTTTCCTGAATATATTCAGGAAAAAACGCATACGCCCTTTTTGGCCAACCAAGCAAGCCTGTAAAGGAAATCTGCACTACAATGAAATCTCACTGCCCCCCCGGGCAAAAGGGCCATCTGAAAAAAGTGTAAAATCCAGAAAGGTAGGACAGGATATGGAGAACAGGGAGCCTTGTTATGCTAATTGGCAGGATGTAAATTGCCAGCAGCCACCCTGGAGAAGTGTATGGTGTTTCCTGAAACACGTAAGAAACAAAGCAAAACAGCCTATGGCACTTCCACTTATGGTCCTATACATTACGGAAATTAAATTCAAAAACAGACAGCCACCCCAATATTTGGGACGGCTGTGTTCACAAGAAGCTCGTCTACAGTATCAGGTAAATATCCCAGAAAGCAAAAATTGGATAAAGAAGTTGTGGCACGTACGTACAATGCAATATCACTCAGCAATGAAATCTGTGTCATCAGGCCCGTAGCGGCATAGTGAGTGGATGCAGGTACGGTGATTCTACGTGAACTACGTCACACAGAAAAAGAAACATCATAAGATATCACTAATACACGGAATGTAAACTTGACTACACATGAACTGAATTACAAAACAGAAGAGGGTCTCAAATTTAGAAAACCAACTAGTGCTTGCTTATGGGGAAAGGTGCGTTGGGGTGCTGCATAAAACCAGAGACTGAAATTAGCACAGATAACTTTCCATAAGCCAAATATGTAATAGAAAAGACCTACTCCTTGCTCAACAAAATGGACCCAACACCACATATTCAACGCCTAGGAATATACGTGACTAGGAAGAATCTTAAAACCCATGGATATATATGTCTCCGTAAGAGAATCAAGCGTGTGTACAGCGGCCGAAACGCAGCAGTGAAAATCTGATAAATCCCATTAACAAAATAAATTTCGAAAACAAAACACAAAGACAGTGAAATAGAGAGCAATTCTTAAATAATTCACTCAGGGCATGTGATGCAACCGGGATTGACCACATCTACACCCAGAGCTGGTTGAGACATAAGGCTGGACACTTCAGGCTGATAGCATTGGTGAGTTTCGGTGAGCAAATGCAGACCCTTTGAAGTCATACTGCATGGTACCCATTCCATGGCTCCCAACTCTCCAGGTTCAAGGGATTCTTCCTGCAGCTAAAACATGCATGGGAAACCCTGAGTATCGTCCACCGTGTGATTGGGAAATGATTTAAAATGCATCTCAGTTTTCGTTTCCTGGTCCTCGGGTTCACCATTCCAGATGCTTTACTAACACTCTCCCCGCTTGGAGAGTCAGTGCCTTTAACCTCCTGTTTCGCACAGCTTGCAATTTCTATGCAAGATGAACAGGAATAGGGAGAACCAATGAGAGACTAGCTGTAGGTGTCTGCACGGGCAAATGTAACGCTCATTGCCCACCAGTAAGAGGAATTAAACAAAAGCTCAGTGTGCCCTGCTGGAAACAGATTAGGGCCTGAAGCAATCCTGCGGTTTTGTGCCCAGCTCACAAGAAAGCGAGTTGAAGAAAGGAGCTCAGGGGCACTGTACTTCACAAACCTGCAGAGTTATAAATGACAGCTATCCTCCAAAAATATATTGAAGTAAGCCTGCGAAGGGGACTTGAAAGCGGGGCTGAATTTCAGGAAAACGATTGCAGGGGGTAGACTGGAATTGCCCTGAAAGCATAGGAAAAGAGGCACAACGTCGACAATGATGCACTTGGCCAAAAAGGGCGTATGCGTTTTTTCCTGAATATATTCAGGAAAAAACGCATACGCCCTTTTTGGCCAACCAAGCAAGCCTGTAAAGGAAATCTGCACTACAATGAAATCTCACTGCCCCCCCGGGCAAAAGGGCCATCTGAAAAAAGTGTAAAATCCAGAAAGGTAGGACAGGATATGGAGAACAGGGAGCCTTGTTATGCTGATTGGCAGGATGTAAATTGCCAGCAGCCACCCTGGAGAAGTGTATGGTGTTTCCTGAAACACTTAAGAAACAAAGCAACACAGCCTATGGCACTTCCACATATGGTCCTATAGCTTACGGAAATTAAAATCAAAAACAGACAGCCACCCCAATATTTGGGACGGCTGTGTTCACAAGAAGCTCGTCTACAGTATCAGGTAAATATCCCAGAAAGCAAAAAATGGATAAAGAAGTTGTGGCACGTACATGCAACGCAATATCACTCAGCAATGAAACCTGTGTCATCAGGCCCGTAGCGGCATAGTAAGTGGATGCAGGTACGGTGATTCTACGTGAACTACGTCACACAGAAAAAGAAATATCATAAAATATCACTAATACACGGAATGTAAACTTGACTACACATGAACTGAATTACAAAACAGAACAGGGTCTCAAATTTAGAAAACCAACTAGTGCTTGCTTATGGGGAAAGGTGCGTTGGGGTGCTGCATAAAACCAGAGACTGAAATTAGCACAGATAACATTCCATAAGCCAAATATGTAATAGACAAGACCTACTCCTTGCTCAACGAAATGGATTCAACACCACATATTCAACGCCTAGGAATATACCTGACTAGGAAGAATCTTAAAACCCATGGATATATATGTCTCCGTAAGAGAATCAAGCGTGTTTACAGCGGCGGAAATGCAGCAGTGAAAATCCGATAAATCCCATTATCAAAATAAATTTCGAAAACAAAACACAAAGACAGTGAAATAGAGAGCAATTCTTAAATAATTCACTCAGGGCATGTGATGCAACCGGGATTGACCACATCTACACCCAGAGCTGGTTGAGACATAAGGCTGGACACTTCTGGCTGATAGAACTGGTGAGTTTCAGTGAGCAAATGCAGACCCTTTTAAGTCATACTGCATGGTACCCATTCCATGGGTCCCAACTCTCCAGGTTCAAGGCATTCTTCCTCCAGCTAAAACATGCATGGGAAACCCAGAGTATCGTCCCCCGTGTGATTGGGAAACGATTTAAAATGCATCTCAGGTTTCGTATCCTGGTCCTCGGGTTCACCATTCCAGATGCTTTACTAACACTCTCCCCGCTTGGAGAGTCAGTGCCTTTAACCTCCTGTTTGGCACAGCTTGCCATTTCTGTGCAAGATGAACAGGAATAGGGAGAACCAATGAGAGACTAGCTGTAGGTGTCTGCACGGGCAAATGTAACACTCATTGCCCACCAGGAAGAGGAATTAAACAAAGGCTCAGTGTGCCCTGCTGGAAACAGATTAGGGCCTGAAGCAATCCTGCGGTTTTGTGCCCAGCTCACAAGAAAGCGAGTTGAAGAAAGGAGCTCAGGGGCACTGTACTTCACAAACCTGCAGAGTTATAAATGACAGCTATCCTCCAAAAATATATTGAAGTAAGCCTGCGAAGGGGACTTGAAAGCGGGGCTGAATTTCAGGAAAACGATTGCAGGGGGTAGACTGGAATTGCCCTGAAAGCATAGGAAAAGAGGCACAACGTCGACAATGATGCACTTGGCCAAAAAGGGCGTATGCGTTTTTTCCTGAATATATTCAGGAAAAAATGCATACGCCCTTTTTGGCCAACCAAGCAAGCCTGTAAAGGAAATCTGCACTACAATGAAATCTCACTGCCCCCCCGGGCAAAAGGGCCATCTGAAAAAAGTGTAAAATCCAGAAAGGTAGGACAGGATATGGAGAACAGGGAGCCTTGTTATGCTGATTGGCAGGATGTAAATTGCCAGCAGCCACCCTGGAGAAGTGTATGGTGTTTCCTGAAACACGTAAGAAACAAAGCAACACAGCCTATGGCACTTCCACTTATGGTCCTATAGCTTACGGAAATTAAAATCAAAAACAGACAGCCACCCCAATATTTCGGACGGCTGTGTTCACAAGAAGCTCGTCTACAGTATCAGGTAAATATCCCAGAAAGCAAAAAATGGATAAAGAAGTTGTGGCATGTACGTGCAATGCAATATCACTCAGCAATGAAATCTGTGTCATCAGGCCCGTAGCTGCATAGTGAGTGGATGCAGGTACGGTGATTCTACGTGAACTACGTCACACAGAAAAAGAAACATCATAAGATATCACTAATACACGGAATGTAAACTTGACTACACATGAACTGAATTACAAAACAGAACAGGGTCTCAAATTTAGAAAACCAACTAGTGCTTGCTTATGGGGAAAGGTGCGTTGGGGTGCTGCATAAAACCAGAGACTGAAATTAGCACAGATAACATTCCATCAGCCAAATATGTAATAGACAAGACCTACTCCTTGCTCAACGAAATGGACTCAACACCACATATTCAACGCCTAGGAATATACCTGACTAGGAAGAATCTTAAAACCCATGGATATATATGTCTCCGTAAGAGAATCAAGCGTGTGTACAGCGGCGGAAATGCAGCAGTGAAAATCCGATAAATCCCATTATCAAAATAAATTTCGAAAACAAAACACAAAGACAGTGAAATAGAGAGCAATTCTTAAATAATTCACTCAGGGAATGTGATGCAACCGGGATTGACCACATCTATACCCAGAGCTGGTTGAGACATAAGGCTGGACACTTCAGGCTGATAGCATTGGTGAGTTTCGGTGAGCAAATGCAGACCCTTTGAAGTCATACTGCATGGTACCCATTCCATGGGTCCCAACTTTCCAGGTTCAAGGGATTCTTCCTCCAGCTAAAACATGCATGGTAAACCCAGAGTATCGTCCACCGTGTGATTGGGAAACGATTTAAAATGCATCTCAGTTTTCGTTTCCTGGTCCTCGGGTTCACCATTCCAGATGCTTTACTAACACTCTCCCCGCTTGGAGAGTCAGTGCCTTTAACCTCCTGTTTCGCACAGCTTGCCATTTCTGTGCAAGATGAACAGGAATAGGGAGAACCAATGAGAGACTAGCTGTAGGTGTCTGCACGGGCAAATGTAACGCTCATTGCCCACCAGGAAGAGGAATTAAACAAAGGCTCAGTGTGCCCTGCTGGAAACAGATTAGGGCCTGAAGCAATCCTGCGGTTTTGTGCCCAGCTCACAAGAAAGCGAGTTGAAGAAAGGAGTTCAGGGGCACTGAACTTCACAAACCTGCAGAGTTATAAATGACAGCTATCCTCCAAAAATATATTGAAGTAAGCCTGCGAAGGGGACTTGAAAGCGGGGCTGAATTTCAGGAAAACGATTGCAGGGGGTAGACTGGAATTGCCCTGAAAGCATAGGAAAAGAGGCACATCGTCGACAATGATGTACTTGGCCAAAAAGGGCGTATGCGTTTTTTCCTGAATATATTCAGGAAAAAACGCATACGCCCTTTTTGGCCAACCAAGCAAGCCTGTAAAGGAAATCTGCACTACAATGAAATCTCACTGCCCCCCCGGGCAAAAGGGCCATCTGAAAAAAGTGTAAAATCCAGAAAGGTAGGACAGGATATGGAGAACAGGGAGCCTTGTTATGCTAATTGGCAGGATGTAAATTGCCAGCAGCCACCCTGGAGAAGTGTATGGTGTTTCCTGAAACACGTAAGAAACAAAGCAAAACAGCCTATGGCACTTCCACTTATGGTCCTATACATTACGGAAATTAAATTCAAAAACAGACAGCCACCCCAATATTTGGGACGGCTGTGTTCACAAGAAGCTCGTCTACAGTATCAGGTAAATATCCCAGAAAGCAAAAATTGGATAAAGAAGTTGTGGCACGTACGTACAATGCAATATCACTCAGCAATGAAATCTGTGTCATCAGGCCCGTAGCGGCATAGTGAGTGGATGCAGGTACGGTGATTCTACGTGAACTACGTCACACAGAAAAAGAAACATCATAAGATATCACTAATACACGGAATGTAAACTTGACTACACATGAACTGAATTACAAAACAGAAGAGGGTCTCAAATTTAGAAAACCAACTAGTGCTTGCTTATGGGGAAAGGTGCGTTGGGGCGCTGCATAAAACCAGAGACTGAAATTAGCACAGATAACTTTCCATAAGCCAAATATGTAATAGAAAAGACCTACTCCTTGCTCAACAAAATGGACCCAACACCACATATTCAACGCCTAGGAATATACGTGACTAGGAAGAATCTTAAAACCCATGGATATATATGTCTCCGTAAGAGAATCAAGCGTGTGTACAGCGGCCGAAACGCAGCAGTGAAAATCTGATAAATCCCATTAACAAAATAAATTTCGAAAACAAAACACAAAGACAGTGAAATAGAGAGCAATTCTTAAATAATTCACTCAGGGCATGTGATGCAACCGGGATTGACCACATCTACACCCAGAGCTGGTTGAGACATAAGGCTGGACACTTCAGGCTGATAGCATTGGTGAGTTTCGGTGAGCAAATGCAGACCCTTTGAAGTCATACTGCATGGTACCCATTCCATGGGTCTCAACTCTCCAGGTTCAAGGGATTCTTCCTCCAGCTAAAACATGCATGGGAAACCCACAGTATCGTCCACCGTGTGATTGGGAAATGATTTAAAATGCATCTCAGTTTTCGTATCCTGGTCCTCGTGTTCACCATTCCAGATGCTTTACTATCACTCTCCCCGCTTGGAGAGTCAGTGCCTTTAACCTCCTGTTTCGCACAGCTTGCAATTTCTGTGCAAGATGAACAGGAATAGGGAGAACCAATGAGAGACTAGCTGTAGGTGTCTGCACGGGCAAATGTAACGCTCATTGCCCACCAGGAAGAGGAATTAAACAAAGGCTCAGTGTGCCCTGCTGGAAACAGATTAGGGCCTGAAGCAATCCTGCGGTTTTGTGCCCAGCTCACAAGAAAGCGAGTTGAAGAAAGGAGCTCAGGGGCACTGTACTTCACAAACCTGCAGAGTTATAAATGACAGCTATCCTCCAAAAATATATTGAAGTAAGCCTGCGAAGGGGACTTGAAAGCGGGGCTGAATTTCAGGAAAACGATTGCAGGGGGTAGACTGGAATTGCCCTGAAAGCATAGGAAAAGAGGCACAACGTCGACAATGATGCACTTGGCCAAAAAGGGCGTATGCGTTTTTTCCTGAATATATTCAGGAAAAAACGCATACGCCCTTTTTGGCCAACCAAACAAGCCTGTAAAGGAAATCTGCACTACAATGAAATCTCACTGCCCCCCCGGGCAAAAGGGCCATCTGAAAAAAGTGTAAAATCCAGAAAGGTAGGACAGGATATGGAGAACAGGGAGCCTTGTTATGCTGATTGGCAGGATGTAAATTGCCAGCAGCCACCCTGGAGAAGTGTATGGTGTTTCCTGAAACACGTAAGAAACAAAGCAACACAGCCTATGGCACTTCCACTTATGGTCCTATACATTACGGAAATTAAATTCAAAAACAGACAGCCACCCCAATATTTGGGACGGCTGTGTTCACAAGAAGCTCGTCTACAGTATCAGGTAAATATCCCAGAAAGCAAAAATTGGATAAAGAAGTTGTGGCACGTACGTACAATGCAATATCACTCAGCAATGAAATCTGTGTCATCAGGC
Source organism: Phocoena phocoena (assembly GCF_963924675.1). NCBI lineage: Eukaryota > Metazoa > Chordata > Mammalia > Artiodactyla > Phocoenidae > Phocoena > Phocoena phocoena. Next base: position 1,617,648 of record NW_027077413.1, on the reverse strand, counting down.
CCGTAGCGGCATAGTGAGTGGATGCAGGTACGGTGATTCTACGTGAACTACGTCACACAGAAAAAGAAACATCATAAGATATCACTAATACACGGAATGTAAACTTGACTACACATGAACTGAATTACAAAACAGAAGAGGGTCTCAAATTTAGAAAACCAACTAGTGCTTGCTTATGGGGAAAGGTGCGTTGGGGTGCTGCATAAAACCAGAGACTGAAATTAGCACAGATAACTTTCCATAAGCCAAATATGTAATAGAAAAGACCTACTCCTTGCTCAACAAAATGGACCCAACACCACATATTCAACGCCTAGGAATATACGTGACTAGGAAGAATCTTAAAACCCATGGATATATATGTCTCCGTAAGAGAATCAAGCGTGTGTACAGCGGCCGAAACGCAGCAGTGAAAATCTGATAAATCCCATTAACAAAATAAATTTCGAAAACAAAACACAAAGACAGTGAAATAGAGAGCAATTCTTAAATAATTCACTCAGGGCATGTGATGCAACCGGGATTGACCACATCTACACCCAGAGCTGGTTGAGACATAAGGCTGGACACTTCAGGCTGATAGCATTGGTGAGTTTCGGTGAGCAAATGCAGACCCTTTGAAGTCATACTGCATGGTACCCATTCCATGGGTCTCAACTCTCCAGGTTCAAGGGATTCTTCCTCCAGCTAAAACATGCATGGGAAACCCACAGTATCGTCCACCGTGTGATTGGGAAATGATTTAAAATGCATCTCAGTTTTCGTATCCTGGTCCTCGTGTTCACCATTCCAGATGCTTTACTATCACTCTCCCCGCTTGGAGAGTCAGTGCCTTTAACCTCCTGTTTCGCACAGCTTGCAATTTCTGTGCAAGATGAACAGGAATAGGGAGAACCAATGAGAGACTAGCTGTAGGTGTCTGCACGGGCAAATGTAACGCTCATTGCCCACCAGGAAGAGGAATTAAACAAAGGCTCAGTGTGCCCTGCTGGAAACAGATTAGGGCCTGAAGCAATCCTGCGGTTTTGTGCCCAGCTCACAAGAAAGCGAGTTGAAGAAAGGAGCTCAGGGGCACTGTACTTCACAAACCTGCAGAGTTATAAATGACAGCTATCCTCCAAAAATATATTGAAGTAAGCCTGCGAAGGGGACTTGAAAGCGGGGCTGAATTTCAGGAAAACGATTGCAGGGGGTAGACTGGAATTGCCCTGAAAGCATAGGAAAAGAGGCACAACGTCGACAATGATGCACTTGGCCAAAAAGGGCGTATGCGTTTTTTCCTGAATATATTCAGGAAAAAACGCATACGCCCTTTTTGGCCAACCAAACAAGCCTGTAAAGGAAATCTGCACTACAATGAAATCTCACTGCCCCCCCGGGCAAAAGGGCCATCTGAAAAAAGTGTAAAATCCAGAAAGGTAGGACAGGATATGGAGAACAGGGAGCCTTGTTATGCTGATTGGCAGGATGTAAATTGCCAGCAGCCACCCTGGAGAAGTGTATGGTGTTTCCTGAAACACGTAAGAAACAAAGCAACACAGCCTATGGCACTTCCACTTATGGTCCTATAGCTTACGGAAATTAAAATCAAAAACAGACAGCCACCCCAATATTTGGGACGGCTGTGTTCACAAGAAGCTCGTCTACAGTATCAGGTAAATATCCCAGAAAGCAAAAAATGGATAAAGAAGTTGTGGCACGTACGTGCAATGCAATATCACTCAGCAATGAAATCTGTGTCATCAGGCCCGTAGCGGCATAGTGAGTGGATGCAGGTACGGTGATTCTACGTGAACTACGTCACACAGAAAAAGAAACATCATAAGATATCACTAATACACGGAATGTAAACTTGACTACACATGAACTGAATTACAAAACAGAACAGGGTCTCAAATTTAGAAAACCAACTAGTGCTTGCTTATGGGGAAAGGTGCCTTGGGGTGCTGCATAAAACCAGAGACTGAAATTAGCACAGATAACATTCCATCAGCCAAATATGTAATAGACAAGACCTACTCCTTGCTCAAAGAAATGGACTCAACACCACATATTCAAGGCCTAGGAATATACCTGACTAGGAAGAATCTTAAAACCCATGGATATACATTTCTCCGTAAGAGAATCAAGCGTGTGTACAGCGGTGGAAATGCAGCAGTGAAAATCCGATAAATCCGATTATCAAAATAAATTTCGAAAACAAAACACAAAGACAGTGAAATAGAGAGCAATTCTTAAATAATTCACTCAGGGCATGTGATGCAACCGGGATTGACCACATCTACACCCAGAGCTGGTTGAGACATAAGGCTGGACACTTCAGGCTGATAGCATTGGTGAGTTTCGGTGAGCAAATGCAGACCCTTTGAAGTCATACTGCATGGTACCCATTCCATGGGTCCCAACTCTCCAGGTTCAAGGCATTCTTCCTCCAGCTAAAACATGCATGGGAAACCCAGAGTATCGTCCACCGTGTGATTGGGAAACGATTCAAAATGCATCTCAGTTTTCGTTTCCTGGTCCTCGGGTTCACCATTCCAGATGCTTTACTAACACTCTCCCCGCTTGGAGAGTCAGTGCCTTTAACCTCCTGTTTCGCACAGCTTGCAATTTCTGTGCAAGATGAACAGGAATAGGGAGAACCAATGAGAGACTAGCTGTAGGTGTCTGCACGGGCAAATGTAACGCTCATTGCCCACCAGGAAGAGGAATTAAACAAAGGCTCAGTGTGCCCTGCTGGAAACAGATTAGGGCCTGAAGCAATCCTGCGGTTTTGTGCCCAGCTCACAAGAAAGCGAGTTGAAGAAAGGAGTTCAGGGGCACTGTACTCCACAAACCTGCAGAGTTATAAATGACAGCTATCCTCCAAAAATATATTGAAGTAAGCCTGCGAAGGGGACTTGAAAGCGGGGCTGAATTTCAGGAAAACGATTGCAGGGGGTAGACTGGAATTGCCCTGAAAGCATAGGAAAAGAGGCACATCGTCGACAATGATGCACTTGGCCAAAAAGGGCGTATGCGTTTTTTCCTGAATATATTCAGGAAAAAACGCATACGCCCTTTTTGGCCAACCAAGCAAGCCTGTAAAGGAAATCTGCACTACAATGAAATCTCACTGCCCCCCCGGGCAAAAGGGCCATCTGAAAAAAGTGTAAAATCCAGAAAGGTAGGACAGGATACGGAGAACAGGGAACCTTGTTATGCTAATTGGCAGGATGTAAATTGCCAGCAGCCACCCTGGAGAAGTGTATGGTGTTTCCTGAAACACGTAAGAAACAAAGCAACACAGCCTATGGCACTTCCACTTATGGTCCTATAGCTTACGGAAATTAAAATCAAAAACAGACAGCCACCCCAATATTTGGGATGGCTGTGTTCACAAGAAGCTCGTCTACAGTATCAGGTAAATATCCCAGAAAGCAAAAAATGGATATAAGAAGTTGTGGCACGTACGTGCAATGCAATATCACTCAGCAATGAAATCTGTGTCATCAGGCCCGTAGCGGCATAGTGAGTGGATGCAGGTACGGTGATTCTACGTGAACTACGTCACACAGAAAAAGAAACATCATAAGATATCACTAATACACGGAATGTAAACTTGACTACACATGAACTGAATTACAAAACAGAACAGGGTCTCAAATTTAGAAAACCAACTAGTGCTTGCTTATGGGGAAAGGTGCGTTGGGGTGCTGCATAAAACCAGAGACTGAAATTAGCACAGATAACATTCCATAAGCCAAATATGTAATAGACAAGACCTACTCCTTGCTCAAAGAAATGGACTCAACACCACATATTCAAGGCCTAGGAATATACCTGACTAGGAAGAATCTTAAAACCCATGGATATATATGTCTCCGTAAGAGAATCAAGCGTGTGTACAGCGGCGGAAATGCAGCAGTGAAAATCCGATAAATCCCATTATCAAAATAAATTTCGAAAACAAAACACAAAGACAGTGAAATAGAGAGCAATTCTTAAATAATTCACTCAGGGAATGTGATGCAACCGGGATTGACCACATCTACACCCAGAGCTGGTTGAGACATAAGCCTGGACACTTCAGGCTGATAGCATTGGTGAGTTTCGGTGAGCAAATGCAGACCCTTTGAAGTCATACTGCATGGTACCCATTCCATGGGTCCCAACTCTCCAGGTTCAAGGGATTCTTCCTCCAGCTAAAACATGCATGGGGAACCCAGAGTATCGTCCACCGTGTGATTGGGAAATGATTTAAAATGCATCTCAGTTTTCGTATCCTGGTCCTCGTGTTCACCATTCCAGATGCTTTACTATCACTCTCCCCGCTTGGAGAGTCAGTGCCTTTAACCTCCTGTTTCGCACAGCTTGCAATTTCTGTGCAAGATGAACAGGAATAGGGAGAACCAATGAGAGACTAGCTGTAGGTGTCTGCACGGGCAAATGTAACGCTCATTGCCCACCAGGAAGAGGAATTAAACAAAGGCTCAGTGTGCCCTGCTGGAAACAGATTAGGTCCTGAAGCAATCCTGCGGTTTTGTGCCCAGCTCACAAGAAAGCGAGTTGAAGAAAGGAGCTCAGGGGCACTGTACTTCACAAACCTGCAGAGTTATAAATGACAGCTATCCTCCAAAAATATATTGAAGTAAGCCTGCGAAGGGGACTTGAAAGCGGGGCTGAATTTCAGGAAAACGATTGCAGGGGGTAGACTGGAATTGCCCTGAAAGCATAGGAAAAGAGGCACAACGTCGACAATGATGCACTTGGCCAAAAAGGGCGTATGCGTTTTTTCCTGAATATATTCAGGAAAAAACGCATACGCCCTTTTTGGCCAACCAAGCAAGCCTGTAAAGGAAATCTGCACTACAATGAAATCTCACTGCCCCCCCGGGCAAAAGGGCCATCTGAAAAAAGTGTAAAATCCAGAAAGGTAGGACAGGATATGGAGAACAGGGAGCCTTGTTATGCTGATTGGCAGGATGTAAATTGCCAGCAGCCACCCTGGAGAAGTGTATGGTGTTTCCTGAAACACGTAAGAAACAAAGCAACACAGCCTATGGCACTTCCACTTATGGTCCTATAGCTTACGGAAATTAAAATCAAAAACAGACAGCCACCCCAATATTTGGGACGGCTGTGTTCACAAGAAGCTCGTCTACAGTATCAGGTAAATATCCCAGAAAGCAAAAAATGGATAAAGAAGTTGTGGCACGTACGTGCAATGCAATATCACTCAGCAATGAAATCTGTGTCATCAGGCCCGTAGCGGCATAGTGAGTGGATGCAGGTACGGTGATTCTACGTGAACAACGTCACACAGAAAAAGAAACATCATAAGATATCACTAATACACGGAATGTAAACTTGACTACACATGAACTGAATTACAAAACAGAACAGGGTCTCAAATTTAGAAAACCAACTAGTGCTTGCTTATGGGGAAAGGTGCCTTGGGGTGCTGCATAAAACCAGAGACTGAAATTAGCACAGATAACATTCCATCAGCCAAATATGTAATAGACAAGACCTACTCCTTGCTCAAAGAAATGGACTCAACACCACATATTCAAGGCCTAGGAATATACCTGACTAGGAAGAATCTTAAAACCCATGGATATACATGTCTCCATAAGAGAATCAAGCGTGTGTACAGCGGCGGAAATGCAGCAGTGAAAATCCGATAAATCCGATTATCAAAATAAATTTCGAAAACAAAACACAAAGACAGTGAAATAGAGAGCAATTCTTAAATAATTCACTCAGGGCATGTGATGCAACCGGGATTGACCACATCTACACCCAGAGCTGGTTGAGACATAAGGCTGGACACTTCAGGCTGATAGCATTGGTGAGTTTCGGTGAGCAAATGCAGACCCTTTGCAGTCATACTGCATGGTACCCATTCCATGGGTCCCAACTCTCCAGGTTCAAGGCATTCTTCCTCCAGCTAAAACATGCATGGGAAACCCAGAGTATCGTCCACCGTGTGATTGGGAAACGATTCAAAATGCATCTCAGTTTTCGTTTCCTGGTCCTCGGGTTCACCATTCCAGATGCTTTACTAACACTCTCCCCGCTTGGAGAGTCAGTGCCTTTAACCTCCTGTTTCGCACAGCTTGCAATTTCTGTGCAAGATGAACAGGAATAGGGAGAACCAATGAGAGACTAGCTGTAGGTGTCTGCACGGGCAAATGTAACGCTCATTGCCCACCAGGAAGAGGAATTAAACAAAGGCTCAGTGTGCCCTGCTGGAAACAGATTAGGGCCTGAAGCAATCCTGCGGTTTTGTGCCCAGCTCACAAGAAAGCGAGTTGAAGAACGGAGCTCAGGGGCACTGTACTTCACAAACCTGCAGAGTTATAAATGACAGCTATCCTCCAAAAATATATTGAAGTAAGCCTGCGAAGGGAACTTGAAAGCGGGGCTGAATTTCAGGAAAACGATTGCAGGGGGTAGACAGGAATTGCCCTGAAAGCATAGGAAAAGAGGCACAACGTCGACAATGATGCACTTGGCCAAAAAGTGCGTATGCGTTTTTTCCTGAATATATTCAGGAAAAAACGCATACGCCCTTTTTGGCCAACCAAGCAAGCCTGTAAAGGAAATCTGCACTACAATGAAATCTCACTGCCCCCCCGGGCAAAAGGGCCATCTGAAAAAAGTGTAAAATCCAGAAAGGTAGGACAGGATATGGAGAACAGGGAGCCTTGTTATGCTAATTGGCAGGATGGAAATTGCCAGCAGCCACCCTGGAGAAGTGTATGGTGTTTCCTGAAACACGTAAGAAACAAAGCAAAACAGCCTATGGCACTTCCACTTATGGTCCTATAGCTTACGGAAATTAAAATCAAAAACAGACAGCCACCCCAATATTTGGGACGGCTGTGTTCACAAGTAGCTCGTCTACAGTATCAGGTAAATATCCCAGAAAGCAAAAAATGGATAAAGAAGTTGTGGCACGTACGTACAATGCAATATCACTCAGCAATGAAATCTGTGTCATCAGGCCCGTAGCGGCATAGTGAGTGGATGCAGGTACGGTGATTCTACGTGAACTACGTCACACAGAAAAAGAAACATCATAAGATATCACTAATGCACGGAATGTAAACTTGACTACACATGAACTGAATTACAAAAAAGAACAGGGTCTCAAATTTAGAAAACCAACTAGTGCTTGCTTATGGGGAAAGGTGCGTTGGGGTGCTGCATAAAACCAGAGACTGAAATTAGCACAGATAACTTTCCATAAGCCAAATATGTAATAGACAAGACCTACTCCTTGCTCAACGAAATGGACCCAACACCACATATTCAACGCCTAGGAATATACCTGACTAGGAAGAATCTTAAAACCCATGGATATATATGTCTCCGTAAGAGAATCAAGCGTGTGTACAGCGGCCAAAACGCAGCAGTGAAAATCCGATAAATCCCATTATCAAAATAAATTTCGAAAACAAAACACAAAGACAGTGAAATAGAGAGCAATTCTTAAATAATTCACTCAGGGCATGTGATGCAACCGGGATTGACCACATCTACACCCAGAGCTGGTTGAGACATAAGGCTGGTCACTTCAGGCTGATAGCATTGGTGAGTTTCGGTGAGCAAATGCAGACCCTTTGAAGTCATACTGCATGGTACCCATTCCATGGATCCCAACTCTCCAGGTTCAAGGGATTCTTCCTCCAGCTAAAACATGCATGGGAAACCCAGAGTATCGTCCACCGTCTGATTGGGAAATGATTTAAAATGCATCTCAGTTTTCGTATCCTGGTCCTCGGGTTCAACATTCCAGATGCTTTACTATCACTCTCCCCGCTTGGAGAGTCAGTGCCTTTAACCTCCTGTTTCGCACAGCTTGCAATTTCTGTGCAAGATGAACAGGAATAGGGAGAACCAATGAGAGACTAGCTGTAGGTGTCTGCACGGGCAAATGTAACGCTCATTGCCCACCAGGAAGAGGAATTAAACAAAGGCTCAGTGTGCCCTGCTGGAAACAGATTAGGGCCTGAAGCAATCCTGCGGTTTTGTGCCCAGCTCACAAGAAAGCGAGTTGAAGAAAGGAGCTCAGGGGCACTGTACTTCACAAACCTGCAGAGTTATAAATGACAGCTATCCTCCAAAAATATATTGAAGTAAGCCTGCGAAGGGGACTTGAAAGCGGGGCTGAATTTCAGGAAAACGATTGAAGGGGGTAGACTGGAATTGCCCTGAAAGCATAGGAAAAGAGGCAGAACGTCCACAATGATGCACTTGGCCAAAAAGGGCGTATGCGTTTTTTCCTGAATATATTCAGGAAAAAACGCATACGCCCTTTTTGGCCAACCAAGCAAGCCTGTAAAGGAAATCTGCACTACAATGAAATCTCACTGCCCCCCCGGGCAAAAGGGCCATCTGAAAAAAGTGTAAAATCCAGAAAGGTAGGACAGGATATGGAGAACAGGGAGCCTTGTTATGCTGATTGGCAGGATGTAAATTGCCAGCAGCCACCCTGGAGAAGTGTATGGTGTTTCCTGAAACACGTAAGAAACAAAGCAACACAGCCTATGGCACTTCCACTTATGGTCCTATAGCTTACGGAAATTAAAATCAAAAACAGACAGCCACCCCAATATTTTGGACGACTGTGTTCACAAGAAGCTCGTCTACAGTATCAGGTAAATATCCCAGAAAGCAAAAAATGGATAAAGAAGTTGTGGCACGTACGTGCAATGCAATATCACTCAGCAATGAAATCTGTGTCATCAGGCCCGTAGCGGCATAGTAAGTGGATGCAGGTACGGTGATTATACGTGAACTACATCACACAGAAAAAGAAACATCATAAGATATCACTAATACACGGAATGTAAACTTGACTACACATGAACTGAATTACAAAAAAGAACAGTGTCTCAAATTTAGAAAACCAACTAGTGCTTGCTTATGGGGAAAGGTGCGTTGGGGTGCTGCATAAAACCAGAGACTGAAATTAGCACAGATAACTTTCCATAAGCCAAATATGTAATAGACAAGACCTACTCCTTGCTCAACGAAATGGACCCAACACCACATATTCAACGCCTAGGAATATACCTGACTAGGAAGAATCTTAAAACCCATGGATATATATGTCTCCGTAAGAGAATCAAGCGTGTGTACAGCGGCCGAAACGCAGCAGTTAAAATCCGATAAATCCCATTATCAAAATAAATTTCGAAAACAAAACACAAAGACAGTGAAATAGAGAGCAATTCTTAAATAATTCACTCAGGGCATGTGATGCAACCGGGATTGACCACATCTACACCCAGAGCTGGTTGAGACATAAGGCTGGACACTTCAGGCTGATAACATTGGTGAGTTTCGGTGAGCAAATGCAGACCCTTTGAAGTCATACTGCATGGTACCCATTCCATGGGTCCCAACTCTCCAGGTTCAAGGGATTCTTCCTCCAGGTAACACATGCATGGGAAACCCAGAGTATCGTCCACCGTGTGATTGGGAAATGATTTAAAATGCATCTCAGTTTTCGTATCCTGGTCCTCGGGTTCACCATTCCAGATGCTTTACTATCACTCTCCCCGCTTGGAGAGTCAGTGCCTTTAACCTCCTGTTTCGCACAGCTTGCAATTTCTGTGCAAGATGAACAGGAATAGGGAGAACCAATGTGAGACTAGCTGTAGGTGTCTGCACGGGCAAATGTAATGCTCATTGCCCACCAGGAAGAGGAATTAAACAAAGGCTCACTGTGCCCTGCTGGAAACAGATTAGGGCCTGAAGCAATCCTGCGGTTTTGTGCCCAGCTCACAAGAAAGCGAGTTGAAGAAAGGAGCTCAGGGCCACTGTACTTCACAAATCTGCAGAGTTATAAATGACAGCTATCCTCCAAAAATATATTGAAGTAAGCCTGCGAAGGGGACTTGAAAGCGGGGCTGAATTTCAGGAAAACGATTGCAGGGGGTAGACTGGAATTGCCCTGAAAGCATAGGAAAAGGGGCACAACGCCGACAATGATGCACTTGGCCAAAAAGGGCGTATGCGTTTTTTCCTGAATATATTCAGGAAAAAATGCATACGCCCTTTTTGGCCAACCAAGCAAGCCTGTAAAGGAAATATGCACTACAATGAAATCTCACTGCCCCCCCGGGCAAAAGGGCCATCTGAAAAAAGTGTAAAATCCAGAAATGTAGGACAGGATATGGAGAACAGGGAGCCTTGTTATGCTGATTGGCAGGATGTAAATTGCCAGCAGCCACCCTGGAGAAGTGTATGGTGTTTCCTGAAACACGTAAGAAACAAAGCAACACAGCCTATGGCACTTCCACTTATGGTCCTATAGCTTACGGAAATTAAAATCAAAAACAGACAGCCACCCCAATATTTTGGACGGCTGTGTTCACAAGAAGCTCGTCTACAGTATCAGGTAAATATCCCAGAAAGCAAAAAATGGATAAAGAAGTTGTGGCACGTACGTGCAATGCAATATCACTCAGCAATGAAATCTGTGTCATCAGGCCCGTAGCCGCATAGTAAGTGGATGCAGGTACGGTGATTCTACGTGAACTACGTCACACAGAAAAAGAAACATCATAAGATATCACTAATACACGGAATGTAAACTTGACTACACATGAACTGAATTACAAAACAGAACAGGATCTCAAATTTAGAAAACCAACTAGTGCTTGCTTATGGGGAAAGGTGCGTTGGGGTGCTGCATAAAACCAGAGACTGAAATTAGCACAGATAACATTCCATAAGCCAAATATGTAATAGACAAAACCTACTCCTTGCTCAACGAAATGGACTCAACACCACATATTCAACGCCTAGGAATATACCTGACTAGGAAGAATCTTAAAACCCATGGATATATATGCCTCCGTAAGAGAATCAAGCGTGTGTACAGCGGCGGAAATGCAGCAGTGAAAATCCGATAAATCCCATTATCAAAATAAATTTCGAAAACAAAACACAAAGACAGTGAAATAGAGAGCAATTCTTAAATAATTCACTCAGGGCATGTGATGCAACCGGGATTGACCACATCTACACCCAGAGCTGGTTGAGACATAAGCCTGGACACTTCAGGCTGATACCATTGGTGAGTTTCGGTGAGCAAATGCAGACCCTTTGAAGTCATACTGCATGGTACCCATTCCATGGGTCCCAACTCTCCAGGTTCAAGACATTCTTCCTCCAGCTAAAACATGCATGGGAAACCCAGAGTATCGTCCACCGTGTGATTGGGAAACGATTTAAAATGCATCTCAGTTTTCGTATCCTGGTCCTCGGGTTCACCATTCCAGATGCTTTACTAACACTCTCCCCGCTTGGAGAGTCAGTGCCTTTAACCTCCTGTTTGGCACAGCTTGCCATTTCTGTGCAAGATGAACAGGAATAGGGAGAACCAATGAGAGACTAGCTGTAGGTGTCTGCACGGGCAAATGTAACGCTCATTGCCCACCAGGAAGAGGAATTAAACAAAGGCTCAGTGTGCCCTGCTGGAAACAGATTAGGGCCTGAAGCAATCCTGCGGTTTTGTGCCCAGCTCACAAGAAAGCGAGTTGAAGAACGGAGCTCAGGGGCACTGTACTTCACAAACCTGCAGAGTTATAAATGACAGCTATCCTCCAAAAATATATTGAAGTAAGCCTGCGAAGGGAACTTGAAAGCGGGGCTGAATTTCAGGAAAACGATTGCAGGGGGTAGACAGGAATTGCCCTGAAAGCATAGGAAAAGAGGCACAACATCGACAATGATGCACTTGGCCAAAAAGGGCGTATGCGTTTTTTCCTGAATATATTCAGGAAAAAACGCATACGCCCTTTTTGGCCAACCAAGCAAGCCTGTAAAGGAAATCTGCACTACAATGAAATCTCACTGCCCCCCCGGGCAAAAGGGCCATCTGAAAAAAGTGTAAAATCCAGAAAGGTAGGACAGGATATGGAGAACAGGGAGCCTTGTTATGCTGATTGGCAGGATGTAAATTGCCAGCAGCCACCCTGGAGAAGTGTATGGTGTTTCCTGAAACACGTAAGAAACAAAGCAACACAGCCTATGGCACTTCCACTTATGGTCCTATAGCTTACGGAAATTAAAATCAAAAACAGACAGCCACCCCAATATTTTGGACGACTGTGTTCACAAGAAGCTCGTCTACAGTATCAGGTAAATATCCCAGAAAGCAAAAAATGGATAAAGAAGTTGTGGCACGTACGTGCAATGCAATATCACTCAGCAATGAAATCTGTGTCATCAGGCCCGTAGCGGCATAGTAAGTGGATGCAGGTACGGTGATTATACGTGAACTACGTCACACAGAAAAAGAAACATCATAAGATATCACTAATACACGGAATGTAAACTTGACTACACATGAACTGAATTACAAAAAAGAACAGTGTCTCAAATTTAGAAAACCAACTAGTGCTTGCTTATGGGGAAAGGTGCGTTGGGGTGCTGCATAAAACCAGAGACTGAAATTAGCACAGATAACTTTCCATAAGCCAAATATGTAATAGACAAGACCTACTCCTTGCTCAACGAAATGGACCCAACACCACATATTCAACGCCTAGGAATATACCTGACTAGGAAGAATCTTAAAACCCATGGATATATATGTCTCCGTAAGAGAATCAAGCGTGTGTACAGCGGCCGAAACGCAGCAGTTAAAATCCGATAAATCCCATTATCAAAATAAATTTCGAAAACAAAACACAAAGACAGTGAAATAGAGAGCAATTCTTAAATAATTCACTCAGGGCATGTGATGCAACCGGGATTGACCACATCTACACCCAGAGCTGGTTGAGACATAAGGCTGGACACTTCAGGCTGATAGCATTGGTGAGTTTCGGTGAGCAAATGCAGACCCTTTGAAGTCATACTGCATGGTACCCATTCCATGGGTCCCAACTCTCCAGGTTCAAGGGATTCTTCCTCCAGGTAACACATGCATGGGAAACCCAGAGTATCGTCCACCGTGTGATTGGGAAATGATTTAAAATGCATCTCAGTTTTCGTATCCTGGTCCTCGGGTTCACCATTCCAGATGCTTTACTATCACTCTCCCCGCTTGGAGAGTCAGTGCCTTTAACCTCCTGTTTCGCACAGCTTGCAATTTCTGTGCAAGATGAACAGGAATAGGGAGAACCAATGTGAGACTAGCTGTAGGTGTCTGCACGGGCAAATGTAATGCTCATTGCCCACCAGGAAGAGGAATTAAACAAAGGCTCACTGTGCCCTGCTGGAAACAGATTAGGGCCTGAAGCAATCCTGCGGTTTTGTGCCCAGCTCACAAGAAAGCGAGTTGAAGAAAGGAGCTCAGGGCCACTGTACTTCACAAATCTGCAGAGTTATAAATGACAGCTATCCTCCAAAAATATATTGAAGTAAGCCTGCGAAGGGGACTTGAAAGCGGGGCTGAATTTCAGGAAAACGATTGCAGGGGGTAGACTGGAATTGCCCTGAAAGCATAGGAAAAGGGGCACAACGCCGACAATGATGCACTTGGCCAAAAAGGGCGTATGCGTTTTTTCCTGAATATATTCAGGAAAAAATGCATACGCCCTTTTTGGCCAACCAAGCAAGCCTGTAAAGGAAATATGCACTACAATGAAATCTCACTGCCCCCCCGGGCAAAAGGGCCATCTGAAAAAAGTGTAAAATCCAGAAATGTAGGACAGGATATGGAGAACAGGGAGCCTTGTTATGCTGATTGGCAGGATGTAAATTGCCAGCAGCCACCCTGGAGAAGTGTATGGTGTTTCCTGAAACACGTAAGAAACAAAGCAACACAGCCTATGGCACTTCCACTTATGGTCCTATAGCTTAGGGAAATTAAAATCAAAAACAGACAGCCACCCCAATGTTTGGGACGGCTGTATTCCCAAGAAGCTCGTCTACAGTACCAGGTAAATATCCCAGAAAGCAAAAAATGGATAAAGAAGTTGTGGCACGTACGTGCAATGCAATATCACTCAGCAATGAAATCTGTGTCATCAGGCCCGTAGCGGCATAGTAAGTGGATGCAGGTACGGTGATTCTACGTGAACTACGTCACACAGAAAAAGAAACATCATAAGATATCACTAATACACGGAATGTAAACTTGACTACACATGAACTGAATTACAAAACAGAACAGGATCTCAAATTTAGAAAACCAACTAGTGCTTGCTTATGGGGAAAGGTGCGTTGGGGTGCTGCATAAAACCAGAGACTGAAATTAGCACAGATAACATTCCATAAGCCAAATATGTAATAGACAAAACCTACTCCTTGCTCAACGAAATGGACTCAACACCACATATTCAACGCCTAGGAATATACCTGACTACGAAGAATCTTAAAACCCATGGATATATATGCCTCCGTAAGAGAATCAAGCGTGTGTACAGCGGCGGAAATGCAGCAGTGAAAATCCGATAAATCCCATTATCAAAATAAATTTCGAAAACAAAACACAAAGACAGTGAAATAGAGAGCAATTCTTAAATAATTCACTCAGGGCATGTGATGCAACCGGGATTGACCACATCTACACCCAGAGCTGGTTGAGACATAAGGCTGGACACTTCTGGCTGATAGCACTGGTGAGTTTCGGTGAGCAAATGCAGACCCTTTGAAGTCATACTGCATGGTACCCATTCCATGGGTCCCAACTCTCCAGGTTCAAGGCATTCTTCCTCCAGCTAAAACATGCATGGGAAACCCAGAGTATCGTCCACCGTGTGATTGGGAAACGATTTAAAATGCATCTCAGTTTTCGTACCCTGGTCCTCGGGTTCACCATTCCAGATGCTTTACTAACACTCTCCCCGCTTGGAGAGTCAGTGCCTTTAACCTCCTGTTTGGCACAGCTTGCCATTTCTGTGCAAGATGAACAGGAATAGGGAGAACCAATGAGAGACTAGCTGTAGGTGTCTGCACGGGCAAATGTAACGCTCATTGCCCACCAGGAAGAGGAATTAAACAAAGGCTCAGTGTGCCCTGCTGGAAACAGATTAAGGCCTGAAGCAATCCTGCGGTTTTGTGCCCAGCTCACAAGAAAGCGAGTTGAAGAAAGGAGCTCAGGGGCACTGTACTTCACAAACCTGCAGAGTTATAAATGACAGCTATCCTCCAAAAATATATTGAAGTAAGCCTGCGAAGGGGACTTGAAAGCGGGGCTGAATTTCAGGAAAACGATTGCAGGGGTAGACTGGAATTGCCCTGAAAGCATAGGAAAAGAGGCACAACGTCGACAATGATGCACTTGGCCAAAAAGGGCGTATGCGTTTTTTCCTGAATATATTCAGGAAAAAACGCATACGCCCTTTTTGGCCAACCAAGCAAGCCTGTAAAGGAAATCTGCACTACAATGAAGTCTCACTGCCCCCGGGGCAAAAGGGCCATCTGAAAAAAGTGTAAAATCCAGAAAGGTAGGACAGGATATGGAGAACAGGGAGCCTTGTTTTGCTGATTGGCAGGATGTAAGTTGCCAGCAGCCACCCTGGAGAAGTGTATGGTGTTTCCTGAAACACGTAAGAAACAAAGCAACACACCCTATGGCACTTCCACTTATGGTCCTATAGCTTACGGAAATTAAAATCAAAAACAGACAGCCACCCCAATATTTGGGACGGCTGTGTTCACAAGAAGCTCGTCTACAGTATCAGGTAAATATCCCAGAAAGCAAAAAATGGATAAAGAAGTTGTGGCACGTACGTACAATGCAATATCACTCAGCAATGAAATCTGTGTCATCAGGCCCGTAGCGGCATAGTGAGTGGATGCAGGTACGGTGATTCTACGTGAACTACGTCACACAGAAAAAGAAACATCATAAGATATCACTAATACACGGAATGTAAACTTGACTACACATAAACTGAATTACAAAACAGAACAGGGTCTCAAATTTAGAAAACCAACTAGTGCTTGCTTATGGGGAAAGGTGCCTTGGGGTGCTGCATAAAACCAGAGACTGAAATTAGCACAGATAACTTTCCATAAGCCAAATATGTAATAGACAAGACCTACTCCTTGCTCAACGAAATGGACCCAACACCACATATTCAACGCCTAGGAATATACCTGACTAGGAAGAATCTTAAAACCCATGGATATATATGTCTCCGTAAGAGAATCAAGCATGTGTACAGCGGTGGAAATGCAGCAGTGAAAATCCGATAAATCCCATTATCAAAATAAATTTCGAAAACAAAACACAAAGACAGTGAAATAGAGAGCATTTCTTAAATAATTCCCTCAGGACATGTGATGCAACCGGGATTGACCACATCTACACCCAGAGCTGGTTGAGACATAAGCCTGGACACTTCAGGCTGATAGCACTGGTGAGTTTCGGTGAGCAAATGCAGACCCTTTGAAGTCATACTGCATGGTACCCATTCCATGGGTCCCAACTCTCCAGGTTCAAGGCATTCTTCCTCCAGTTAAAACATGCATGGGAAACCCAGAGTATCGTCCACTGTGTGATTGGGAAACGATTTAAAATGCATCTCAGTTTTCGTATCCTGGTCCTCGGGTTCACCATTCCAGATGCTTTACTAACACTCTCCCCGCTTGGAGAGTCAGTGCCTTTAACCTCCTGTTTGGCACAGCTTGCCATTTCTGTGCAAGATGAACAGGAATAGGGAGAACCAATGAGAGACTAGCTGTAGGTGTCTGCACGGGCAAATGTAACGCTCATTGCCCACCAGGAAGAGGAATTAAACAAAGGCTCAGTGTGCCCTGCTGGAAACAGATTAGGGCCTGAAGCAATCCTGCGGTTTTGTGCCCAGCTCACAAGAAAGCGGGTTGAAGAAAGGAGCTCAGGGGCACTGTACTTCACAAACCTGCAGAGTTATAAATGACAGCTATCCTCCAAAAATATATTGAAGTAAGCCTGCGAAGGGGACTTGAAAGCGGGGCTGAATTTCGGGAAAACGATTGCAGGGGGTAGACTGGAATTGCCCTGAAAGCATAGGAAAAGAGGCAGAACGTCGACAATGATGCACTTGTCCAAAAAGGGCGTATGCGTTTTTTCCTGAATATATTCAGGAAAAAACGCATATGCCCTTTTTGGCCAACCAAGCAAGCCTGTAAAGGAAATCTGCACTACAATGAAATCTCACTGCCCCCCCGGGCAAAAGGGCCATCTGAAAAAAGTGTAAAATCCAGAAAGGTAGGACAGGATATGGAGAACAGGGAGCCTTGTTATGCTGATTGGCAGGATGTAAATTGCCAGCAGCCACCCTGGAGAAGTGTATGGTGTTTCCTGAAACACGTAAGAAACAAAGCAACACAGCCTTTGGCACTTCCACTTATGGTCCTATAGCTTATGGAAATTAAAATCAAAAACAGGCAGCCACCCCAATATTTGGGACGGCTGTGTTCACAAGAAGCTCGTCTACAGTATCAGGTAAATATCCCAGAAAGCAAAAAATGGATAAAGAAGTTGTGGCACGTACATGCAATGCAGTATCACTCAGCAATGAAATCTGTGTCGTCAGGCCCGTAGCGGCATAGTAAGTGGATGCAGGTACGGTGATTCTACGTGAACTACGTCACACAGAAAAAGAAACATCATAAGATATCACTAATACACGGAATGTAAACTTGACTACACATGAACTGAATTACAAAACAGAACAGGGTCTCAAATTTAGAAAACCAACTAGTGCTTGCTTATGGGGAAAGGTGCCTTGGGGTGCCGCATAAAACCAGAGACTGAAATTAGCACAGATAACATTCCATAAGCCAAATATGTAATAGACAAGTCCTACTCCTTGCTCAACGAAATGGACTCAACACCACATATTCAACGCCTAGGAATATACCTGACTAGGAAGAATCTTAAAACCCATGGATATATATGTCTCCGGAAGAGAATCAAGCATGTGTACAGCGGTGGAAATGCAGCAGTGAAAATCCGATAAATGCCATTATCAAAATAAATTTCGAAAACAAAACACAAAGACAGTGAAATAGAGAGCAATTCTTAAATAATTCACTCAGGGCATGTGATGCAACCGGGATTGACCACATATACACCCAGAGCTGGTTGAGACATAAGGCTGGACACTTCAGGCTGATAGCACTGGTGAGTTTCGGTGAGCAAATGCAGACCCTTTGAAGTCATACTGCATGGTACCCATTCCATGGGTCCCAACTCTCCAGGTTCAAGGCATTCTTCCTCCAGCTAAAACATGCATGGGAAACCCAGAGTATCGTCCACCGTGTGATTGGGAAACGATTTAAAATGCATCTCAGTTTTCGTATCCTGGTCCTCGGGTTCACCATTCCAGATGCTTTACTAACACTCTCCCCGCTTGGAGAGTCAGTGCCTTTAACCTCCTGTTTGGCACAGCTTGCCATTTCTGTGCAAGATGAACAGGAATAGGGAGAACCAATGAGAGACTAGCTGTAGGTGTCTGCACGGGCAAATGTAACGTTCATTGCCCACCAGGAAGAGGAATTAAACAAAGGCTCAGTGTGCCCTGCTGGAAACAGATTAGGGCCTGAAGCAATCCTGCGATTTTGTGCCCAGCTCACAAGAAAGCGAGTTGAAGAAAGGAGCTCAGGGGCACTGTACTTCACAAACCTGCAGAGTTATAAATGACAGCTATCCTCCAAAAATATATTGAAGTAAGCCTGCGAAGGGGACTTGAAAGCGGGGCTGAATTTCAGGAAAACGATTGCAGGGGTAGACTGGAATTGCCCTGAAAGCATAGGAAAAGAGGCACAACGTCGACAATGATGCACTTGGCCAAAAAGGGCGTATGCGTTTTTTCCTGAATATATTCAGGAAAAAACGCATACGCCCTTTTTGGCCAACCAAGCAAGCCTGTAAAGGAAATCTGCACTACAATGAAGTCTCACTGCCCCCAGGCAAAAGGGCCATCTGAAAAAAGTGTAAAATCCAGAAAGGTAGGACAGGATATGGAGAACAGGGAGCCTTGTTATGCTGATTGGCAGGATGTAAGTTGCCAGCAGCCACCCTGGAGAAGTGTATGGTGTTTCCTGAAACACGTAAGAAACAAAGCAACACAGCCTATGGCACTTCCACTTATGGTCCTATAGCTTACGAAAATTAAAATCAAAAACAGACAGCCACCCCAATATTTGGGACGGCTGTGTTCACAAGAAGCTCGTCTACAGTATCAGGTAAATATCCCAGAAAGCAAAAAATGGATAAAGAAGTTGTGGCACGTACGTACAATGCAATATCACTCAGCAATGAAATCTGTGTCATCAGGCCCATAGCGGCATAGTGAGTGGATGCAGGTACGGTGATTCTAAGTGAACTACGTCACACAGAAAAAGAAACATCATAAGATATCACTAATACACGGAATGAAAACTTGACTACACATAAACTGAATTACAAAACAGAACAGGGTCTCAAATTTAGAAAACCAACTAGTGCTTGCTTATGGGGAAAGGTGCCTTGGGGTGCTGCATAAAACCAGAGACTGAAATTAGCACAGATAACTTTCCATAAGCCAAATATGTAATAGACAAGACCTACTCCTTGCTCAACGAAATGGACCCAACACCACATATTCAACGCCTAGGAATATACCTGACTAGGAAGAATCTTAAAACCCATGGATATATATGTCTCCGTAAGAGAATCAAGCATGTGTACAGCGGTGGAAATGCAGCAGTGAAAATCCGATAAATCCCATTATCAAAATAAATTTCGAAAACAAAACACAAAGACAGTGAAATAGAGAGCAATTCTTAAATAATTCCCTCAGGGCATGTGATGCAACCGGGATTGACCACATCTACACCCAGAGCTGGTTGAGACATAAGGCTGGACACTTCAGGCTGATAGCATTGGTGAGTTTAGGTGAGCAAATGCAGACCCTTTGAAGTCATACTGCATGGTACCCATTCCATGGGTCCCAACTCTCCAGGTTCAAGGCATTCTTCCTCCAGCTAAAACATGCATGGGAAACCCAGAGTATCGTCCACCGTGTGATTGGGAAACGATTTAAAATGCATCTCAGTTTTCGTACCCTGGTCCTCGGGTACACCATTCCAGATGCTTTACTAACACTCTCCCCGCTTGGAGAGTCAGTGCCTTTAACCTCCTGTTTGGCACAGCTTGCCATTTCTGTGCAAGATGAACAGGAATAGGGAGAACCAATGAGAGACTAGCTGTAGGTGTCTGCACGGGCAAATGTAACGCTCATTGCCCACCAGGAAGAGGAATTAAAGAAAGGCTCAGTGTGCCCTGCTGGAAACAGATTAGGGCCTGAAGCAATCCTGCGGTTTTGTGCCCAGCTCACAAGAAAGCGAGTTGAAGAAAGGAGCTCAGGGGCACTGTACTTCACAAACCTGCAGAGTTATAAATGACAGCTATCCTCCAAAAATATATTGAAGTAAGCCTGCAAAGGGGACTTGAAAGCGGGGCTGAATTTCAGGAAAACGATTGCAATGGGTAGACAGGAATTGCCCTGAAAGCATAGGAAAAGAGGCACAACGTCGACAATGATGCACTTGGCCAAAAAGGGCGTATGCGTTTTTTCCTGAATATATTCAGGAAAAAACGCATACGCCCTTTTTGGCCAACCAAGCAAGCCTGTAAAGGAAATCTGCACTACAATGAAATCTCACTGCCCCCCCCGGGCAAAAGGGCCATCTGAAAAAAGTGTAAAATCCAGAAAGGTAGGACAGGATATGGAGAACAGGGAGCCTTGTTATGCTGATTGGCAGGATGTAAATTGCCAGCAGCCACCCTGGAGAAGTGTATGGTGTTTCCTGAAACACATAAGAAACAAAGCAACACAGCCTTTGGCACTTCCACTTATGGTCCTATAGCTTACGGAAATTAAAATCAAAAACAGGCAGCCACCCCAATATTTGGGACGGCTGTGTTCACAAGAAGCTCGTCTACAGTATCAGGTAAATATCCCAGAAAGCAAAAAATGGATAAAGAAGTTGTGGCACGTACGTGCAATGCAATATCACTCAGCAATGAAATCTGTGTCATCAGGCCCGTAGCGGCATAGTAAGTGGATGCAGGTACGGTGATTCTACGTGAACTACGTCACACAGAAAAAGAAACATCATAAGATATCACTAATACACGGAATGTAAACTTGACTACACATGAACTGAATTACAAAACAGAACAGGGTCTCAAATTTAGAAAACCAACTAGTGCTTGCTTATGGGGAAAGGTGCCTTGGGGTGCTGCATAAAACCAGAGACTGAAATTAGCACAGATAACATTCCATAAGCCAAATATGTAATAGACAAGACCTACTCCTTGCTCAACGAAATGGACTCAACACCACATATTCAACGCCTAGGAATATACCTGACTAGGAAGAATCTTAAAACCCATGGATATATATGTCTCCGGAAGAGAATCAAGCATGTGTACAGCGGTGGAAATGCAGCAGTGAAAATCCGATAAATGCCATTATCAAAATAAATTTCGAAAACAAAACACAAAGACAGTGAAATAGAGAGCAATTCTTAAATAATTCACTCAGGGCATGTGATGCAACCGGGATTGACCACATCTACACCCAGAGCTGGTTGAGACATAAGGCTGGACACTTCAGGCTGATAGCACTGGTGAGTTTCGGTGAGCAAATGCAGACCCTTTGAAGTCATACTGCATGGTACCCATTCCATGGGTCCCAACTCTCCAGGTTCAAGGCATTCTTCCTCCAGCTAAAACATGCATGGGAAACCCAGAGTATCGTCCACCGTGTGATTGGGAAACGATTTAAAATGCATCTCAGTTTTCGTACCCTGGTCCTCGGGTACACCATTCCAGATGCTTTACTAACACTCTCCCCGCTTGGAGAGTCAGTGCCTTTAACCTCCTGTTTGGCACAGCTTGCCATTTCTGTGCAAGATGAACAGGAATAGGGAGAACCAATGAGAGACTAGCTGTAGGTGTCTGCACGGGCAAATGTAACGCTCATTGCCCACCAGGAAGAGGAATTAAACAAAGGCTCAGTGTGCCCTGCTGGAAACAGATTAGGGCCTGAAGCAATCCTGCGGTTTTGTGCCCAGCTCACAAGAAAGCGAGTTGAAGAAAGGAGCTCAGGGGCACTGTACTTCACAAACCTGCAGAGTTATAAATGACAGCTATCCTCCAAAAATATATTGAAGTAAGCCTGCAAAGGGGACTTGAAAGCGGGGCTGAATTTCAGGAAAACGATTGCAATGGGTAGACAGGAATTGCCCTGAAAGCATAGGAAAAGAGGCACAACGTCGACAATGATGCACTTGGCCAAAAAGGGCGTATGCGTTTTTTCCTGAATATATTCAGGAAAAAACGCATACGCCCTTTTTGGCCAACCAAGCAAGCCTGTAAAGGAAATCTGCACTACAATGAAATCTCACTGCCCCCCCCGGGCAAAAGGGCCATCTGAAAAAAGTGTAAAATCCAGAAAGGTAGGACAGGATATGGAGAACAGGTAGCCTTGTTATGCTGATTGGCAGGATATAAATTGCCAGCAGCCACCCTGGAGAAGTGTATGGTGTTTCCTGAAACACATAAGAAACAAAGCAACACAGCCTTTGGCACTTCCACTTATGGTCCTATAGCTTACGGAAATTAAAATCAAAAACAGGCAGCCACCCCAATATTTGGGACGGCTGTGTTCACAAGAAGCTCGTCTACAGTATCAGGTAAATATCCCAGAAAGCAAAAAATGGATAAAGAAGTTGTGGCACGTACGTGCAATGCAATATCACTCAGCAATGAAATCTGTGTCATCAGGCCCGTAGCGGCATAGTAAGTGGATGCAGGTACGGTGATTCTACGTGAACTACGTCACACAGAAAAAGAAACATCATAAGATATCACTAATACACGGAATGTAAACTTGACTACACATGAACTGAATTACAAAACAGAACAGGGTCTCAAATTTAGAAAACCAACTAGTGCTTGCTTATGGGGAAAGGTGCCTTGGGGTGCTGCATAAAACCAGAGACTGAAATTAGCACAGATAACATTCCATAAGCCAAATATGTAATAGACAAGACCTACTCCTTGCTCAACGAAATGGACTCAACACCACATATTCAACGCCTAGGAATATACCTGACTAGGAAGAATCTTAAAACCCATGGATATATATGTCTCCGGAAGAGAATCAAGCATGTGTACAGCGGTGGAAATGCAGCAGTGAAAATCCGATAAATGCCATTATCAAAATAAATTTCGAAAACAAAACACAAAGACAGTGAAATAGAGAGCAATTCTTAAATAATTCACTCAGGGCATGTGATGCAACCGGGATTGACCACATCTACACCCAGAGCTGGTTGAGACATAAGGCTGGACACTTCAGGCTGATAGCACTGGTGAGTTTCGGTGAGCAAATGCAGACCCTTTGAAGTCATACTGCATGGTACCCATTCCATGGGTCCCAACTCTCCAGGTTCAAGGCATTCTTCCTCCAGCTAAAACATGCATGGGAAACCCAGAGTATCGTCCACCGTGTGATTGGGAAACGATTTAAAATGCATCTCTGTTTTCGTATCCTGGTCCTCGGGTTCACCATTCCAGATGCTTTACTAACATTCTCCCCGCTTGGAGAGTCAGTGCCTTTAACCTCCTGTTTGGCACAGCTTGCCATTTCTGTGCAAGATGAACAGGAATAGGGAGAACCAATGAGAGACTAGCTGTAGGTGTCTGCACGGGCAAATGTAACGCTCATTGCCCACCAGGAAGAGGAATTAAACAAAGGCTCAGTGTGCCCTGCTGGAAACAGATTAGGGCCTGAAGCAATCCTGCGGTTTTGTGCCCAGCTCACAAGAAAGCGAGTTGAAGAAAGGAGCTCAGGGGCACTGTACTTCACAAACCTGCAGAGTTATAAATGACAGCTATCCTCCAAAAATATATTGAAGTAAGCCGGCGAAGGGGACTTGAAAGCGGGGCTGAATTTCAGGAAAACGATTGCAGGGGGTAGACTGGAATTGCCCTGAAAGCATAGGAAAAGAGGCACAACGTCGACAATGATGCACTTGGCCAAAAAGTGCGTATGGTTTTTTTCCTGAATATATTCAGGAAAAAACGCATACGCCATTTTTGGCCAACCAAGCAAGCCTGTAAAGGAAATCTGCACTACAATGAAATCTCACTGCCCCCCCGGGCAAAAGGGCCATCTGAAAAAAGTGTAAAATCCAGAAAGGTAGGACAGGATATGGAGAACAGGGAGCCTTGTTATGCTGATTGGCAGGATGTAAATTGCCAGCAGTCACCCTGGAGAAGTGTATGGTGTTTCCTGAAACACGTAAGAAACAAAGCAACACAGCCTATGGCACTTCCACTTATGGTCCTATAGCTTACGGAAATTAAAATCAAAAACAGACAGCCACCCCAATATTTGGGACGGCTGTGTTCACAAGAAGCTCGTCTACAGTATCAGGTAAATATCCCAGAAAGCAAAAAATGGATAAAGAAGTTGTGGCACGTACGTACAATGCAATATCACTCAGCAATGAAATCTGTGTCATCAGGCCCATAGCGGCATAGTGAGTGGATGCAGGTACGGTGATTCTACGTGAACTACGTCACACAGAAAAAGAAACATCATAAGATATCACTAATACACGGAATGTAAACTTGACTACACATGAACTGAATTACAAAAAAGAACAGGGTCTCAAATTTAGAAAACCGACCTGTGCTTGCCTATGGGGAAAGGTCCCTTGGGGTGCTGCATAAAACCAGAGACTGAAATTAGCACAGATAACTTTCCATAAGCCAAATATGTAATAGACAAGACCTACTCCTTGCTCAACGAAATGGACCCAACACCACATATTCAACGCCTAGGAATATACCTGACTAGGAAGAATCTTAAAACCCATGGATATATATGTCTCCGTAAGAGAATCAAGCGTGTGTACAGCGGCCGAAACGCAGCAGTGAAAATCCGATAAATCCCATTATCAAAATAAATTTCGAAAACAAAACACAAAGACAGTGAAATAGAGAGCAATTCTTAAATAATTCACTCAGGGCATGTGATGCAACCGGGATTGACCACATCTACACCCAGAGCTGGTTGAGACATAAGGCTGGACACTTCAGGCTGATAGCATTGGTGAGTTTCGGTGAGCAAATGCAGACCCTTTGAAGTCATACTGCATGGTACCCATTCCATGTGTCCCAACTCTCCAGGTTCAAGGGATTCTTCCTCTAGCTAAAACATGCATGGGAAACCCAGAGTATCGTCCACCGTGTGATTGGGAAATGATTTAAAATGCATCTCAGTTTTCGTTTCCTGGTCCTCGGGTTCAACATTCCAGATGCTTTACTAACAATCTCCCCGCTTGGAGAGTCAGTGCCTTTAACCTCCTGTTTCGCACAGCTTGCAATTTCTGTGCAAGATGAACAGGAATAGGGAGAACCAATGAGAGACTAGCTGTAGGTGTCTGCACGGGCAAATGTAACGCTCATTGCCCTCCAGGAAGAGGAATTAAACAAAGGCTCAGTGTGCCCTGCTGGAAACAGATTAGGGCCTGAAGCAATCCTGCGGTTTTGTGCCCAGCTCACAAGAAAGCGAGTTGAAGAAAGGAGCTCAGGGGCACTGTACTTCACAAACCTGCAGAGTTATAAATGACAGCTATCCTCCAAAAATATATTGAAGTAAGTCTGCGAAGGGGACTAGAAAGCGGGGCTGAATTTCAGGAAAACGATTGCAGGGGTAGACTGGAATTGCCCTGAAAGCATAGGAAAAGAGGCAGAACGTCGACAATGATGCACTTGGCCAAAAAGGGCGTATGCGTTTTTTCCTGAATATATTCAGGAAAAAACGCATACACCCTTTTTGGCCAACCAAGCAAGCCTGTAAAGGAAATCTGCACTACAATGAAATCTCACTGCCCCCCCGGATAAAAGGGCCATCTTAAAAAAGTGTAAAATCCAGAAAGGTAGGACAGGATATGGAGAACAGGGAGCCTTGTTATGCTGATTGGCAGGATGTAAATTGCCAGCAGCCACCCTGGAGAAGTGTATGGTGTTTCCTGAAACACGTAAGAAACAAAGCAACACAGCCTATGGCACTTCCACTTATGGTCCTATAGCTTACGGAAATTAAAATCAAAAACAGACAGCCACCCCAATATTTGGGATGGCTGTGTTCACAAGAAGCTCGTCTACAGTATCAGGTAAATATCCCAGAAAGCAAAAAATGGATAAAGAAGTTGTGGCACGTACGTGCAATGCAATATCACTCAGCAATGAAATCTGTGTCATCAGGCCCGTAGCGGCATAGTAAGTGGATGCAGGTACGGTGATTCTACGTGAACTACGTCACACAGAAAAAGAAACATCATAAGATATCACTAATACACGGAATGTAAACTTGACTACACATGAACTGAATTACAAAACAGAACAGGGTCTCAAATTTAGAAAACCAACTAGTGCTTGCTTATGGGGAAAGGTGCGTTGGGGTGCTGCATAAAACCAGAGACTGAAATTAGCACAGATAACATTCCATAAGCCAAATATGTAATAGACAAGACCTACTCCTTGCTCAACGAAATGGACTCAGAACCACATATTCAACGCCTAGGAATATACCTGACTACGAAGAATCTTAAAACCCATGGATATATATGTCTCCGTAAGAGAATCAAGCGTGTGTACAGCGGCAGAAATGCAGCAGTGAAAATCCGACAAATCCCATTATCGAAATAAATTTCGAAAACAAAACACAAAGACAGTGAAATAGAGAGCAATTCTTAAATAATTCACTCAGGGCATGTGATGCAACCGGGATTGACCACATCTACACCCAGAGCTGGTTGAGACATAAGGCTGGACACTTCAGGCTGATAGCACTGGTGAGTTTCGGTGAGCAAATGCAGTCCGTTTGAAGTCATACTGCATGGTACCCATTCCATGGGTCCCAACTCTCCAGGTTCAAGGCATTCTTCCTCCAGCTAAAACATGCATGGGAAACCCAGAGTATCGTCCACCGTGTGATTGGGAAACGATTTAAAATGCATCTCAGTTTTCGTATCCTGGTCCTCGGGTTCACCATTCCAGATGCTTTACTAACACTCTCCCCGCTTGGAGAGTCAGTGCCTTTAACCTCCTGTTTGGCACAGTTTGCCATTTCTGTGCAAGATGAACAGGAATAGGGAGAACCAATGAGGGACTAGCTATAGGTGTCTGCACGGGCAAATGTAACGCTCATTGCCCACCAGGAAGAGGAATTAAACAAAGACTCAGTGTGCCCTGCTGGAAACAGATTAGGGCCTGAAGCAATCCTGCGGTTTTGTGCCCAGCTCACAAGAAAGCGATTTGAAGAAAGGAGCTCAGGGGCACTGTAATTCACAAACCTGCAGAGTTATAATTGACAGCTATCCTCCAAAAATATATAGAAGTAAGCCTGCGAAGGGGACTTGAAAGCAGGGCAGAATTTCAGGAAAACAATTGCAGGGGGTAGACTGGAATTGCCCTGAAAGCATAGGAAAAGAGGCAGAACGTCGACAATGATGCACTTGGCCAAAAAGGGCATATGCGATTTTTCCTGAATATATTCAGGAAAAAACGCATACGCCCTTTTTGGCCAACCAAGCAAGCCTGTAAAGGAAATCTGCACTACAATGAAGTCTCACTGCCCCCCGGGCAAAAGGGCCATCTGAAAAAAGTGTAAAATCCAGAAAGGTAGGACAGGATATGGAGAACAGGGAGCCTTGTTATGCTGATTGGCAGGATGTAAATTGCCAGCAGCCACCCTGGAGAAATGTATGGTGTTTCCTGAAACACGTAAGAAACAAAGCAACACAGCCTATGGCACTTCCACTTATGGTCCTATAGCTTACGGAAATTAAAATCAAAAACAGACAGCCACCCCAATAGTTGGGACGGCTGTGTTCACAAGAAGCTCGTCTACAGTATCAGGTAAATATCCCAGAAAGCAAAAAATGGATAAAGAAGTTGTGGCACGTACGTACAATGCAATATCACTCAGCAATGAAATCTGTGTCATCAGGCCCGTAGCGGCATAGTGAGTGGATGCAGGTACGGTGATTCTACGTGAACTACGTCACACAGAAAAAGAAACATCATAAGATATCACTAATACACGGAATGTAAACTTGACTACACATGAACTGAATTACAAAACAGAACAGGGTCTCAAATTTAGAAAACCAACTAGTGCTTGCTTATGGGGAAAGGTGCGTTGGGGTGCTGCATAAAACCAGAGACTGAAATTAGCACAGATAACATTCCATAAGCCAAATATGTAATAGACAAGACCTACTCCTTGCTCAACGAAATGGACTCAACACCACATATTCAACGCCTAGGAATATACCTGACAAGGAAGAATCTTAAAACCCATGGAAATATATGTCTCCGTAAGAGAATCAAGCGTGTGTACAGCGGCCGATACGCAGCAGTGAAAATCCGATAAATCCCATTATCAAAATAAATTTCGAAAACAAAACACAAAGACAGTGAAATAGAGAGCGATTCTTAAATAATTCACTCAGGGCATGTGATGCAACCGGGATTGACCACATCTACACCCAGAGCTGGTTGAGACATAAGGCTGGACACTACAGGCTGATAGCATTTGTGAGTTTCGGTGAGCAAATGCAGACCCTTTGAAGTCCTACTGCATGGTACCTATTCCATGGGTCCCAACTCTTCAGGTTCAAGGGATTCTTCCTCCAGCTAAAACATGCATGGGAAACCCACAGTATGGTCCACCGTGTGATTGGGAAACGATTTAAAATGCATCTCAGTTTTCGTATCCTGGTCCTCGGGTTCACCATTCCAGATGCTTTACTAACACTCTCCCTGCTTGGGGAGTCAGTGCCTTTAACCTCCTGTTTGGCACAGCTTGCAATTTCTGTGCAAGATGAACAGGAATAGGGAGAAACAATGAGAGACTAGCTATAGGTGTCTGCACGGGCAAATGTAACGCTCATGTCCCACCAGGAAGAGGAATTAACCAAAGGCTCAGTGTGCCCTCCCGGAAACAGATTAGGGCCTGAAGCAATCCTGCGGTTTTGTGCCCAGCTCACAAGAAAGCGAGTTGAAGAAAGGAGCTCAGGGGCACTGTAATTCACAAACCTGCAGAGTTATAAATGACAGCTATCCTCCAAAAATATATTGAAGTAAGACTGCGAAGGGGAATTGAAAGCGGGGCAGAATTTCTGGAAAACGATTGCAGGGTGTAGACTGGAATTGCCCTGAAAGCATAGGAAAAGAGGCAGAACGTTGACAATGATGCACTTGGCCAAAAAGGGCGTATGCGTTTTTTCCTGAATATATTCAGGAAAAAACGCATACGCCCTTTTTGGCCAACCAAGCAAGCCTGTAAAGGAAATCTGCACTACAATGAAGTCTCACTGCCCCCCCCCCCCGGGCAAAAGGGCCATCTGAAAAAAGTGTAAAATCCAGAAATGTAGGACAGGATATGGAGAACAGGGAGCCTTTTTATGCTGATTGGCAGGATGTAAATTGCCGGCAGCCACCCTGGAGAAGTGTATGGTGTTTCCTGAAACACGTAAGAAACAAAGCAACACAGCCTATGGCACTTCCACTTATGGTCCTATAGCTTACGGAAATTAAAATCAAAAACAGACAGCCACCCCAATATTTGGGACGGCTGTGTTCACAAGAAGCTCGTCTACAGTATCAGGTAAATATCCCAGAAAGCAAAAAATGGATAAAGAAGTTGTGGCACGTACGTGCAATGCAATATCACTCAGCAATGAAATCTGTATCATCAGGCCCGTAGCGGCATAGTGAGTGGATGCAGGTACGGTGATTCTACGTGAACTACGTCACACAGAAAAAGAAACATCATAAGATATCACTAATACATGGAATGTAAACTTGACTACACATGAACTGAATTACAAAACAGAACAGGGTCTCAAATTTAGAAAACCAACTAGGGCTTGCTTATGGGGAAAGGAGCCTTGGGGTGCTGCATAAAACCAGAGTCTGAAATTAGCACAGATAACTTTCCATAAGCCAAATATGTAATAGACAAGACCTACTCCTTGCTCAACGAAATGGACCCAACACCACATATTCAATGCCTAGGAATATACCTGACTAGGAAGAATCTTAAAACCCATGGATATATATGTCTCCATAAGAGAATCAAACGTGTGTACAGCGGCCGAAACGCAGCAGTGAAAATCCGATAAATCCCATTATCAAAATAAATTTCGAAAACAAAACACAAAGACAGTGAAATAGAGAGCAATTCTTAAATAATTCACTCAGGGCATGTGATGCAACCGGGATTTACCACATCTACACCCAGAGCTGGTTGAGACATAAGGCTGGACACTTCAGGCTGATAGCATTTGTGAGTTTCGGTGAGCAAATGCAGACCCTTTGAAGTCATACTGCATGGTACCCATTCCATGGGTCCCAACTCTCCAGGTTCAAGGGATTCCTCCTCCATCTAAAACATGCATGGGAAACCCAGAGTATCGTCCACCGTGTGATTGGGAAACGATTTAAAATGCATCTCAGTTTTCGTATCCTGGTCCTCGGGTTCAACATTCCAGATGCTTTACTAACACTCTCCCTGCTTGGAGAGTCAGTGCCTTTAACCTCCTGTTTGGCACAGCTTGCAAATTCTGTGCAAGATGAACAGGAATAGGGAGAACCAATGAGAGACTAGCCGTAGGTGTCTGCACGGGCAAATGTAATGCTCATTGCCCACCAGGAAGAGGAATTAAACAAAGGCTCAGCGTGCCCTGCTGAAAACAGATTAGGGCCTGAAGCAATCCTGCGGTTTTGTGCCCAGCTCACAAGAAAACGAGTTGAAGAAAGGAGCTCTGGTGCACTGTAATTCACAAACCTGCAGAGTTATAAATGACAGCTATCCTCCAAAAATATATTGAAGTAAGCCTGCGAAGGGGACTTGAAAGCGGGGCAGAATTTCAGGAAAACGATTGCAGGGGTAGACTGGAATTGCCCTGAAAGCATAGGAAAAGAGGCACAACGTCGACAATGATGCACTTGGCCAAAAAGGGCGTATGCGTTTTTTCCTGAATATATTCAGGAAAAAAAGGATACGCCCTTTTTGGCCAACCAAGCAAGCCTGTAAAGGAAATCTGCACGACAACGAAGTCTCACTGCCCCCCGGGCAAAAGGGCCATCTGAAAAAAAGTGTAAAATCCAGAAAGATAGGACAGGATATGGAGAACAGGGAGCCTTGTTATGCTGATTGGCAGGATGTAAATTGCCGGCAGCCACCCTGGAGAAGTGTATGGTGTTTCCTGAAACACGTAAGAAACAAAGCAACACAGCCTATGGCACTTCCACTTATGGTCCTATAGCTTACGGAAATTAAAATCAAAAACAGACAGCCACCCCAATATTTGGGATGGCTGTGTTCATAAGAAGCTCGTCTACAGTATCAGGTAAATATCCCAGAGAGCAAACAATGGATAAAGAAGTTGTGGCACGTACGTACAATGCAATATCACTCAGCAATGAAATCTGTGTCATCAGGCCCGTAGCGGCATAGTGAGTGGATGCAGGTACGGTGTTTCTACGTGAACTACGTCACACAGAAAAAGAAAAATCATAAGATATCACTAATACACGGAATGTAAACTTGACTACACATGAACTGAATTACAAAACAGAACAGGGTCTCAAATTTAGAAAACCAACTACTGCTTGCTTATGGGGAAAGGTGCCTTGGGGTGCTGCATAAAACCAGAGACTGAAATTAGCACAGATAACTTTCCATAAGCCAAATATGTAATAGACAAGACCTACTCCTTGTTCAACGAAATGGACCCAACACCACATATTCAACGCCTAGGAATATACCTGACTAGGAAGAATCTTAAAACCCATGGTTATATATGTCTCCGTAAGAGAATCAAGCGTGTGTACAGCGGCCGATACGCAGCAGTGAAAATCCGATAAATCCCATTATCAAAATAAATTTCGAAAACAAAACAAAAAGACAGTGAAATAGAGAGCGATTCTTAAATAATTCACTCAGGGCATGTGATGCAACCGGGATTGACCACATCTACACCCAGAGGTGGTTGAGACATAAGGCTGGACACTACAGGCTGATAGCATTTGTGAGTTTCGGTCAGCAAATGCAGACCCTTTGAAGTCATACTGTATGGTACCTATTCCATGGGTCCCAACTCTTCAGGTTCAAGGGATTCTTCCTCCAGCTAAAACATGCATGGGAAACCCACAGTATGGTCCACCGTGTGATTGGGAAACGATTTAAAATGCATCTCAGTTTTCGTATCCTGGTCCTCGTGTTCACCATTCCAGATGCTTTACTAACACTCTCCCTGCTTGGAGAGTCAGTGCCTTTAACCTCCTGTTTGGCACAGCTTGCAATTTCTGTGCAAGATGAACAGGAATAGGGAGAAACATTGAGAGACTAGCTATAGGTGTCTGCACGGGCAAATGTAACGCTCATTGCCCTCCAGGAAGAGGAATTAAACAAAGGCTCAGCGTGCCCTGCTGAAAACAGATTAGGGCCTGAAGCAATCCTGCGGTTTTGTGCCCAGCTCACAAGAAAGCGAGTTGAAGAAAGGAGCTCAGGGGCACTGTAATTCACAAACCTGCAGAGTTATAAATGACAGCTATCCTCCAAAAATATATTGAAGTAAGCCTGCGAAGGGGACTTGAAAGCGGGGCAGAATTTCAGGAAAATGATTGCAGGGGGTAGACTGGAATTGCCCTGAAAGCATAGGAAAAGAGGCAGAACGTCGACAATGATGCACTTGGCCAAAAAGGGCTTATGCGTTTTTTCCTGAATATATTCAGGGAAAAACGCATACGCCCTTTTTGGCCAACCAAGCAAGCCTGTAAAGGAAAACTGCACTACAATGAAATCTCACTGCCCCCCGGGCAAAAGGGCCATCTGAAAAAAGTGTAAAATCCAGAAAGGTAGGACAGGATATGGAGAACAGGGAGCCTTGTTATGCTGATTGGCAGGATGTAAATTGCCAGCAGCCACCCTGGAGAAGTGTATGGTGTTTCCTGAAACACGTAAGAAACAAAGCAACACAGCCTATGGCACTTCCACTTATGGTCCTATAGCTTACGGAAATTAAAATCAAAAACAGACAGCCACCCCAATATTTGGGACGGCTGTGTTCACAAGAAGCTCGTCTACAATATCAGGTAAATATCCCAGAAGGCAAAAAATGGATAAAGAAGTTGTGGCACGTACGTGCAATGCAGTATCAATCAGCAATGAAATCTGTGTCATCAGGCCCGTAGCGGCATAGTGAGAGGATGCAGATACGGTGATTCTACGTGAACTACGTCACACAGAAAAAGAAACATCATAAGATATCACTAATACACGGAATGTAAACTGGACTACACATGAACTGAATTACAAAACAGAACAGGGTCTCAAATTTAGAAAACCAACTAGTGCTTGCTTATGGGGAAACGTGCCTTGGGGTGCTGCATAAAACCAGAGACTGAAATTAGCACAGATAATATTCCATAAGCCAAATATGTAATAGACAAGACCTACTCCTTGCTCAACGAAATGGACTCAACACCACATATTCAACGCCTAGGAATATACCTGACTAGGAAGAATCTTAAAACCCATGGATATATATGTCTCCGTAAGAGAATCAAGCGTGTGTACAGCGGCCGAAACGCAGCAGTGAAAATCCGATAAATCCCATTATTAAAATAAATTTCGAAAACAAAACACAAAGACAGTGAAATAGAGAGCAATTCTTAAATAATTCACTCAGGGCATGTGATGCAACCGGGATTCACCACATCTACACCCAGAGCTGGTTGACACATAAGGCTGGACACTTCAGGCTGATAGCATTGGTGAGTTTCGGTGAGCAAATGCAGACCCTTTGAAGTCATACTGCATGGTACCCATTCCATGGGTCCCAACTCTCCAGGTTCAAGGGATACTTCCTCCAGCTAAAACATGCATGGGAAACCCAGAGTATCATCCACAGTGTGATTGGGAAACGATTTAAAATGCATCTCAGTTTTCGTATCCTGGTCCTCGGGTTCACCATTCCAGATGCTTTACTAACACTCTCCCTGCTTGGAGAGTCAGTGCCTTTAACCTCCTGTTTGGCACAGCTTGCAATTTCTGTGCAAGATGAACAGGAATAGGGAGAACCAATGAGAGACTAGCTGTAGGTGTCTGCACGGGCAAATGTAACGCTCATTTCCCACCAGGAAGAGGAATTAACCAAAGGCTCAGCATGCCCTGCCGGAAACAGATTAGGGCCTGAAGCAATCCTGCGGTTTTGTGCCCAGCTCACAAGAAAGCGAGTTGAAGAAAGGAGCTCAGGGGCACTGTAATTCACAAACCTGCAGAGTTATAAATGACAGCTATCCT
Source organism: Phocoena phocoena (assembly GCF_963924675.1). NCBI lineage: Eukaryota > Metazoa > Chordata > Mammalia > Artiodactyla > Phocoenidae > Phocoena > Phocoena phocoena. Next base: position 1,583,320 of record NW_027077413.1, on the reverse strand, counting down.
CCAAAAATATATTGAAGTAAGCCTGCGAAGGGGACTTGAAAGCGGGGCAGAATTTCAGGAAAACGATTGCAGGGGGTAGACTGGAATTGCCCTGAAAGCATAGGAAAAGAGGCACAACGTCGACAATGATGCACTTGGCCAAAAAGTGCGTATGCGTTTTTTCCTGAATATATTCAGGGAAAAACGCATACGCCCTTTTTGGCCAACCAAGCAAGCCTGTAAAGGAAATCTGCACTACAATGAAGTCTCACTGCCCCCCGGGCAAAATGGACATCTGAAAAAAGTGTAAAATCCAGAAAGGTAGGACAGGATATGGAGAACAGGGAGCCTTGTTATGCTGATTGGCAGGATGTAAATTGCCAACAGCCACCCTGGAGAAGTGTATGGTGTTTCCTGAAACACGTAAGAAATAAAGCAACACAGCCTATGGCAATTGCACTTATGGTCCTATTCCTTAGGGAAATTAAAATCAAAAACAGAGAGCCACCCCAAAGTTTGGGACGGCTGTGTTCCCAAGAAGCTCGTCTACAGTACCAGGTAAATATCCCAGAAAGCAAAAAGTGGATAAAGAAGTTGTGGCACGTACGTGCAATGCAGTATCACTCAGCAATGAAATCTGTGTCATCAGGCCCGTAGCGGCATAGTGAGTGGATGCAGGTACGGTGATTCTACGTGAACTACGTCACACAGAAAAAGAAACATCATAAGATATCTCTAATACACGGAATGTAAACTTGACTACACATGAACTGAATTACAAAACAGAACAGGGTCTCAAATTTAGGAAAGCAACTAGTGCTTGCTTATGGGGAAAGGTGCGTTGGGGTGCTGCATAAAACCAGAGACTGAAATTAGCACAGATAACATTCCATAAGCCAAATATGTAATAGACAAGACCTACTCCTTGCTCAACGAAATGGACTCAACACCACATATTCAACGCCTAGGAATACAGCTGACTAGTAAGAATCTTAAAACCCATGGATATATATGTCTCCGTAAGAGAATCAAGCGTGTGTACAGCTGCCGAAACGCAGCAGTGAAAATCCGATAAATCCCATTATCAAAATAAATTTCGAAAACAAAACACAAAGACAGTGAAATAGAGAGCAATTCTTAAATAATTCACTCAGGGCATGTGATGCAACCGGGATTGACCACATCTACACCCAGAGCTGGTTGAGACATAAGGCTGGACACTTCAGGCTGATAGCATTGGTGAGTTTCGGTGAGCAAATGCAGACCCTTTGAAGTCATACTGCATGGTACCCATTCCATGGGTCCCAACTCTCCAGGTTCAAGGGATTCTTCCTCCAGCTAAAACATGCATGGGAAACCCAGAGTATCATCCACCGTGTGATTGGGAAACGATTCAAAATGCATCTCAGTTTTCGCATCCTGGTCCTCGGGTTCACCATTCCAGATGCTTTACTAACACTCTCTCTGCTTGGAGAGTCAGTGCCTTTAACATCCTGTTTGGCACAGCTTTCAATTTCTGTGCAAGATGAACAGGAATAGGGAGAACCAATGAGAGACTAGCTGTAGGTGTCTGCACGGGCAAATGTAACGCTCATTTCCCACCAGGAAGAGGAATTAACCAAAGGCTCAGCATGCCCTGCCGGAAACAGATTAGGGCCTGAAGCAATCCTGCGGTTTTGTGCCCAGCTCACAAGAAAGCAAGTTGAAGAAAGGAGCTCAGGGGCACTGTACTTCACAAACCTGCAGAGTTATAAATGACAGCTATCCTCCAAAAATATATTGAAGTAAGCCTGCGAAGGGGACTTGAAAGCAGGGCAGAATTTCAGGAAAACGATTGCAGGGGGTAGACTGGAATTGCCCTGAAAGCATAGGAAAAGAGGCACAACGTCGACAATGATGCACTTGGCCAAAAAGGGCGTATGCGTTTTTTCCTGAATATATTCAGGAAAAAACGCATACGCCATTTTTGGCCAACCAAGCAAGCCTGTAAAGGAAATCTGCACTACAATGAAGTCTCACTGTCCCCCGGGCAAAAGGGCCATCTGAAAAAAAGTGTAAAATCCAGAAAGGTAGGACAGGATATGGAGAACAGGGAGCCTTGTTATGCTGATTGGCAGGATGTAAATTGCCAGCAGCCACCCTGGAGAAGTGTATGGTGTTTCCTGACACACGTAAGAAACAAAGCAACACAGCCTATGGCACTTCCACTTATGGTCCTATAGCTTACGGAAATTAAAATCAAAAACAGACAGCCACCCCAATATTTGGGACGGCTGTGTTCACAAGAAGCTCATCTACAGTATCAGGTAAATATCCCAGAAAGCAAAAAATGGATAAAGAAGTTGTGGCACGTACGTACAATGCAATATCACTCAGCAATGAAATCTGTGTCATCAGGCCCGTAGCGGCATAGTGAGTGGATGCAGGTACGGTGATTCTACGTGAACTACGTCACACAGAAAAAGAAACATCATAAGATATCACTAATACACGGAATGTAAACTTGACTACACATGAACTGTATTACAAAACAGAACAGGGTCTCAAATTTAGAAAACCAACTAGTGCTTGCTTATGGGGAACGGTGCCTTGGGGTGCTGCATAAAACCAGAGACTGAAATTAGCACAGATAACATTCCATAAGACAAATATGTAATAGACAAGACCTACTCCTTGCTCAACGAAATGGACCCAACACCACATATTCAACGCCTAGGAATATACCTGACTAGGAAGAATCTTAAAACCCATGGATATATATGTCTCCGTAAGAGAATCAAGCGTGTGTACAGCGGCCGACACGCAGCAGTGAAAATCCGATAAATCCCATTATCAAAATAAATTTCGAAAACAAAACACAAAGACAGTGAAATAGAGAGCAATTCTTACATAATTCACTCAGGGCATGTGATGCAACCGGGATTGACCACATCTATACCCAGAGCTGGTTGAGACATAAGGCTGGACATTTCAGGCTGATAGCATTGGTGAGTTTCGGTGAGCAAATGCAGACCCTTTGAAGTCATACTGCATGGTACCTATTCCATGGGTCCCAACTCTTCAGGTTCAAGGGATTCTTCCTCCAGCTAAAACATGCATGGGAAACCCACAGTATGGTCCACTGTGTGATTGGGAAACGATTTAAAATGCATCTCAGTTTTCGTATCCTGGTCCTCGGGTTCACCATTCCAGATGCTTTACTAACACTCTCCCTGCTTGGAGAGTCAGTGCCTTTAACCTCCTGTTTGGCACAGCTTGCAATTTCTGTGCCAGATGAACAGGAATAGGAAGAACCAATGAGAGACTAGCTGTAGGTGTCTGCACCGGCAAATGTAATGCTCATTAGCGACCAGGAAGAGGAATTAACCAAAGGCTCAGTGTGCCCTGCCGGAAACACATTAGGGCCTGAAGCAATCCTGCGGTTTTGTGCCCAGCTCACAAGAAAGCGAGTTGAAGAAAGGAGCTCAGGGGCACTGTAATTCACCAACCTGCAGAGTTATAAATGACAGCTATCCTCCAAAAATATATTGAAGTAAGCCTGCGAAGGGGACTTGAAAGCGGGGCAGAATTTCAGGAAAACGATTGCAGGGGGTAGACTGGAATTGCCCTGAAAGCATAGGAAAAGAGGCACAACGTCGACAATGATGCACTTGGCCAAAAAGGGCGTATGCGTTTTTTCCTGAATATATTCAGGAAAAAACGCATACGCCCTTTTTGGCCAACCAAGCAAGCCTGTAAAGGAAATGTGCACTACAATGGAGTCTCACTGCCCCCCCCTCCCCGGGCAAAAGGGCCATCTGAAAAAAGTGTAAAATCCAGAAATGTAGGACATTATATGGAGAACAGGGAGCCTTGTTATGCTGATTGGCAGGATGTATATTGACGGCAGCCACCCTGGAGAAGTGTATGGTGTTTCCTGAAACACGTAAGAAACAAAGCAACACAGCCTATGGCACTTCCACTTATGGTCCCATAGCTTACGGAAATTAAAATCAAAAATAGACAGCCACCCCAATATTTGGGACGACTGTGTTCAGAAGAAGCTCGTCTACAGTATCAGGTAAATATCCCAGAAAGCAAAAAATAGATAAAGAACTTGTGGCACGTACGTGCAATGCAATATCACTCAGCAATGAAATCTGTGTCATCAGGCCCGTAGCGGCATAGTGAGTGGATGCAGGTACGGTGATTCTACGTGAACTACGTCACACAGAAAAAGAAACATCATAAGATATCACTAATACATGGAATGTAAACTTGACTACACATGAACTGAATTACAAAACAGAACAGGGTCTCAAATTTAGAAAACCAACTAGTGCTTGCTTATGGGGAAAGGAGCCTTGGGGTGCTGCATAAAACCAGAGACTGAAATTAGCACAGATAACTTTCCATAAGCCAAATATGTAATAGACAAGACCTACTCCTTGCTCAACGAAATGGAACCAACAACACATATTCAACGCCTAGGAATATACCTGACTAGGAAGAATCGAAAAACCCATGGATATATATGTCTCCGTAAGAGAATCAAGCGTGTGTACAGCGGCCGAAACGCAGCAGTGAAAATCCGATAAATCCCATTATCAAAATAAATTTCGAAAACAAAACACAAAGACAGTGAAATAGAGAGCAATTCTTAAATAATTCACTCAGGGCATGTGATGCAACCGGGATTGACCACATCTACACCCAGAGCTGGTTGAGACATAAGCCTGGACACTTCAGGCTGATAGCATTGGTGAGTTTCGGTGAGCAAATGCAGACCCTTTGAAGTCATACTGCATGGTACCCATTCCATGGGTCCCTACTCTCCAGGTTCAAGGGATTCTTCCTCCAGCTAAAACATGCATGGGAAACCCAGAGTATCGTCCACCGTGTGATTGGGAAACGATTTAAAATGCATCTCAGTTTTCGTATCCTGGTCCTCGGGTTCACCATTCCAGATGCTTTACTAACACTCTCCCCGCTTGGAGAGTCAGTGCGTTTAACCTCCTGTTTGGCACAGCTTGCAATTTCTGTGCAAGATGAACAGGAATAGGGAGAACCAATGAGAGACTAGCTGTAGGTGTCTGCACGGGCAAATGTAACGCTCATTGCCCACCAGGAAGAGGAATTAAACAAAGGCTCAGCGTGCCCTGCTGAAAACAGATTAGGGCCTGAAGCAATCCTGCGGTTTTGTGCCCAGCTCACAAGAAAGCGAGTTGAAGAAAGGAGCTCAGGGGCACTGTAATTCACAAACCTGCAGAGTTATAAATGACAGCTATCCTCCAAAAATATATTGAAGTAAGCCTGCGAAGGGGACTTGAAAGCGGGGCAGAATTTCAGGAAAACGATTGCAGGGGGTAGACTGGAATTGCCCTGAAAGCATAGGAAAAGAGGCAGAACGTCGACAATGATGCACTTGGCCAAAAAGGGCTTATGCGTTTTTTCCTGAATATATTCAGGGAAAAACGCATACGCCCTTTTTGGCCAACCAAGCAAGCCTGTAAAGGAAAACTGCACTACAATGAAATCTCACTGCCCCCCGGGCAAAAGGGCCATCTGAAAAAAGTGTAAAATCCAGAAAGGTAGGACAGGATATGGAGAACAGGGAGCCTTGTTATGCTGATTGGCAGGATGTAAATTGCCAGCAGCCACCCTGGAGAAGTGTATGGTGTTTCCTGAAACACGTAAGAAACAAAGCAACACAGCCTATGGCACTTCCACTTATGGTCCTATAGCTTACGGAAATTAAAATCAAAAACAGACAGCCACCCCAATATTTGGGACGGCTGTGTTCACAAGAAGCTCGTCTACAATATCAGGTAAATATCCCAGAAGGCAAAAAATGGATAAAGAAGTTGTGGCACGTACGTGCAATGCAGTATCAATCAGCAATGAAATCTGTGTCATCAGGCCCGTAGCGGCATAGTGAGAGGATGCAGATACGGTGATTCTACGTGAACTACGTCACACAGAAAAAGAAACATCATAAGATATCACTAATACACGGAATGTAAACTGGACTACACATGAACTGAATTACAAAACAGAACAGGGTCTCAAATTTAGAAAACCAACTAGTGCTTGCTTATGGGGAAACGTGCCTTGGGGTGCTGCATAAAACCAGAGACTGAAATTAGCACAGATAATATTCCATAAGCCAAATATGTAATAGACAAGACCTACTCCTTGCTCAACGAAATGGACTCAACACCACATATTCAACGCCTAGGAATATACCTGACTAGGAAGAATCTTAAAACCCATGGATATATATGTCTCCGTAAGAGAATCAAGCGTGTGTACAGCGGCCGAAACGCAGCAGTTAAAATCCGATAAATCCCATTATCAAAATAAATTTCGAAACAAAACACAAAGACAGTGAAATAGAGAGCAATTCTTAAATAATTCACTCAGGGAATGTGATGCAACCGGGATTGACCACATCTACACCCAGAGCTGGTTGACACATAAGGCTGGACACTTCAGGCTGATAGCATTGGTGAGTTTCGGTGAGCAAATGCAGACCCTTTGAAGTCATACTGCATGGTACCCATTCCATGGGTCCCAACTCTCCAGGTTCAAGGGATCCTTCCTCCAGCTAAAACATGCATGGGAAACCCAGAGTATCATCCACCGTGTGATTGGGAAACGATTTAAAATGCATCTCAGTTTTCGTATCCTGGTCCTCGGGTTCACCATTCCAGATGCTTTACTAACACTCTCCCTGCTTGGAGAGTCAGTGCCTTTAACCTCCTGTTTGGCACAGCTTGCAATTTCTGTGCAAGATGAACAGGAATAGGGAGAACCAATGAGAGACTAGCTGTAGGTGTCTGCACGGGCAAATGTAACGCTCATTTCCCACCAGGAAGAGGAATTAACCAAAGGCTCAGCATGCCCTGCCGGAAACAGATTAGGGCCTGAAGCAATCCTGCGGTTTTGTGCCCAGCTCACAAGAAAGCGAGTTGAAGAAAGGAGCTCAGGGGCACTGTAATTCACAAACCTGCAGAGTTATAAATGACAGCTATCCTCCAAAAATATATTGAAGTAAGCCTGCGAAGGGGACTTGAAAGCGGGGCAGAATTTCAGGAAAACGATTGCAGGGGGTAGACTGGAATTGCCCTGAAAGCATAGGAAAAGAGGCACAACGTCGACAATGATGCACTTGGCCAAAAAGTGCGTATGCGTTTTTTCCTGAATATATTCAGGGAAAAACGCATACGCCCTTTTTGGCCAACCAAGCAAGCCTGTAAAGGAAATCTGCACTACAATGAAGTCTCACTGCCCCCCGGGCAAAATGGACATCTGAAAAAAGTGTAAAATCCAGAAAGGTAGGACAGGATATGGAGAACAGGGAGCCTTGTTATGCTGATTGGCAGGATGTAAATTGCCAACAGCCACCCTGGAGAAGTGTATGGTGTTTCCTGAAACACGTAAGAAATAAAGCAACACAGCCTATGGCAATTGCACTTATGGTCCTATTCCTTAGGGAAATTAAAATCAAAAACAGAGAGCCACCCCAAAGTTTGGGACGGCTGTGTTCCCAAGAAGCTCGTCTACAGTACCAGGTAAATATCCCAGAAAGCAAAAAGTGGATAAAGAAGTTGTGGCACGTACGTGCAATGCAGTATCACTCAGCAATGAAATCTGTGTCATCAGGCCCGTAGCGGCATAGTGAGTGGATGCAGGTACGGTGATTCTACGTGAACTACGTCACACAGAAAAAGAAACATCATAAGATATCTCTAATACACGGAATGTAAACTTGACTACACATGAACTGAATTACAAAACAGAACAGGGTCTCAAATTTAGGAAAGCAACTAGTGCTTGCTTATGGGTAAAGGTGCGTTGGGGTGCTGCATAAAACCAGAGACTGAAATTAGCACAGATAACATTCCATAAGCCAAATATGTAATAGACAAGACCTACTCCTTGCTCAACGAAATGGACTCAACACCACATATTCAACGCCTAGGAATACAGCTGACTAGTAAGAATCTTAAAACCCATGGATATATATGTCTCCGTAAGAGAATCAAGCGTGTGTACAGCTGCCGAAACGCAGCAGTGAAAATCCGATAAATCCCATTATCAAAATAAATTTCGAAAACAAAACACAAAGACAGTGAAATAGAGAGCAATTCTTAAATAATTCACTCAGGGCATGTGATGCAACCGGGATTGACCACATCTACACCCAGAGCTGGTTGAGACATAAGGCTGGACACTTCAGGCTGATAGCATTGGTGAGTTTCGGTGAGCAAATGCAGACCCTTTGAAGTCATACTGCATGGTACCCATTCCATGGGTCCCAACTCTCCAGGTTCAAGGGATTCTTCCTCCAGCTAAAACATGCATGGGAAACCCAGAGTATCATCCACCGTGTGATTGGGAAACGATTCAAAATGCATCTCAGTTTTCGCATCCTGGTCCTCGGGTTCACCATTCCAGATGCTTTACTAACACTCTCTCTGCTTGGAGAGTCAGTGCCTTTAACATCCTGTTTGGCACAGCTTTCAATTTCTGTGCAAGATGAACAGGAATAGGGAGAACCAATGAGAGACTAGCTGTAGGTGTCTGCACGGGCAAATGTAACGCTCATTTCCCACCAGGAAGAGGAATTAACCAAAGGCTCAGCATGCCCTGCCGGAAACAGATTAGGGCCTGAAGCAATCCTGCGGTTTTGTGCCCAGCTCACAAGAAAGCAAGTTGAAGAAAGGAGCTCAGGGGCACTGTACTTCACAAACCTGCAGAGTTATAAATGACAGCTATCCTCCAAAAATATATTGAAGTAAGCCTGCGAAGGGGACTTGAAAGCAGGGCAGAATTTCAGGAAAAAGATTGCAGGGGGTAGACTGGAATTGCCCTGAAAGCATAGGAAAAGAGGCACAACGTCGACAATGATGCACTTGGCCAAAAAGGGCGTATGCGTTTTTTCCTGAATATATTCAGGAAAAAACGCATACGCCATTTTTGGCCAACCAAGCAAGCCTGTAAAGGAAATCTGCACTACAATGAAGTCTCACTGTCCCCCGGGCAAAAGGGCCATCTGAAAAAAAGTGTAAAATCCAGAAATGTAGGACAGGATATGGAGAACAGGGAGCCTTGTTATGCTGATTGGCAGGATGTAAATTGCCAGCAGCCACCCTGGAGAAGTGTATGGTGTTTCCTGACACACGTAAGAAACAAAGCAACACAGCCTATGGCACTTCCACTAATGGTCCTATAGCTTACGGAAATTAAAATCAAAAACAGACAGCCACCCCAATATTTGGGACGGCTGTGTTCACAAGAAGCTCATCTACAGTATCAGGTAAATATCCCAGAAAGCAAAAAATGGATAAAGAAGTTGTGGCACGTACGTACAATGCAATATCACTCAGCAATGAAATCTGTGTCATCAGGCCCGTAGCGGCATAGTGAGTGGATGCAGGTACGGTGATTCTACGTGAACTACGTCACACAGAAAAAGAAACATCATAAGATATCACTAATACACGGAATGTAAACTTGACTACACATGAACTGAATTACAAAACAGAACAGGGTCTCAAATTTAGAAAACCAACTAGTGCTTGCTTATGGGGAACGGTGCCTTGGGGTGCTGCATAAAACCAGAGACTGAAATTAGCACAGATAACATTCCATAAGACAAATATGTAATAGACAAGACCTACTCCTTGCTCAACGAAATGGACCCAACACCACATATTCAACGCCTAGGAATATACCTGACTAGGAAGAATCTTAAAACCCATGGATATATATGTCTCCGTAAGAGAATCAAGCGTGTGTACAGCGGCCGACACGCAGCAGTGAAAATCCGATAAATCCCATTATCAAAATAAATTTCGAAAACAAAACACAAAGACAGTGAAATAGAGAGCAATTCTTACATAATTCACTCAGGGCATGTGATGCAACCGGGATTGACCACATCTATACCCAGAGCTGGTTGAGACATAAGGCTGGACATTTCAGGCTGATAGCATTGGTGAGTTTCGGTGAGCAAATGCAGACCCTTTGAAGTCATACTGCATAGTACCTATTCCATGGGTCCCAACTCTTCAGGTTCAAGGGATTCTTCCTCCAGCTAAAACATGCATGGGAAACCCACAGTATGGTCCACTGTGTGATTGGGAAACGATTTAAAATGCATCTCAGTTTTCGTATCCTGGTCCTCGGGTTCACCATTCCAGATGCTTTACTAACACTCTCCCTGCTTGGAGAGTCAGTGCCTTTAACCTCCTGTTTGGCACAGCTTGCAATTTCTGTGCGAGATGAACAGGAATAGGAAGAACCAATGAGAGACTAGCTGTAGGTGTCTGCACCGGCAAATGTAATGCTCATTAGCGACCAGGAAGAGGAATTAACCAAAGGCTCAGTGTGCCCTGCCGGAAACACATTAGGGCCTGAAGCAATCTTGCGGTTTTGTGCCCAGCTCACAAGAAAGCGAGTTGAAGAAAGGAGCTCAGGGGCACTGTAATTCACCAACCTGCAGAGTTATAAATGACAGCTATCCTCCAAAAATATATTGAAGTAAGCCTGCGAAGGGGACTTGAAAGCGGGGCAGAATTTCAGGAAAACGATTGCAGGGGGTAGACTGGAATTGCCCTGAAAGCATAGGAAAAGAGGCACAACGTCGACAATGATGCACTTGGCCAAAAAGTGCGTATGCGTTTTTTCCTGAATATATTCAGGAAAAAACGCATACGCCCTTTTTGGCCAACCAAGCAAGCCTGTAAAGGAAATGTGCACTACAATGGAGTCTCACTGCCCCCCCCTCCCCGGGCAAAAGGGCCATCTGAAAAAAGTGTAAAATCCAGAAATGTAGGACATTATATGGAGAACAGGGCGCCTTGTTATGCTGATTGGCAGGATGTATATTGCCGGCAGCCACCCTGGAGAAGTGTATGGTGTTTCCTGAAACACGTAAGAAACAAAGCAACACAGCCTATGGCACTTCCACTTATGGTCCCATAGCTTACGGAAATTAAAATCAAAAATAGACAGCCACCCCAATATTTGGGACGACTGTGTTCAGAAGAAGCTCGTCTACAGTATCAGGTAAATATCCCAGAAAGCAAAAAATAGATAAAGAAGTTGTGGCACGTACGTGCAATGCAATATCACTCAGCAATGAAATCTGTGTCATCAGGCCCGTAGCGGCATAGTGAGTGGATGCAGGTACGGTGATTCTACGTGAACTACGTCACACAGAAAAAGAAACATCATAAGATATCACTAATACATGGAATGTAAACTTGACTACACATGAACTGAATTACAAAACAGAACAGGGTCTCAAATTTAGAAAACCAACTAGTGCTTGCTTATGGGGAAAGGAGCCTTGGGGTGCTGCATAAAACCAGAGACTGAAATTAGCACAGATAACTTTCCATAAGCCAAATATGTAATAGACAAGACCTACTCCTTGCTCAACGAAATGGAACCAACAACACATATTCAACGCCTAGGAATATACCTGACTAGGAAGAATCGAAAAACCCATGGATATATATGTCTCCGTAAGAGAATCAAGCGTGTGTACAGCGGCCGAAACGCAGCAGTGAAAATCCGATAAATCCCATTATCAAAATAAATTTCGAAAACAAAACACAAAGACAGTGAAATAGAGAGCAATTCTTAAATAATTCACTCAGGGCATGTGATGCAACCGGGATTGACCACATCTACACCCAGAGCTGGTTGAGACATAAGCCTGGACACTTCAGGCTGATAGCATTGGTGAGTTTCGGTGAGCAAATGCAGACCCTTTGAAGTCATACTGCATGGTACCCATTCCATGGGTCCCTACTCTCCAGGTTCAAGGGATTCTTCCTCCAGCTAAAACATGCATGGGAAACCCAGAGTATCGTCCACCGTGTGATTGGGAACGATTTAAAATGCATCTCAGTTTTCGTATCCTGGTCCTCGGGTTCACCATTCCAGATGCTTTACTAACACTCTCCCCGCTTGGAGAGTCAGTGCGTTTAACCTCCTGTTTGGCACAGCTTGCAATTTCTGTGCAAGATGAACAGGAATAGGGAGAACCAATGAGAGACTAGCTGTAGGTGTCTGCACGGGCAAATGTAACGCTCATTGCCCACCAGGAAGAGGAATTAAACAAAGGCTCAGCGTGCCCTGCTGAAAACAGATTAGGGCCTGAAGCAATCCTGCGGTTTTGTGCCCAGCTCACAAGAAAGCGAGTTGAAGAAAGGAGCTCAGGGGCACTGTAATTCACAAACCTGCAGTGTCATAAATGACAGCTATCCTCCAAAAATATATTGAAGTAAGCCTGCGAAGGGGACTTGAAAGCGGGGCAGAATTTCAGGAAAACGATTGCACGAGTAGACTGGAATTGCCCTGAAAGCATAGGAAAAGAGGCAGAACGTTGACAATGATGCACTTGGCCAAAAAGGGCGTATGCGTTTTTTCCTGAATATATTCAGGAAAAAACGCATACGCCCTTTTTGGCCAACCAAGCAAGCCTGTAAAGGAAATCTGCACTAAAATGAAGTCTCACTGCCCCCTGGGCAAAACGGCCATCTGAAGAAAGTGTACAATCCAGAAAGGTAGGACAGGATATGGAGAACAGGGAGCCTTGTTATGCTGATTGGCAGGATGTAAATTGCCAGCAGCCACCCTGGAGAAGTGTATGGTGTTTCCTGAAACACGTAAGAAACAAAGCAACACAGCCTATGGCACTTCCACTTATGGTCCTATAGCTTACGGAAATTAAAATCAAAAACAGACAGCCACCCCAATATTTGGGACGGCTGTGTTCACAAGAAGCTCGTCTACAGTATCAGGTAAATATCCCAGAAAGCAAAAAATGGATAAAGAAGTTGTGGCACGTACGTACAATGCAATATCACTCAGCAATGAAATCTGTGTCATCAGGCCCGTAGCGGCATAGTGAGTGGATGCAGGTACGGTGATTCTACGTGAACTACGTCACACAGAAAAGGAAACATCATAAGATATCACTAATACACGGAATGTAAACTTGACTACACATGAACTGAATTACAAAACAGAACAGGGTCTCAAATTTAGAAAACCAACTAGTGCTTGCTTATGGGAAAAGGTGCCTTGGGGTGCTGCATAAAACCAGAGACAGAAATTAGCACAGATAACTTTCCATAAGCCAAATATGTAATAGACAAGACTTACTCCTTGCTCAACGAAATGGACCCAACACCACATATTCAATGCCTAGGAATATACGTGACTAGGAAGAATCTTAAAACGCATGGATATATATGTCTCCGTAAGAGAATCAAGCGTGTGTACAGCGGCCGAAACGCAGCAGTGAAAATCCGATAAATCCCATTATCAAAATAAATTTCGAAAACAAAACACAAAGACAGTGAAATAGAGAGCAATTCTTAAATAATTCACTCAGGGCATGTGATGCAACCTGGATTTACCACATCTACACCCAGAGCTGGTTGAGACATAAGGCTGGACACTTCAGGCTGATAGAATTGGTGAGTGTCGGTGAGCAAATGCAGACCCTTTGAAGTCATACTGCATGGTACACATTCCATGGGTCCCAACTCTCCAGGTTCAAGGCATTCTTCCTCCAGCTAAAACATGCATGGGAAACCCAGAGTTTCGTCCACCGTGTGATTGGGAAACGATTTAAAATGCATCTCAGTTTTCGTATCCTGGTCCTCGGGTTCAACATTCCAGATGCTTTACTACCACTCTCCCCGCTTGGAGTGTCAGTGCCTTTAACCTCCTCTTTGGCACAGCTTGCAATTTCTGTGCAAGATGAACAGGAATAGGGAGAACCAATGAGAGACTAGCCGTAGGTGTCTGCACGGGCAAATGTAATGCTCATTGCCCACCAGGAAGAGGAATTAAACAAAGGCTCAGCGTGCCCTGCTGAAAACAGATTAGGGCCTGAAGCAATCCTGCGGTTTTGTGCCCAGTTCACAAGAAAGCGAGTTGAAGAAAGGAGCTCAGGGGCACTGTAATTCACAAACCTGCAGAGTTATAAATGACAGCTATCCTCCAAAAATATATTGAAGTAAGCCTGCGAAGGGGACTTGAAAGCGGGGCAGAATTTCAGGAAAACGATTGCAGGGGGTAGCCTGGAATTGCCCTGAAAGCATAGGAAAAGAGGCAGAACGTCGACAATGATGCACTTGGCCAAAAAGGGCTTATGCGTTTTTTCCTGAATATATTCAGGGAAAAACGCATACGCCCTTTTTGGCCAACCAAGCAAGCCTGTAAAGGAAAACTGCACTACAATGAAATCTCACTGCCCCCCGGGCAAAAGGGCCATCTGAAAAAAGTGTAAAATCCAGAAAGGTAGGACAGGATATGGAGAACAGGGAGCCTTGTTATGCTGATTGGCAGGATGTAAATTGCCAGCAGCCACCCTGGAGAAGTGTATGGTGTTTCCTGAAACACGTAAGAAACAAAGCAACACAGCCTATGGCACTTCCACTTATGGTCCTATAGCTTACGGAAATTAAAATCAAAAACAGACAGCCACCCCAATATTTGGGACGGCTGTGTTCACAAGAAGCTCGTCTACAATATCAGGTAAATATCCCAGAAGGCAAAAAATGGATAAAGAAGTTGTGGCACGTACGTGCAATGCAGTATCAATCAGCAATGTAATCTGTGTCATCAGGCCCGTAGCGGCATAGTGAGAGGATGCAGATACGGTGATTCTACGTGAACTACGTCACACAGAAAAAGAAACATCATAAGATATCACTAATACACGGAATGTAAACTGGACTACACATGAACTGAATTACAAAACAGAACAGGGTCTCAAATTTAGAAAACCAACTAGTGCTTGCTTATGGGGAAAGGTGCCTTGGGGTGCTGCATAAAACCAGAGACTGAAATTAGCACAGATAATATTCCATAAGCCAAATATGTAATAGACAAGACCTACTCCTTGCTCAACGAAATGGACTCAACACCACATATTCAACGCCTAGGAATATACCTGACTAGGAAGAATCTTAAAACCCATGGATATATATGTCTCCGTAAGAGAATCAAGCGTGTGTACAGCGGCCGAAACGCAGCAGTTAAAATCCGATAAATCCCATTATCAAAATAAATTTCGAAACAAAACACAAAGACAGTGAAATAGAGAGCAATTCTTAAATAATTCACTCAGGGAATGTGATGCAACCGGGATTGACCACATCTACACCCAGAGCTTTTTGACACATAAGGCTGGACACTTCAGGCTGATAGCATTGGTGAGTTTCGGTGAGCAAATGCAGACCCTTTGAAGTCATACTGCATGGTACCCATTCCATGGGTCCCAACTATCCAGGTTCAAGGGATCCTTCCTCCAGCTAAAACATGCATGGGAAACCCAGAGTATCATCCACCGTGTGATTGGGAAACGATTTAAAATGCATCTCAGTTTTCGTATCCTGGTCCTCGGGTTCACCATTCCAGATGCTTTACTAACACTCTCCCTGCTTGGAGAGTCAGTGCCTTTAACCTCCTGTTTGGCACAGCTTTCAATTTCTGTGCAAGATGAACAGGAATAGGGAGAACCAATGAGAGACTAGCTGTAGGTGTCTGCACGGGCAAATGTAACGCTCATTTCCCACCAGGAAGAGGAATTAACCAAAGGCTCAGCATGCCCTGCCAGAAACAGAATAGGGCCTGAAGCAATCCTGCGGTTTTGTGCCCAGCTCACAAGAAAGCGAGTTGAAGAAAGGAGCTCAGGGGCACTGTAATTCACAAACCTGCAGAGTTATAAATGACAGCTATCCTCCAAAAATATATTGAAGTAAGCCTGCGAAGGGGACTTGAAAGCGGGGCAGAATTTCAGGAAAACGATTGCAGGGGGTAGACTGGAATTGCCCTGAAAGCATAGGAAAAGAGGCACAACGTCGACAATGATGCACTTGGCCAAAAAGTGCGTATGCGTTTTTTCCTGAATATATTCAGGGAAAAACGCATACGCCCTTTTTGGCCAACCAAGCAAGCCTGTAAAGGAAATCTGCACTACAATGAAGTCTCACTGCCCCCCAGGCAAAATGGACATCTGAAAAAAGTGTAAAATCCAGAAAGGTAGGACAGGATATGGAGAACAGGGAGCCTTGTTATGCTGATTGGCAGGATGTAAATTGCCAACAGCCACCCTGGAGAAGTGTATGGTGTTTCCTGAAACACGTAAGAAATAAAGCAACACAGCCTATGGCAATTGCACATATGGTCCTATTCCTTAGGGAAATTAAAATCAAAAACAGAGAGCCACCCCAAAGTTTGGGACGGCTGTGTTCCCAAGAAGCTCGTCTACAGTACCAGGTAAATATCCCAGAAAGCAAAAAGTGGATAAAGAAGTTGTGGCACGTACGTGCAATGCAGTATCACTCAGCAATGAAATCTGTGTCATCAGGCCCGTAGCGGCATAGTGAGTGGATGCAGGTACGGTGATTCTACGTGAACTACGTCACACAGAAAAAGAAACATCATAAGATATCACTAATACACGGAATGTAAACTTGACTACACATGAACTGAATTACAAAACAGAACAGGGTCTCAAATTTAGGAAAGCAACTAGTGCTTGCTTATGGGGAAAGGTGCCTTGGGGTGCTGCATAAAACCAGAGACTGAAATTAGCACAGATAACATTCCATAAGCCAAATATGTAATAGACAAGACCTACTCCTTGCTCAACGAAATGGACTCAACACCACATATTCAACGCCTAGGAATACAGCTGACTAGTAAGAATCTTAAAACCCATGGATATATATGTCTCCGTAAGAGAATCAAGCGTGTGTACAGCTTCCGAAACGCAGCAGTGAAAATCCGATAAATCCCATTATCAAAATAAATTTCGAAAACAAAACACAAAGACAGTGAAATAGAGAGCAATTCTTAAATAATTCACTCAGGGGATGTGATGCAACCGGGATTGACCACATCTACACCCAGAGCTGGTTGAGACATAAGGCTGGACACTTCAGGCTGATAGCATTGGTGAGTTTCGGTGAGCAAATGCAGACCCTTTGAAGTCATACTGCATGGTACCCATTCCATGGGTCCCAACTCTCCAGGTTCAAGGGATTCTTCCTCCAGCTAAAACATGCATGGGAAACCCAGAGTATCATCCACCGTGTGATTGGGAAACGATTCAAAATGCATCTCAGTTTTCGCATCCTGGTCCTCGGGTTCACCATTCCAGATGCTTTACTAACACTCTCTCTGCTTGGAGAGTCAGTGCCTTTAACATCCTGTTTGGCACAGCTTTCAATTTCTGTGCAAGATGAACAGGAATAGGGAGAACCAATGAGAGACTAGCTGTAGGTGTCTGCACGGGCAAATGTAACACTCATTTCCCACCAGGAAGAGGAATTAACCAAAGGCTCAGCACGCCCTGCCGGAAACAGATTAGGGCCTGAAGCAATCCTGCGGTTTTGTGCCCAGCTCACAAGAAAGCAAGTTGAAGAAAGGAGCTCAGGGGCACTGTAATTCACAAACCTGCAGAGTTATAAATGACAGCTATCCTCCAAAAATATATTGAAGTAAGCCTGCGAAGGGGACTTGAAAGCAGGGCAGAATTTCAGGAAAACGATTGCAGGGGGTAGACTGGAATTGCCCTGAAAGCATAGGAAAAGAGGCACAACGTCGACAATGATGCACTTGGCCAAAAAGGGCGTATGCGTTTTTTCCTGAATATATTCAGGAAAAAACGCATATGCCCTTTTTGGCCAACCAAGCAAGCCTGTAAAGGAAATCTGCACTACAATGAAGTCTCACTGTCCCCCGGGCAAAAGGGCCATCTGAAAAAAAGTGTAAAATCCAGAAAGGTAGGACAGGATATGGAGAACAGGGAGCCTTGTTATGCTGATTGGCAGGATGTAAATTGCCAGCAGCCACCCTGGAGAAGTGTATGGTGTTTCCTGAAACACGTAAGAAACAAAGCAACACAGCCTATGGCACTTCCACTTATGGTCCTATAGCTTACGGAAATTAAAATCAAAAACAGACAGCCACCCCAATATTTGGGACGGCTGTGTTCACAAGAAGCTCGTCTACAATATCAGGTAAATATCCCAGAAGGCAAAAAATGGATAAAGAAGTTGTGGCACGTACGTGCAATGCAGTATCAATCAGCAATGTAATCTGTGTCATCAGGCCCGTAGCGGCATAGTGAGAGGATGCAGATACGGTGATTCTACGTGAACTACGTCACACAGAAAAAGAAACATCATAAGATATCACTAATACACGGAATGTAAACTGGACTACACATGAACTGAATTACAAAACAGAACAGGGTCTCAAATTTAGAAAACCAACTAGTGCTTGCTTATGGGGAAAGGTGCCTTGGGGTGCTGCATAAAACCAGAGACTGAAATTAGCACAGATAATATTCCATAAGCCAAATATGTAATAGACAAGACCTACTCCTTGCTCAACGAAATGGACTCAACACCACATATTCAACGCCTAGGAATATACCTGACTAGGAAGAATCTTAAAACCCATGGATATATATGTCTCCGTAAGAGAATCAAGCGTGTGTACAGCGGCCGAAACGCAGCAGTTAAAATCCGATAAATCCCATTATCAAAATAAATTTCGAAACAAAACACAAAGACAGTGAAATAGAGAGCAATTCTTAAATAATTCACTCAGGGAATGTGATGCAACCGGGATTGACCACATCTACACCCAGAGCTTTTTGACACATAAGGCTGGACACTTCAGGCTGATAGCATTGGTGAGTTTCAGTGAGCAAATGCAGACCCTTTGAAGTCATACTGCATGGTACCCATTCCATGGGTCCCAACTATCCAGGTTCAAGGGATCCTTCCTCCAGCTAAAACATGCATGGGAAACCCAGAGTATCATCCACCGTGTGATTGGGAAACGATTTAAAATGCATCTCAGTTTTCGTATCCTGGTCCTCGGGTTCACCATTCCAGATGCTTTACTAACACTCTCCCTGCTTGGAGAGTCAGTGCCTTTAACCTCCTGTTTGGCACAGCTTTCAATTTCTGTGCAAGATGAACAGGAATAGGGAGAACCAATGAGAGACTAGCTGTAGGTGTCTGCACGGGCAAATGTAACGCTCATTTCCCACCAGGAAGAGGAATTAACCAAAGGCTCAGCATGCCCTGCCAGAAACAGAATAGGGCCTGAAGCAATCCTGCGGTTTTGTGCCCAGCTCACAAGAAAGCGAGTTGAAGAAAGGAGCTCAGGGGCACTGTAATTCACAAACCTGCAGAGTTATAAATGACAGCTATCCTCCAAAAATATATTGAAGTAAGCCTGCGAAGGGGACTTGAAAGCGGGGCAGAATTTCAGGAAAACGATTGCAGGGGGTAGACTGGAATTGCCCTGAAAGCATAGGAAAAGAGGCACAACGTCGACAATGATGCACTTGGCCAAAAAGTGCGTATGCGTTTTTTCCTGAATATATTCAGGGAAAAACGCATACGCACTTTTTGGCCAACCAAGCAAGCCTGTAAAGGAAATCTGCACTACAATGAAGTCTCACTGCCCCCCAGGCAAAATGGACATCTGAAAAAAGTGTAAAATCCAGAAAGGTAGGACAGGATATGGAGAACAGGGAGCCTTGTTATGCTGATTGGCAGGATGTAAATTGCCAACAGCCACCCTGGAGAAGTGTATGGTGTTTCCTGAAACACGTAAGAAATAAAGCAACACAGCCTATGGCAATTGCACATATGGTCCTATTCCTTAGGGAAATTAAAATCAAAAACAGAGAGCCACCCCAAAGTTTGGGACGGCTGTGTTCCCAAGAAGCTCGTCTACAGTACCAGGTAAATATCCCAGAAAGCAAAAAGTGGATAAAGAAGTTGTGGCACGTACGTGCAATGCAGTATCACTCAGCAATGAAATCTGTGTCATCAGGCCCGTAGCGGCATAGTGAGTGGATGCAGGTACGGTGATTCTACGTGAACTACGTCACACAGAAAAAGAAACATCATAAGATATCACTAATACACGGAATGTAAACTTGACTACACATGAACTGAATTACAAAACAGAACAGGGTCTCAAATTTAGGAAAGCAACTAGTGCTTGCTTATGGGGAAAGGTGCCTTGGGGTGCTGCATAAAACCAGAGACTGAAATTAGCACAGATAACATTCCATAAGCCAAATATGTAATAGACAAGACCTACTCCTTGCTCAACGAAATGGACTCAACACCACATATTCAACGCCTAGGAATACAGCTGACTAGTAAGAATCTTAAAACCCATGGATATATATGTCTCCGTAAGAGAATCAAGCGTGTGTACAGCTTCCGAAACGCAGCAGTGAAAATCCGATAAATCCCATTATCAAAATAAATTTCGAAAACAAAACACAAAGACAGTGAAATAGAGAGCAATTCTTAAATAATTCACTCAGGGGATGTGATGCAACCGGGATTGACCACATCTACACCCAGAGCTGGTTGAGACATAAGGCTGGACACTTCAGGCTGATAGCATTGGTGAGTTTCGGTGAGCAAATGCAGACCCTTTGAAGTCATACTGCATGGTACCCATTCCATGGGTCCCAACTCTCCAGGTTCAAGGGATTCTTCCTCCAGCTAAAACATGCATGGGAAACCCAGAGTATCATCCACCGTGTGATTGGGAAACGATTCAAAATGCATCTCAGTTTTCGCATCCTGGTCCTCGGGTTCACCATTCCAGATGCTTTACTAACACTCTCTCTGCTTGGAGAGTCAGTGCCTTTAACATCCTGTTTGGCACAGCTTTCAATTTCTGTGCAAGATGAACAGGAATAGGGAGAACCAATGAGAGACTAGCTGTAGGTGTCTGCACGGGCAAATGTAACACTCATTTCCCACCAGGAAGAGGAATTAACCAAAGGCTCAGCACGCCCTGCCGGAAACAGATTAGGGCCTGAAGCAATCCTGCGGTTTTGTGCCCAGCTCACAAGAAAGCAAGTTGAAGAAAGGAGCTCAGGGGCACTGTAATTCACAAACCTGCAGAGTTATAAATGACAGCTATCCTCCAAAAATATATTGAAGTAAGCCTGCGAAGGGGACTTGAAAGCAGGGCAGAATTTCAGGAAAACGATTGCAGGGGGTAGACTGGAATTGCCCTGAAAGCATAGGAAAAGAGGCACAAAGTCGACAATGATGCACTTGGCCAAAAAGGGCGTATGCGTTTTTTCCTGAATATATTCAGGAAAAAACGCATACGCCCTTTTTAGCCAACCAAGCAAGCCTGTAAAGGAAATCTGCACTACAATGAAGTCTCACTGTCCCCCGGGCAAAAGGGCCATCTGAAAAAAAGTGTAAAATCCAGAAAGGTAGGACAGGATATGGAGAACAGGGAGCCTTGTTATGCTGATTGGCAGGATGTAAATTGCCAGCAGCCACCCTGGAGATGTGTATGGTGTTTCCTGACACACGTAAGAAACAAAGCAACACAGCCTATGGCACTTCCACTTATGGTCCTATAGCTTACGGAAATTAAAATCAAAAACAGACAGCCACCCCAATATTTGGGACGGCTGTGTTCACAAGAAGCTCATCTACAGTATCAGGTAAATATCCCAGAAAGCAAAAAATGGATAAAGAAGTTGTGGCACGTACGTACAATGCAATATCACTCAGCAATGAAATCTGTGTCATCAGGCCCGTAGCGGCATAGTGAGTGGATGCAGGTACGGTGATTCTACGTGAACTACGTCACACAGAAAAAGAAACATCATAAGATATCACTAATACACGGAATGTAAACTTGACTACACATGAACTGTATTACAAAACAGAACAGGGTCTCAAATTTAGAAAACCAACTAGTGCTTGCTTATGGGGAACGGTGCCTTGGGGTGCTGCATAAAACCAGAGACTGAAATTAGCACAGATAACATTCCATAAGACAAATATGTAATAGACAAGACCTACTCCTTGCTCAACGAAATGGACCCAACACCACATATTCAACGCCTAGGAATATACCTGACTAGGAAGAATCTTAAAACCCATGGATATATATGTCTCCGTAAGAGAATCAAGCGTGTGTACAGCGGCCGATACGCAGCAGTGAAAATCCGATAAATCCCATTATCAAAATAAATTTCGAAAACAAAACACAAAGACAGTGAAATAGAGAGCAATTCTTACATAATTCACTCAGGGCATGTGATGCAACCGGGATTGACCACATCTATACCCAGAGCTGGTTGAGACATAAGGCTGGACATTTCAGGCTGATAGCATTGGTGAGTTTCGGTGAGCAAATGCAGACCCTTTGAAGTCATACTGCATGGTACCTATTCCATGGGTCCCAACTCTTCAGGTTCAAGGGATTCTTCCTCCAGCTAAAACATGCATGGGAAACCCACAGTATGGTCCACTGTGTGATTGGGAAACGATTTAAAATGCATCTCAGTTTTTGTTTCCTGGTCCTCGGGTTCACCATTCCAGATGCTTTACTAACACTCTCCCTGCTTGGAGAGTCAGTGCCTTTAACCTCCTGTTTGGCACAGCTTGCAATTTCTGTGCCAGATGAACAGGAATAGGGAGAACCAATGAGAGACTAGCTGTAGGTGTCTGCACCGGCAAATGTAATGTTCATTAGCGACCAGGAAGAGGAATTAACCAAAGGCTCAGTGTGCCCTGCTGGAAACACATTAGGGCCTGAAGCAATCCTGCGGTTTTGTGCCCAGCTCACAAGAAAGCGAGTTGAAGAAAGGAGCTCAGGGGCACTGTAATTCACAAACCTGCAGAGTTATAAATGACAGCTATCCTCCAAAAATATATTGAAGTAAGCCTGCGAAGGGGACTTGAAAGCGGGGCAGAATTTCAGGTAAACGATTGCAGGGGGTAGACTGGAATTGCCCTGAAAGCATAGGAAAAGAGGCACAACGTCGACAATGATGCACTTTGCCAAAAAGTGCGTATGCGTTTTTTCCTGAATATATTCAGGAAAAAACGCATACGCCCTTTTTGGCCAACCAAGCAAGCCTGTAAAGGAAATCAGCACTACAATGGAGTCTCACTGCCCCCCCCTCCACGCGCAAAAGGGCCATCTGAAAAAAGTGTAAAATCCAGAAATGTAGGACAGGATATGGAGAACAGGGAGCCTTGTTATGCTGATTGGCAGGATGTATATTGCCGGCAGCCACCCTGGAGAAGTGTATGGTGTTTCCTGAAACACGTAAGAAACAAAGCAACACAGCCTATGGCACTTCCACTTATGGTCCCATAGCTTACGGAAATTAAAATCAAAAATAGACAGCCACCCCAATATTTGGGACGACTGTGTTCAGAAGAAGCTCGTATACAGTATCAGGTAAATATCCCAGAAAGCAAAAAATAGATAAAGAAGTTGTGGCACGTACGTGCAATGCAATATCACTCAGCAATGAAATCTGTGTCATCAGGCCCGTAGCGGCATAGTGAGTGGATGCAGGTACGGTGATTCTACGTGAACTACGTCACACAGAAAAAGAAACATCATAAGATATCACTAATACATGGAATGTAAACTTGACTACACATGAACTGAATTACAAAACAGAACAGGGTCTCAAATTTAGAAAACCAACTAGTGCTTGCTTATGGGGAAAGGAGCCTTGGGGTGCTGCATAAAACCAGAGACTGAAATTAGCACAGATAACTTTCCATAAGCCAAATATGTAATAGACAAGACCTACTCCTTGCTCAACGAAATGGAACCAACAACAAATATTCAACGCCTAGGAATATACCTGACTAGGAAGAATCGAAAAACCCATGGATATATATGTCTCCGTAAGAGAATCAAGCGTGTGTACAGCGGCCGAAACGCAGCAGTGAAAATCCGATAAATCCCATTATCAAAATAAATTTCGAAAACAAAACACAAAGACAGTGAAATAGAGAGCAATTCTTAAATAATTCACTCAGGGCATGTGATGCAACCGGGATTGACCACATCTACACCCAGAGCTGGTTGAGACATAAGCCTGGACACTTCAGGCTGATAGCATTGTTGAGTTTCGGTGAGCAAATGCAGACCCTTTGAAGTCATACTGCATGGTACCCATTCCATGGGTCCCAACACTCCAGGTTCAAGGGATTCTTCCTCCAGCTAAAACATGCATGGGAAACCCAGAGTATCATCCACCGTGTGATTGGGAAATGATTTAAAATGCATCTCAGTTTTCGTATCCTGGTCCTCGGGTTCACCATTCCAGATGCTTTACTAACACTCTCCCTGCTCGCAGAGTCCGTGCCTTTAACCTCCTGTTTGGCACAGCTTGCAATTTCTGTGCAAGATGAACAGGAATAGGGAGAACCAATGAGAGACTAGCTGTAGGTGTCTGCACGGGCAAATGTAATGCTCATTGCCCACCAGGAAGAGGAATTAAACAAAGGCTCAGCGTGCCCTGCTGAAAACAGATTAGGGCCTGAAGCATTCCTGCGGTTTTGTGCCCAGCTCACAAGAAAGTGAGTTGAAGAAAGGAGCCCAGGGGCACTGTAATTCACAAACCTGCAGAGTTATAAATGACAGTTATCCTCCAAAAATATATTGAAGTAAGCCTGCGAAGGGGACTTGAAAGCGGGGCAGAATTTCAGGAAAACGATTGCAGGGGGTAGACTGGAATTGCCCTGAAAGCATAGGAAAAGAGGCAGAACGTCGACAATGATGCACTTGGCCGAAAAGGGCATATGCATTTTTTCCTGAATATATTCAGGAAAAAACGCAAAAGCCCTTTTTGGCCAACCAAGCAAGCCTGTAAAGGAAATCTGCACTACAATGAAGTCTCACTGCCCCCCGGGCAAGAGGGCCATCTGAAAAAAGTGTAAAATCCAGAAATGTAGGACAGGATATGGAGAACAGGGAGCCTTGTTATGCTGATTGGCAGGATGTAAATTGCCAGCAGCCACCCTGGAGAAGTGTATGGTGTTTCCTGAAACACGTAAGAAACAAAGCAACACAGCCTATGGCAATTGCACTTATGGTCCTATTCCTTAGGGAAATTAAAATCAAAAACAGAGAGCCACCCCAAAGTTTGGGACGGCTGTGTTCCCAAGAAGCTCGTCTACAGTACCAGGTAAATATCCCATAAAGCAAAAAATGGATAAAGAAGTTGTGGCACGTACGTGCAATGCAATATCACTCAGCAATGAAATCTGTGTCATCAGGCCCGTAGCGGCATAGTGAGTGGATGCAGGTACGGTGATTCTACGTGAACTACGTCACACAGAAAAAGAAACATCATAAGATATCACTAATACACGGAATGAAAACTTGAATACACATGAACTGAATTACAAAACAGAACAGGGTCTCAAATTTAGAAAACCAACTAGTGCTTGCTTATGGGGAAAGGTGCCTTGGGGGGCTGCATAAAACCAGAGACTGAAATTAGCACAGATAACTTTCCATAAGCCAAATATGTAATAGACAAGACATACTCCTTGCTCAACGAAATGGACCCAAAACCACATATTCAACGGCTAGGAATATACCTGACTAGGAAGAATCTTAAAACCCATGGATATATATATGTCTCCGTAAGAGAATCAAGGGTGTGTACAGCGGCCGAAATGCAGCAGTGAAAATCCGATAAATCCCATTATCAAAATAAATTTCGAAAACAAAACACAAAGACAGTGAATTAGAGAGCAATTCTTAACTAATTCACTCAGGGCATGTGATGCAACCGGGATTTACCACATCTACACCCAGAGCTGGTTGAGACATAAGGCTGGACACTTCAGGCTGATAGCATTGGTGAGTTTCAGTGAGCAAATGCAGACCCTTTGAAGTCATACTGCATGGTACCCATTCCATGGGTCCCAACTCTCCAGGTTCAAGGCATTCTTCCTCCAGCTAAAACATGCATGGGAAACCCAGAGTATCGTCCACCGTGTGATTCGGAAACGATTTAAAATGCATCTCAGTTTTCGTATCCTGGTCCTCAGGTTCACCATTCCAAATGTTTTACTAACACTCTCCCCGCTTGGAGAGTCAGTGCCTTTAACCTCCTGTTTGGCACAGCTTGCAATTTCTGTGCAAGATGAACAGGATTAGGGAGAAGCAATGAGAGACTAGCTGTAGGTGTCTGCACGGGCAAATGTAACTCTCATTGCCGACCAGGAAGAGGAATTAAACAAAGGCTCAGTGTGCCCTGCTGGAAACAGATTAGGGCCTGAAGCAATCCTGCGGTTTTGTGCCCAGCTCACAAGAAAGCGAGTTGAAGAAAGGAGCTCAGGGGCACTGTAATTCAAAAACCTGCAGAGTTACAAATGACAGCTATCCTCCAAAAATATATTGAAGTAAGCCTGCGAAGGGGACTTGAAAGCGGGGCAGAATTTCAGGAAAACAACTGCAGGGGGTAGACTGGAATTGCCCTGAAAGCATAGGAAAAGAGGCACAACGTCGACAATGATGCACTTGGCCAAAAAGGGCGTATGCGTTTTTTCCTGAATATATTAAGGAAAAAACGCATACGCCCATTTTGGCCAACCAAGCAAGCCTGTAAAGGAAATGTGCACTACAATGAAGTCTCACTGCCCCCCGGGCAAGAGGGCCACCTGAAAAAAGTGTAAAACCTAGAAAGGTAGGACAGGATATGGAGAACAGGGAGCCTTGTTATGCTGATTGGCAGGATGTAAATTGCCAACAGCCACCCTGGAGAAGTGTATGGTGTTTCCTGAAACACGTAAGAAATAAAGCAACACAGCCTATGGCAATTGCACTTATGGTCCTATTCCTTAGGGAAATTAAAATCAAAAACAGAGAGCCACCCCAAAGTTTGGGACGGCTGTGTTCCCAAGAAGCTCGTCTACAGTACCAGGTAAATATCCCAGAAAGCAAAAAATGGATAAAGAAGTTGTGGCACGTACGTGCAATGCAATATCACTCAGCAATAAAATCTGTGTCATCAGGCCCATAGCGGCATAGTGAGTGGATGCAGGTACGGTGATTCTACGTGTACTACGTCACACAGAAAAAGAAACATCATAAGATATCACTAATACACGGAATGTAAACTTGACTACACATGAACTGAATTACAAAACAGAACAGGGTCTCAAATGTAGAAAACCAACTAGTGCTTGCTTATGGGGAAAGGTGCCTTGGGGGGCTGCATAAAACCAGAGACTGAAATTAGCACAGATAACTTTCCATAAGCCAAATATGTAATAGACAAGACTTACTCCTTGCTCAACGAAATGGACTCAACACCACATATTCAACGCCTAGGAATATACCTGACTAGGAAGAATCTTAAAACCCATGGATATATATGTCTCCGTAAGAGAATCAAGCGTGTGTACAGCGGCCGAAACGCAGCAGTGAAAATCCGATAAATCCCATTATCAAAATAAATTTCGAAAACAAAACACAAAGACAGTGAAATAGAGAGCAATTCTTAACTAATTCACTCAGGTCATGTGATGCAACCGGGATTGACCACATCTACACCCAGAGCTGGTTGAGACATAAGGCTGGACACTTCAGGCTGATAGCATTGGTGAGTTTCGGTGAGCAAATGCAAACCCTTTGAAGTCATACTGCATGGTACCTATTCCATGGGTCCCAACTCTTCAGGTTCAAGGGATTCTTCCTCCAGCTAAAACATGCATGGGAACCCCACAGTATGGTACACCGTGTGATTGGGAAATGATTTAAAATGCATCTCAGTTTTCGTATCCTGGTCCTCGGGTTCACCATTCCAGATGCTTTACTAACACTCTCCCTGCTTGGAGAGTCAGTGCCTTTAACCTCCTATTTGGCACAGCTTGCAATTTCTGTGCAAGATGAACAGGAATAGGGAGAACCAATGAGAGACTAGCTGTAGGTGTCTGCACGGGCAAATGTAACGCTCATTGCCGACCAGGAAGAGGAATTAAACAAAGGCTCAGCGTGCCCTGCTGAAAACAGATTAGGGCCTGAAGCAATCCTGCGGTTTTGTGCCCAGCTCACAAGAAAGCGAGTTGAAGAAATGAGCTCAGGGGCACTGTAATTCACAAACCTGCAGAGTTATAAATGACAGCTATCCTCCAAAAATATATTGAAGTAAGCCTGCGAAGGGGACTTGAAAGCGGGGCAGAATTTCAGGAAAACGATTGCAGGGGGTAGACTGGAATTGCCCTGAAAGCATAGGAAAAGAGGGAGAACGTCGACAATGATGCACTTGGCCAAAAAGGGCGTATGCGTTTTTTCCTGAATATATTCAGGAAAAAACGCATACGCCCTTTTTGGCCAACCAAGCAAGCCTGTAAAGGAAATCTGCACTACAATGAAGTCTCACTGCCCCCCGGGCAAAAGGGCCATCTGAAAAAAGTGTAAAATCCAGAAAGGTAGGACAGGATATGGAGAACAGGGAGCCTTGTTATGCTGATTGGCAGGATGTAAATTGCCAGCAGCAACCCTGGAGAAGTGTATGGTGTTTCCTGAAACACGTAAGAAACAAAGCAACACATCCTATGGCACTTCCACTCATGGTCCTATAGCTTACGGAAATTAAAATCAAAAACAGACAGCCACCCCAATATTTGGGATGGCTGTGTTCACAATAAGCTCGTCTACAGTATCAGGTAAATATCCCAGAAAGCAAAAAATGGATAAAGAAGTTGTGGCACGTACGTGCAATGCAATATCACTCAGCAATGAAATCTGTGTCATCAGGCCCGTAGCGGCATAGTAAGTGGATGCAGGTACGGTGATTCTACGTGAACTACGTCACACAGAAAAAGAAACATCATAAGATATCACTAATACACGGAATGTAAACTTGACTACACATGAACTGAATTACAAAACAGAACAGGGTCTCAAATTTAGAAAACCAACTAGTGCTTGCTTATGGGGAAAGGTGCCTTGGGGTGCTGCATAAAACCAGAGACTGAAATTAGCTCAGATAACTTTCCATAAGCCAAATATGTAATAGACAAGACCTACTCCTTGCTCAAGGAAACGGACCCAAAACCACATATTCAACGCCTAGGAATATACCTGACTAGGAAGAATCTTAAAACCCATGGATATATATGTCTCCATAAGAGAATCAAGCGTGTGTACAGCGGTCGAAACGCAGCAGTGAAAATCCGATAAATCCCATTATCAAAATAAATTTCGAAAACAAAACACTAAGACAGTGAAATAGAGAGCAATTCTTAACTAATTCACTCAGGGCATGTGATGCAATCGGGATTGACCACATCTACACCCAGAGCTGGTTGAGACATAAGGCTGGACACTTCAGGCTGATAGCATTGGTGAGTTTCGGTGAGCAAATGCAGACCCTCTGAAGTCATACTGCATGGTACCCATTCCATGGGTCCCAACTCTCCAGGTTCAAGGCATTCTTCCTCCAGCTAAAACATGCATGGGAAACCCAGAGTATTGTCCACCGTGTGATTGGGAAATGATTTAAAATGCATCTCAGTTTTTGTTTCCTGGTCCTCGGGTTCACCATTCCAGATGCTTTACTAACACTCTCCCCGCTTGGAGAGTCAGTGCCTTTAACCTCCTCTTTGGCACAGCTTGCCATTTCTGTGCAAGAGGAACAGGAATAGGGAGAACCAATGAGAGACTAGCTGTAGGTGTCTGCACGGGCAAATGTAACGCTCATTGCCCACCAGGAAGAGGAATTAAACAAAGGCTCAGTGTGCCCTGCTGGAAACAGATTAGGGCCTGAAGCAATCCTGCGGTTTTGTGCCCAGCTCACAAGAAAGCGAGTTGAAGAAAGGAGCTCAGAGGCACTGTAATTCACAAAACTGCAGAGTTATAAATGACAGCTATCTTCCAAAAGTATATTGAAGTAAGCCTGCGTAGGGGACTTGAAAGCGGGGCAGAATTTCAGGAAAACGATTGCAGGGGGTAGACTGGAATTGCCCTGAAAGCATAGGAAAAGAGGCACAACGTCGACAATGATGGACTTGGCCAAAAAGGGCGTATGCGTTTTTTCCTGAATATATTCAGGAAAAAACGCATAAGCCCTTTTTGGCCAACCAAGCAAGCCTGTAATGGAAATCTGCACTACAATGAAGTCTCACTTCCCCCCGGGCAAGAGGGCCATCTGAAAAAAGTGTAAAATCCAGAAAGGTAGGACAGGATATGGAGAACAGGGAGCCTTGTTATGCTGATTGGCAGGATGTAAATTGCCAACAGCCACCCTGGAGAAGTGTATGGTGTTTCCTGAAACACGTAAGAAATAAAGCAACACAGCCTATGCCAATTGCACTTATGGTCCTATTCCTTAGGGAAATTAAAATCAAAAACAGAGAGCCACCCCAAAGTTTGGGACGGCTGTGTTCCCAAGAAGCTCGTCTACAGTACCAGGTAAATATCCCAGAAAGCAAAAAATGGATAAAGAAGTTGTGGCATGTACGTGCAATGCAATATCACTCAGCAATGAAATCTGTGTCATCAGGCCCGTAGCGGCATAGTGAGTGGATGCAGGTACGGTGATTCTACGTGAACTACGTCACACAGAAAAAGAAACATCATAAGATATCACTAATACACGGAATGTAAACTTGACTACACATGAACTGAATTACAAAACAGAACAGGGTCTCAAATTTAGAAAACCAACTAGTGCTTGCTTATGGGGAAAGGTGCCTTGGGGTGCTGCATAAAACCAGAGACTGAAATTAGCACAGATAACATTCCATAAGCCAAATATGTAATAGACAAGACCTACTCCTTGCTCAACGAAATGGACTCAACACCACATATTCAACGCCTAGGAATATACCTGACTAGGAAGAATCTTAAAACCCATGGATATATATATGTCTCCGTAAGAGAATCAAGCGTGTGTACAGTGGCCGAAATGCAGCAGTGAAAATCCGATAAATCCCATTATCAAAATAAATTTCGAAAACAAAACACAAAGACAGTGAAATAGAGAGCAATTCTTAAATAATTCACTCAGGGCATGTGATGCAACCGGGATTTACCACATCTACACCCAGAGCTGGTTGAGACATAAGGCTGGACACTTCAGGCTGATAGCATTGGTGAGTTTCGGTGAGCAAATGCAGACCCTTTGAAGTCATACTGCATGGTACCCATTCCATGGGTCCCAACTCTCCAGGTTCAAGGCATTCTTCCTCCAGCTAAAACATGCATGGGAAACCCAGAGTATCGTCCACCGTGTGATTGGGAAACGATTTAAAATGCCTCTCAGTTTTCGTATCCTGGTCCTCAGGTTCACCATTCCAAATGCTTTACTAACACTCTCCCCCCTTGGAGAGTCAGTGCCTTTAACCTCCTGTTTGGCACAGCTTGCAATTTATGTGCAAGATGAACAGGAATAGGGAGAAGCAATGAGAGACTAGCTGTAGGTGTCTGCACGGGCAAATGTAACGCTCATTGCCGACCAGGAAGAGGAATTAAACAAAGGCTCAGTGTGCCCTGCTGGAAACAGATTAGGGCCTGAAGCAATCCTGCGGTTTTGTGCCCAGCTCACAAGAAAGCGAGTTGAAGAAAGGAGCTCAGGGGCACTGTAATTCACAAACCTGCAGAGTTATAAATGACAGCTATCTTCCAAAAGTATATTGAAGTAAGCCTGCGAAGGGGACTTGAAAGCGGGGCAGAATTTCAGGAAAACGACTGCAGGGGGTAGACTGGAATTGCCCTGAAAGCATAGGAAAAGAGGCACAACGTCGACAATGATGCACTTGGCCAAAAAGGGTGTATGCGTTTTTTCCTGAATATATTAAGGAAAAAACGCATACGCCCTTTTTGGCCAACCAAGCAAGCCTGTAAAGGAATTCTGCACCACAATGAAGTCTCACTGCCCCCCGGGCAAAAGGGCCATCTGAAAAAAGTGTAAAATCCAGAAAGGTAGGACAGGATATGGAGAACAGGGAGCCTTGTTATGCTGATTGGCAGGATGTTAATTGCCAACAGCCACCCTGGAGAAGTGTATGGTGTTTCCTGAAACACGTAAGAAATAAAGCAACACAGCCTATGGCAATTGCACTTATGGTCCTATTCCTTAGGGAAATTAAAATCAAAAACAGAGAGCCACCCCAAAGTTTGGGACCGCTGTGTTCCCAAGAAGCTCGTCTACAGTACCAGGTAAATATCCCAGAAAGCAAAAAATGGATAAAGAAGTTGTGGCACGTACGTGCAATGCAATATCACTCAGCAATGTAATCTGTGTCATCAGGCCCGTAGCGGCATAGTGAGTGGATGCAGGTACGGTGATTCTACGTGAACTACGTCACACAGAAAAAGAAACATCATAAGATATCACTAATACACGGAATGTAAACTTGACTACACATGAACTGAATTACAAAACAGAACAGGGTCTCAAATTTAGAAAACCAACTAGTGCTTGCTTATGGGGAAAGGTGCCTTGGGGTGCTGCATAAAACCAGAGACTGAAATTAGCTCAGATAACTTTCCATAAGCCAAATATGTAATAGACAAGACCTACTCCTTGCTCAACGAAACGGACCCAAAACCACGTATTCAACGCCTAGGAATATACCTGACTAGGAAGAATCTTAAAACCCATGGATATATATGTCTCCGTAAGAGAATCAAGCGTGTGTACAGCGGCCGAAACGCAGCAGTGAAAATCCGATAAATCCCATTATCAAAATAAATTTAGAAAACAAAACACAAAGACAGTGAAATAGAGAGCAATTCTTAACTAATTCACTCAGGGCATGTGATGCAACCGGGATTGACCACATCTACACCCAGAGCTGGTTGAGACATAAGGCTGGACACTTCAGGCTGATAGCATTGGTGAGTTTCGGTGAGCAAATGCAGACCCTCTGAAGTCATACTGCATGGTACCCATTCCATGGGTCCCAACTCTCCAGGTTCAAGGGATTCTTCCTCCAGCTAAAACATGCATGGGAAACCCAGAGTATCGTCCACCGTGTGATTGGGAAACGATTTAAAATGCATCTCAGTTTTTGTTTCCTGGTCCTCGGGTTCACCATTCCAGATGCTTTACTAAAACTCTCCCCGCTTAGAGAGTCAGTGCCTTTAACCTCCTCTTTGGCACAGCTTGCAATTTCTGTGCAAGATGAACAGGAATAGGGAGAACCAATGAGAGACTAGCTGTAGGTGTCTGCACGGGCAAATGTAACGCTCATTGCCCACCAGGAAGAGGAATTAAACAAAGGCTCAGTGTGCCCTGCTGGAAAAAGATTAGGGCCTGAAACAATCCTGCGGTTTTGTGCCCAGCTCACAAGAAAGCGAGTTGAAGAAAGGAGCTCAGGGGCACTGTAATTCACAAACCTGCAGAGTTATAAATGACAGCTTTCTTCCAAAAGTATATTGAAGTAAGCCTGCGTAGGGGACTTGAAAGCGGGGCAGAATTTCAGGAAAACGATTGCAGGGGGTAGACTGGAATTGCCCTGAAAGCATAGGAAAAGAGGCACAACGTCGACAATGATGCACTTGGCCAAAAAGGGCGTATGCGTTTTTTCCTGAATATATTCAGGAAAAAACGCATACGCCCTTTTTGGCCAACTGAGCAAGCCTGTAATGGAAATCTGCACTACAATGAAGTCTCACTGCCCCCCGGGCAAGAGGGCCATCTGAAAAAAGTGTAAAATCCAGAAAGGTAGGACAGGATATGGAGAACAGGGAGCCTTGTTATGCTGATTGGCAGGATGTAAATTGCCAACAGCCACCCTGGAGAAGTGTATGGTGTTTCCTGAAACACGTAAGAAATAAAGCAACAGAGCCTATGGCAATTGCACTTATGGTCCTATTCCTTAGGGAAATTAAAATCAAAAACAGAGAGCCACCCCAAAGTTTGGGACGGCTGTGTTCCCAAGAAGCTCGTCTACAGTACCAGGTAAATAACCCAGAAAGCAAAAAATGGATAAAGAAGTTGTGGCACGTACGTGCAATGCAATATCACTCAGCAATGAAATCTGTGTCATCAGGCCCGTAGCGGCATAGTGAGTGGATGCAGGTACGGTGATTCTACGTGAACTACGTCACACAGAAAAAGAAACATCATAAGATATCACTAATACACGGAATGTAAACTTGACTACACATGAACTGAATTACAAAACAGAACAGGGTCTCAAATTTAGAAAACCAACTAGTGCTTGCTTATGGGGAAAGGTGCCTTGGGGTGCTGCATAAAACCAGAGACTGAAATTAGCTCAGATAACTTTCCATAAGCCAAATATGTAATAGACAAGACCTACTCCTTGCTCAACGAAACGGACCCAAAACCACGTATTCAACGCCTAGGAATATACCTGACTAGGAAGAATCTTAAAACCCATGGATATATATGTCTCCGTAAGAGAATCAAGCGTGTGTACAGCGGCCGAAACGCAGCAGTGAAAATCCGATAAATCCCATTATCAAAATAAATTTAGAAAACAAAACACAAAGACAGTGAAATAGAGAGCAATTCTTAACTAATTCACTCAGGGCATGTGATGCAACCGGGATTGACCACATCTACACCCAGAGCTGGTTGAGACATAAGGCTGGACACTTCAGGCTGATAGCATTGGTGAGTTTCGGTGAGCAAATGCAGACCCTCTGAAGTCATAGTGCATGGTACCCATTCCATGGGTCCCAACTCTCCAGGTTCAAGGGATTCTTCCTCCAGCTAAAACATGCATGGGAAACCCAGAGTATCGTCCACCGTGTGATTGGGAAACGATTTAAAATGCATCTCAGTTTTTGTTTCCTGGTCCTCGGGTTCACCATTCCAGATGCTTTACTAAAACTCTCCCCGCTTAGAGAGTCAGTGCCTTTAACCTCCTCTTTGGCACAGCTTGCAATTTCTGTGCAAGATGAACAGGAATAGGGAGAACCAATGAGAGACTAGCTGTAGGTGTCTGCACGGGCAAATGTAACGCTCATTGCCCACCAGGAAGAGGAATTAAACAAAGGCTCAGTGTGCCCTGCTGGAAAAAGATTAGGGCCTGAAACAATCCTGCGGTTTTGTGCCCAGCTCACAAGAAAGCGAGTTGAAGAAAGGAGCTCAGGGGCACTGTAATTCACAAACCTGCAGAGTTATAAATGACAGCTTTCTTCCAAAAGTATATTGAAGTAAGCCTGCGTAGGGGACTTGAAAGCGGGGCAGAATTTCAGGAAAACGATTGCAGGGGGTAGACTGGAATTGCCCTGAAAGCATAGGAAAAGAGGCACAACGTCGACAATGATGCACTTGGCCAAAAAGGGCGTATGCGTTTTTTCCTGAATATATTCAGGAAAAAACGCATACGCCCTTTTTGGCCAACTGAGCAAGCCTGTAATGGAAATCTGCACTACAATGAAGTCTCACTGCCCCCCGGGCAAGAGGGCCATCTGAAAAAAGTGTAAAATCCAGAAAGGTAGGACAGGATATGGAGAACAGGGAGCCTTGTTATGCTGATTGGCAGGATGTAAATTGCCAACAGCCACCCTGGAGAAGTGTATGGTGTTTCCTGAAACACGTAAGAAATAAAGCAACAGAGCCTATGGCAATTGCACTTATGGTCCTATTCCTTAGGGAAATTAAAATCAAAAACAGAGAGCCACCCCAAAGTTTGGGACGGCTGTGTTCCCAAGAAGCTCGTCTACAGTACCAGGTAAATAACCCAGAAAGCAAAAAATGGATAAAGAAGTTGTGGCACGTACGTGCAATGCAATATCACTCAGCAATGAAATCTGTGTCATCAGGCCCGTAGCGGCATAGTGAGTGGATGCAGGTACGGTGATTCTACGTGAACTACGTCACACAGAAAAAGAAACATCATAAGATATCACTAATACACGGAATGTAAACTTGACTACACATGAACTGAATTACAAAACAGAACAGTGTCTCAAATTTAGAAAACCAACTAGTGCTTGCTTATGGGGAAAGGTGCCTTGGGGTGCTGCATAAAACCAGAGACTGAAATTAGCACAGATAACATTCCATAAGCCAAATATGTAATAGACAAGACCTACTCCTTGCTCAACGAAATGGACTCAACACCACATATTCAACGCCTAGGAATATACCTGACTAGGAAGAATCTTAAAACCCATGGATATATATATGTCTCCGTAAGAGAATCAAGCGTGTGTACAGCGGCCGAAATGCAGCAGTGAAAATCCGATAAATCCCATTATCAAAATAAATTTCGAAAACAAAACACAAAGACAGTGAAATAGAGAGCAATTCTTAAATAATTCACTCAGGGCATGTGATGCAACCGGGATTTACCACATCTACACCCAGAGCTGGTTGAGACATAAGGCTGGACACTTCAGGCTGATAGCATTGGTGAGTTTCGGTGAGCAAATGCAGACCCTTTGAAGTCATACTGCATGGTACCCATTCCATGGGTCCCAACTCTCCAGGTTCAAGGCATTCTTCCTCCAGCTAAAACATGCATGGGAAACCCAGAGTATCGTCCACCGTGTGATTGGGAAACGATTTAAAATGCATCTCAGTTTTCGTATCCTGGTCCTCGGGTTCACCATTCCAGATGCTTTACTAACACTCTCCCCGCTTAGAGAGTCAGTGCCTTTAACCTCCTCTTTGGCACAGCTTGCAATTTCTGTGCTAGATGAACAGGAATAGGGAGAACCAATGAGAGACTAGCTGTAGGTGTCTGCACGGGCAAATGTAACGCTCATTGCCCACCAGGAAGAGGAATTAAACAAAGGCTCAGTGTGCCCTGCTGGAAACAGATTAGGGACTGAAGCAATCCTGCGGTTTTGTGCCCAGCTCACAAGAAAGCGAGTTGAAGAAAAGAGCTCAGTGGCACTGTAATTCACAAACCTGCAGAGTTATAAATGACAGCTATCTTCCAAAAGTATATTGAAGTAAGCCTGCGTAGGGGACTTGAAAGCAGGGCAGAATTTCAGGAAAACGATTGCAGGGGGTAGACTGGAATTGCCCTGAAAGCATAGGAAAAGAGGCACAACGTCGACAATGATGCAATTGGCCAAAAAGGGCGTATGCGTTTTTTCCTGAATACATTCAGGAAAAAACGCATACGCCCTTTTTGGCCAATCAAGCAAGCCTGTAAAGGAAATGTGCACTACAATGAAGTCTCACTGCCCCCCGGGCAAGAGGGCCATCTGAAAAACGTGTAAAATCCAGAAAGGTAGGACAGGATATGGAGAACAGGGAGCCTTGTTATGCTGATTGGCAGGATGTAAATTGCCAACAGCCACCCTGGAGAAGTGTATGGTGTTTCCTGAAACACGTAAGAAATAAAGCAACACAGCCTATGGCAATTGCACTTACGGTCCTATTCCTTAGGGAAATTAAAATCAAAAACAGAGAGCCACTCCAAAGTTTGGGACGGCTGTGTTTCCAAGAAGCTCGTCTACAGTACCAGGTAAATATCCCAGAAAGCAAAAAATGGATAAAGAAGTTGTGGCACGTACGTGCAATGCAATATCACTCAGCAATGAAATCTGTGTCATCAGGCCCGTAGCGGCATAGTGAGTGGATGCAGGTACGGTGATTCTACGTGAACTACGTCACACAGAAAAAGAAACATCATAAGATATCACTAATACACGGAATGTAAACTTGACTACACATGAACTGAATTACAAAACAGAACAGGGTCTCAAATTTAGAAAACCAACTAGTGCTTGCTTATGGGGAAAGGTGCCTTGGGGTGCTGCATAAAACCAGAGACTGAAATTAGCACAGATAACATTCCATAAGCCAAATATGTAATAGACAAGACCTACTCCTTGCTCAACGAAATGGACTCAACACCACATATTCAACGCCTAGGAATATACCTGACTAGGAAGAATCTTAAAACCCATGGATATATATGTCTCCGTAAGAGAATCAAGCGTGTGTACAGTGGCCGAAACGAAGAAGTGAAAATCCGATAAATCCCATTATCAAAATAAATTTCGAAAACAAAACACAAAGACAGTGAAATCGAGAGCAATTCTTAACTAATTCACTCAGGGCATGTGATGCAACCGGGATTGACCACATCTACACCCAGAGCTGGTTGAGACATAAGGCTGGACACTTCAGGCTGTTAGCATTGGTGAGTTTCGGTGAGCAAATGCAGACCCTTTGAAGTCATACTGCATGGTACCCATTCCATGGGTCCCAACTCTCCAGGTTCAAGGCATTCCTCCTCCAGCTAAAACATGCATGGGAAACCCAGAGTATCGTCCACCGTGTGATTGGGAAACGATTTAAAATGCATCTCAGTTTTCGTATCCTGGTCCTCGGGTTCACCATTCCAGATGCTTTACTAACACTCTCCCCGCTTGGAGAGTCACTGCCTTTAACCTCCTGTTTGGCACAGCTTGCAATTTCTGTGCCAGATGAACAGGAATAGGGAGAACCAATGAGAGACTAGCTGTAGGTGTCTGCACGGGCAAATGTAACGCTCATTGCCCACCAGGAAGAGGAATTAAACAAAGGCTCAGCGTGCCCTGCTGAAAACAGATTAGGGCCTGAAGCAATCCTGCGGTTTTGTGCCCAGCTCACAAGAAAGCGAGTTGAAGAAAGGAGCTCAGGGGCACTGTAATTCACAAACCTGCAGAGTTATAAATGACAGCTATCCTCCAAAAATATATTGAAGTAAGCCTGCGAAGGGGACTTGAAAGCGGGGCAGAATTTCAGGAAAACGATTGCAGGGGGTAGACTGGAATTGCCCTGAAAGCATAGGAAAAGAGGCAGAACGTCGACAATGATGCACTTGGCCAAAAAGGGCGTATGCGTTTTTTCCTGAATATATTCAGGAAAAAACGCATACGCCCTTTTTGGCCAACCAAGCAAACCTGTAAAGGAAATCTGCACTACAATGAAGTCTCACTGCCCCCCGGGCAAAAGGGCCATCTGAAAAAAGTGTAAAATCCAGAAAGGTAGGACAGGATATGGAGAACAGGGAGCCTTGTTATGCTGATTGGCAGGATGTAAATTGCCAGCAGCCACCCTGGAGAAGTGTATGGTGTTTCCTGAAACACGTAAGAAACAAAGCAACACAGCCTATGGCACTTCCACTTATGGTCCTATAGCTTACGGAAATTAAAATCAAAAACAGACAGCCACCCCAATATTTGGGTGGGCTGTGTTCACAAGAAGCTCGTCTACAGTATCAGGTAAATATCCCAGAAAGCAAAAAATGGATAAAGAAGTTGTGGCACGTACGTACAATGCAATATCACTAGGCAATGAAATCTGTGTCATCAGGCCCGTAACGGAATTGTGAGTGGATGCAGGTACGGTGATTGTACGTGAACAACGTCACACAGAAAAAGAAACATCATAAGATATCACTAATACACGAATGTAAACTTGACTACACATGAACTGAATTACAAAACAGAACAGGGTCTCAAATTTAGAAAACCAACTAGTGCTTGCTTATGGGGAAAGGTGCCTTGGGGTGCTGCATAAAACCAGAGACTGAAATTAGCTCAGATAACTTTCCATAAGCCAAATATGTAATAGACAAGACCTACTCCTTGCTCAACGAAATGGACCCAAAACCACATATTCAACGCCTAGGAATATACCTGACTAGGAAGAATCTTAAAACCCATGGATATATATGTCTCCGTAAGAGAATCAAGCGTGTGTACAGCGGCCGAAACGCAGCAGTGAAAATCCGATAAATCCCATTATCAAAATAAATTTCGAAAACAAAACACAAAGACAGTGAAATAGAGAGCAATTCTTAAATAATTCACTCAGGGCATGTGATGCAACCGGGATTGACCACATCTACACCCAGAGCTGGTTGAGACATAAGGCTGGACACTTCAGGCTGATAGCATTGGTGAGTTTTGGTGAGCAAATGCAGACCCTTTGAAGTCATACTGCATGGTACCCATTCCATGGGTCCCAACTCTCCAGGTTCAAGGGATTCTTCCTCCAGCTAAAACATGCATGGGAAACCCAGAGTATCGTCCACCGTGTGATTGGGAAACGATTTAAAATGCATCTCAGTTTTCGTTTCCTGGTCCTCGGGTTCACCATTCCAGATGCTTTACTAACACTCTCCCCGCTTAGAGAGTCAGTGCCTTTAACCTCCTCTTTGGCACAGCTTGCAATTTCTGTGCAAGATGAACAGGAATAGGGAGAACCAATGAGAGACTAGCTGTAGGTGTCTGCACGGGCAAATGTAACGCTCATTGCCCACCAGGAAGAGGAATTAAACAAAGGCTCAGTGTGCCCTGCTGGAAACAGATTAGGGCCTGAAGCAATCCTGCGGTTTTGTGCCCAGCTCACAAGAAAGCGAGTTGTAGAAAGGAGCTCAGGGGCACTGTAATTCACAAACCTGCAGAGTTATAAATGACAGCTATCTTCCAAAAGTATATTGAAGTAAGCCTGCGTAGGGGACTTGAAAGCGGGGCAGAATTTCAGGAAAACGATTGCAGGGGGTAGACTGGAATTGCCCTGAAAGCATAGGAAAAGAGGCAGAACGTCGACAATGATGCACTTGGCCAAAAAGGGCGTATGCGTTTTTTCCTGAATATATTAAGGAAAAAACGCATACGCCCTTTTTGGCCAACCAAGCAAGCCTGTAAAGGAAATCTGCACTACAATGAAGTCTCACTGCCCACCGGGCAAAAGGGCCATCTGAAAAAAGTGTAAAATCCAGAAAGGTAGGACAGGATATGGAGAACAGGGAGCCTTGTTATGCTGATTGGCAGGATGTAAATTGCCAGCAGCCACCCTGGAGAAGTGTATGGTGTTTCCTGAAACACGTAAGAAACAAAGCAACACAGCCTATGGCACTTCCACTTATGGTCCTATAGCTTACGGAAATTAAAATCAAAAACAGACAGCCACCCCAATATTTGGGACGGCTGTGTTCACAAGAAGCTCGTCTACAGTATCAGGTAAATATCCCAGAAAGCAAACAATGGATAAAGAAGTTGTGGCACGTACGTACAATGCAATATCACTCAGCAATGAAATCTGTGTCATCAGGCCCGTAGCGGCATAGTGAGTGGATGCAGGTACGGTGATTCTACGTGAACTACGTCACACAGAAAAAGAAACATCATAAGATATCACTAATACACGGAATGTAAACTTGACTACACATGAACTGAATTACAAAACAGAACAGGGTCTCAAATTTAGAAAACCAACTAGTGCTTGCTTATGGGGAAAGGTGCGTTGGGGTGCTGCATAAAACCAGAGACTGAAATTAGCACAGATAACATTCCATAAGCCAAATATGTAATAGACAAGACCTACTCCTTGCTCAACGAAATGGACTCAACACCACATATTCTACGCCTAGGAATATACCTGACTAGGAAGAATCTTAAAACCCATGGATATATATGTCTCTGTAAGAGAATCAAGCATGTGTACAGCGGCCGAAACGCAGCAGTGAAAATCCGATAAATCCCATTATCAAAATAAATTTCGAAAACAAAACACAAAGACAGTGAAATAGAGAGAAATTCTTAACTAATTCACTCAGGGCATGTGATGCAACCGGGATTGACCACATCTACACCCAGAGCTGGTTGAGACATAAGGCTGGACACTTCAGGCTGATAGCATTGGTGAGTTTCGGTGAGCAAATGCAGACCCTTTGAAATCATACTGCATGGTACCCATTCCATGGGTCCCAACTCTCCATGTTCAAGGCATTCTTCCTCCAGCTAAAACATGCATGGGAAACCCAGAGTATCGTTCACCGTGTGATTGGGAAACGATTTAAAATGCATCTCAGTTTTCGTATCCTGGTCCTCAGGTTCACCATTCCAAATGCTTTACTAACACTCTCCCCGCTTGGAGAGTCAGTGCCTTTAACCTCCTGTTTGGCACAGCTTGCAAATTCTGTGCAAGATGAACAGGAATAGGGAGAAGCAATGAGAGACTAGCTGTAGGTGTCTGCACGGGCAAATGTAACGCTCATTGCCGACCAGGAAGAGGAATTAAAGAAAGGCTCAGTGTGCCCTGCTGGAAACAGATTAGGGCCTGAAGCAATCCTGCGGTTTTGTGCCCAGCTCACAAGAAAGCGAGTTGAAGAAAGGAGCTCAGGGGCACTGTAATTCACAAAACTGCAGAGTTATAAATGACGGCTATCTTCCAAAAGTGTATTGAAGTAAGCCTGCGAAGGGGACTTGAAAGCGGGGCAGAATTTCAGGAAAACGACTGCAGGGGGTAGACTGGAATTGCCCTGAAAGCATAGGAAAAGAGGCACAACGTCGACAATGATGCACTTGGCCAAAAAGGGCGTATCCTTTTTTTCCTGAATATATTAAGGAAAAAACGCATACGCCCTTTTTGGCCAACCAAGCAAGCCTGTAAAG
Organism: Phocoena phocoena; assembly: GCF_963924675.1. NCBI lineage: Eukaryota > Metazoa > Chordata > Mammalia > Artiodactyla > Phocoenidae > Phocoena > Phocoena phocoena. The sequence continues at coordinate 1,541,143 of NW_027077413.1, read as the reverse complement.
GAAATGTGCACTACAATGAAGTCTCACTGCCCCCCGGGCAAGGGGGCCATCTGAAAAAAGTGTAAAACTCAGAACGGTAGGACAGGATATGGAGAACAGGGAGCCTTGTTATGCTGATTGGCAGGATGTAAATTGTGAACAGCCACCCTGGAGAAGTGTATGGTGTTTCCTGAAACACGTAAGAAATAAAGCAACACAGCCTATGGCAATTGCACTTATGGTCCTATTCCTTAGTGAAATTAAAATCAAAAACAGAGAGCCACCCCAAAGTTTGGGACGGCTGTGTTCACAAGAAGCTCGTCTACAGTACCAGGTAAATATCCCAGAAAGCAAAAAATGGATAAAGAATTTGTGGCACGTACGTGCAATGCAATATCACTCAGCAATGAAATCTGTGTCATCAGGCCCGTAGCGGCATAGTGAGTGGATGCAGGTACGGTGATTCTACGTGAACTACGTCACACAGAAAAAGAAACATCATAAGATATCACTAATACACGGAATGTAAACTTGACTACACATGAACTGAATTACAAAACAGAACAGGGTCTCAAATTTAGAAAACCAACTAGTGCTTGCTTATGGGGAAAGGTGCCTTGGGGTGCTGCATAAAACCAGAGACTGAAATTAGCACAGATAACATTCTATAAGCCAAATATGTAATAGACAAGACCTACTCCTTGCTCAACGAAATGGACTCAACACCACATATTCAACGCCTAGGAATATACCTGACTAGGAAGAATCTTAAAACCCATGGATATATATGTATCTGTAAGAGAATCAAGCATGTGTACAGCGGCCGAAACGCAGCAGTGAAAATCCGATAAATCCCATTATCAAAATAAATTTCGAAAACAAAACACAAAGACAGTGAAATAGAGAGCAATTCTTAAATAATTCACTCAGGGCATGTGATGCAACCGGGATTTAACACATCTACACCCAGAGCTGGTTGAGACATAAGGCTGGACACTTCTGGCTGATAGCACTGGTGAGTTTCGGTGAGCAAATGCAGACCCTTTGAAGTCATACTGCATGGTACCCATTCCATGGGTCCCAACTCTCCAGGTTCAAGGCATTCTTCCTCCAGCTAAAACATGCATGGGAAACCCAGAGTATCGTCCACCGTGTGATTGGGAAACGATTTAAAATGCATCTCAGTTTTCGTATCCTGGTCCTCGGGTTCACCATTCCAGATGCTTTACTATCACTCTCCCCGCTTGGAGAGTCAGTGCCTTTAACCTCCTGTTTCGCACAACTTGCAATTTCTGTGCAAGATGAACAGGAATAGGGAGAACCAATGAGAGACTAGCTGTAGGTGTCTGCACGGGCAAATGTAACGCTCATTGCCCACCAGGAAGAGGAATTAAACAAAGGCTCAGTGTGCCCTGCTGGAAACAGATTAGGGCCTGAAGCAATCCTGCGGTTTTGTGCCCAGCTCACAAGAAAGCGAGTTGAAGAAAGGAGCTCAGGGGCACTGTACTTCACAAACCTGCAGAGTCATAAATGACAGGTATCCTCCAAAAATATATTGAAGTAAGCCTGCGAAGGGGACTTGAATGCGGGGCTGAATTTCAGGAAAACGATTGCAGGGGGTAGACTGGAATTGCCCTGAAAGCATAGGAAAAGAGGCACAACGTCGACAATGATGCACTTGGCCAAAAAGGGCGTATGCGTTTTTTCCTGAATATATTCAGGAAAAAACGCATACGCCCTTTTTGGCCAACCAAGCAAGCCTGTAAAGGAAATCTGCACTACAATGAAATCTCACTGCCCCCCGGGGCAAAAGGGCCATCTGAAAAAAGTGTAAAATCCAGAAAGGTAGGACAGGATATGGAGAACAGGGAGCCTTGTTATGCTGATTGGCAGGATGTAAATTGCCAGCAGCCACCCTGGAGAAGTGTATGGTGTTTCCTGAAACACGTAAGAAACAAAGCAACACAACCTATGGCACTTCCACTTATGGTCCTATAGCTTACGGAAATTAAAATCAAAAACAGACAGCCACCCCAATATTTGGGACGGCTGTGGTCACAAGAAGCTCGTCTACATTATCAGGTAAATATCCCAGAAAGCAAAAAATGGATAAAGAAGTTGTGGCACGTACGTACAATGCAATATCACTCAGCAATGAAATCTGTGTCATCAGGCCCGTAGCGGCATAGTGAGTGGATGCAGGTACGGTGATTCTACGTGAACTACGTCACACAGAAAAAGAAACATCATAAGATATCACTAATACACGGAATGTAAACTTGACTACACATGAACTGAATTACAAAAAAGAACAGGGTCTCAAATTTAGAAAACCAACTAGTGCTTGCTTATGGGGAAAGGTGCCTTGGGGTGCTGCATAAAACCAGAGACTGAAATTAGCACAGATAACTTTCCATAAGCCAAATATGTAATAGACAAGACCTACTCCTTGCTGAACGAAATGGACCCAACACCACATATTCAACGCCAAGGAATATACCTGACTAGGAAGAATCTTAAAACCCATGGATATATATGTCTCCGTAAGACAATCAAGCGTGTGTACAGCGGCCGAAACGCAGCAGTGAAAATCCGATAAATCCCATTATCAAAATAAATTTCGAAAACAAAACACAAAGACAGTGAAACAGAGAGCAATTCTTAAATAATTCACTCAGGGCATGTGATGCAACCGGGATTGACCACATCTACACCCAGAGCTGGTTGAGACATAAGGCTGGACACTTCTGGCTGATAGCACTGGTGAGTTTCGGTGAGCAAATGCAGACCCTTTGAAGTCATACTGCATGGTACCCATTCCATGGGTCCCAACTCTCCAGGTTCAAGGGATTCTTCCTCCAGCTAAAACATGCATGGGAAACCCAGAGTATCGTCCACCGTGTGATTGGGAAACGATTTAAAATGCATCTCAGTTTTCGTATCCTGGTCCTCGGGTTCACCATTCCAGATGCTTTACTATCACTCTCCCTGCTTGGAGAGTCAGTGCCTTTAACCTCCTGTTTCGCACAGCTTGCCATTTCTGTGCAAGATGAACAGGAATAGGGAGAACCAATGAGAGACTAGCTGTAGGTGTCTGCACGGGCAAATGTAACGCTCATTGCCCACCAGGAAGAGGAATTAAACAAAGGCTCAGTGTGCCCTGCTGGAAACAGATTAGGGCCTGAAGCAATCCTGCGGTTTTGTGCCCAGCTCACAAGAAAGCGAGTTGAAGAAAGGAGCTCAGGGGCACTGTACTTCACAAACCTGCAGAGTTATAAATGACAGGTATCCTCCAAAAATATATTGAAGTAAGCCTGCGAAGGGGACTTGAAAGCGGGGCTGAATTTCAGGAAAACGATTGCAGGGGGTAGACTGGAATTGCCCTGAAAGCATAGGAAAAGAGGCACAACGTCGACAATGATGCACTTGGCCAAAAAGGGCGTATGCGTTTTTTCCTGAATATATTCAGGAAAAAACGCATACGCCCTTTTTGGCCAACCAAGCAAGCCTGTAAAGGAAATCTGCACTACAATGAAATCTCACTGCCCCCCGGGGCAAAAGGGCCATCTGAAAAAAGTGTAAAATCCAGAAAGGTAGGACAGGATATGGAGAACAGGGAGCCTTGTTATGCTGATTGGCAGGTTGTAAATTGCCAGCAGCCACCCTGGAGAAGTGTATGGTGTTTCCTGAAACACGTAAGAAACAAAGCAACACAACCTATGGCACTTCCACTTATGGTCCTATAGCTTACGGAAATTAAAATCAAAAACAGACAGCCACCCCAATATTTGGGACGGCTGTGTTCACAAGAAGCTCGTCTACAGTATCAGGTAAATATCCCAGAAAGCAAAAAATGGATAAAGAAGTTGTGGCACGTACGTACAATGCAATATCACTCAGCAATGAAATCTGTGACATCAGGCCCGTAGCGGCATAGTGAATGGATGCAGGTACGGTGATTCTACGTGAACTACGTCACACAGAAAAAGAAACATCATAAGATATCACTAATACACGGAATGTAAACTTGACTACACATGAACTGAATTACAAAACAGAACAGGGTCTCAAATTTAGAAAACCAACTAGTGCTTGTTTATGGGGAAAGGTGCGTTGGGGTGCTGCATAAAACCAGAGACTGAAATTAGCACAGATAACATTCCATAAGCCAAATATGTAATAGACAAGACCTACTCCTTGCTCAACGAAATGGACTCAACACCACATATTCAACGCCTAGGAATATACCTGAGCAGGAAGAATCTTAAAACCCATGGATATATATGTCTCCGTAAGAGAATCAAGCATGTGTACAGCGGCCGAAACGCAGCAGTGAAAATCCGATAAATCCCATTATCAAAATAAATTTCGAAAACAAAACACAAAGACAGTGAAATAGAGAGCAATTCTTAAATAATTCACTCAGGGCATGTGATGCAACCGGGATTGACCACATCTACACCCAGAGCTGGTTGAGACATAAGGGTGGACACTTCAGGCTGATAGCATTGGTGAGTTTCGGTGAGCAAATGCAGACCCTTTGAAGTCATACTGCATGGTACACATTCCATGGGTCCCAACTCTCCAGGTTCAAGGGATTCTTACTCCAGCTAAAACATGCATGGGAAACCCAGAGTATCGTCCACCGTGTGATTGGGAAACGATTTTAAATGCATCTCAGTTTTCGTATCCTGGTCCTCGGGTTCACCATTCCAGATGCTTTACTAACACTCTCCCCGCTTGGAGAGTCAGGGCCTTTAACCTCCTGTTTGGCACAGCTTGCAATTTCTGTGCAAGATGAACAGGAATAGGGAGAACCAATGAGAGAGTAGCTGTAGGTGTCTGCACGGGCAAATGTAACGCTCATTTCCCACCAGGAAGAGGAATTATCCAAAGGCTCACTGTGCCCTGCCGGGAACAGATTAGGGCCTGAAGCAATCCTGCGGTTTTGTGCCCAGCTCACAAGAAAGCGACTTGAAGAAAGGAGCTCAGGGGCACTGTAATTCACAAACCTGCAGAGTTATAAATGACAGCTATCCTCCAAAAATATATTGAAGTAAGCCTGCGAAGGGGACTTGAAAGCGGGGCAGAATTTCAGGAAAACGATTGCAGGGGGTAGACTGGAATTGCCTTGAAAGCATAGGAAAAGAGGCAGAACGTCGACAATGATGCACTTGGCCAAAAAGTGCGTATGCGTTTTTTCCTGAATATATTCAGGAAAAAATGCATACGCACTTTTTGGCCACCCAAGCAAGCCTGTAAAGAAATCTGCACTACAATGAAGTCTCACTGCCCCCCGGGCAAAAGGGCCATCTGAAAAAAGTGTAAAATCCAGAAAGGTAGGACAGTATATGGAGAACAGGGAGCCTTGTTATGCTGATTGGCAGGATGTATATTGCCAGCAGCCACCCTGGAGAAGTGTATGGTGTTTCCTGAAACACGTAAGAAACAGACCAACACAGCCTATGGCACTTCCACTTATGGTCCTATAGCTTACGGAAATTAAAATCAAAAACAGACAGCCATCCCAATATTTGGGATGGCTGTGTTCCCAAGAAGCTCGTCTACAGTACCAGGTAAATATCCCAGAAAGCAAAAATGGATAAAGAAGTTGTGGCACGTACGTGCAATGCAATATCACTCAGCAATGATATCTGTGTCATCAGGCCCGTAGCGGCACAGTGAGTGGATGCAGGTACGGTGATTCTATGTGAACTACGTCACACAGAAAAAGAAACATCATAAGATATCACTAATACACGGAATGTAAACTTGACTACACATGAACTGAATTACAAAACAGAACAGGGTCTCAAATTTAGAAAACCAACTAGTGCTTGTTTATGGGGAAAGGTGCGTTGGGGTGCTGCATAAAACCAGAGACTGAAATTAGCACAGATAACATTCCATAAGCCAAATATGTAATAGACAAGACCTACTCCTTGCTCAACGAAATGGAATCAACACCACATATTCAACGCCTAGGAATATACCTGACTAGGAAGAATCTTAAAACCCATGGATATATATGTCTCCGTAAGAGAATCAAGCATGTGTACAGCGGCAGAAATGCAGCAGTGAAAATCCGATAAATCCCATTATCAAAATAAATTTCGAAAACAAAACACAAAGACAGTGAAATAGAGAGCAATTCTTAAATAATTCACTCAGGGCATGTGATGCAACCGGGATTTAACACATCTACACCCAGAGCTGGTTGAGACATAAGGCTGGACACTTCTGGCTGATAGCACTGGTGAGTTTCGGTGAGCAAATGCAGACCCTTTGAAGTCATACTGCATGGTACCCATTCCATGGGTCCCAACTCTCCAGGTTCAAGGCATTCTTCCTCCAGCTAAAACATGCATGGGAAACCCAGAGTATCGTCCACCGTGTGATTGGGAAACGATTTAAAATGCATCTCAGTTTTCGTATCCTGGTCTTCGGGTTCACCATTCCAGATGCTTTACTATCACTCTCCCCGCTTGGAGAGTCAGTGCCTTTAACCTCCTGTTTCGCACAACTTGCAATTTCTGTGCAAGATGAACAGGAATAGGGAGAACCAATGAGAGACTAGCTGTAGGTGTCTGCACGGGCAAATGTAACGCTCATTGCCCACCAGGAAGAGGAATTAAACAAAGGCTCAGTGTGCCCTGCGGGAAACAGATTAGGGCCTGAAGCAATCCTGCGGTTTTGTGCCCAGCTCACAAGAAAGCGAGTTGAAGAAAGGAGCTCAGGGGCACTGTACTTCACAAACCTGCAGAGTTATAAATGACAGCTATCCTCCAAAAATATATTGAAGTAAGCCTGCGAAGGGGACTTGAAAGCGGGGCTGAATTTCAGGAAAACGATTGCAGGGGGTAGACTGGAATTGCCCTGAAAGCATAGGAAAAGAGGCACAACGTCGACAATGATGCACTTGGCCAAAAAGGGCGTATGCGTTTTTTCCTGAATATATTCAGGAAAAAACGCATACGCCCTTTTTGGCCAACCAAGCAAGCCTGTAAAGGAAATCTGCACTACAATGAAATCTCACTGCCCCCCCGGGCAAAAGGGCCATCTGAAAAAAGTGTAAAATCCAGAAAGGTAGGACAGGATATGGAGAACAGGGAGCCTTGTTATGCTGATTGGCAGGATGTAAATTGCCAGCAGCCACCCTGGCGAAGTGTATGGTGTTTCCTGAAACACGTAAGAAACAAAGCAACACAGCCTATGGCACTTCCACTTATGGTCCTATAGCTTACGGAAATTAAAATCAAAAACAGACAGCCACCCCAATATTTGGGACGGCTGTGTTCACAAGAAGCTCGTCTACAGTATCAGGTAAATATCCCAGAAAGCAAAAAATGGATAAAGAAGTTGTGGCACGTACGTACAATGCAATATCACTCAGCAATGAAATCTGTGTCATCAGGCCCGTAGCGGCATAGTGAGTGGATGCAGGTACGGTGATTCTACGTGAACTACGTCACACAGAAAAAGAAACATCATAAGATATCACTAATACACGGAATGTAAACTTGACTACACATGAACTGAATTACAAAACAGAACAGGGTCTCAAATTTAGAAAACCAACTAGTGCTTGCTTATGGGGAAAGGTGCGTTGGGGTGCTGCATAAAACCAGAGACTGAAATTAGCACAGATAACTTTCCATAAGCCAAATATGTAATAGACAAGACCTACTCCTTGCTCAACGAAATGGACCCAACACCACATATTCAACGCCTAGGAATATACCTGACTAGGAAGAATCTTAAAACCCATGGATATATATGTCTCCGTAAGAGAATCAAGCGTGTGTACAGCGGCAGAAATGCAGCAGTGAAAATCCGATAAATCCCATTATCAAAATAAATTTCGAAAACAAAACACAAAGACAGTGAAATAGAGAGCAATTCTTAAATAATTCACTCAGGGCATGTGATGCAACCGGGATTGACCACATCTACACCGAGAGCTGGTTGAGACATAAGGCTGGACACTTCTGGCTGATAGCACTGGTGAGTTTCGGTGAGCAAATGCAGACCCTTTGAAGTCATACTGCATGGTACCCATTCCATGGGTCCCAACTCTCCAGGTTCAAGGCATTCTTCCTCCAGCTAAAACATGCAGGGGAAACCCAGAGTATCGTCCACCGTGTGATTGGGAAACGATTTAAAATGCATCTCAGTTTTCGTATCCTGGTCCTCGGGTTCACCATTCCAGATGCTTTACTATCACTCTCCCCGCTTGGAGAGTCAGTGCCTTTAACCTCCTGTTTCGCACAGCTTGCAATTTCTGTGCAAGATGAACAGGAATAGGGAGAACCAATGAGAGACTAGCTGTAGGTGTCTGCACGGGCAAATGTAACGCTCATTGCCCACCAGGAAGAGGAATTAAACAAAGGCTCAGTGTGCCCTGCGGGAAACAGATTAGGGCCTGAAGCAATCCTGCGGTTTTGTGCCCAGCTCACAAGAAAGCGAGTTGAAGAAAGGAGCTCAGGGGCACTGTACTTCACAAACCTGCAGAGTTATAAATGACAGCTATCCTCCAAAAATATATTGAAGTAAGCCTGCGAAGGGGACTTGAAAGCGGGGCTGAATTTCAGGAAAACGATTGCAGGGGGTAGACTGGAATTGCCCTGAAAGCATAGGAAAAGAGGCACAACGTCGACAATGATGCACTTGGCCAAAAAGGGCGTATGCGTTTTTTCCTGAATATATTCAGGAAAAAACGCATACGCCCTTTTTGGCCAACCAAGCAAGCCTGTAAAGGAAATCTGCACTACAATGAAATCTCACTGCCCCCCCGGGCAAAAGGGCCATCTGAAAAAAGTGTAAAATCCAGAAAGGTAGGACAGGATATGGAGAACAGGGAGCCTTGTTATGCTGATTGGCAGGATGTAAATTGCCAGCAGCCACCCTGGCGAAGTGTATGGTGTTTCCTGAAACACGTAAGAAACAAAGCAACACAGCCTATGGCACTTCCATTTATGGTCCTATAGCTTACGGAAATTAAAATCAAAAACAGACAGCCACCCCAATATTTGGGACGGCTGTGTTCACAAGAAGCTCGTCTACAGTATCAGGTAAATATCCCAGAAAGCAAAAAATGGATAAAGAAGTTGTGGCACGTACGTACAATGCAATATCACTCAGCAATGAAATCTGTGTCATCAGGCCCGTAGCGGCATAGTGAGTGGATGCAGGTACGGTGATTCTACGTGAACTACGTCACACAGAAAAAGAAACATCATAAGATATCACTAATACACGGAATGTAAACTTGACTACACATGAACTGAATTACAAAACAGAACAGGGTCTCAAATTTAGAAAACCAACTAGTGCTTGCTTATGGGGAAAGGTGCGTTGGGGTGCTGCATAAAACCCGAGACTGAAATTAGCACAGATAACATTCCATAAGCCAAATATGTAATAGACAAGACCTACTCCTTGCTCAACGAAATGGACCCAACACCACATATTCAACGCCTAGGAATATACCTGACTAGGAAGTATCTTAAAACCCATGGATATATATGTCTCCGTAAGAGAATCAAGCGTGTGTACAGCGGCCGAAACGCAGCAGTGAAAATCCGATAAATCCCATTATCAAAATAAATTTCGAAAACAAAACACAAAGACAGTGAAATAGAGAGCAATTCTTAAATAATTCACTCAGGGGATGTGATGCAACCGGGATTGACCACATCTACACCCAGAGCTGGTTGAGACATAAGGCTGGACACTTCTGGCTGATAGCACTGGTGAGTTTCGGTGAGCAAATGCAGACCCTTTGAAGTCATACTGCATGGTACCCATTCCATGGGTCCCAACTCTCCAGGTTCAAGGGATTCTTCCTCCAGCTAAAACATGCATGGGAAACCCAGAGTATCGTCCACCGTGTGATTGGGAAACGATTTAAAATGCATCTCAGTTTTCGTATCCTGGTCCTCGGGTTCACCATTCCAGATGCTTTACTAACACTCTCCCTGCTTGGAGAGTCAGTGCCTTTAACCTCCTGTTTGGCACAGCTTGCCATTTCTGTGCAAGATGAACAGGAATAGGGAGAACCAATGAGAGACTAGCTGTAGGTGTCTGCACGGGCAAATGTAACGCTCATTGCCCACCAGGAAGAGGAATTAAACAAAGGCTCAGTGTGCCCTGCTGGAAACAGATTAGGGCCTGAAGCAATCCTGCGGTTTTGTGCCCAGCTCACAAGAAAGCGAGTTGAAGAAAGGAGCTCAGGGGCACTGTACTTCACAAACCTGCAGAGTTATAAATGACAGCTATCCTCCAAAAATATATTGAAGTAAGCCTGCGAAGGGGACTTGAAAGCGGGGCTGAATTTCAGGAAAACGATTGCAGGGGGTAGACTGGAATTGCCCTGAAAGCATAGGAAAAGAGGCACAACGTCGACAATGATGCACTTGGGCAAAAAGGGCGTATGCGTTTTTTCCTGAATATATTCAGGAAAAAACGCATACGCCCTTTTTGGCCAACCAAGCAAGCCTGTAAAGGAAATCTGCACTACAATGAAATCTCACTGCCCCCCCCCGGGCAAAAGGGCCATCTGAAAAAAGTGTAAAATCCAGAAAGGTAGGACAGGATATGGAGAACAGGGAGCCTTGTTATGCTGATTGGCAGGATGTATATTGCCAGCAGCCACCCTGGAGAAGTGTATGGTGTTTCCTGAAACACGTAAGAAACAGACCAACACAGCCTATGGCACTTCCACTTATGGTCCTATAGCTTACGGAAATTAAAATCAAAAACAGACAGCCATCCCAATATTTGGGATGGCTGTGTTCCCAAGAAGCTCGTCTACAGTACCAGGTAAATATCCCAGAAAGCAAAAATGGATAAAGAAGTTGTGGCACGTACGTGCAATGCAATATCACTCAGCAATGAAATCTGTGTCATCAGGCCCGTAGCGGCACAGTGAGTGGATGCAGGTACGGTGATTCTACGTGAACTACGTCACACAGAAAAAGAAACATCATAAGATATCACTAATACACGGAATGTAAACTTGACTACACATGAACTGAATTACAAAACAGAACAGGGTCTCAAATTTAGAAAACCAACTAGTGCTTGTTTATGGGGAAAGGTGCGTTGGGGTGCTGCATAAAACCAGAGACTGAAATTAGCACAGATAACATTCCATAAGCCAAATATGTAATAGACAAGACCTACTCCTTGCTCAACGAAATGGAATCAACACCACATATTCAACGCCTAGGAATATACCTGACTAGGAAGAATCTTAAAACCCATGGATATATATGTCTCCGTAAGAGAATCAAGCGTGTGTACAGCGGCAGAAATGCAGCAGTGAAAATCCGATAAATCCCATTATCAAAATAAATTTCGAAAACAAAACACAAAGACAGTGAAATAGAGAGCAATTCTTAAATAATTCACTCAGGGCATGTGATGCAACTGGGATTTAACACATCTACACCCAGAGCTGGTTGAGACATAAGGCTGGACACTTCTGGCTGATAGCACTGGTGAGTTTCGGTGAGCAAATGCAGACCCTTTGAAGTCATACTGCATGGTACCCATTCCATGGGTCCCAACTCTCCAGGTTCAAGGCATTCTTCCTCCAGCTAAAACATGCATGGGAAACCCAGAGTATCGTCCACCGTGTGATTGGGAAACGATTTAAAATGCATCTCAGTTTTCGTATCCTGGTCCTCGGGTTCACCATTCCAGATGCTTTACTATCACTCTCCCCGCTTGGAGAGTCAGTGCCTTTAACCTCCTGTTTCGCACAACTTGCCATTTCTGTGCAAGATGAACAGGAATAGGGAGAACCAATGAGAGACTAGCTGTAGGTGTCTGCACGGGCAAATGTAACGCTCATTGCCCACCAGGAAGAGGAATTAAACAAAGGCTCAGTGTGCCCTGCTGGAAACAGATTAGGGCCTGAAGCAATCCTGCGGTTTTGTGCCCAGCTCACAAGAAAGCGAGTTGAAGAAAGGAGCTCAGGGGCACTGTACTTCACAAACCTGCAGAGTTATAAATGACAGGTATCCTCCAAAAATATATTGAAGTAAGCCTGCGAAGGGGACTTGAAAGCGGGGCTGAATTTCAGGAAAACGATTGCAGGGGGTAGACTGGAATTGCCCTGAAAGCATAGGAAAAGAGGCACAACGTCGACAATGATGCACTTGGCCAAAAAGGGCGTATGCGTTTTTTCCTGAATATATTCAGGAAAAAACGCATACGCCCTTTTTGGCCAACCAAGCAAGGCTGTAAAGGAAATCTGCACTACAATGAAATCTCACTGCCCCCCGGGGCAAAAGGGCCATCTGAAAAAAGTGTAAAATCCAGAAAGGTAGGACAGGATATGGAGAAGAGGGAGCCTTGTTATGCTGATTGGCAGGATGTAAATTGCCAGCAGCCACCCTGGAGAAGTGTATGGTGTTTCCTGAAACACGTAAGAAACAAAGCAACACAACCTATGGCACTTCCACTTATGGTCCTATAGCTTACGGAAATTAAAATCAAAAACAGAGAGCCACCCCAATATTTGGGACGGCTGTGGTCACAAGAAGCTCGTCTACAGTATCAGGTAAATATCCCAGAAAGCAAAAAATGGATAAAGAAGTTGTGGCACGTACGTACAATGCAATATCACTCAGCAATGAAATCTGTGTCATCAGGCCCGTAGCGGCACAGTGAGTGGATGCAGGTACGGTGATTCTACGTGAACTACGTCACACAGAAAAAGAAACATCATAAGATATCACTAATACACGGAATGTAAACTTGACTACACATGAACTGAATTACAAAACAGAACAGTGTCTCAAATTTAGAAAACCAACTAGTGCTTGCTTATGGGGAAAGGTGCGTTGGGGTGCTGCAAAAAACCAGAGACTGAAATTAGCACAGATAACTTTCCATAAGCCAAATATGTAATAGACAAGACCTACTCCTTGCTCAACGAAATGGACCCAACACCACATATTCAACGCCTAGGAATATACCTGAGCAGGAAGAATCTTAAAACCCATGGATATATATGTCTCCGTAAGAGAATCAAGCGTGTGTACAGCGGCCGAAACGCAGCAGTGAAAATCCGATAAATCCCATTATCAAAATAAATTTCGAAAACAAAACACAAAGACAGTGAAATAGAGAGCAATTCTTAAATAATTCACTCAGGGCATGTGATGCAACCGGGATTGACCACATCTACACCCAGAGCTGGTTGAGACATAAGGGTGGACACTTCAGCCTGATAGCATTGGTGAGTTTCGGTGAGCAAATGCAGACCCTTTGAAGTCATACTGCATGGTACACATTCCATGGGTCCCAACTCTCCAGGTTCAAGGGATTCTTACTCCAGCTAAAACATGCATGGGAAACCCAGAGTATCGTCCACCGTGTGATTGGGAAACGATTTAAAATGCATCTCAGTTTTCGTATCCTGGTCCTCGGGTTCACCATTCCAGATGCTTTACTAACACTCTCCCCGCTTGGAGAGTCAGGGCCTTTAACCTCCTGTTTGGCACAGCTTGCAATTTCTGTGCAAGATGAACAGGAATAGGGAGAACCAATGAGAGAGTAGCTGTAGGTGTCTGCACGGGCAAATGTAAGGCTCATTGCCCACCAGGAAGAGGAATTAAACAAAGGCTCAGCGTGCCCTGCTGGAAACAGATTAGGGCCTGAAGCAATCCTGCGGTTTTGTGCCCAGCTCACAAGAAAGCGAGTTGAAGAAAGGAGCTCAGGGGCACTGTAATTCACAAACCTGCAGAGTTATAAATGACAGCTATCTTCCAAAAGTATATTGAAGTAAGCCTGCGAAGGGGACTTGAAAGCGGGGCAGAATTTCAGGAAAACGATTGCAGGGGTTAGACAGGAATTGCCCTGAAAGCACAGGAAAAGAGGCAGAACGTCGACAATGATGCACTTGGCCAAAAAGGGCGTATGCGTTTTTTCCTGAATATATTCAGGAAAAACGCATACGCCCTTCTTGGCCAACCAAGCAAGCCTGTAAAGGAAATCTGCACTACAATGAAGTGTCACTGCCCCCCGGGCAAGAGGGCCATCTGAAAAAAGTGTAAAATCCAGAAAGGTATGACAGGATATGGAGAACAGGGAGCCTTGTTATGCTGATTGCCAGGATGTAAATTGCCAGCAGCCACCCTGGAGAAGTGTATGGTGTTTCCTGAAACACGTAAGAAACAAAGCAACACAGCCTATGGCACTTCCACTTATGGTCCTATAGCTTACGGAAATTAAAATCAAAAACAGACAGCCACCCCAATATTTGGGACGGCTGTGTTCACAAGAAGCTCGTCTACAGTATCAGGTAAATATCCCAGAAAGCAAAAAATGAATAAAGAAGTTGTAGCACGTACGTACAATGCAATATCACTCAGCAATGAAATCTGTGTCACCAGGCCCGTAGCGGTATAGTGAGTGGATGCAGGTACGGTGATTCTACGTGAACTACGTCACACAGAAAAAGAAACATCATAAGATATCACTAATACACGGAATGTAAACTTGACTACACATGAACTGAATTACAAAAGAGAACAGGGTCTCAAATTTAGAAAACCAACTAGTGCTTGCTTATGGGGAAAGGCGCCTTGGTGTGCTGCATAAAACCAGACACTGAAATTAGCACAGATAACTTTCCATATGCCAAATATGTAATAGACAAGACCTACTCCTTGCTCAACGAAATGGACCCAACACCACATATTCAACGCCTAGGAATATACCTGACTAGGAAGAATCTTAAAACCCATGGATATATATGTCTCCATAAGAGAATCAAGCGTGTGTACAGCGGCCGAAACGCAGCAATGAAAATCCGATAAATCCCATTATCAAAATTAATTTCGAAAACAAAGCACACAGACAGTGAAATAGAGAGCAATTCTTAAATAATTCACTCAGGGGATGTGATGCAACCGGGATTGACCACATCTACACCCAGAGCTGGTTGAGACATAAGGCTGGACACTTCAGCCTGATAGCATTGGTGAGTTTCGGTGAGCAAATGCAGACCCTTTGAAGTCATACTGCATGGTACCCATTCCATGGGTCCCAACTCTCCAGGTTCAAGGCATTCTTCCTCCAGCTAAAATATGCATGGGAAACCCAGAGTATCGTCCACCGTGTGAATGGGAAACGATTTAAAATGCATCTCAGTTTTCGTATCCTGGTCCTCAGGTTCACCATTCCAGATGCTTTACTAACACTCTCCCCGCTTGGAGAGTCAGTGCCTCTAACCTCCTCTTTGGCACAGCTTGCAATTTCTGTGCAAGATGAACAGGAATAGGGAGAACCAATGAGAGACTAGCTGTAGGTGTCTGCACGGGCAAATGTAACACACATTGCCCACCAGGAAGAGGAATTAAACAAAGGCTCAGTGTGCCCTGCTGAAAACAGATTAGGGCCTGAAGCAATCCTGCGGTTTTGTGCCCAGCTCACAAGAAAGCGAGTTGAAGAAAGGAGCTCAGGGCCACTGTAATTCACAAACCTGCAGAGTTATAAATGACAGCTATCCTCCAAAAATATATTGAAGTAAGCCTGCGAAGGGGACTGGAAAGCGGGGCAGAGTTTCAGGAAAACGATTGCAGGGGGTAGACTGGAATTGCCCTGAAAGCATAGGAAAAGAGGCAGAACGTCGAAAATGATGCACTTGGCCAAAAAGGGCGTATGCGTTTTTTCCTGAATATATTCAGGAAAAAACGCATACGCCCTTTTTGGCCAACCAAGCAAGCCTGTAAAGGAAATCTGCACTACAATGAAGTCTCACTGCCCCCTGGGTAAAAGGGCCATCTGAAAAAAGTGTAAAATCCAGAAAGGTAGGAGAGTATATGGAGAACAGGGAGCCTTGTTATGCTGATTGGCAGGATGTAAATTGCCAGCAGCCACCCTGGAGAAGTGTATGGTGTTTCCTGAAACACGTAAGAAACAAAGCAACACAGCCTATGGCACTTCCACTTATGGTCCTATAGCTTACGGAAATTAAAATCAAAAACAGACAGCCACCTCAATATGTGGGAAGGCTGTGTTCACAAGAAGCTCGTCTACAGTATCAGGTAAATATCCCAGAAAGCAAAAAATGCATAAAGAAGTTGTGGCACGTACGTACAATGCAATATCACTCAGCAATGAAATCTGTGTCATCAGGCCCGTAGCGGCATAGTGAGTGGATGCAGGTACGGTGATTCTACGTGAACTACGTCACACAGAAAAAGAAACATCATAAGATATCACTAATACACAGTATGTAAACTTGACTACACATGAACTGAATTACAAAACAGAACAGTCTCAAATTTAGAAAACCAACTAGTGCTTGCTTATGGAGAAAGGTGCGTTGGAGTGCTGCATAAAACCAGAGAGTGAAATTAGCACATATACCGTTCCATAAGCCAAATATGTAATACACAAGACCTACTCCTTGCTCAACGAAATGGACTCAACACCACATATTCAACGCCTAGGAATATACCTGACTAGGAAGAATCTTAAAACCCATGGATTTATATGTCTCTGTAAGAGAATCAAGCGTGTGTACAGCGGCATAAACGCAGCAGTGAAAATCCGATAAATCCCATTATCAAAATAAATTTCAAAAACAAAACACAAAGACAGTGAAATAGAGAGCAATTCTTAAACAATTCACTCAGGGCATGTGATGCAACCGGGATTGACCACATCTACACCCACAGCTGGTGGAGACATAAGGCTGGACACTTCAGGCTGATAGCATTGGTGAGTTTTGGTGAGCAAATGCAGACCCTTTGAAGTCATACTGCATGGTACCCATTCCATGGGTCCCAACTCTTCAGGTTCAAGGGATTCTTCCTCCAGCTAAAACATGCATGGGAAACCCAGAGTATCGTCCACCATGTGATTGGGAAACAATTTAAAATGCATCTCAGTTTTCGTATCCTGGTCCTCGGGTTCACCATTCCAGATGCTTTACTAACACTCTCCCCGCTTGGAGAGTCAGTGCCTTTAACCTCCTCTTTGGCACAGCTTGCAATTTCTGTGCAAGATGAACAGGAATAGGGAGAACCAATGAGAGACTAGCTGTAGGTGTCTGCACGGGCAAATGTAATACTCATTTCCCACCAGGAAGAGGAATTAACCAAACACTCATCGTGCCCTGCTGGAAAGAGATTAGTGCCTGAAGCAATCCTGCGGTTTTGTGCCCAGCTCACAAGAAAGCGAGTTGAAGAAAGGAGCTCAGGGGCACTGTAATTCACAAACCTGCAGAGTTATAAATGACAGCTATCCTCCAAAAATATATTGAAGTAAGCCTGCAAAGGGGACTTGAAAGCGGGGCAGAAATTCAGGAAAACGATTGAAGGGTTAAACTGGAATTGCACTTAAAGAATAGGAAAAGAGGCAGAACGTCGATAATGATGCACTTGTCCAAAAAGTGCGGATGCTTTTCTCCCTAAATATATTCAGGAAAAAACGCATACGCACTTTTTGGCCAACCAAGAAGCTTGTAAATAAACCTGCACTACAATGAAATCTCAGTGCCCCCCAGGGCAAAAGGGCCATTTAAAAAAATTGTAAAATCCAGAAACGGAGGACAGGCAATGGAAAACAGGGATCCTTATTATGCTGATGCATATGATGTAAATTGCCGACAGCCATTCTGGAGAAGTGTTATGTGTTTCCTGAAACACGTAAGAAACAAAGCAACACAGCCTATGGCACTTCCACTTATGGTCCTACAGCTTAGAGAAATTAAAATCAAAAACACCCTGCCACCTCAAAGTTTGGGACCTCTCTGTTCACAAGAACCTCGTTTACAGTACCAGGTAAATATCTCAGAGAGCAAACAATGGATAAAGAAGTTGTGGTACGTACGTACAATGGAATATCACTCAGCAATGAAATCTGTGTCATCAGGCCCGTAGTGGCATAGTGAGTGGATACAGGTATGGTGATTCTACGTGAAATAAGTCACACATAAAAAGAAACATCATAAAATATCACTAATACACAGTATGTAAACTTGACTACACATGAACTGAATTACAAAACAGAACAGTCTCAAATTTAGAAAACCAACTTGTGCTTTCTTATGGAGAAAGGTGCGTTGGAGTGCTGCATAAAACCAGAGACTGAAATTAGCACAGATACCGTTCCATAAGCCAAATATGTAATAGACAAGACCTACTCCTTGCTCAACGAAATGGACTCAAAACCACATATTCAACGCCTAGGAATATACCTGACTAGGAAGAATCTTAAAACCCGTGGATATTTACGTCTCCGTAAGAGAATCAAGAGTGTGTACAGCGGCATTAACGCAGCAGTGAAAATCCGATAAATCCCAGTGTCAAAAAAAATTTCAAAAACAAAACACAATGACAGTGGAATAGAGAGCAATTCTTAAATAACTCACACAGGGCATGTGATGCAACCTGGTTTACCACATCTACACCCAGAGCTGGGTGAGAGGTAAGGCTTGACCCTTTGGGCTGATAGCATTGGTGAGGTTCAGTGAGCAAATGCAGACCCTTTGATGTCATACTGCCTGGTACCCATTCCATGGTTCCCAACTCTCCAGGTTCAAGGGATTCTTCCTTCTGCTAAAATTTGCATGGGAAACCCAGAGTATGCTCCACCGTGTGACTGGGAAACCTTTTTACATGCATGTCTGTTTTCGTCCCCTGGTACTCAGGTTCACCATTCCAGACCCTTTTCTTACACTCTCCCCATTTGGAGAGTCAGTGCCTTTCACCTCCTGTTTGGCACTGTTTGCAATTTCTGCGCAAGATGAACAGGAATAAGGAGAACCAATGGGAGACTATCTGTAGGTGTGTGCACGGGCAAATATTTTTTTTAACATCTTTATTGGGGTATAATTGCTTTACAATGGTGTGTTAGTTTTTGCTTTATAACAAAGTGAATCAGCTATACATATACATATGCTCCCTGTGTCTTCCCTCTTGTGTCTCCCTCCCTCCCTCTCTCCCCCTTCCACCCCTCCAGGCTGTCCCAACACCCCGAGCTAATATCCCTGTGCCTTGCGGCTGCTTCCCCCTTGCTATCTACCTTACTACATTTGTTAGTGTGTATATGTCCATGACTCTCTCTCGCCCTGTCAAAACTCACCATTCCCCCTCCCCATATCCTCAATTCCGTTCTCCAGTAGGTCTGCGCCTCTATTCCTGTCTTATCCCTAGGTTCTTCATGACATTTTTTTCCTTTAAATTCCATATATATGTGTTAGCATACGCTATTTGTCTTTTTCTTTCTGACTTACTTCACTCTGTATGACAGACTCTAGGTCTATCCATCTCATTACAAATAACTCAGTTTCATTTCTTTTTAAGGCTGAGTAATATTCCATTGTGTATATGTGCCACATCTTCTTTATCCATTCGTCCGATGATGGGCGCTTAGGTTCTTTCCATCTCCGGGCTATTGTAAATAGAGCTGCAATGAACATTTTGGTACATGACTCTTTTTGAATTTTGGTTTTCTCAGGGTATATGCCCAGTATGCACGGGCAATTTTAACACTCATTTCCCAACAGGAAAAGGAATTAACCAAAGGCTCAGCATGCCGTGCTGGAACAAGATTAGGGCCTGAAGCAATCCTGCGATTTTGTGGCCAGCTCACAAGAAAGCGAGTTGAGGAAAGGAGCTCAGGGGCACTGTCATTCACATACCTGCAGACTTATAAATGACAGAAATCGTACAAAAATATATTGAATTAAGGCTGCGAAGAGGACTTGAAAGTGGGGCAGAATTGCTGGAATCCGATTTCAGGAGGTAGACGTGAATTGCTCTGAAAGCATAAGAGAAGTGGCAGAACCTCGTCAATGAAGCACTTGGCCAAAAAGGGCATATGCATTTTTTCCAGGGCCATCATTCACGGGAGTAGGAGGCTCCCAGCATGCTCCAGTGGCCAACAGAGGGCCCACGTCGCCAAGGCGATGTGAGCTAGCCAGGCAGGAGTGACCTGACATCAGAGGGCCCACCTCACAGAATGGTAGGGAACCCAGCCAGGATCAGACTCTCCCCAGAGGGCCCACATCACCAAGGTGATGGGAACCAGGCAGGAGTGTCCTCACACCCGTGGGGCCACATCATCAAAAGTTGAGGTACCCAGCACATGTGGCCTCAAACCAGAGGACCCACATCACCATGGGTTTCGGAGTGAGGCAGGCAGGATTAACCTCACAACACATGTCCCATTGTATACAAATGGTGTGGAAACCAGCAGTTGGATCTTCCTAGCAGGCGGCCCAGAGCACTGAGGCTATGAGATCCAGGCCGGCATGAACTCACAACAGAGGGCCCTCATTGTGATTCTGTAAGCAACCCAGCCGTTGTGACCTCAGAGCAGAAGGCCCACATCCCCATGGGGAAGGGAAACAAGCAGGAGTGTCATCGCAAGAGTGGGCACACATGAAAAAATGTGGGGAGCCCAGCAATTAGTGCCTGATGCCAGAGGGCCCTCATCACCGAGGGGCGGTGGCTCCCAGCCAGCTCCGACTGCTACCAGAGTGATGACGTCACCAATGCGGAGTGCGACAACCAGGCAGGAGTGACCTCAGAGCAGAGGGTCAACCTCACAGAAGTGTGAAGTACTAAAGAGGATCAGATTCTCACCAGAGGGCCCACATCACCAAGGGAATGGGAACCAGGCAGGAGTGTCCTCACACTAGTGGGGCCACATCACCGAAAAGTGAGGGACCCAGCACACGTGGCCTCAAACCAGAGGACACACATCACAAGGGAGCTGGGATTGAGGCAGGCAGGAGGAGCCTCAAAACAGAGGGACCATAGAATTAAAGAGGTGAAGAATCCCGCAGTTGGAACCTCCCAGCAGGCGGCCAGGAGCAGCGAGACTATGGGATCCAGGCCGGAGTGATCTCACACCAGAGGGCCGTCATCATGAAACTGTGAGCAACCTAGGCGTTGGGATCTCAGAGCAGAAGGCCCACATTCCCATGGGGTTGGGAACCTGTCAGAAGTGTACTCGCACCACAGGGCACACATCAGAGAATTTAGGGAACCCAGGAGTTAGGGCCTGACGCCAGAGGGCCCTCATTACCAAGGGGAGGAGACTCCAATCAGGCACCAACACCCAACTGAGGTCCCACGTCGCCAAGGTGACGTGTGACAGCCAGGTAGGAGTGACCTCACCGCAGAGGGCCTACCTCACAGAAGGGTGAGGAACACAGCCAGGATAAGACTCTCACCAGAGGGCCCACATCACCAAGGTGATCAGAACCAGGCAGGAGAGTCTTCACACCAGTGTGGCCACATCATAGAAAGGTGAGGAACCCAGCACATGTGGCCTAAACCAGAAGACCCACATCTCCAAGGGGCTCGGAATGAGGCAGGCAGGAGTAGCCTCACAACACAGGGCCCATAGAATAAAAAAGCTGAGGAATCCAGCAATGGGAACCTCCCAGCAGGCGGCCAAGAGCACCAAGTCTATGCGATTCAGGCCGCAGTAAACTCACAGCAGAGGGTCCACATCATGAAACTGCGAGCAACCCAGCCATTTGGACCTCAGAGCAGAAGGTCCACATCCCCAAGGTGTTGGGAGCATGGCAGGAGTGTCCTCGCACCACTTAGCACATATCAGAAAATGTGGGTACCCAGCAGTTAGGGCCTGACGCCAGAGGGCCCTCATCACTGAGGGGAGGAGGCTCCCAGCATGTTCCAACTACCACAAGAGGGCCCACGTCGCCAAGGCGGGGTGTGCCAGCCAGGCAGGAGTGACCTCACAGCAGACGGCCCACCTCAAAGAAGTGTGAGGAACCCAACCAGGATCAGACTCTCACCAGAGGGCCCATATCACCAAGGGGACGGGAACCAGGCACGAGTGTCCTCACACCAGTGGGGCCACATCACTAAAAGATGAGGAAACTGGCACATGTGGCCACAAACCAGAGGACCTACATCACCAAGGGGCTGGGAGTGACACAGGCAGGAGGAGCCTCCCAACACAGGGCCCAAAGAATAAAAAAGGTGAGGAACCCAGCAGTTGGAACTTCCCAGCAGGCGGCCCAGAGTACAGAGGCTATGGGATCTAGGAATGAGTGAACTAACACCAGAGAGCTAACATCAGGAAACTGTGAGCAACCCAGTCGTTGGAACCTCAGAGCAGAAGGCCCATATCGCCATGCGGATGGGAACATTTCACGAGTGTCCTGGCATCACTGGGCTCACATCAGAAAACCTGGGGAGCCCAGCAGTTAGAGCCTGACGCCAGAGGGACCTCATCACCGAGGACAGGAGTCTCCAAAAGGATCCAACTGCCACCAGAGGGCCGACGTCACCAAGGCAATGGGAGCAAGCCAGGCAGGAGTTACCTCAGAGCACAGGGCCCACCTCACAGAACGGTAAGGAACCCAGCCAGGATCAGACTCTCACCAGAGGGGCCACATCACCAAGGGGCTGGGAAACAGGCACGAGTGTCCTCACACCATTGGGGCCACATCATCGAAAGGTGAGGGACCCAGCACACGTGGTCTCACACCAGAGGACACACATCACAACGGGGCTGGGATTGAGGCAGGCAGGAGGAGCCTCAAAACAGAGGGCCCATAGAATAAAAAAGGTGAGGAATCCCGCAGTTGGAACCTCCCAGCAGGCGCCCAGGAGCAGCAAGCCTATGGGATCTAGGCCGGAATGAACGCACATCAGAGGGCCCTGATCATGAAACTGTGAGCACCCCAGCCGTTGGGACCTCAGAGCAGAAGGCCCAAATTCCCATGGGGTTGGGAACCTGACAGGAGTGTACTCGCACCACAGGTCGCACATCTGCAAATTTTGGGAGCCCAGGAGTTAGGGTCTGACGCAAGAGGGCCCTCATTACCGAGGGACGGAGACTCGCAGCAGACACCAACTCCCAACTGAGGGCCCACGTCACCAAGGTGATGTGTGCCAGCCAGGCAGGAGTGACCTCACCGCAGAGGGCCTACCTCACAGAAGGGTGAGGAAACCAGCCAGGATAAGACTCTCACCAGAGGGCCCACATCACCAAGGGGATCGGAACCAGGCAGGAGGGACCTCACACCAGTGTGGCCACATTATAGAAAGGTGAGGAACCCAGAACATGTGGCCTAAAACAGGGGACCCACATCTCCAAGGGGCTAGGAGTGAAGCAAGCAGGAGTATCCTCACAAAACAGAGCCCACAGAATAAAAGTTGTGAGGAATCCAGCAGTTGGAACCGGCCAGTAGGCCGCCCAGAGCACAGAGTCTATGGGATCCAGGCCACAGCAAACTCACAGCAGAGGTCCCACATCATGAAACTGTGAGCAACCCAGCGGATGGGACCTCAGAGCAGAAGGCCCACATCCCTATGGGGATGGGAACCTGACAGGAGTGTCCTCGGCCCACTTCCACGAATCAGAAAATGTGGGAACCCAGCAGTTAGGACCTGAGGCCAGAGGACCCTCATCACCGAGGGGAGGAGGCTCCCAGCAGGCTCTAACTGCCACCATAAGGCCGATGTCACCAAGGCGGGGTGTGCCAACCAGGCAGGAGTGACCTCAGAGCAGAAAGCCCACCTCACAGAAGTGTGAGGAACCCAACAAGGATCAGACTGTCACCAGAGGGCCAACATCACCAAGGGAATGGGAACCAGGCAGGAGTGTCCTCACACCAGTGGGGCTACATCACCATAATTTGAGGGACCCAGCACACGTGGCCTCAAACCTGAGGACACACATCACCAAGGGGCTGGGAGTGAGGCAGGCCAGAGGATCCTCAAAACAGAGGGACCATAGAATAAAAAAGGTGAGGAATCCCACAGTTGGAACCTCCGGCAGGCAGCCAGGAGCAGCGAGGCTATGGGATCTAGGCAGGAGTGAACTCACACCAGAGGGCCCTCATCATGAAACTGTGAGCAACACAGCCGTTGGGACCTCAGAGCAGAAGGCTCACATCCCCATGGGGATGGGAACCTGGCAGGAGTGTCCTTGCACCACTTAGCACGAATCAGAAAATGTGGGAACCCAGCAGTTAGGGCCTGAGGCCAGAGGGCCCTCATCACTGAGGGGAGGAGGCTCCCAGCAGGCTCCAACTGCCACCATATGTCCGACGTTGCCAAGGCGGGGTGTGCCAGCCAGGCAGGAGTGACCTCAGAGCAGAGGGCCCACCTCACAGAAGGGTGAGGAACCTAACCAGGATCAGACTCTCACCAGAGGGCCAACATCACCAAGGTGATGGGAACCAGGCAAGACTGTCCTAACAGCAGTGGGGCCAACATCACCAAGGGAATGGGAACCAGGCAAGAGTGTCCTCACACCAGTGTGGCCACATTATAGAAAGGTGAGGAACACAGCACATGTGGCCTCAAACAAGGGGACACACATCACGAAGGGGCTGGGAGTGAGGCATGCAGGAGGAGACGCACAACCGAGGGCCCATAGAATAAAAAAGGTGAGGAATCGAGAAGTTGGAAACTCCAAGCTGGAGGCCCAGAGCACTGACACTATGGGATACAGGCCAGAGTGAACACACAGCAAAGGGCCCACATCATGAAACTGTGAGCAACCCAGCAGTTGGGACCACAGAACAGAAGTCCCACATGCCCATGGGGATGGGAACCTGGCAGGAGTGACTCGCACCACTGGGCACACATCAGAAAATGTGTGGAGCCCAGCACTTAGGGCCTGACACCAGAAGGCCCTCATCACTGAGGGGAGGAGGCCCCAGCACACTCCAACTGCCACCAGAGGGTCCACATCGCCAAGGCGACGTGCGCCAGCCAGGCAGGATTGACCTCACAGCAGAGGGCCCACATCATGAAAGTGTGAGCAACCCAGCCGTTAGGACCTCAGAACAGAAGGCCCACACGCTCATGAGGATGGGAACCTGGCAGGAGTGCCCTCGTACCACTTAGCACGTATCAGAAAATGTGGGAACCCCGCCATTAGGGTCTGACGCCAGAGGGCCTCATCACCGCGGGAAGGAGGCTCCCAGCAGGCTCCAACTGCCACCAGGGTGCCGAAGTCAACAAGGCGGGTTGTGCCAGCCAGGCAGGAGTGACCTCAGAGAAGAGGGCTCACCTCACGGATGTGTGAGGAACCCAACCAGGATCAGAGTCTCACCAGAGGGCCCACATCACCAAGGGGATGGGAACCAGGCAGGAGTGTCCACACACCAGTGGGGCCACATCATCAAAAGATGAGGAACCCATCACATATGGCCTCAAACCTGAGGACATACATCACCATGTGGCTGGGAGTGAGGCAGGTATCTGGAGGGGCACATTTAACTCTAATTTCCCACCAGGAAGAGGAATTAACCAAAGGCTCAGAGTGCCGTGCTGGACCCTGATTATGGCCTGAAGCAAACCTGCAGTTTTGTGGCCAGCTTACAAGGAAGCGAGTTAAGAAAGGAGCTCAGGGGCACTGTAATTCACAAACCTGCAGAGATAAATGACAGCTATTGGCAAAAATATATCGAAGTAAGTCTGCAAAGAGGACTTGAAAACGAGGCAGAATTGCAGGAATCATATTTCAAGAGGTAGATTGGAATTGCATTTAAAGCATATGAAAAGCGGCAGATCTTTGACAGTGATGCACATGGACAAAAAGTGCGTATACATTTTTCCTGAATATATTCAGGAAAAAACGCATATGAACATTTTGGCCAACCAAGCACTCCAGCAATGGAAATCCACACTACAATGAAGTCACATTTCCCATTCGTCAAAAAGGCCATCTGAATAAAGTGTAAAAACCAGAAACACAGGACAGGCCATGGAGAACAGGGAGCCGTGTTATGCTGATGGGCGGGATGTAAATTGCCAACAGACACTCTGGAGATGTTCATGGTGTATCCTGAAACATCTAAAAAACAAAGCTACAGAGCCTAGGGCACTTCCACTTTTGGCCCTATAGCTTAGGAAAATTAAAATCAACAAGACACAGCCAACACAAAATTTAGGGCTGCTGTGTTTACAAGAACCTCGAGTCCAGTACAAATTAAATATCCCAGAAAGAAAAAAATGGATAAAGAAGTTGTGCTACTTACGTACAACGGAATATCACTCAGCAGTGAAATCAATGTCATCAGGCCTGTAGCAGCAAATTGAGTGAATTATGATGATTCTAAGAGAAATATATCACACAAAGAAAGATAATTATCATAAGATATCACTAATAGAGGGAGTGTAAACTTGGCTACACATAAACTGAATTACAAAACCGAACAGAGTCTCACATTTAGATAAAAACCTTATGCTTGCTTAAGGGGAAAGTTGAGTTGGGCTGCTGTATAAAAACAGATTGAAATTAGCACACATACCATTCCATAAGCCAAATACGTAATAAACAAGACCTACTCTTTGCTCAACGAAATAGACTCATCCATGGTGTATCACCTCACACCTATTAGAATGGGCATCATCAGAAAATCTACAAACAACAAATGCTGGAAACGGTGTGGAGATAAGGAATCCTCTTCCACTATTGTTGGGAACGTAAATTGATACAGTCACTGTGGAGAACATTATGGAGTTTCTTATAAAACTAAGAATAGAATTACCATATGATACAGCAATCCCTCTACTGGGCATATACCCAGACAAAACCATAAATCAAAAAGAGACATTCACCACAATGTTCATTGCATCACTATTTACACTATCCAGGAAATGGAAGCAACCTAAATGCCCACAGACAGACGAATGCATAAAGATGTGGTACATATATAAAATGGAATATTACTAAGCCATAAAAAGGAATGAAATTGGGACATTTGTAGAGACATTGATGGATCTAGAGACTGTCATACAGAGTGAAGTAAGTCAGAAAGAGAAAAACAAATCTTGTATATTAATGCATATATGTGGAACCTAGAAAAATTGTACAGATGAACCGTTTTGCAAGGCAGAAATAGAGCAATACATGTATACAACAAACGTATGGACAACAAGGGGGGAAAGCTGTTGGGGATGGTGGTGGGAGGAGTTGAGATATTGGGATTGGTATGTATACATTTATATGTATAAAGTAGATAACCAAAAACAACCTGCTGTATAAAAATATAAAATTAAATTCAAAATAAAAAAATAAAATTAAAAAAAGTAAAACAGAAAAATATTCTTCCCTTCACATACATGTATTTATATGAATAAATTATTTCCATGCTTATATCTGTAAATACACAAAAGAGGAATAAAATCTACCTTGAACCAAAAACGAAAAAAAGATAAAAAAGAACAGAACCCACCAGTTACACAGAGGAAAACCGTTTCAGGGCACTTGCTCCAATTGCAAACAATTCTGAAGTTGGTCAGTGGTGGGGAATCATCTCCCATTCAGCCAGCATGCTCCTCGCAACAAGCGTCCTCACTGCAAAGCTGGGGGACCGTGCCGAGGTATCTGTGAGTAAACGTGGGCCGAGCCCCAGGCCAGCTGCTGCTGAAATGTTCCCACCCTTCCAAGGCTAAACACCTGAATATGTACAAGGACTTGAAAACCTAGAGGAAGGGCCATGGAGCCACATGAGGGACAGCATGCCAGCCGACTTGGTGCCTGCAGGCCAGCCAGGATGGTCCTGGCCCTGGGTGCTCTTCTGGAAGCTCTCCATTTCCCTGCCTGAGATACCCCTGCTGTCCCGGCCCCCACTGCTTTCTTCCTTCCTCACCTGTGCCCAGGGAGAAATTCCAGCGGCAGGTGTGGGTGACACATCCTCTTCTTTAGCAGGTAGCATCTTGGCAACTGCTGCAGAAAGTCCAGCAGAGCCCCACTCACACTGGGACACCCACAAAGCCGTGGCCTCTCACTCCCTCCCACCAGCCCAGCCCCGAGACTGCTGACAGGGCAGAGAAAATGGCGTCAGGCACAGCTGCAGGGGCTCTTGCTGCCTGGAGCGGTGTTTATATTGATCTCAACCCAGGCACACCTGGGGAGGGCTGGCCGGCACGGTCAGGCTTCCCAAGCCAGCCAATAATCACCCCTCAGGGGCTCACAGTTGCTGAAAATGGAACTTGCTGAATTGGCCAGGTCCAAGGAACAGGTGTGGGCTCCTGAGAGTCAGGATAGACAAGGGGCTGCAGCTCTGGCTTGTTTTCTAATTATATTATCTGGCCCATGAGTGGGAGACAACTTCAAGAAAACCCTCTCCTAATGAGAGGAACCCAGGAGTCAGGGAGAGGAGGGGTGGGTGGTGGTTGGAGACAGAGGCCTGGTGCCCCGGGTGCAGTGGAAGTCTCTGGAAGACCAGGTGGAGGAGGCCGCACAGAGTGATGCCCAGGGTCACAGACCTGTCAGAGCTGCTGTTTGTTAGTTCAAGTCCTGCTCTGAGGTGCTCTGTGTCAGATCTGAGCGACAGGTGAGCTGGGAGTGCTCTGCAATGAGGGCTATGTGCACGGTTCCTGTGTGCCCAGCCCTGCCAAGGTACCTGCAAGGGTAGCTCTGTATCCTGGGAGGGGCCTGACCACGGGAGCCCCATGGACGGCAGAGGACCTGCCCAGGGAATCCCATATCCTGGGAGGGGCCTGAACACGAGAGCCCTGTGGGCTGGGGTGGGGGTAGGGTACCTGCCCAGGTGAGCTCCATATCCTGGGATTGGCCTGACCTCGAGAGCCCCATGGGCTGCTGGAGTCCTGGTAAAGGATGTCAGGACAGTCAGTGAAGCCACTGAGGATATACCTCCAGTAGTTCCTAAATCCTACACCCTGCTGGTCATTCTACCAACCACCAGGACTTGGTATTCTGTATTAGTCTTCACTGATGCCTTCTTTTGTATTCCATTAGTCCCAGAGTCACAAGAAATTTTGGCTTGTGAGTGACAGGACTCAACATACAACTAAAACAATACTTCCAGGCTGTCTTGCCCCAAGGGTTCAAAAATTCCCACACCATCTTTGGGGAAAGCTCAGCTAAAGACCTAAAAGTTCTACCTCTGGAAAAGGAAACACTCCTTCAATATTCAGACGACATTCTGATCGCCAGCCCTACTAAGGAGGCCTCAGAACTACCAAGCCAATAAAGGATAGAAGTTGTCCACGAAAAAGCTCAAGTATCACAGACTACGGTGACCTGCCTGGGCTTCATTCTCACAGAAGGTCGGAGAAGCCCATCCCAGGAAAGGGAAGAAACAATTTACAGCCTTACCCCTTTCTGAAACTAGAAGACAGCTTAGGGGTTCCTGGGGAAGCCAGGGTTTCCTGCCTCTGGATCCCTAACTACAGTCTACTAGCTGGGCCTCTATATGAAACACTGAAAGGAAAAGATGATGATCCTTTTGAATAGAATCCAGAAGTGGCCTTTCAAGAATGGAAAGAGCAGTCAATTCAGACCCTTGCCCTGGAACTCCCTAATTTAGCTAAACCCTTTGACCTTTACATTCCTGGTGAAAGGTGAATCGCCATTGGAGTATTAGTGCAAAAACTGGGACCACTTGAAATGGAACAATGCAAGAATGCCATCCAGGTAGGATAAACTATGGTCACCAAGGGGCTTGGCCCACCGCCACATCTGGCCAAGATACTGGTGGTATCTGAAAACCTGGAAATCAGCAGCCCAAAAGGCCACCTCCCTTCTAAGGGAAACGGACCCCACGTGGTGATCCTAACCCCCAACCATGCCCTGAAGTTGCAGGGTTTGCTCCGTGGGCACACTGACCTCGATTGAGGAGGCCCTCCAACTCCAACCTCCAGAGAGATAACCGGGGGCAACGGGGCACCATGATGACCCGTGTGACCATCACTTGACCTGGAGTTTCTCTCATAAAACAACAAGAGTGTGTCCCAAAAGAGTAGACTACTGCTTGCAGTACTTACTGTACCCAGAGGGGAGCTAATAATCTTGGCGGGGGAACCGTATATCATGCTGTCACCATAGAAAAGCCTACAGACACCCTGATGATGGTGGCCAATAAGACCGGCTGGACTCCTGTTTACTTCCAAAGGCTCTTGACTCAGTGACCATCATGATCCTTCATCACCACTGACCCTGGACTGTCTGGGAGCTGAGCGGGCAGGATCCTGACACCTGGTGCTGTTTTTACGTTAATTCAGGGGCCTAATGGAAGAAAGCGCAGACTGTTGGTCAGAGCATCTAGGCTGGCAGAAACGGTCAGTCAGAGCATCTAGGCTGGCAGAAACGGTCAGCCTAAGGTGGCCGAACAAATGTGGGGCGGAGTGAAACTGGACCTCACAGCGCCACTGCACATCTCCTTTCTGGACCCTTAAAGGTCATTAGAATCTATAACACTTCCAATACTGGTGCTCAGGTGGACGAGCAGGGAGGCAGGAGGCCTGGGGACAATCAACGTCACCTGGAGGCTGCTGGGGAGAAGTTCTGACCCTCGCCCACGGGTATGAAGCCTCCTAACTCAGCACTCAGCAGTTACAGAAGAAGGGTCTGCACCCGCAGCACTCCAAGAATGAGGAAAGGGACAAAAGGCAGAAGAGAAGTTTGTCCCAGGCAAAGCCCCTTAAAAATGCCTGGGAGATAAAAATAGAATCTGGGCAATAAAATAAAGTCTAACCATTTTTATCCTTTGTGCTTTGTCTAATTTCAGGTGCTCCTAGTGTCCCGCATACAGAGGTTCCACACCCGGCACTTCAGACCAGATTTCCTAGAGCAGAATGGCTCGACGACACTTCAGCTCCTGGGGCCCAGTTCAGACTCCGTGACATAGAGCCTGAGCTGCAGTCAACCAGGTCCTCGAGAGCTCAGCCCCCTCCCTCCCAGTGACTCTGACAGGATCTCTACACAGCAGCCCAGCCCACAGCCCACAGGGTAGCACCTCTCCATTCTCTGATCAAAATATAAAGTTTCCTTTGCTTTTGAACCAAACTCAGTCTCGATCTATTGGCTCCAATGACACTGGGCAGGGGGACACTTGTTGGCGTCCACTCTGGAGGATCAGTAACAGAAATTGAGAACATTGTAACTTCAATGAACAGATGTGTGAGCCAAACTGTAATTAACATAGAACAGTGTATAAGGCTCGGGTAAAATAAGATGTTTCTAACACTTCCATTTGATATTTCCATCACTTTCTTATAAGCAAGTTCAGTGAAAAGGTTTGTCTTCTTTGTCAGGTCAATATTAGAGAAACAAAGTGATTTCTTTCCAAGGATGTACATCTAATAATCTTGGTTAAAGCTTCAATCTTGTTTTAAATGCTTTTGCATTGAAAATGATACCTCTCTTTCAGCTCCCCCATTTCTGAGAAGCATAAAATCTTATAATTTATTATTACCAAAGGGAAATGGTAGGAGGAGGGATAAATTAACAGTTTGGGATTAACACATACACACTGCTATGTATGAAATCATCAGCAAGGAACTACTGTATAGCACAGGGAACTACACTCAATATTTTGCAATAACCTATAAGGGGAAATGATCTGAAAAAGAATAGATATTTTTATTGACATCATCCATCAATGACAGTAAAAATGGAATCTAAGGGAAGACAGTGGTGAGTGCTTCTGACCCTGAAGACTTCAATCATCTAAAGTTTGGACTCTGCCTACTTCCCAAGGCCCTTAATGAACATATGTGTAGCCGTAGCTTAAAAAATTCCCCAGTTTGGGTTGCGGAGAGACACTGATATTGAAAATCCCCTGGTGTTCTCCTCACATGAATGGGACCCTTCCTACACCTAAAACATGCCTGTCACACCCAGAGGATGGTATACCGTCTGATCGGGAAAAGTTTGGAAAAGGCATCTCATCTCCTCATCTCTTGGTGCTAGGGTTCACCACTCCAGCGTCTTTACTAACAGTCTCCCCACTTGGAGATGTCAGCACTGTCAACATCCTGTTGCATACAGTTTGGAATTTGTCCAGAGGATGAAGCAGAAGGAGGAGGAACAATGAGAGACAAGTCCTAGGTGTTCGGACAGGCACATGCCACTCTAATTTCCAATCAGGAAGACGAATTGACCAAAGGCTAGGGTTGCCCATGGAAACAGAATAGGGCTTGAGGAATCCTGATGCTTTGTGGCCAGTTCCCATAAACACAAGTTGGAAAATGGAACTCAGGGGCACTAAAATTCACGAAACTGCAGAATTGAAAATATCTATCACTGAAAAATGTCTTGAGGAAAGTCAGAGAAAAGGACTTGTAAGCAACGGAGAATGGCAGGAAAGGGATTGCCATTGCCAACATTGCCAACATTGCAGTTGGCCAAAAAGGGTGTATGCGTCTTTTTCTGTATATATTCAAGAAAAGGGCATACACTTTTTTAGCCAACCAAACAGGTGGGCACTGGAAATCAATACTACAAAACATATCACTTTGCATCAGTCAGAAGAGCCGTCCTCATAAAGTGTAAACACCAGAAATGCAGGACAGGGCAAGGAGAAAAGGGAGCCCTGTGAGTCTTATAGTGGAAATGTATATTGCCAACGGTCACTCTGGATAAGTCTATTGTGTTTACTAAAGCATCTAAAAAATGAGCTACCGAGCACAGGGCACTTGCACTCATGGACGTATATCTTGGGAAAAACAAAAATCGAGAGGACACAGGCACCCCAATGTTTACCACCTCTCTGTTTAAAAGATCCTCGACTAGGATATAACTTAAAGTATCTGCAGAGAAAAAACGGACAGAGATGTGGTGCTTATGTAGAGTGGAATATTACTCAGCCTGGAAATCAATGAAATACGGCCAGTTATAACAACTCAAGAGGAGTTACGTGTGATCATTCGAAGTCACATAATTCAAAAAGAAAAAGACATAAGATATCACTAATACATGGAATGTTAACATGGCTACACATGAACTGAATTACAAAAGAGAAGAGGGTTTCAAATTAAGAAAACCAACTTATGCTTCCTTAAGGGGAAAGGTGAGTTGGGTTGCTGCATAAAACCAGAGATTGAAATTAGCACAGATACCATTCCATAAGCCAAATATGTAATAGTCAAGACCTACTCCTTGCTCAACGAAATGGACTCCACACGCCATATTCAATGCCTAAGAATATACCGGATTAGTAAGAATCTTAAAACACATGGACTTATATGTCTCCGTAACAGAATCAAGCGCGTGTACAGCGGCATAAACGAAGCAGTGAAAATCCGATAAATCCCATTATTAAAATAAATTTCAAAAACAAAACACAATGACAGTGAAATAGGAAGCAATTCTTAAATAATTCACTCAGGGCATGTGATGCAACCTGGATTTACCACATCTACACCCAGAGCTGGTTGAGACATAAGGCTGGACACTTCAGGCTGATAGCATTGGTGAGTTTCGGTGAACAAATGCAGATCCTTTGAAGTCATACTGCATGGTACCCATTCCAAGGGTCCCAACTCTCCAGGTTCAAGGGATTCTTTCTTCAGCTAAAACATGCGTGGGAAACGGCGAGTATGGTCCACCGTGTGATTAGGAAACGATTTAAAATGCATCTCAGTTTTCGTATCCTGGTCCTCGGGTTCACCATTCCAGACGGTTTACTAACACTCTCCCCGCTTGGAGAGTCAGTGCCTTTAACCTCCTGTTTGGCACAGCTTGCAATTTCTGCGCAAGATGAACAGGAATAGGGAGAACCAATGAGAGACTAGCTATAGGTGTCTGCACGGGCAAATGTAAGGCTCATTTCCCACCAGGAAGAGGAATTAACCAAAGGCTCAGCGTGCCCTGCCGGAAACAGATTAGGGCCTGAAGCAATCCTATGGTTTTGTGCCCAGCTCACAAGAAAGCGAGTTGAAGAAAGGAGCTCAGGGGCACTGTAATTCAAAAACCTGCAGAGTTATAAATGACAGCTATCCTCCAAAAATATATTGAAGTAAGCCTGCGAAGGGGACTTGAAAGCGGGACAGAATTTCAGGAAAACGATTGCAGGGGGTAGACTGGAATTGCCCAGAAAGCATAGGAAAAGAGGCAGAACGTCGACAATGGTGCACTTGAGCAAAAAGTGCGTATGCATTTTTTCCTGAATATATTCAGGAAAAAACGCATACGCCCTTTTTCGCAAACCAAGCAAGCCTGTAAAGGAAATCTGCACTACAATGAAGTCTAACTGCCCCCCGGGCAAAAGGGCCATCTGAAAAAAGTGTAAAATCCAGAAATGTAGGACAGGATATGGAGAACAGGGAGCCTTGTTATGGTGATTGGCAGGATGTAAATTGCCAGCAGCCACCCTGGAGAAGTGTATGGTGTTTCCTGAAACATGTAACAAACAAAGCAACACAGCCTATGGCACTTCCACTTATGGTCCCAAAGATTACGGAAATTAAAATCAAAAACAGACAGCCACCCCAATGTTTGGGACGGCTGTGTTCACAAGAAGCTCGTCTACAGTACCAGGTAAATATCCCATTAAGCAAAAAATGGATAAAGAAGTTGTGGCACGTACGTGCAATGCAATATCACTCAGCAATGAAATCTGTGTCATCAGGCCCGTAGCGGCATAGTGAGTGGATGCAGGTACGGTGATTCTACGTTAACTACGTCACACAGAAAAAGAAACATCATAAGATATCACTAATACACGGAATGTAAACTTGACTATACATGAACTGAATTACAAAACAGAACAGGGTCTCAAATTTAGAAAACCAACTAGTGCTTGCTTATGGGGAAAGGTGCCTTGGGGTGCTGCATAAAACCAGAGACTGAAATTAGCACAGATAACATTCCATAAGCCAAATATGTAATAGACAAGACCTACTCCTTGCTCAACGAAATGGACTCAACACCACATATTCAACGCCTAGGAATATACCTGACTAGGAAGAATCTTAAAACCCATGAATTTATATGTCTCCATAAGAGAATCAAGCGTGTGTACAGCGGCATAAAGGCAGCAGTGAAAATCCGATAAATCCCATTATCAAAATAAATTTCAAAAACAAAACACAAAGACAGTGAAATAGAGAGCAATTCTTAAATAATTCACTCAGGGCATGTGATGCAACCGGGATTGACCACATCTACACCCAGAGCTGGTTGAGACATAAGGCTGGACACTTCAGGCTGATAGCATTGGTGAGTTTCGGTGAGCAAATGCAGACCCTTTGAAGTCATACTGCATGGTACCCATTCCATGGGTCCCAACTCTCCAGGTTCAAGGGATTCTTCCTCCAGCTAAAACATGCATGGGAAACCCAGAGTATCGTCCACCGTGTGATTGGGAAACGATTTAAAATGCATCTCAGTTTTCGTATCCTGGTCCTCGGGTTCACCATTCCAGATGCTTTACTAACACTCTCCCCGCTTGGAGAGTCAGTGCCTTTAACCTCCTCTTTGGCACAGCTTGCAATTTCTGTGCAAGATGAAAAGGAATAGGGAGAACCAATGAGAGACTAGCTGTAGGTGTCTGCACGGGCAAATGTAACGCTCATTTCCCACCAGGAAGGGGAATTAACCAAAGGCTCAGCGGGCCCTGCCGGAAACAGATTAGGGCCTGAAGCAATCCTGCGGTTTTGTGCCCAGCTCACAAGAAAGCGAGTTGAAGAGAGGAGCTCAGAGGCACTGTAATTCACAAACCTGCAGAGTTATAAATGACAGCTATCCTCCAAAAATATATTGAAGTAAGCCTGCGAAGGGGACTTGAAAGCGGGGCAGAGTTTCAGGAAAACCATTGCAGGGGGTAGACTGGAATTGCCCTGAAAGCATAGGAAAGGAGGCAGAACGACGACAATGATGCACTTGGCCAAAATGGGCGTATGCGTTTTTTCCTGAATATATTCAGGAAAAAACGCATACGCCCTTTTTGGCCAACCAAGCAAGCCTGTAAAGGAAATCTGCACTACAATGAAGTCTCACTGCCCCCCGGGCAAAAGGGCCATCTGAAAAAAGTGTAAAATCCAGAAAGGTAGGACAGGATATGGAGAACAGTGAGCCTTGTTATGCTGATTGGCAGGATGTAAATTGCCAGCAGCCACCCTGGAGAAGTGTATGGTGTTTCCTGAAACACGTAAGAAACAAAGCAACACAGCCTATGGCACTTCCACTTATGGTCCTATAGCTTACGGAAATTAAAATCAAAAACAGAGAGCCACCCCAAAGTTTGGGACGGCTGTGTTCCCAAGAAGCTCGTCTACAGTACCAGGTAAATATCCCAGAAAGCAAAAAATGGATAAAGAAGTTGTGGCACGTACGTGCAATGCAATATCACTCAGCAATGAAATCTGTGTCATCAGGCCCGTAGCGGCATAGTGAGTGGATGCAGGTACGGTGATTCTACGTGAACTACCTCACACAGAAAAAGAAACATCATAAGATATCACTAATACATGGAATGTAAACTTGACTACACATTAACTGAATTACAAAACAGAACAGGGTCTCAAATTTAGAAAACCAACTAGTGCTTGCTTATGGGGAAAGGTGCCTTGGGGTGCTGCATAATACCAGAGACTGAAATTAGCACAGATAACATTCCATATGCCAAATATGTAATAGACAAGACCTACACCTTGCTCAACGAAATGGACTCAACACCACATATTCAACGCCTAGGAATATACCTGACTAGGAAGAATTTTAAAACCCATGGATTTATATGTCTCCGTAAGAGAATCAAGCGTGTGTACCGCGGCATAAACGCAGCAGTGAAAATCCGATAAATCCCATTATCAAAATAAATTTCAAAAACAAAACACAAACACAATGAAATAGAGAGCAATTCTTAAATAATTCACTCAGGGCATGTGATGAAACCGGGATTTAACACATCTACACCCAGAGCTGGGTGAGACATAAGGCTGGACACTTAAGGCTGATAGCATTGGTGAGTTATGGTGAGCAAATGCAGACCCTTTGAAGTCATACTGCATGGTACCCATTCCATGGGTCCCAACTCTCCAGGTTCAAGGGATTCTTCCTCCAGCTAAAACATGCATGGGAAACACAGAGTATCGTCCACCGTGTGATTGGGAGACGATTTAAAATGCATCTCAGTTTTCGATTCCTGGTCCTCGGGTTCACCATACCAGATGCTTTACTAACACTATCCCCGCTTGGAGAGTCAGTGCCTTTAACCTCCTCTTTGGCACAGCTTGCAATTTCTGTGCAAGATGAACAGGAATAGGGAGAACCAATGAGAGACTAGCTGTAGGTGTCTGCACGGGCAAATGTAACGCTCATTTCCCACCAGGAAGAGGAATTAACCAAAGGCTCAGTGTGCCCTGCCGGAAACAGATTAGGGCCTGAAGCAATCCTGCGGTTTTGTGCCCAGCTCACAAGAAAGCGAGTTGAAGAAAGGAGCTCAGGGGCACTGTAATTCACAAACCTGCAGAGTTATAAATGACAGCTATCTTCCAAAAGTATATTGAAGTAAGCCTGGGAAGGGGACTTGAAAGCAGTGCAGAATTTCAGGAAAACGATTGCAGGGGTTAGACTGGAATTGTCCTGAAAGCATAGGAAAAGAGGCACAACGTCGACAATGATGCACTTGGCCAAAAAGGGCGTAAGCGTTTTTTCCTGAATATATTCAGGAAAAAACGCATACGCCCTTTTTGGCCAACCTAGCAAGCCTGTAAAGGAAATCTGCACTACAATGAAACCTCACTGCCCCCCGGCAAAAGGGCCATCTGAAAAAAGTGTAAAATCCAGAAAGGTAGGACAGGATATGGAGAACAGGGAGCCTTGTTATGCTGATTGGCAGGATGTAAATTGTGAACAGCCACCCTGGAGAAGTGTATGGTGTTTCCTGAAACACGTAAGAAATAAAGCAACACAGCCTATGGCAATTGCACTTATGGTCCTATTCCTTAGGAAAATTAAAATCAAAAACAGAGAGCCACCCCAAAGTTTGGGACGGCTGTGTTCCCAAGAAGCTCGTCTACAGTACCAGGTAAATATCCCAGAAAGCAAAAAATGGATAAAGAAGTTGTGGCACGTACGTGCAATGCAGTATCACTCAGCAATGAAATCTGTGTCATCAGGCCCGTAGCGGCATAGTGAGTGGATGCAGGTATGGTGATTCTACGTGAACTACGTCACACAGAAAAAGAAACATCATAAGATATCACTAATACACGGAATGTAAACTTGACTACACATGAACTGAATTACAAAACAGAACAGGGTCTCAAATTTAGAAAACCAACTAGTGCTTGCTTATGGGGAAAGGTGCCTTGGGCTGTTGCATAAAACCAGAGACTGAAATTAGCACAGATAACTTTCCATAAGCCAAATATGTAATAGACAAGACCTACTCCTTGCTCAACGAAATGGACTCAACACCACATATTCAAGGCCTAGGAATATACCTGACTAGGAAGAATCTTAAAACCCATGGATATATATGTCTCCGTAAGAGAATCAAGCGTGTGTACAGCGGCGGAAATGCAGCAGTGAAAATCCGATAAATCCCATTATCAAAATAAATTTCGAAAATAAAACACAAAGACAGTGAAATAGAGAGCAATTCTTAAATAATTCACTCAGGGCATGTGATGCAACCGGGATTGACCACATCTACACCCAGAGCTGGTTGAGACATAAGGCTGGACACTTCAGGCTGATAGCATTGGTGAGTTTCGGTGAGCAAATGCAGACCCTTTGAAGTCATACTGCATGGTACCTATTCCATGGGTCCCAACTCTTCAGGTTCAAGGGATTCTTCCTCCAGCTAAAACATGCATGGGAAACCCAGAGTATCGTCCACCGTGTGATTGGGAAACGATTTAAAATGCATCTCAGTTTTCGTATCCTGGTCCTCGGGTTCACCATTCCAGATGCTTTACTAACACTCTCCCCGCTTGGAGAGTCAGTGCCTTTAACCTCCTCTTTGGCACAGTTGCAATTTCTGTGCAAGATGAACAGGAATAGGGAGAACCAATGAGAGAATAGCTGTAGGTGTCTGCATGGGCAAATGTAACGCTCATTGCCGACCAGGAAGAGGAATTAAACAAAGGCTCCGTGTGCCCTGCTGAAAACAGACTAGGGCCTGAAGCAATTCTGCGGTTTTGTGCCCAGCTCACAAGAAAGCGAGTTGAAGAAAGGAGCTCAGGGGCACTGTAATTCACAAACCTGCAGAGTTATAAATGACAGCTATCCTCCAAAAATATATTGAAGTAAGCCTGCGAAGGGGACTTGAAAGCGGGGCAGAATTTCAGGAAAACGATTGCAGGGGTAGACTGGAATTGCCCTGAAAGCATAGGAAAAGAGGCACAACGTCAACAATGATGCACTTGGCCAAAAAGGGCGTATGCGTTTTTTCCTGAATATATTCAGGAAAAAACGCATACGCCCTTTTTGGCCAACCAAGCAAGCCTGTAAAGGAAATCTGCACTACAATGAAGTCTCACTGCCCCCCGGGCAAAAGGGCAATCTGAAAAAAGTGTAAAATCCAGAAATGTACGACAGGATATGGAGAACAGGGAGCCTTGTTATGGTGATTGGCAGGATGTAAATTGCCAGCAGCCACCCTGGAGAAGTGTATGGTGTTTCCTGCAACATGTAACAAACAAAGCAACACAGCCTATGGCACTTCCACTTATGGTCCTATAGCTTACGGAAATTAAAATCAAAAACAGACAGCCACCCCAATATTTGGGACGGCTGTGTTCCCAAGAAGCTCGTCTACAGTACCAGGTAAATATCCCAGAAAGCAAAAAATGGATAAAGAAGTTGTGGCACGTACGTGCAATGCAGTATCACTCAGCAATGAAATCTGTGTCATCAGGCCCGTAGCGGCATAGTGAATGGATGCAGGTACGGTGATTCTACGTGAACTATGTCACACAGAAAAAGAAACATCATAAGATATCACTAATACACGGAATGTAAACTTGACTACACATGAACTGAATTACAAAACAGAACAGGGTCTCAAATTTAGAAAACCAACTAGTGCTTGCTTATGGGGAAAGGTGCCATGGGGTGCTGCATAAAACCAGAGACTGAAATTAGCACAGATAACATTCCATAAGCCAAATATGTAATAGACAAGACCTACTCCTTGCTCAACGAAATGGACTCAACACCACATTTTCAATGCCTAGGAATATACCTGACTAGGAAGAATCTTAAAACCCATGGATATATATGTCTCCGTAAGAGAATCAAGCGTGTGTACAGTGGCCGAAACGCAGCAGTGAAAATCCGATAAATCCCATTATCAAAATAAATTTCAAAAACAAAACACAAACACAATGAAATAGAGAGCAATACTTAAATAATTCACTCAGGGCATGTGATGAAACCGGGATTTAACACATCTACACCCAGAGCTGGTTGAGACATAAGTCTGGACACTTAAGGCTGATAGCATTGGTGAGTTATGGTGAGCAAATGCAGACCCTTTGAAGTCATACTGCATGGTACCCATTCCATGGGTCCCAACTCTCCAGGTTCAAGGGATTCTTCCTCCAGCTAAAACATGCATGGGAAACACAGAGTATCGTCCACCGTGTGATTGGGAGACGATTTAAAATGCATCTCAGTTTTCGATTCCTGGTCCTCGGGTTCACCATACCAGATGCTTTACTAACACTATCCCCGCTTGGAGAGTCAGTGCCTTTAACCTCCTCTTTGGCACAGCTTGCAATTTCTGTGCAAGATGAACAGGAATAGGGAGAACCAATGAGAGACTAGCTGTAGGTGTCTGCACGGGCAAATGTAACGCTCATTTCCCACCAGGAAGTGGAATTAACCAAAGGCTCAGTGTGCCCTGCCGGAAACAG
The DNA here is from genome assembly GCF_963924675.1 of Phocoena phocoena. NCBI lineage: Eukaryota > Metazoa > Chordata > Mammalia > Artiodactyla > Phocoenidae > Phocoena > Phocoena phocoena. Next base: position 1,500,581 of record NW_027077413.1, on the reverse strand, counting down.
ATTAGGGCCTGAAGCAATCCTGCGGTTTTGTGCCCAGCTCACAAGAAAGCGAGTTGAAGAAAGGAGCTCAGGGGCACTGTAATTCACAAACCTGCAGAGTTATAAATGACAGCTATCTTCCAAAAGTATATTGAAGTAAGCCTGGGAAGGGGACTTGAAAGCAGTGCAGAATTTCAGGAAAACGATTGCAGGGGGTAGACTGGAATTGTCCTGAAAGCATAGGAAAAGAGGCACAACGTCGACAATGATGCACTTGGCCAAAAAGGGCGTAAGCGTTTTTTTCTGAATATATTCAGGAAAAAACGCATACGCCCTTTTTGGCCAACCGAGCAAGCCTGTAAAGGAAATCTGCACTACAATGAAACCTCACTGCCCCCCGGCAAAAGGGCCATCTGAAAAAAGTGTAAAATCCAGAAAGGTAGGACAGGATATGGAGAACAGGGAGCCTTGTTATGCTGATTGGCAGGATGTAAATTGTGAACAGCCACCCTGGAGAAGTGTATGGTGTTTCCTGAAACACGTAAGAAATAAAGCAACACAGCCTATGGCAATTGCACTTATGGTCCTATTCCTTAGGAAAATTAAAATCAAAAACAGAGAGCCACCCCAAAGTTTGGCACGGCTGTGTTCCCAAGAAGCTCGTCTACAGTACCAGGTAAATATCCCAGAAAGCAAAAAATGGATAAAGAAGTTGTGGCACGTACGTGCAATGCAGTATCACTCAGCAATGAAATCTGTGTCATCAGGCCCGTAGCGGCATAGTGAGTGGATGCAGGTATGGTGATTCTACGTGAACTACGTCACACAGAAAAAGAAACATCATAAGATATCACTAATACACGGAATGTAAACTTGACTACACATGAACTGAATTACAAAACAGAACAGGGTCTCAAATTTAGAAAACCAACTAGTGCTTGCTTATGGGGAAAGGTGCCTTGGGCTGTTGCATAAAACCAGAGACTGAAATTAGCACAGATAACTTTCCATAAGCCAAATATGTAATAGACAAGACCTACTCCTTGCTCAACGAAATGGACTCAACACCACATATTGAAGGCCTAGGAATATACCTGACTAGGAAGAATCTTAAAACCCATGGATATATATGTCTCCGTAAGAGAATCAAGCGTGTGTACAGCGGCGGAAATGCAGCAGTGAAAATCCGATAAATCCCATTATCAAAATAAATTTCGAAAACAAAACACAAAGACAGTGAAATAGAGAGCAATTCTTAAATAATTCACTCAGGGCATGTGATGCAACCGGGATTGACCACATCTACACCCAGAGCTGGTTGAGACATAAGGCTGGACACTTCAGGCTGATAGCATTGGTGAGTTTCGGTGAGCAAATGCAGACCCTTTGAAGTCATACTGCATGGTACCTATTCCATGGGTCCCAACTCTTCAGGTTCAAGGGATTCTTCCTCCAGCTAAAACATGCATGGGAAACCCAGAGTATCGTCCACCGTGTGATTGGGAAACGATTTAAAATGCATCTCAGTTTTCGTATCCTGGTCCTCGGGTTCACCATTCCAGATGCTTTACTAACACTCTCCCCGCTTGGAGAGTCAGTGCCTTTAACCTCCTCTTTGGCACAGTTGCAATTTCTGTGCAAGATGAACAGGAATAGGGAGAACCAATGAGAGAATAGCTGTAGGTGTCTGCACGGGCAAATGTAACGCTCATTGCCGACCAGGAAGAGGAATTAAACAAAGGCTCCGTGTGCCCTGCTGAAAACAGACTAGGGCCTGAAGCAATTCTGCGGTTTTGTGCCCAGCTCACAAGAAAGCGAGTTGAAGAAAGGAGCTCAGGGGCACTGTAATTCACAAACCTGCAGAGTTATAAATGACAGCTATCCTCCAAAAATATATTGAAGTAAGCCTGCGAAGGGGACTTGAAAGCGGGGCAGAATTTCAGGAAAACGATTGCAGGGGTAGACTGGAATTGCCCTGAAAGCATAGGAAAAGAGGCACAACGTCGACAATGATGCACTTGGCCAAAAAGGGCATATGCGTTTTTTCCTGAATATATTCAGGAAAAAACGCATACGCCCTTTTTGGCCAACCAAGCAAGCCTGTAAAGGAAATCTGCACTACAATGAAGTCTCACTGCCCCCCGGGCAAAAGGGCCATCTGAAAAAAGTGTAAAATCCAGAAATGTACGACAGGATATGGAGAACAGGGAGCCTTGTTATGGTGATTGGCAGGATGTAAATTGCCAGCAGCCACCCTGGAGAAGTGTATGGTGTTTCCTGAAACATGTAACAAACAAAGCAACACAGCCTATGGCACTTCCACTTATGGTCCTATAGCTTACGGAAATTAAAATCAAAAACAGACAGCCACCCCAATATTTGGGACGGCTGTGTTCCCAAGAAGCTCGTCTACAGTACCAGGTAAATATCCCAGAAAGCAAAAAATGGATAAAGAAGTTGTGGCACGTACGTGCAATGCAGTATCACTCAGCAATGAAATCTGTGTCATCAGGCCCGTAGCGGCATAGTGAATGGATGCAGATACGGTGATTCTACGTGAACTACGTCACACAGAAAAAGAAACATCATAAGATATCACTAATACACGGAATGTAAACTTGACTACACATGAACTGAATTACAAAACAGAACAGGGTCTCAAATTTAGAAAACCAACTAGTGCTTGCTTATGGGGAAAGTTGCCTTGGGGTGCTGCATAAAACCAGAGATTGAAATTAGCACAGATAACTTTCCATAAGCCAAATATGTAATAGACAAGACCTACTCCTTGCTCAACGAAATGGACTCAACACCACATATTCAACGCCTAGGAATATACCTAACTAGGAAGAATCTTAAAACCCATGGATATATATGTCTCCGTAAGAGAATCAAGCGTTTGTACAGCGGCCGAAACGCAGCAGTGAAAATCCGATAAATCCCATTATCAAAATAAATTTCGAAACAAAACACAAAGACAGTGAAATAGAGAGCAATTCTTAAATAATTCACTCAGGGAATGTGATGCAACCGGGATTGACCACATCTACACCCAGAGCTGGTTGACACATAAGGCTGGACACTTCAGGCTGATAGCATTGGTGAGTTTCGGTGAGCAAATGCAGACCCTTTGAAGTCATATTGCATGGTACCTATTCCATGGGTCCCAACTCTTCAGGTTCAAGGGATTCTTCCTCCAGCTAAAACATGCATGGGAAACCCACAGTATGGTCCACCGTGTGATTGGGAAATGATTTACAATGCATCTCAGTTTTCGTATCCTGGTCCTCGGGTTCACCATTCCAGATGCTTTACTAACACTCTCCCTGCTTGGAGAGTCAGTGCCTTTAACCTCCTGTTTGGCACAGCTTGCAATTTCTGTGCAAGATGAACAGGAATAGGGAGAACCAATGAGAGAGTAGCTGTAGGTGTCTGCACGGGCAAATGTAACGCTCATTTCCCACCAGGAAGAGGAATTAACCAAAGGCTCAGCATGCCCTGCCGGAAACAGATTAGGGCCTGAAGCAATCCTGCGGTTTTGTGCCCAGCTCACAAGAAAGCGAGTTGAAGAAAGGAGCTCAGGGGCACTGTAATTCACAAACCTGCAGAGTTATAAATGTCAGCTATCCTCCAAAAATATATTGAAGTAAGCCTGCGAAGGGGACTTGAAAGCAGGGCAGAATTTCAGGAAAACGATTGCAGGGGGTAGACTGGAATTGCCCTGAAAGCATAGGAAAAAAGACAGAACGTCGACAGTGATGCACTTGGCCAAAAAGGGCGTATGCGTTTTTTCCTGAATATATTCAGGAAAAAACGCATAAGCAATTTTTGGCCAACCAAACAAGCCTGTAAAGGAAATCTGCACCACAATGAAGTCTCACTGCCCGCCGGGCAAAAGGGCCATCTGAAAAAAGTGTAAAATCCAGAAATGTAGGACAGGATATGGAGAACAGGGAGCCTTGTTATGTTGATTGGCAGGATGTAAATTGCCAGCAGCCGCCATGGAGAAGTGTATGGTGTTTCCTGAAACACGTAACAAACAAAGCAACACAGCCTATGGCACTTCCACTTATGATCCTATAGCTTACGGAAATTAAAATCAAAAACAGACAGCCACCCCAATATTTGGGACGGCTGTGTTCACAAGAAGCTCGTCTACAGTATCAGGTAAATATCCCAGAAAGCAAAAATTGGATAAAGAAGTTGTGGCACTTACGTACAATGCAATATCACTCAGCAATGAAATCTGTGTCATCAGGCCCGTAGCGGCATAGTGAGTGGATGCAGGTACGGTGAATCTACGTGAACTACGTCACACAGAAAAAGAAACATCATAAGATATCACTAATACACGGAATGTAAACTGGACTACACATGAACTGAATTACAAAACAGAACAGGGTCTCAAATTTAGAAAACCAACTAGTGCTTGCTTATGGGTAAAGGTGCCATGGGGTGCTGCATAAAACCAGAGACTGAAATTAGCACAGATAACTTTCCATAAGCCAAATATGTAATAGACAAGACCTACTCCTTGCTCAACGAAATGGACTCAACACCACGTATTCAACGCCTAGGAATATACCTGACTAGGAAGAATCTTAAAACCCATGGATATATATGTCTCCGTAAGAGAATCAAGCGTGTGTACAGCGGCCGAAACGCAGCAGTGAAAATCCGATAAATCCCATTATCAAAATAAATTTCGAAAACAAAACACAAAGACAGTGAAATAGAGAGCAATTCTTAAATAATTCACTCAGGGCATGTGATGCAACCGGGATTGACCACATCTACACCCAGAGCTGGTTGAGACATAAGGCTGGACACTTCAGGCTGATAGCATTGGTGAGTTTCGGTGAGCAAATGCAGACCCTTTGAAGTCATACTGCATGGTACCCATTCCATGGGTCCCAACTCTCCAGGTTCAAGGCATTCTTCCTCCAGCTAAAACATGCATGGGAAACCCAGAGTATCGTCCACCGTGTGATTGGGAAACGATTTAAAATGCATCTCAGTTTTCGTATCCTGGTCCTCGGGTTCACCATTCCAGATGCTTTACTAACACTCTCCCCGCTTGGAGAGTCAGTGCCTTTAACCTCCTGTTTGGCACAGCTTGCAATTTCTGTGCAAGATGAACAGGAATAGGGAGAACCAATGAGAGACTAGCTGTAGGTGTCTTCACGGGCAAATGTAACGCACATTGTCGACCAGGAAGAGGAATTAAACAAAGGCTCAGCGTGCCCTGCCGGAAACAGATTAGGGCCTGAAGCAATCCTGCGGTTTTGTGCCCAGCTCACAAGAAAGCGAGTTGAAGAAAGGAGCTCAGGGGCACTGTAATTCACAAACCTGCAGAGTTATAAATGACAGCTATCTTCCAAAAGTATATTGAAGTAAGCCTGGGAAGGGGACTTGAAAGCAGTGCAGAATTTCAGGAAAACGATTGCAGGGGGTAGACTGGAATTGTCCTGAAAGCATAGGAAAAGAGGCACAACGTCGACAATGATGCACTTGGCCAAAAAGGGCGTAAGCGTTTTTTTCTGAATATATTCAGGAAAAAACGCATAGGCCCTTTTTGGCCAACCGAGCAAGCCTGTAAAGGAAATCTGCACTACAATGAAACCTCACTGCCCCCCGGCAAAAGGGCCATCTGAAAAAAGTGTAAAATCCAGAAAGGTAGGACAGGATATGGAGAACAGGGAGCCTTGTTATGCTGATTGGCAGGATGTAAATTGTGAACAGCCACCCTGGAGAAGTGTATGGTGTTTCCTGAAACACGTAAGAAACAAAGCAACACAGCCTATGGCACTTCCACTTATGGTCCTATAGCTTACGGAAATTAAAATCAAAAACAGACAGCCACCCCAATATTTGGGACGGCTGTGTTCACAAGAAGCTCGTCTACAGTATCAGGTAAATATCCCAGAAAGCAAAAAATGGATAAAGAAGTTTTGGCACGTACGTGCAATGCAATATCACTCAGCAATGAAATCTGTGTCATCAGGCCCGTAGCGGCATAGTAAGTGGATGCAGTTACGGTGATTCTACGTGAACTACGTCACACAGAAAAAGAAACATCATAAGATATCACTAATACACGGAATGTAAACTTGACTACACATGAACTGAATTACAAAAAAGAACAGGGTTTCAAATTTAGAAAACCAACTAGTGCTTGCTTATGGGGAAAGGTGCCTTGGGGTGCTGCATAAAACCAGAGACTGAAATTAGCACAGATAACTTTCCATAAGCCAAATATGTAATAGACAAGACCTACTCCTTGCTCAACGAAATGGACCCAACACCACATATTCAACGCCTAGGAATATACCTGACTAGGAAGAATATTAAAACCCATGGATATATATGTCTCCGTAAGAGAATCAAGCATGTGTACAGCGGCCGAAACGCAGCAGTGAAAATCCGATAAATCCCATTATCAAAATAAATTTCGAAAACAAAACACAAAGACAGTGAAATAGAGAGCAATTCTTAAATAATTCACTCAGGGCATGTGATGCAACCGGGATTGACCACATCTACACCCAGAGCTGGTTGAGACATAAGGCTGGACACTTCAGGCTGATAGCATTGGTGAGTTTCGGTGAGCAAATGCAGACCCTTTGAAGTCATACTGCATGGTACCCATTCCATGGGTCCCAACTCTCCAGGTTCAAGGGATTCTTCCTCCAGCTAAAACATGCATGGGAAACCCAGAGTATCGTCCACCGTGTGATTGGGAAACGATTTAAAATGCATCTCAGTTTTCGTTTCCTGGTCCTCGGGTTCACCATTACAGATGCTTTACTAACAATCTCCCCGCTTGGAGAGTCAGTGCGTTTAACCTCCTGTTTCGCACAGCTTGCAATTTCTGTGCAAGATGAACAGGAATAGGGAGAACCAATGAGAGACTAGCTGTAGGTGTCTGCACGGGTAAATGTAACGCTCATTGCCCACCAGGAAGAGGAATTAAACAAAGGCTCAGTGTGCCCTGCTGGAAACAGATTAGGGCCTGAAGCAATCCTGCGGTTTTGTGCCCAGCTCACAAGAAAGCGAGTTGAAGAAAGGAGCTCAGGGGCACTGTACTTCACAAACCTGCAGAGTTATAAATGACAGCTATCCTCCAAAAATATATTGAAGTAAGCCTGCGAAGGGGACTTTAAAGCGGGGCTGAATTTCAGGAAAACGATTGCAGGGGGTAGACTTGAATTGCCCTGAAAGCATAGGAAAAGAGGCACAACGTCGACAATGATGCACTTGGCCAAAAAGGGCGTATGCGTTTTTTCCTGAATATATTCAGGAAAAAACGCATACGCCCTTTTTGGCCAACCAAGCAAGCCTGTAAAGGAAATCTGCACTACAATGAAATCTCACTGCTCCCCGGGGCAAAAGGGCCATCTGAAAAAAGTGTAAAATCCAGAAAGGTAGGACAGGATATGGAGAACAGGGAGCCTTGTTATGCTGATTGGCAGGATGTAAATTGCCAGCAGCCACCCTGGAGAAGTGTATGGTGTTTCCTGAAACACGTAAGAAACAAAGCAACACAGCCTATGGCACTTCCACTTATGGTCCTATAGCTTACGGAAATTAAAATCAAAAACAGACAGCCACCCCAATATTTGGGACGCCTGTGTTCACAAGAAGCTCGTCTACAGTATCAGGTAAATATCCCAGAAAGCAAAAAATGGAGAAAGAAGTTGTGGCACGTACGTACAATGCAATATCACTCAGTAATGAAATCTGTGTCATCAGGCCCGTAGCGGCATAGTGAGTGGATGCAGGTACGGTGATTCTACGTGAACTACGTCACACAGAAAAAGAAACATCATAAGATATCACTAATACACGGAATGTAAACTTGACTACACATGAACTGAATTACAAAAAAGAACAGGGTCTCAAATTTAGAAAACCAACTAGTGCTTGCTTATGGGGAAAGGTGCCTTGGGGTGCTGCATAAAACCAGAGACTGAAATTAGCACAGATAACTTTCCATAAGCCAAATATATAATAGACAAGACCTACTCCTTGCTCAACGAAATGGAGCCAACACCACATATTCAACGCCTAGGAATATACCTGACTAGGAAGAATATTAAAACCCATGGATATATATGTCTCCGTAAGAGAATCAAGCGTGTGTACAGCGGCCGAAACGCAGCAGTGAAAATCCGATAAATCCCATTATCAAAATAAATTTCGAAAACAAAACACAAAGACAGTGAAATAGAGAGCAATTCTTAAATAATTCACTCAGGGCATGTGATGCAACCGGGATTGACCACATCTACACCCAGAGCTGGTTGAGACATAAGGCTGGACACTTCAGGCTGATAGCATTGGTGAGTTTCGGTGAGCAAATGCAGACCCTTTGAAGTCATACTGCATGGTACCCATTCCATGGGTCCCAACTCTCCAGGTTCAAGGGATTCTTCCTCCAGCTAAAACATGCATGGGAAACCCAGAGTATCGTCCACCGTGTGATTGGGAAACGATTTAAAATGCATCTCAGTTTTCGTATCCTGGTCCTCGGGTTCACCATTACAGATGCTTTACTAACACTCTCCCCGCTTGGAGAGTCAGTGCGTTTAACCTACTGTTTCGCACAGCTTGCAATTTCTGTGCAAGATGAACAGGAATAGGGAGAACCAATGAGAGACTAGCTGTAGGTGTCTTCACGGGCAAATGTAACGCTCATTGCCCACCAGGAAGAGGAATTAAACAAAGGCTCAGTGTGCCTTGCTGGAAACAGATTAGGGCCTGAAGCAATCCTGCGGTTTTGTGCCCAGCTCACAAGAAAGCGAGTTGAAGAAAGGAGCTCAGGGGCACTGTACTTCACAAACCTGCAGAGTTATAAATGACAGCTATCTTCCAAAAATATATTGAAGTAAGCCTGCGAAGGGGACTTGAAAGCGGGGCTGAATTTCAGGAAAACGATTGCAGGGGGTAGACTGGAATTGCCCTGAAAGCATAGGAAAAGAGGCACAACGTCGACAATGATGCACTTGGCCAAAAAGGGCTTATGCGTTTTTTCCTGAATATATTCAGGAAAAAACGCATACGCCCTTTTTGGCCAACCAAGCAAGCCTGTAAAGGAAATCTGCACTACAATGAAATCTCACTGCCCCCCCGGGCAAAAGGGCCATCTGAAAAAAGTGTAAAATCCAGAAAGGTAGGACAGGATATGGAGAACAGGGAGCCTTGTTATGCTGATTGGCAGGATGTAAATTGCCAGCAGCCACCCTGGAGAAGTGTATGGTGTGTCCTGAAACACATAAGAAACAAAGCAACACAGCCTATGGCACTTCCACTTATGGTCCTATAGCTTACGGAAATTAAAATCAAAAACAGACAGCCACCCCAATATTTGGGACGCCTGTGTTCACAAGAAGCTCGTCTACAGTATCAGGTAAATATCCCAGAAAGCAAAAAATGGATAAAGAAGTTGTGGCACGTACGTGCAATGCAATATCACTCAGCAATGAAATCTGTGTCATCAGGCTTGTAGCGGCATAGTAAGTGGATGCAGGTACGGTGATTCTACGTGAACTACGTCACACAGAAAAAGAAACATCATAAGATATCACTAATACACGGAATGTAAACTTGACTACACATGAACTGAATTACAAAACAGAACAGGGTCTCAAATTTAGAAAACCAACTAGTGCTTGCTTATGGGGAAAGGTGCGTTGGGGTGCTGCATAAAACCAGAGACTGAAATTAGCACAGATAACATTCCATAAGCCAAATATGTAATAGACAAGACCTACTCCTTGCTCAACGAAATGGACTCAACACCACATATTCAACGCCTAGGAATATACCTGACTAGGAAGAATCTTAAAACCCATGGATATATATGTCTCAGTAAGAGAATCAAGCGTCTGTACAGCGGCGGAAATGCAGCAGTGAAAATCTGATAAATCCCATTATCAAAATAAATTTCGAAAATAAAACACAAAGACAGTGAAATAGAGAGCAATTCTTAAATAATTCACTCAGGGCATGTGATGCAACCGGGATTGACCACATCTACACCCAGAGCTGGTTGAGACATAAGGCTGGACACTTCAGCCTGATAGCATTGGTGAGTTTCGGTGAGCAAATGCAGACCCTTTGAAGTCATACTGCAGGGTACCTATTCCATGGGTCCCAACTCTCCAGGTTCAAGGGATTCTTCCTCCAGCTAAAACATGCATGGGAAACCCAGAGTATCGTCCACCGTGTGATTGGGAAACGATTTAAAATGCATCTCAGTTTTCGTATCCTGGTCTTCGGGTTCACCATTCCAGATGCTTTACTAACACTCTCCCCGCTTGGAGAGTCAGTGCCTTTAACCTCCTGTTTGGCACAGCTTGCAATTTCTGTGCAAGATGAACAGGAATAGGGAGAACCAATGAGAGACTAGCTGTAGGTGTCTGCACGGGCAAATGTAACGCTCATTGCCCACCAGGAAGAGGAATTAAACAAAGGCTCAGCGTGCCCTGCTGAAAACAGATTAGGGCCTGAAGCAATCCTTTGGTTTTGTGTCCAGCTCACAAGAAAGCGAGTTGAAGAAAGGAGCTCAGGGGCACTGTAATTCACAAACCTGCAGAGTTATAAATGACAGCTCTCCTCCAAAAATATATTGAAGTAGGCCTGCGAAGGGGACTTGAAAGCGGGGCTGAATTTCAGGAAAACGATTGCAGGGGGTAGACTGGAATTGCCCTGAAAGCATAGGAAAACAGGCAGAACATCGACAATGATGCACTTGGCCAAAAAGGGCGTATGCGTTTTTTCCTGAATATATTCAGGAAGAAACGCATACGCCCTTTTTGGCCAACCAAGCAAGCCTGTAAAGGAAATCTGCACTACAATGAAGTCTCACTGCCACCCGGGCAAAAGGGCCATCTGAAAAAAGTGTAAAATGCAGAAAGGTAGGACAGGATATGGAGAACAGGGAGCCTTGTTATGCTGATTGGCAGGATGTAAATTGCCAGCAGCCACCCTGGAGAAGTGTATGGTGTTTCCTGAAACACGTAAGAAACAAAGCAACACAGCCTATGGCACTTCCACTTATGGTCCTATAGCTTACGGAAATTAAAATCAAAAACAGACAGCCACCCCAATATTTGGGACGGCTGTGTTCACAAGAAGCTCGTCTACAGTATCAGGTAAATATCCCAGAAAGCAAAAAATGGATAAAGAACTTGTGGCACGTACGTGCAATGCAATATCACTCAGCAATGAAATCTGTGTCATCAGGCCCGTAGCGGCATAGTGAGTGGATGCAGGTACGGTGATTCTACGTGAACTACGTCACACAGAAAAAGAAACATCATAAGATATCACTAATACACGGAATGTAAACTTGACTACACATGAACTGAATTACAAAACAGAACAGGGTCTCAAATTTAGAAAACCAACTAGTGCTTGCTTATGGGGAAAGGTGCGTTGGGGTGCTGCATAAAACCAGAGACTGAAATTAGCACAGATAACATTCCATAAGCCAAATATGTAATAGACAAGACCTACTCCTTGCTCAACGAAATGGACTCAACACCACATATTCAACGCCTAGGAATATACCTGACTAGGAAGAATCTTAAAACCCATGGATATATATGTCTCCGTAAGAGAATCAAGCGTGTGTACAGCGGCGGAAATGCAGCAGTGAAAATCCGATAAATCCCTTTATCAAAATAAATTTCGAAAACAAAACACAAAGACAGTGAAATAGAGAGCAATTCTTAAATAATTCACTCAGGGCATGTGATGCAACCGGGATTCACCACATCTACACCCAGAGCTGGTTGAGACATAAGGCTGGACACTTCTGGCTGATAGCACTGGTGAGTTTCGGTGAGCAAATGCAGACCCTTTGAAGTCATACTGCATGGTACCCATTCCATGGATCCCAACTCTCCAGGTTCAAGGCATTCTTCCTCCAGCTAAAACATGCATGAGAAACCCAGAGTATCGTCCACCGTGTGATTGGGAAACGATTTAAAATGCATCTCAGTTTTCGTATCCTGGTCCTCGGGTTCACCATTCCAGATGCTTTACTAACACTCTCCCCGCTTGGAGAGTCAGTGCCTTTAACCTCCTGTTTGGCACAGCTTGCCATTTCTGTGCAAGATGAACAGGAATAGGGAGAACCAATGAGAGACTAGCTGTAGGTGTCTGCACGGGCAAATGTAACGCTCATTGCCCACCAGGAAGAGGAATTAAACAAAGGCTCAGTGTGCCCTGCTGGAAACAGATTAGGGCCTGAAGCAATCCTGCGGTTTTGTGCCCAGCTCACAAGAAAGCGAGTTGAAGAAAGGAGCTCAGGGGCACTGTACTTCACAAACCTGCAGAGTTATAAATGACAGCTATCCTCCAAAAATATATTGAAGTAAGCCTGCGAAGGGGACTTGAAAGCGGGGCTGAATTTCAGGAAAACAATTGCAGGGGGTAGACTGGAATTGCCCTGAAAGCATAGGAAAAGAGGCACAACGTCGACAATGATGCACTTGGCCAAAATGGGCGTATGCGTTTTTTCCTGAATATATTCAGGAAAAAACGCATACGCCCTTTTTGGCCAACCAAGCAAGCCTGTAAAGGAAATCTGCACTACAATGAAATCTCACTGCCCCCCCGGGCAAAAGGGCAATCTGAAAAAAGTGTAAAATCCAGAAAGGTAGGACAGGATATGGAGAACAGGGAGCCTTGTTATGCTGATTGGCAGGATGTAAATTGCCAGCAGCCAAGCTGGAGAAGTGTATGGTGTTTCCTGAAACACGTAAGAAACAAAGCAACACAGCCTATGGCACTTCCACTTATGGTCTTATAGCTTACGGAAATTAAAATCAAAAACAGACAGCCACCCCAATATTTGGGACGGCTGTGTTCACAAGAAGCTCGTCTACAGTATCAGGTAAATATCCCAGAAAGCAAAAAATGGATAAAGAAGTTGTGGCACGTACGTACAATGCAATATCACTCAGCAATGAAATCTGTGTCATCAGGCCCGTAGCGGCATAGTGAGTGGATGCAGGTACGGTAATTCTACGTGAACTACGTCACACAGAAAAAGAAACATCATAAGATATCACTAATACACGGAATGTAAACTTGACTACACATGAACTGAATTACAAAACAGAACAGGGTCTCAAATTTAGAAAACCAACTAGTGCTTGCTTATGGGGAAAGGTGCGTTGGGGTGCTGCATAAAACCAGAGACTGAAATTAGCACAGATAACATTCCATAAGCCAAATATGTAATAGACAAGACCTACTCCTTGCTCAACGAAATGGACTCAACACCACATATTCAACGCCTAGGAATATACCTGACTAGGAAGAATCTTAAAACCCATGGATATATATGTCTCCGTAAGAGAATCAAGCGTGTGTACAGCGGCCGAAACGCAGCAGTGAAAATCCGATAAATCCCATTATCAAAATAAATTTCGAAAACAAAACACAAAGACAGTGAAATAGAGAGCAATTCTTAAATAATTCACTCAGGGCATGTGATGCAACCTGGATTGACCACATCTACACCCAGAACTGGTTGAGACATAAGGCTGGACACTTCAGCCTGATAGCATTGGTGAGTTTCGGTGAGCAAATGCAGACCCTTTGAAGTCATACTGCATGGTACCCATTCCATGGGTCCCAACTCTCCAGGTTCAAGGGATTCTTCCTCCAGCTAAAACATGCATGGGAAACCCAGAGTATCGTCCACCGTGTGATTGGGAAATGATTTAAAATGCATCTCAGTTTTCGTATCCTGGTCCTCGGTTTCACCATTCTAGATGCTTTACTAACACTCTCCCCGCTTGGAGAGTCAGTGCCTTTAACCTCCTGTTTGGCACAGCTTGCAATTTCTGTACAAGATGAACAGGAATAGGGAGAACCAATGAGAGACTAGCTGTAGGTGTCTGCACGGGCAAATGTAACGCTCATTGCCCACCAGGAAGAGGAATTAAACAAAGGCTCAGCGTGCCCTGCTGAAAACAGATTAGGGCCTGAAGCAATACTTTGGTTTTGTGTCCAGCTCACAAGAAAGCGAGTTGAAGAAAGGAGCTCAGGGGCACTGTAATTCACAAACCTGCAGAGTTATAAATGACAGCTCTCCTCCAAAAATATATTGAAGTAGGCCTGCGAAGGGGACTTGAAAGCGGGGCAGAATTTCAGGAAAACGATTGCAGGGGGTAGACTGGAATTGCCCTGAAAGCATAGGAAAAGAGGCAGAACATCGACAATGATGCACTTGGCCAAAAAGGGCGTATACGTTTTTTCCTGAATATATTCAGGAAAAAACGCATACGCCCTTTTTGGCCAACCAAGCAAGCCTGTAAAGGAAATCTGCACTACAATGAAGTCTCACTGCCACCCGGGCAAAAGGGCCATCTGAAAAAAGTGTAAAATCCAGAAAGGTAGGACAGGATATGGAGAACAGGGAGCCTTGTTATGCTGATTGGCAGGATGTTAATTGCCAGAAGCCACCCTGGAGAAGTGTATGGTGTTTCCTGAAACACTTAAGAAACAAAGCAACACAGCCTATGGCACTTCCACTTATGGTCCTATAGCTTACGGAAATTAAAATCAAAAACAGACAGCCACCCCAATATTTGGGATGGCTGTGTTCACAAGAAGCTCGTCTACAGTATCAGGTAAATATCCCAGAAAGCAAAAAATCGATAAAGAAGTTGTGGCACGTACGTACAATGCAATATCACTCAGCAATGAAATCTGTGTCATCAGGCCCGTAGCGGCATAGTGAGTGGATGCAGGTACGGTGATTCTACGTGAACTACGTCACACAGAAAAAGAAACATCATAAGATATCACTAATACACGGAATGTAAACTTGACTACACATAAACTGAATTACAAAACAGAACAGGTTTTCAAATTTAGAAAACCAACTAGTGCTTGCTTATGGGTAAAGGTGCCTTGGGGTGCTGCATAAAACCAGAGACTGAAATTAGCACAGATAACTTTCCATAAGCCAAATATGTAATAGACAAGACCTACTCCTTGCTCAACGAAATGGACCCAACACCACATATTCAACGCCTAGGAATATACCTGACTAGGAAGAATCTTAAAACCCATGGATATATATGTCTCCGTAAGAGAATCAAGCGTGTGTACAGCGGCCGAAACGCAGCAGTGAAAATCCGATAAATCCCATTATTAAAATAAATTTCGAAAACAAAACACAAAGACAGTGAAATAGAGAGCAATTCTTAAATAATTCACTCAGGGCATGTGATGCAACCGGGATTCACCACATCTACACCCAGAGCTGGTTGAGACATAAGGCTGGACAGTTCAGGCTGATAGCACTGGTGAGTTTCGGTGAGCAAATGCAGACCCTTTGAAGTCATACTGCATGGTACCCGTTCCATGGGTCCCAACTCTCCAGGTTCAAGGCATTCTTCCTCCAGTTAAAACATGCATGGGAAACCCAGAGTATCGTACACCGTGTGATTGGGAAACGATTTAAAATGCATCTCAGTTTTCGTATCCTGGTCCTCGGGTTCACCATTCCAGATGCTTTACTAACACTCTCCCCGCTTGGAGAGTCAGTGCCTTTAACCTCCTCTTTGGCACAGCTTGCAATTTCTGTGCAAGATGAACAGGAATAGGGAGAACCAATGAGAGACTAGCTGTAGGTGTCTGCACGGGCAAATGTAACGCTCATTGCCGACCAGGAAGAGGAATTAAACCAAGGCTCAGCGTGCCCTGCTGAAAACAGATTAGGGCCTGAAGCAATCCTGCAGTTTTGTGCCCAGCTCACAAGAAAGCGAGTTGAAGAAAGGAGCTCAGGGGCACTGTAATTAACAAACCTGCAGAGTTATAAATGACAGCTATCCTCCAAAAATATATTGAAGTAAGCCTGCGAAGGGGACTTGAAAGCGGGGCAGAATTTCAGGAAAACGATTGCAGGGGGTAGACTGGAATTGCCCTGAAAGCATAGGAAAAGAGGCAGAAGGTCGACAATGATGCACTTGGCCAAAAAGGGCGTATGCGTTTTTTCCTGAATATATTCAGGAAAAAACGCATACGCCCTTTTTGGCCAACCAAGCAAGCCTGTAAAGGAAATCTGTACTACAATGAAGTCTCACTGCCCCCTGGGCAAAAGGGCCATCTGAAAAAAGTGTAAAATCCAGAAAGGTAGGACAGGATATGGAGAACAGGGAGCCTTGTTATGCTGATTGGCAGGATGTAAATTGCCAGCAGCCACCCTGGAGAATTGTATGGTGTTTCCTGAAACACGTAAGAAACAAAGCAACACAGCCTATGGCATTTCCAATTATGGTCCTATAGCTTACGGAAATTAAAATCAAAAACAGACAGCCACCCCAATATTTGGGACGGCTGTGTTCACAAGAAGCTCGTCTACAGTATCAGGTAAATATCCCAGAAAGCAAAAAATGGATAAAGAAGTTGTGGCACGTACGTACAATGCAATATCACTCAGCAATGAAATCTGTGTCATCAGGCCCGTAGCGGCATAGTGAGTGGATGCAGGTACGGTAATTCTACGTGAACTACGTCACACAGAAAAAGAAACATCATAAGATATCACTAATACACGGAATGTAAACTTGACTACACATGAACTGAATTACAAAACAGAACAGGGTCTCAAATTTAGAAAACCAACTAGTGCTTGCTTATGGGGAAAGGTGCGTTGGGGTGCTGCATAAAACCAGAGACTGAAATTAGCACAGATAACATTCCATAAGCCAAATATGTAATAGACAAGACCTACTCCTTGCTCAACGAAATGGACTCAACACCACATATTCAACGCCTAGGAATATACCTGACTAGGAAGAATCTTAAAACCCATGGATATATATGTCTCCGTAAGAGAATCAAGCGTGTGTACAGCGGCCGAAACGCAGCAGTGAAAATCCGATAAATCCCATTATCAAAATAAATTTCGAAAACAAAACACAAAGACAGTGAAATAGAGAGCAATTCTTAAATAATTCACTCAGGGCATGTGATGCAACCTGGATTGACCACATCTACACCCAGAACTGGTTGAGACATAAGGCTGGACACTTCAGCCTGATAGCATTGGTGAGTTTCGGTGAGCAAATGCAGACCCTTTGAAGTCATACTGCATGGTACCCATTCCATGGGTCCCAACTCTCCAGGTTCAAGGGATTCTTCCTCCAGCTAAAACATGCATGGGAAACCCAGAGTATCGTCCACCGTGTGATTGGGAAATGATTTAAAATGCATCTCAGTTTTCGTATCCTGGTCCTCGGTTTCACCATTCTAGATGCTTTACTAACACTCTCCCCGCTTGGAGAGTCAGTGCCTTTAACCTCCTGTTTGGCA
Organism: Phocoena phocoena; assembly: GCF_963924675.1. NCBI lineage: Eukaryota > Metazoa > Chordata > Mammalia > Artiodactyla > Phocoenidae > Phocoena > Phocoena phocoena. The sequence goes on along the minus strand of NW_027077413.1, from coordinate 1,483,259 downwards.
CAGCTTGCAATTTCTGTACAAGATGAACAGGAATAGGGAGAACCAATGAGAGACTAGCTGTAGGTGTCTGCACGGGCAAATGTAACGCTCATTGCCCACCAGGAAGAGGAATTAAACAAAGGCTCAGCGTGCCCTGCTGAAAACAGATTAGGGCCTGAAGCAATACTTTGGTTTTGTGTCCAGCTCACAAGAAAGCGAGTTGAAGAAAGGAGCTCAGGGGCACTGTAATTCACAAACCTGCAGAGTTATAAATGACAGCTCTCCTCCAAAAATATATTGAAGTAGGCCTGCGAAGGGGACTTGAAAGCGGGGCAGAATTTCAGGAAAACGATTGCAGGGGGTAGACTGGAATTGCCCTGAAAGCATAGGAAAAGAGGCAGAACATCGACAATGATGCACTTGGCCAAAAAGGGCGTATACGTTTTTTCCTGAATATATTCAGGAAAAAACGCATACGCCCTTTTTGGCCAACCAAGCAAGCCTGTAAAGGAAATCTGCACTACAATGAAGTCTCACTGCCACCCGGGCAAAAGGGCCATCTGAAAAAAGTGTAAAATCCAGAAAGGTAGGACAGGATATGGAGAACAGGGAGCCTTGTTATGCTGATTGGCAGGATGTTAATTGCCAGAAGCCACCCTGGAGAAGTGTATGGTGTTTCCTGAAACACTTAAGAAACAAAGCAACACAGCCTATGGCACTTCCACTTATGGTCCTATAGCTTACGGAAATTAAAATCAAAAACAGACAGCCACCCCAATATTTGGGATGGCTGTGTTCACAAGAAGCTCGTCTACAGTATCAGGTAAATATCCCAGAAAGCAAAAAATCGATAAAGAAGTTGTGGCACGTACGTACAATGCAATATCACTCAGCAATGAAATCTGTGTCATCAGGCCCGTAGCGGCATAGTGAGTGGATGCAGGTACGGTGATTCTACGTGAACTACGTCACACAGAAAAAGAAACATCATAAGATATCACTAATACACGGAATGTAAACTTGACTACACATAAACTGAATTACAAAACAGAACAGGTTTTCAAATTTAGAAAACCAACTAGTGCTTGCTTATGGGTAAAGGTGCCTTGGGGTGCTGCATAAAACCAGAGACTGAAATTAGCACAGATAACTTTCCATAAGCCAAATATGTAATAGACAAGACCTACTCCTTGCTCAACGAAATGGACCCAACACCACATATTCAACGCCTAGGAATATACCTGACTAGGAAGAATCTTAAAACCCATGGATATATATGTCTCCGTAAGAGAATCAAGCGTGTGTACAGCGGCCGAAACGCAGCAGTGAAAATCCGATAAATCCCATTATTAAAATAAATTTCGAAAACAAAACACAAAGACAGTGAAATAGAGAGCAATTCTTAAATAATTCACTCAGGGCATGTGATGCAACCGGGATTCACCACATCTACACCCAGAGCTGGTTGAGACATAAGGCTGGACAGTTCAGGCTGATAGCACTGGTGAGTTTCGGTGAGCAAATGCAGACCCTTTGAAGTCATACTGCATGGTACCCGTTCCATGGGTCCCAACTCTCCAGGTTCAAGGCATTCTTCCTCCAGTTAAAACATGCATGGGAAACCCAGAGTATCGTACACCGTGTGATTGGGAAACGATTTAAAATGCATCTCAGTTTTCGTATCCTGGTCCTCGGGTTCACCATTCCAGATGCTTTACTAACACTCTCCCCGCTTGGAGAGTCAGTGCCTTTAACCTCCTCTTTGGCACAGCTTGCAATTTCTGTGCAAGATGAACAGGAATAGGGAGAACCAATGAGAGACTAGCTGTAGGTGTCTGCACGGGCAAATGTAACGCTCATTGCCGACCAGGAAGAGGAATTAAACCAAGGCTCAGCGTGCCCTGCTGAAAACAGATTAGGGCCTGAAGCAATCCTGCAGTTTTGTGCCCAGCTCACAAGAAAGCGAGTTGAAGAAAGGAGCTCAGGGGCACTGTAATTAACAAACCTGCAGAGTTATAAATGACAGCTATCCTCCAAAAATATATTGAAGTAAGCCTGCGAAGGGGACTTGAAAGCGGGGCAGAATTTCAGGAAAACGATTGCAGGGGGTAGACTGGAATTGCCCTGAAAGCATAGGAAAAGAGGCAGAAGGTCGACAATGATGCACTTGGCCAAAAAGGGCGTATGCGTTTTTTCCTGAATATATTCAGGAAAAAACGCATACGCCCTTTTTGGCCAACCAAGCAAGCCTGTAAAGGAAATCTGTACTACAATGAAGTCTCACTGCCCCCTGGGCAAAAGGGCCATCTGAAAAAAGTGTAAAATCCAGAAAGGTAGGACAGGATATGGAGAACAGGGAGCCTTGTTATGCTGATTGGCAGGATGTAAATTGCCAGCAGCCACCCTGGAGAAGTGTATGGTGTTTCCTGAAACACGTAAGAAACAAAGCAACACAGCCTATGGCATTTCCAATTATGGTCCTATAGCTTACGGAAATTAAAATCAAAAACAGACAGCCACCCCAATATTTGGGACGGCTGTGTTCACAAGAAGCTCGTCTACAGTATCAGGTAAATATCCCAGAAAGCAAAAAATGGATAAAGAAGTTGTGGCACGTACGTACAATGCAATATCACTCAGCAATGGAATCTGTGTCATCAGGCCCGTAGCGGCATAGTGAGTGGATGCAGGTACGGTGATTCTACGTGAACTACGTCACACAGAAAAAGAAACATCATAAGATATCACTAATACACGGAATGTAAACTTGACTACACATGAACTGAATTACAAAACAGAACAGGGTCTCAAATTTAGAAAACCAACCAGTGCTTGCTTATGGGGAAAGGTGCCTTTGGGTGCTGCATAAAACCAGATACTGAAATTAGCACAGATAACTTTCCATAAGCCAAATATGTAATAGACAAGACCTACTCCTTGCTCAACGAAATGGACCCAACACCACATAATCAACGCCTAGGAATATACCTGACTAGGAAGAATCTTAAAACCCATGGATATATATGTCTCCATAAGAGAACCAAGCTTGTGTACAGCGGCCGAAACGCAGCAGTGAAAATCCGATAAATCCCATTATCAAAATAAATTTCGAAAACAAAACACAAAGACAGTGAAATAGAGAGCAATTCTTAAATAATTCACTCAGGGCATGTGATGCAACCGGGATTGACCACATCTACACACAGAGCTGGTTGAGACATAAGGCTGGACACTTCAGGCTGATAGCATTGGTGAGTTTCGGTGAGCAAATGCAGACCCTTTGAAGTCATACTGCATGGTACCCATTCCATGGGTCCCAACTCTCAAGGTTCAAGGGATTCTTCCTCCAGCTAAAACATGCATGGGAAACCCAGAGTATCGTCCACCGTGTGATTGGGAAACGAGTTAAAATGCATCTCAGTTTCCGTATCCTGGTCCTCGGGTTCACCATTCCAGATGCTTTACTAACACTCTCCCCACTTGGAGAGTCAGTGCCTTTAACCTCCTCTTTGGCACAGCTTGCAATTTCTGTGCAAGATGAACAGGAATAGGGAGAACCAATGAGAGACTAGCTGTAGGTGTCTGCACGGGCAAATGTAACGCTCATTGCCCACCAGGAAGAGGAATTAAACAAAGGCTCAGTGTGCCCTGCTGGAAACAGATTAGGGCCTGAAGCAATCCTGCGGTTTTGTGCCCAGCTCACAAGAAAGCGAGTTGAAGAAAGGAGCTCAGGGGCACTGTAATTCACAAACCTGCAGAGTTATAAATGACAGCTATCTTCCAAAAGTATACTGAAGTAAGCCTGCGTAGGGGACTTGAAAGCAGGGCAGAATTTCAGGAAAACGATTGCAGGGGGTAGACAGGAATTGCCCTGAAAGCATATGAAAAGAGGCACAACGTCGACAATGATGCACTTGGCCAAAAAGGGCGTATGCGTGTTTTCCTGAATATATTCAGGAAAACACGCATACGCCCTTTTTGGCCAACCAAGCAAGCCTGTAAAGGAAATCTGCACTACAATGAAGTCTCACTGCCCCCCGGGCAAGAGGGCCATCTGAAAAAAGTGTAAAATCCAGAAAGGTAGGACAGGATATGGAGAAGAGGGAGCCTTGTTATGCTGATTGGCAGGATGTAAATTGCCAACAGCCACCCTGGAGAAGTGTATGGTGTTTCCTGAAACACGTAAGAAATAAAGCAACACAGCCTATGGCAATTGCACTTATGGTCCTATTCCTTAGGGAAATTAAAATCAAAAACAGAGAGCCACCCCAAAGTTTTGGACGGCTGTGTTCCCAAGAAGCTCGTCTAGAGTACCAGGTAAATATCCCAGAAAGCAAAAAATGGATAAAGAAGTTGTGGCACGTACGTGCAATGCAATATCACTCAGCAATGAAATCTGTGTCATCAGGCCCATAGCGGCATAGTGAGTGGATGCAGGTACGGTGATTCTACGTGAACTACGTCACACAGAAAAAGAAACATCATAAGATATCACTAATACACGGAATGTAAACTTGACTACACATGAACTGAATTACAAAACAGAACAGGGTCTCAAATTTAGAAAACCAACTAGTGCTTGCTTATTGGGAAAGGTGCCTTGGGGAGCTGCATAAATGCAGAGACTGAAATTAGCACAGATAACTTTCCATAAGCCAAATATGTAATAGACAAGACCTACTCCTTGCTCAACGAAATGGACTCAACACCACATATTCAACGCCTAGGAATATAACTGACTAGGAAGAATCTTAAAACCCATGGATATATATGTCTCCGTAAGAGAATCAAGCGTGGGTACAGCGGCCGATACGCAGCAGTGAAAATCCGATAAATCCCATTATCAAAATAAATTTCGAAAACAAAACACAAAGACAGTGAAATAGAGAGCAATTCTTAAATAATTCACTCAGGGCATGTGATGCAACCGGGATTGACCACATCTACACCCAGAGCTGATTGAGACATAAGGCTGGACACTTCAGGCTAATAGCATTGGTGAGTTTCGGTGAGCAAATGCAGACACTTTGAAGTCATACTGCATGGTACCTATTCCATGGGTCCCAACTCTTCAGGTTCAAGGGATTCTTCCTCCAGCTAAAACATGCATAGGAAACCCACAGTATGGTCCACCGTGTGATTGGGAAACGATTTAAAATGCATCTCAGGTTTCGTATCCTGGTCCTCGGGTTCAACTTTCCAGATGCTTTACTAACATTCTCCCTGCTTGGAGAGTCAGTGCCTTTAACCTCCTGTTCGGCACAGCTTGCAATTTCTGTGCAAGATGAACAGGAATAGGGAGAACCCATGAGAGACTAGCTGTAGATGTCTGCACGGGCAAATGTAATGCTCATTGCCCACCAGGAAGAGGAATTTACCAAAGGCTCAGTGTGCCCTGCTGGAAACAGATTAGGGCCTGAAGCAATCCTGCGGTTTTGTGCCCAGCTCACAAGAAAGCGAGTTTAAGAAAGGAGCTCAGGGGCAGTGTATTTCACAAACCTGCAGAGTTATAAATGACAGCTATCCTCCAAAAATATATTGAAGTAAGCCTGCGAAGGGGACTTGAAAGCTGGGCAGAATTTCAGGAAAACGATTGCAGGGGGTAGACTGGAATTGCCCTGAAAGCATAGGAAAAGAGGCAGAACGTCGACAATGATGCACTTGGCCAAAAAGGGCGTATGCATTTTTTCCTGAATATATTCAGGAAAAAATGCATACGCCCTTTTTGGCCAACCAAGCAAGCCTGTAAAGGAAATCTGCACTACAATGAAGTCTCACTACCCCCCGGGCAAAAGGGCCATCTGAAAAAAGTGTAAAATCCAGAAAGGTAGGACAGGATATGGAGAACAGGGAGCCTTGTTATGCTGATTGTCAGGATGTAAATTGCCAGCAGCCACCCTGGAGAAGTGTATGGTGTTTCCTGAAACACGTAAGAAACAAAGCAACACAGCCTATGGCACTTCCACTTATGGTCCTATAGCTTACGGAAATTAAAATCAAAAACAGAGAGCCACCCCAATATTTGGGACGGCTGTGTTCACAAGAAGCTCGTCTACAGTATCAGGTAAATATCCCAGAAAGCAAAAAATGGATAAAGAAGTTGTGGCACGTACGTACAATGCAATATCACTCAGCAATGAAATCTGTGTCATCAGGCCCGTAGCGGCACAGTGAGTGGATGCAGGTACGGTGATTCTACGTGAACTACGTCACACAGAAAAAGAAACATCATAAGATATCACTAATACACGGAATGTAAACTTGACTACACATGAACTGAATTACAAAACAGAACAGGGTCTCAAATTTAGGAAACCAACTAGTGCTTGATTATGGGGAAAGGTGCCTTGGGGTGCTGCATAAAACCAGAGACTGAAATTAGCACAGATAACATTCCATAAGCCAAATATGTAATAGACAAGACCTACTCCTTGTTCAACGAAATGGACTCAACACCATATATTCAACGCCTAGGAATATACCTGACTAGGAAGAATCTTAAAACCAATGGATATATATGTTTCCGTAAGACAATCAAGCGTGTGTACAGCGTCATAAACGCAGCAGTGAAAATCCGATAAATCCCATTATCAAAATAAATTTCAAAAACAAAACACAAAGACAGTGAAATAGAGAGCAATTCTTAAATAATTCACTCAGGGCATGTGATGCAACCGGGATTGACCACATCTACACCCAGAGCTGGTGGAGACATAAGGCTGGACACTGCAGGCTGATAGCATTGGGGAGTTTCGGTGAGCAAATGCAGACCCTTTGAAGTCATACTGCATGGTACCCATTCCAAGGGTCCCAACTCTCCAGGTTCAAGGCATTCTTCCTCCAGCTAAAACATACATGGGAAACCCAGAGTATTGTCCACCGTGTGATTGGGAAACGATTTAAAATGCATCTCAGTTTTCGTATCCTGGTCCTCGTGTTCACCATTCCAGATGCTTTACTAACACTCTCCCCGCTTGGAGAGTCAGTGCCTTTAACCTCCTGTTTGGCACAGCTTGCCATTTCTGTGCAAGATGAACAGGAATAGGGAGAACCAATGAGAGACTAGCTGTAGGTGTCTGCACGGGCAAATATAACGCTCATTGCCCACCAGGAAGAGGAATTAAACAAAGGCTCAGTGTGCCCTGCTGGAAACAGATTAGGGCCTGAAGCAATCCTGCGGTTTTGTGCCCAGCTCACAAGAAAGCGAGTTGAAGAAAGGAGCTCAGGGGCACTGTACTTCACAAACCTGCAGAGTTATAAATGACAGCTATCCTCCAAAAATATATTCAAGTAAGCCTGCGAAGGGGACTTGAAAGCGGGGCTGAATTTCAGGAAAACGATTGCAGGGGGTAGACTGGAATTGCCCTGAAAGCATAGGAAAAGAGGCACAACGTCGACAATGATGCACTTGGCCAAAAAGGGCGTATGCGTTTTTTCCTGAATATATTCAGGAAAAAACGCATACGCCCTTTTTTGCCAACCAAGCAAGCCTGTAAAGGAAATCTGCACTACAATGAAATCTCACTGCCCCCCCGGGCAAAAGGGCCATCTGAAAAAAGTGTAAAATCCAGAAAGTTAGGACAGGATATGGAGAACAGGGAGCCTTGTTATGCTAATTGGCAGGATGTAAATTGCCAGAAGCCACCCTGGAGAAATGTATGGTGTTTCCTGAAACACGTAAGAAACAAAGCAACACAGCCTATGGCACTTCCACTTATGGTCCTATAGCTTACGGAAATTAAAATCAAAAACAGACATCCACCCCAATATTTGGGACGGCTGTGTTCACAAGAAGCTCGTCTACAGTATCAGGTAAATATCCCAGAAAGCAAAAAATGGATAAAGAAGTTGTGGCACGTACGTACAATGCAATATCACTCAGCAATGAAATCTGTGTCATCAGGCCCGTAGCGGCATAGTGAGTGGATGCAGGTACGGTGATTCTACGTGAACTACGTCACACAGAAAAATAAACATCATAAGATATCACTAATACACGGAATGCAAACTTGACTACACATGAACTGAATTACAAAACAGAACAGGGTCTCAAATTTAGAAAACCAACTAGTGCTTGCTTATGGGGAAAGGTGCCTTGGGGTGCTGCATAAAACCAGAGACTGAAATTAGCACAGATAACTTTCCATAAGCCAAATATGTAATAGACAAGACCTACTCCTTGCTCAACGAAATGGACCCAACACCACATATTCAACGCCTAGGAATATACCTGACTAGGAAGAATCTTAAAACCCATGGATATATATGTCTCCGTAAGAGAATCAAGCGTGTGTACAGCGGCCGAAACGCAGCAGTGAAAATCCGATAAATCCCATTATCAAAATAAATTTCGAAAACAAAACACAAAGACAGTGAAATAGAGAGCAATTCTTAAATAATTCACTCAGGGCATGTGATGCAACCGGGATTGACCACATCTATACCCAGAGCTGGTTGAGACATAAGGCTGGACACTTCAGGCTGATAGCATTGGGGAGTTTCGGTGAGCAAATGCAGACCCTTTGAAGTCATACTGCATGGTACCCATTCCATGGGTCCCAACTCTCCAGGTTCAAGGCATTCTTCCTCCATCTAAAACATACATGGGAAACCCAGAGTATCGTCCACCGTGTGATTGGGAAACGATTTAAAATGCATCTCAGTTTTCGTATCCTGGTCCTCGGGTTCACCATTCCAGATGCTTTACTAACACTCTCCCCGCTTGGAGAGTCAGTGCCTTTAACCTCCTGTTTGGCACAGCTTGCCATTTCTGTGCAATATGAACAGGAATAGGGAGAACCAATGAGAGAGTAGCTGTAGGTGTCTGCACGGGCAAATGTAACGCTCATTGCCCACCAGGAAGGGGAATTAAACAAAGGCTCAGTGTGCCCTGCTGGAAACAGATTAGGGCCTGAAGCAATCCTGCGGTTTTGTGCCCAGCTCACAAGAAAGCGAGTTGAAGAAAGGAGCTCAGGGGCACTGTACTTCACAAACCTGCAGAGTTATAAATGACAGCTATCCTCCAAAAATATATTCAAGTAAGCCTGCGAAGGGGACTTGAAAGCGGGGCTGAATTTCAGGAAAACGATTGCAGGGGGTAGACTGGAATTGCCCTGAAAGCATAGGAAAAGAGGCACAACGTCGACAATGATGCACTTGGCCAAAAAGGGCGTATGCGTTTTTTCCTGAATATATTCAGGAAAAAACGCATACGCCCTTTTTGGCCAACCAAGCAAGCCTGTAAAGGAAATCTGCACTACAATGAAATCTCACTGCCCCCCCGGGCAAAAGGGCCATCTGAAAAAAGTGTAAAATCCAGAAAGGTAGGACAGGATATGGAGAACAGGGAGCCTTGTTATGCTGATTGGCAGGATGTAAATTGCCAGCAGCCACCCTGGAGAAGTGTATGGTGTTTCCTGAAACACGTAAGAAACAAAGCAACACAGCCTATGGCACTTCCACTTATGGTCCTATAGCTTACGGAAATTAAAATCAAAAACAGACAGCCACCCCAATATTTGGGACGGCTGTGTTCACAAGAAGCTCATCTACAGTATCAGGTAAATATCCCAGAAAGCAAAAAATGGATAAAGAAGTTGTGGCACGTACGTGCAATGCAATATCACTCAGCAATGAAATCTGTGTCATCAGGCCCGTATCGGCATAGTGAGTGGATGCAGGTACGGTGATCCTACGTGAACTACGTCACACAGAAAAAGAAACATCATAAGATATCACTAATACACGGAATGCAAACTTGACTACACATGAACGAAATAACAAAAAAGAACAGGGTCTCAAATTTAGAAAACCAACTAGTGCTTGCTTATGGGGAAAGGTTCGTTGGGGTGCTGCATAAAACCAGAGACTGAAATTAGCACAGATAACTTTCCATAAGCCAAATATGTAATGGACAAGACCTACTCCTTGCTCAACGTAATGGATCCAACACCACATATTCAACGCCTAGGAATATACCTGACTAGGAAGAATCTTAAAACCCATGGATATATATGTCTCTGTAAGAGAATCAAGCGTGTGTACAGCGGCCGAAACGCAGGAGTGAAAATCCGATAAATCCCATTATCAAAATAAATTTCGAAAACAAAACACAAAGACAGTGAAAGAGAGAGCAATTCTTAAATAATTCACTCAGGGCATGTGATGCAACCGGGATTGACCACATCTACACCCAGAGCTGGTTGACACATAAGGCTGGACACTTCAGGCTGATAGCATTGGTGAGTTTCGGTGAGCAAATGCAGACCCTTTGAAGTCATACTGCATGGTACCCTTTCCATGGGTCCCAACTCTCCAGGTTCAAGGCATTCTTCCTCCATCTAAAACATACATGGGAAACCCAGAGTATCGTCCACCGTGTGATTGGGAAACGATTTAAAATGCATCTCAGTTTTCGTATCCTGGTCCTCGGGTTCACCATTCCAGATGCTTTACTAACACTCTCCCCGCTTGGAGAGTCAGTGCCTTTAACCTCCTGTTTGGCACAGCTTGCAATTTCTGTGCAAGATGAACAGGAATAGGGAGAACCAATGAGAGACTAGCTATAGGTGTCTGCACGGGCAAATGTAACGCTCATTGCCCACCAGGAAGAGGAATTAAACAAAGGCTCAGTGTGCCCTGCTGGAAACAGATTAGGGCCTGAAACAATCCTGCGGTTTTGTGCCCAGCTCACAAGAAGGCGAGTTGAAGAAAGGAGCTCAGGGGCAATATACTTCACAAACCTGCAGAGTTATAAATGACAGCTATCCTCCAAAAATATATTGAAGTAAGCCTGCGAAGGGGACTTGAAAGCGGGGCTGAATTTCAGGAAAACGATTGCAGGGGGTAGACTGGAATTGCCCTGAAAGCATAGGAAAAGAGGCACAACGTCGACAATGATGCACTTGGCCAAAAAGGGCGTATGCGTTTTTTCCTGAATATATTCAGGAAAAAACGCATACGCCCTTTTTGGCCAACCAAGCAAGCCTGTAAAGGAAATCTGCACTACAATGAAATCTCACTGCCCCCCCGGGCAAAAGGGCCATCTGAAAAAAGTGTAAAATCCAGAAAGGTAGGACAGGATATGGAGAACAGGGAGCCTTGTTATGCTGATTGGCAGGATGTAAATTGCCAGCAGCCACCCTGGAGAAGTGTATGGTGTTTCCTGAAACACGTAAGAAACAAAGCAACACAGCCTATGGCACTTCCACTTATGATCCTATAGCTTACGGAAATTAAAATCAAAAACAGACAGCCACCCCAATATTTGGGACGGCTGTGTTCACAAGAAGCTCGTCTACAGTACCAGGTAAATATCCCAGAAAGCAAAAAATGGATAAAGAAGTTGTGGCACGTACGTACAATGCAATATCACTCAGCAATGAAATCTGTGTCATCAGGTCCGTAGCGGCATAGTGAGTGGATGCAGGTACGGTGATCCTACGTGAACTACGTCACACAGAAAAAGAAACATCATAAGATATCACTAATACACGGAATGCAAACTTGACTACACATGAACTGAATAACAAAAAAGAACAGGGTCTCAAATTTAGAAAACCATCTAGTGCTTGCTTATGGGGAAAGGTGCGTTGGGGTGCTGCATAAAACCAGAGACTGAAATTAGCAAAGATAACTTTCCATAAGCCAAATATGTAATAGACAAGACCTACTCCTTGCTCAACGTAATGGACCCAACACCACATATTCAACGCCTAGGAATATACCTGACTAGGAAGAATCTTAAAACCCATGGATATATATGTCTCCGTAAGAGAATCAAGCGTGTGTACAGCGGCCGAAACGCAGCAGTGAAAATCCGATAAATCCCATTATCAAAATAAATTTCGAAAACAAAACACAAAGACAGTGAAATAGAGAGCAATTCTTAAATAATTCACTCAGGGCATGTGATGCAACCGGGATTGACCACATCTACACCCAGAGCTGGTTGACACATAAGGCTGGACACTTCAGGCTGATAGCATTGGTGAGTTTCGGTGAGCAAATGCAGACCCTTTGAAGTCATACTGCATGGTACCCATTCCATGGGTCCCAACTCTCCAGGTTCAAGGGATTCTTCCTCCAGCTAAAACATGCATGGGAAACCCAGAGTATCGTCCACCGTGTGATTGGGAAACGATTTAATATGCATCTCAGTTTTCGTATCCAGGTCCTCGGGTTCACCATTCCAGATGCTTTACTATCACTCTCCCCGCATGGAGAGTCAGTGCCTTTAACCTCCTGTTTCGCACAGCTTGCCATTTCTGTGCAAGATGAACAGGAATAGGGAGAACCAATGAGAGACTAGCTGTAGGTGTCTGCACGGGCAAATGTAACGCTCATTGCCCACCAGGAAGAGGAATTAAACAAAGGCTCAGTGTGCCCTGCTGGAAACAGATTAGGGCCTGAAGCAATCCTGCGGTTTTGTGCCCAGCTCACAAGAAAGCGAGTTGAAGAAAGGAGCTCAGGGGCACTGTACTTCACAAACCTGCAGAGTTATAAATGACAGCTATCCTCCAAAAATATATTGAAGTAAGCCTGCGAAGGGGACTTGAAAGCGGGGCTGAATTTCAGGAAAACGATTGCAGGGGGTAGACTGGAATTGCCCTGAAAGCATAGGAAAAGAGGCACAACGTCGACAATGATGCACTTGGCCAAAAAGGGCGTATGCGTTTTTTCTTGAATATATTCAGGAAAAAACGCATATGCCCTTTTTGGCCAACCAAGCAAGCCTGTAAAGAAATCTGCACTACAATGAAATCTCACTGCCCCCCCCGGGCAAAAGGGCCATCTGAAAAAGTGTAAAATCCAGAAAGGTAGGACAGGATATGGAGAACAGGGAGCCTTGTTATGCTGATTGACAGGATGTAAATTGCCAGCAGCCACCCTGGAGAAGTGTATGGTGTTTCCTGAAACACGTAAAAAACAAAGCAACACAGCCTATGGCACTTCCACTTATGGTCCTATAGCTTACGGAAATTAAAATCAAAAACAGACAGCCACCCCAATATTTGGGACGGCTGTGTTCACAAGAAGCTCGTCTACAGTATCAGGTAAATATCCCAGAAAGCAAAAAATGGATAAAGAAGTTGTGGCACGTACGTACAATGCAATATCACTCAGCAATGAAATCTGTGTCATCAGGCCCTTAGCGGCATAGTGAGTGGATGCAGGTACGGTGATTCTACGTGAATTACGTCACACAGAAAAAGAAACATCATAAGATATCACTAATACACGGAATGTAAACTTGACTACACATGAACTGAATAACAAAAAAGAACAGGGTCTCAAATTTAGAAAACCAACTAGTGCTTGCTTATCGGGAAAGGTGCCTTGGGGTGCTGCATAAAACCAGAGACTGAAATTAGCACAGATAACTTTCCATAAGCCAAATATGTAATAGACAAGACCTACTCCTTGCTCAACGAAATGGACCCAACACCACATATTCAACGCCTAGGAATATACCTGACTAGGAAGAATCTTAATACCCATGGATATATATGTCTCCGTAAGAGAATCAAGCGTGTGTACAGCGGCCGAAACGCAGCAGTGAAAATCCGATAAATCCCATTATCAAAATAAATTTCGGAAACAAAACACAAAGACAGTGAAATAGAGAGCAATTCTTAAATAATTCACTCAGGGCATGTGATGCAACCGGGATTGACCACATCTACACCCAGAGCTGGTTGAGACATAAGGCTGGACACTTCAGGCTGATAGCATTGGTGAGTTTCGGTGAGCAAATGCAGACCCTTTGAAGTCATACTGCATGGTACCCATTCCATGGGTCCCAACTCTCCAGGTTCAAGGGATTCTTCCTTCAGCTAAAACATGCATGGGAAACACAGAGTATGGTACACCGTGAGATTGGGAAACGATTTAAAATGGATCTCAGTTTTCGTATCCTTGTCCTCGGGTTCACCATTCCAGACGCTTTACTAACACTCTCCCCGCTTGGAGAGTCAGTGCCTTTAACCTCCTGTTTGGCACATTTTGCAATTTCTCTGCAAGATGAACAAGAATAGGGAGAACCAATGAGAGACTAGCTGTAGGTGTCTGCACGGGCAAATGTAACACTCAATGCCCACCAGGAAGAGGAATTAAACAAAGGCTCAGTGTGCCCTGCTGGAAACAGATTAGGGCCTGAAGCAATCCTGCTGTTTTGTGCCCAGCTCACAAGAAAGCGAGTTGAAGAAAGGAGCTCAGGGGCACTGTAATTCACAAACCTGCAGAGTTATAATTGACAGCTCTCCTCCAAAAATATATTGAAGTAAGCCTGCGAAGGGGACTTGAAAGCGGGGCAGAATTTCAGGAAAACGATTGCAGGGGGTAGACTGGAATTGCCCTGAAAGCATAGGAAAAGAGGCACAACGTCGACAATGATGCACTTGGCCAAAAAGGGCGTATGCGTTTTTTCCTGAATATATTCAGGAAAAAACGCATACGCCCTTTTTGGCCTACCAAGCAAGCCTGTAAAGGAAATCTGCACTACAATGAAGTCTCACTGCCCCCCAGGCAAAAGGGCCATCTGAAATATGTGTAAAATCCAGAAAGGTAGGACAGGATATGGAGAACAGGGAGCCTTGTTATGCTGATTGGCAGGATGTAAATTGCCAGCAGCCACCCTGAAGAAGTGTATGGTGTTTCCTGAAACACATAAGAAACAAAGCAACACAGCCTATGGCACTTCCACTTATGGTCCTATAGCTTACGGAAATTAAAATCAAAAACAGACAGCCACCCCAATATTTGGGACGGCTGTGTTCCCAAGAAGCTCGTCTACAGTATCAGGTAAATATCCCAGAAAGCAAAAAATGGATAAAGAAGTTGTGGCACGTACGTACAATGCAATATCACTCAGCAATGAAATCTGTGTCATCAGGCCCGTAGCGGCATAGTGAGTGGATGCAGGTACGGTGATTCTACATGAACTACGTCACACAGAAAAAGAAACATCATAAGATATCACTAATACACGGAATGTAAACTTGACTACACATGAACTGAATTACAAAACAGAACAGGGTCTCAAATTTAGAAAACCAACTAGTGCTTGCTTATGGGGAAAGGTGCCTTGGGGTGCTGCATATAACCAGAGACTGAAATTAGCACAGATAACTTTCCATAGGCCAAATATGTAATAGACAAGACCTACTCCTTGCTCAACGAAATACACCCAACACCACATATTCAACGCCTAGGAATATACCTGACTAGGAAGAATCTTAAAACCCATGGATTTATATGTCTCCGTAAGAGAATGAAGCGTGTGTACAGCGGCATAAACGCAGCAGCGAAAATCCAATAAATCCCATTATCAAAATAAATTTCGAAAACAAAACACAAAGACAGTGAAATCGAGAGCAATTCTTAACTAATTCACTCAGGGCATGTGATGCAACCGGGATTGACCACATCTACACCCAGAGCTGGTGGAGACATAAGGCTGGACACTTCAGGCTGATAGCATTGGTGAGTTTCGGTGAGCAAATGCAGACCCTTTGAAGTCATACTGCATGGTACCCGTTCCATGGGTCCCAACTCTCCAGGTTCAAGGCATTCTTCCTCCAGTTAAAACATGCATGGGAAACCCAGAGTATCGTCCACCGTGTGATTGGGAAACGATTTAAAATGCATCTCAGTTTTCGTATCCTGGTCCTCGGGTTCACCATTCCAGATGCTTTACTAACACTCTCCCCGCTTGGAGAGTCAGTGCCTTTAACCTCCTCTTTGGCACAGCTTGCAATTTCTGTGCAAGATGAACAGGAATAGGGAGAACCAATGAGAGACTAGCTGTAGGTGTCTGCACGGGCAAATGTAATGCTCATTGCCGACCAGGAAGAGGAATTAAACCAAGGCTCAGCGTGCCCTGCTGAAAACAGATTAGGGCCTGAAGCAATCCTGCAGTTTTGTGCCCAGTTCACAAGAAAGCGAGTTGAAGAAAGGAGCTCAGGGGCACTGTAATTAACAAACCTGCAGAGTTATAAATGACAGCTATCCTCCAAAAATATATTGAAGTAAGCCTGCGAAGGGGACTTGAAAGCGGGGCAGAATTTCAGGAAAACGATTGCAGGGGGTAGACTGGAATTGCCCTGAAAGCATAGGAAAAGATGCAGAAGGTCGACAATGATGCACTTGGCCAAAAAGGGCGTATGCGTTTTTTCCTGAATATATTCAGGAAAAAACGCATACGCCCTTTTTGGCCAACCAAGCAAGCCTGTAAAGGAAATCTGTACTACAATGAAGTCTCACTGCCCCCTGGGCAAAAGGGCCATCTGAAAAAAGTGTAAAATCCAGAAAGGTAGGACAGGATATGGAGAACAGGGAGCCTTGTTATGCTGATTGGCAGGATGTAAATTGCCAGCAGCCACCCTGGAGAAGTGTATGGTGTTTCCTGAAACACGTAAGAAACAAAGCAACACAGCCTATGGCATTTCCAATTATGGTCCTATAGCTTACGGAAATTAAAATCAAAAACAGACAGCCACCCCAATATTTGGGACGGCTGTGTTCACAAGAAGCTCGTCTACAGTATCAGGTAAATATCCCAGAAAGCAAAAAATGGATAAAGAAGTTGTGGCACGTACGTACAATGCAATATCACTCAGCAATGGAATCTGTGTCATCAGGCCCGTAGCGGCATAGTGAGTGGATGCAGGTACGGTGATTCTACGTGAACTACGTCACACAGAAAAAGAAACATCATAAGATATCACTAATACACGGAATGTAAACTTGACTACACATGAACTGAATTACAAAACAGAACAGGGTCTCAAATTTAGAAAACCAACTAGTGCTTGCTTATGGGGAAAGGTGCCTTTGGGTGCTGCATAAAACCAGATACTGAAATTAGCACAGATAACTTTCCATAAGCCAAATATGTAATAGACAAGACCTACTCCTTGCTCAACGAAATGGACCCAACACCACATAATCAACGCCTAGGAATATACCTGACTAGGAAGAATCTTAAAACCCATGGATATATATGTCTCCATAAGAGAACCAAGCTTGTGTACAGCGGCCGAAACGCAGCAGTGAAAATCCGATAAATCCCATTATCAAAATAAATTTCGAAAACAAAACACAAAGACAGTGAAATAGAGAGCAATTCTTAAATAATTCACTCAGGGCATGTGATGCAACCGGGATTGACCACATCTACACACAGAGCTGGTTGAGACATAAGGCTGGACACTTCAGGCTGATAGCATTGGTGAGTTTCGGTGAGCAAATGCAGACCCTTTGAAGTCATACTGCATGGTACCCATTCCATGGGTCCCAACTCTCAAGGTTCAAGGGATTCTTCCTCCAGCTAAAACATGCATGGGAAACCCAGAGTATCGTCCACCGTGTGATTGGGAAACTATTTAAAATGCATCTCAGTTTTCGTATCCTGGTCCTCGGGTTCACCATTCCAGATGCTTTACTAACACTCTCCCCACTTGGAGAGTCAGTGCCTTTAACCTCCTCTTTGGCACAGCTTGCAATTTCTGTGCAAGATGAACAGGAATAGGGAGAACCAATGAGAGACTAGCTGTAGGTGTCTGCACGGGCAAATGTAACGCTCATTGCCCACCAGGAAGTGGAATTAAACAAAGGCTCAGTGTGCCCTGCTGGAAACAGATTAGGGCCTGAAGCAATCCTGCGGTTTTGTGCCCAGCTCACAAGAAAGCGAGTTGAAGAAAGGAGCTCAGGGGCACTGTAATTCACAAACCTGCAGAGTTATAAATGACAGCTATCTTCCAAAAGTATACTGAAGTAAGCCTGCGTAGGGGACTTGAAAGCAGGGCAGAATTTCAGGAAAACGATTGCAGGGGGTAGACAGGAATTGTCCTGAAAGCATATGAAAAGAGGCACAACGTCGACAATGATGCACTTGGCCAAAAAGGGCGTATGCGTGTTTTCCTGAATATATTCAGGAAAACACGCATACGCCCTTTTTGGCCAACCAAGCAAGCCTGTAAAGGAAATCTGCAGTACAATGAAGTCTCACTGCCCCCCGGGCAAGAGGGCCATCTGAAAAAAGTGTAAAATCCAGAAAGGTAGGACAGGATATGGAGAAGAGGGAGCCTTGTTATGCTGATTGGCAGGATGTAAATTGCCAACAGCCACCCTGGAGAAGTGTATGGTGTTTCCTGAAACACGTAAGAAATAAAGCAACACAGCCTATGGCAATTGCACTTATGGTCCTATTCCTTAGGGAAATTAAAATCAAAAACAGAGAGCCACCCCAAAGTTTTGGACGGCTGTGTTCCCAAGAAGCTCGTCTACAGTACCAGGTAAATATCCCAGAAAGCAAAAAATGGATAAAGAAGTTGTGGCACGTACGTGCAATGCAATATCACTCAGCAATGAAATCTGTGTCATCAGGCCCATAGCGGCATAGTGAGTGGATGCAGGTACGGTGATTCTACGTGAACTACGTCACACAGAAAAAGAAACATCATAAGATATCACTAATACACGGAATGTAAACTTGACTACACATGAACTGAATTACAAAACAGAACAGGGTCTCAAATTTAGAAAACCAACTAGTGCTTGCTTATGGGGAAAGGTGCCTTGGGGAGCTGCATAAATGCAGAGACTGAAATTAGCACAGATAACTTTCCATAAGCCAAATATGTAATAGACAAGACCTACTCCTTGCTCAACGAAATGGACTCAACACCACATATTCAACGCCTAGGAATATAACTGACTAGGAAGAATCTTAAAACCCATGGATATATATGTCTCCGTAAGAGAATCAAGCGTGGGTACAGCGGCCGATACGCAGCAGTGAAAATCCGATAAATCCCATTATCAAAATAAATTTCGAAAACAAAACACAAAGACAGTGAAATAGAGAGCAATTCTTAAATAATTCACTCAGGGCATGTGATGCAACCGGGATTGACCACATCTACACCCAGAGCTGATTGAGACATAAGGCTGGACACTTCAGGCTAATAGCATTGGTGAGTTTCGGTGAGCAAATGCAGACACTTTGAAGTCATACTGCATGGTACCTATTCCATGGGTCTCAACTCTTCAGGTTCAAGGGATTCTTCCTCCAGCTAAAACATGCATAGGAAACCCACAGTATGGTCCACCGTGTGATTGGGAAACGATTTAAAATGCATCTCAGGTTTCGTATCCTGGTCCTCGGGTTCACCTTTCCAGATGCTTTACTAACATTCTCCCTGCTTGGAGAGTCAGTGCCTTTAACCTCCTGTTCGGCACAGCTTGCAATTTCTGTGCAAGATGAACAGGAATAGGGAGAACCCATGAGAGACTAGCTGTAGATGTCTGCACGGGCAAATGTAATGCTCATTGCCCACCAGGAAGAGGAATTTACCAAAGGCTCAGTGTGCCCTGCTGGAAACAGATTACGGCCTGAAGCAATCCTGCGGTTTTGTGCCCAGCTCACAAGAAAGCGAGTTTAAGAAAGGAGCTCAGGGGCAGTGTATTTCACAAACCTGCAGAGTTATGAATGACAGCTATCCTCCAAAAATATATTGAAGTAAGCCTGCGAAGGGGACTTGAAAGCTGGGCAGAATTTCAGGAAAACGATTGCAGGGGGTAGACTGGAATTGCCCTGAAAGCATAGGAAAAGAGGCACAACGTCGACAATGATGCACTTGGCCAAAAAGGGCGTATGCATTTTTTCCTGAATATATTCAGGAAAAAATGCATACGCCCTTTTTGGCCAACCAAGCAAGCCTGTAAAGGAAATCTGCACTACAATGAAGTCTCACTACCCCCCGGGCAAAAGGGCCATCTGAAAAAAGTGTAAAATCCAGAAAGGTAGGACAGGATATGGAGAACAGGGAGCCTTGTTATGCTGATTGGCAGGATGTAAATTGCCAGCAGCCACCCTGGAGAAGTGTATGGTGTTTCCTGAAACACGTAAGAAACAAAGCAACACAGCCTATGGCACTTCCACTTATGGTCCTATAGCTTACGGAAATTAAAATCAAAAACAGACAGCCACCCCAATATTTGGGACGGCTGTGTTCACAAGAAGCTCGTCTACAGTATCAGGTAAATATCCCAGAAAGCAAATAATGGATAAAGAAGTTGTGGCACGTACGTACAATGCAATATCACTCAGCAATGAAATCTGTGTCATCAGGCCCGTAGCGGCACAGTGAGGGGATGCAGGTACGGTGATTCTACGTGAACTACGTCACACAGAAAAAGAAACATCATAAGATATCACTAATACACGGAATGTAAACTTGACTACACATGAACTGAATTACAAAACAGAACAGGGTCTCAAATTTAGGAAACCAACTAGTGCTTGATTATGGGGAAAGGTGCCTTGGGGTGCTGCATAAAACCAGAGACTGAAATTAGCACAGATAACATTCCATAAGCCAAATATGTAATAGACAAGACCTACTCCTTGTTCAACGAAATGGACTCAACACCATATATTCAACGCCTAGGAATATACCTGACTAGGAAGAATCTTAAAACCAATGGATATATATGTTTCCGTAAGACAATCAAGCGTGTGTACAGCGTCATAAACGCAACAGTGAAAATCCGATAAATCCCATTATCAAAATAAATTTCAAAAACAAAACACAAAGACAGTGAAATAGAGAGCAATTCTTAAATAATTCACTCAGGGCATGTGATGCAACCGGGATTGACCACATCTACACCCAGAGCTGGTGGAGACATAAGGCTGGACACTTCAGGCTGATAGCATTGGGGAGTTTCGGTGAGCAAATGCAGACCCTTTGAAGTCATACTGCATGGTACCCATTCCAAGGGTCCCAACTCTCCAGGTTCAAGGCATTCTTCCTCCAGCTAAAATATACATGGGAAACCCAGAGTATTGTCCACCGTGTGATTGGGAAACGATTTAAAATGCATCTCAGTTTTCGTATCCTGGTCCTCGTGTTCACCATTCCAGATGCTTTACTAACACTCTCCCCGCTTGGAGAGTCAGTGCCTTTAACCTCCTGTTTGGCACAGCTTGCCATTTCTGTGCAAGATCAACAGGAATAGGGAGAACCAATGAGAGACTAGCTGTAGGTGTCTGCACGGGCAAATATAACGCTCATTGCCCACCAGGAAGAGGAATTAAACAAAGGCTCAGTGTGCCCTGCTGGAAACAGATTAGGGCCTGAAGCAATCCTGCGGTTTTGTGCCCAGCTCACAAGAAAGCGAGTTGAAGAAAGGAGCTCAGGGGCACTGTACTTCACAAACCTGCAGAGTTATAAATGACAGCTATCCTCCAAAAATATATTCAAGTAAGCCTGCGAAGGGGACTTGAAAGCGGGGCTGAATTTCAGGAAAACGATTGCAGGGGGTAGACTGGAATTGCCCTGAAAGCATAGGAAAAGAGGCACAACGTCGACAATGATGCACTTGGCCAAAAAGGGCGTATGCGTTTTTTCCTGAATATATTCAGGAAAAAACGCATACGCCCTTTTTGGCCAACCAAGCAAGCCTGTAAAGGAAATCTGCACTACAATGAAATCTCACTGCCCCCCCGGGCAAAAGGGCCATCTGAAAAAAGTGTAAAATCCAGAAAGTTAGGACAGGATATGGAGAACAGGGAGCCTTGTTATGCTAATTGGCAGGATGTAAATTGCCAGCAGCCACCCTGGAGAAGTGTATGGTGTTTCCTGAAACACGTAAGAAACAAAGCAACACAGCCTATGGCACTTCCACTTATGGTCCTATAGCTTACGGAAATTAAAATCAAAAACAGACAGCCACCCCAATATTTGGGACGGCTGTGTTCACAAGAAGCTCGTCTACAGTATCAGGTAAATATCCCAGAAAGCAAAAAATGGATAAAGAAGTTGTGGCACGTACGTACAATGCAATATCACTCAGCAATGAAATCTGTGTCATCAGGCCCGTAGCGGCATAGTGAGTGGATGCAGGTACGGTGATTCTACGTGAACTACGTCACACAGAAAAATAAACATCATAAGATATCACTAATACACGGAATGCAAACTTGACTACACATGAACTGAATTACAAAACAGAACAGGGTCTCAAATTTAGAAAACCAACTAGTGCTTGCTTATGGGGAAAGGTGCCTTGGGGTGCTGCATAAAACCAGAGACTGAAATTAGCACAGATAACTTTCCATAAGCCAAATATGTAATAGACAAGACCTACTCCTTGCTCAACGAAATGGACCCAACACCACATATTCAACGCCTAGGAATATACCTGACTAGGAAGAATCTTAAAACCCATGGATATATATGTCTCCGTAAGAGAATCAAGCGTGTGTACAGCGGCCGAAACGCAGCAGTGAAAATCCGATAAATCCCATTATCAAAATAAATTTCGAAAACAAAACACAAAGACAGTGAAATAGAGAGCAATTCTTAAATAATTCACTCAGGGCATGTGATGCAACCGGGATTGACCACATCTATACCCAGAGCTGGTTGAGACATAAGGCTGGACACTTCAGGCTGATAGCATTGGGGAGTTTCGGTGAGCAAATGCAGACCCTTTGAAGTCATACTGCATGGTACCCATTCCATGGGTCCCAACTCTCCAGGTTCAAGGCATTCTTCCTCCATCTAAAACATACATGGGAAACCCAGAGTATCGTCCACCGTGTGATTGGGAAACGATTTAAAATGCATCTCAGTTTTCGTATCCTGGTCCTCGGGTTCACCATTCCAGATGCTTTACTAACACTCTCCCCGCTTGGAGAGTCAGTGCCTTTAACCTCCTGTTTGGCACAGCTTGCCATTTCTGTGCAATATGAACAGGAATAGGGAGAACCAATGAGAGAGTAGCTGTAGGTGTCTGCACGGGCAAATGTAACGCTCATTGCCCACCAGGCAGGGGAATTAAACAAAGGCTCAGTGTGCCCTGCTGGAAACAGATTAGGGCCTGAAGCAATCCTGCGGTTTTGTGCCCAGCTCACAAGAAAGCGAGTTGAAGAAAGGAGCTCAGGGGCACTGTACTTCACAAACCTGCAGAGTTATAAATGACAGCTATCCTCCAAAAATATATTGAAGTAAGCCTGCGAAGGGGACTTGAAAGCGGGGCTGAATTTCAGGAAAACGATTGCAGGTGGTAGACTGGAATTGCCCTGAAAGCATAGGAAAAGAGGCACAACGTCGACAATGATGCACTTGGCCAAAAAGGGCGTATGCGTTTTTTCCTGAATATATTCAGGAAAAAACGCATACGCCCTTTTTGGCCAACCAAGCAAGCCTGTAAAGGAAATCTGCACTACAATGAAATCTCACTGCCCCCCCGGGCAAAAGGGCCATCTGAAAAAAGTGTAAAATCCAGAAAGGTAGGACAGGATATGGAGAACAGGGAGCCTTGTTATGCTGATTGGCAGGATGTAAATTGCCAGCAGCCACCCTGGAGAAGTGTATGGTGTTTCCTGAAACACGTAAGAAACAAAGCAACACAGCCTATGGCACTTCCACTTATGGTCCTATAGCTTACGGAAATTAAAATCAAAAACAGACAGCCACCCCAATATTTGGGACGGCTGTGTTCACAAGAAGCTCGTCTACAGTACCAGGTAAATATCCCAGAAAGCAAAAAATGGATAAAGAAGTTGTGGCACGTACGTACAATGCAATATCACTCAGCAATGAAATCTGTGTCATCAGGTCCGTAGCGGCATAGTGAGTGGATGCAGGTACGGTGATCCTACGTGAACTACGTCACACAGAAAAAGAAACATCATAAGATATCACTAATACACGGAATGCAAACTTGACTACACATGAACTGAATAACAAAAAAGAACAGGGTCTCAAATTTAGAAAACCAACTAGTGCTTGCTTATGGGGAAAGGTGCGTTGGGGTGCTGCATAAAACCAGAGACTGAAATTAGCACAGATAACTTTCCATAAGCCAAATATGTAATAGACAAGACCTACTCCTTGCTCAACGTAATGGACCCAACACCACATATTCAACGCCTAGGAATATACCTGACTAGGAAGAATCTTAAAACCCATGGATATATATGTCTCTGTAAGAGAATCAAGCGTGTGTATAGCGGCCGAAACGCAGCAGTGAAAATCCGATAAATCCCATTATCAAAATAAATTTCGAAAACAAAACACAAAGACAGTGAAATAGAGAGCAATTCTTAAATAATTCACTCAGGGCATGTGATGCAACCGGGATTGACCACATCTACACCCAGAGCTGGTTGAGACATAAGGCTGGACACTTCAGGCTGATAGCATTGGTGAGTTTCGGTGAGCAAATGCAGACCCTTTGAAGTCATACTGCATGGTACCCATTCCATGGGTCCCAACTCTCCAGGTTCAAGTGATTCTTCCTCCAGCTAAAACATGCATGGGAAACCCAGAGTATCGTCCACCGTGTGATTGGGAAACGATTTAAAATGCATCTCAGTTTTTGTATCCTGGTCCTCGGGTTCACCATTCCAGATGCTTTACTATCACTCTCCCCGCTTGGAGAGTCAGTGCCTTTAACCTCCTGTTTCGCACAGCTTGCCATTTCTGTGCAAGATGAACAGGAATAGGGAGAACCAATGAGAGACTAGCTGTAGGTGTCTGCACGGGCAAATGTAACGCTCATTGCCCACCAGGAAGAGGAATTAAACAAAGGCTCAGTGTGCCCTGCTGGAAACAGATTAGGGCCTGAAGCAATCCTGCGGTTTTGTGCCCAGCTCACAAGAAAGCGAGTTGAAGAAAGGAGCTCAGGGGCACTGTACTTCACAAACCTGCAGAGTTATAAATGACAGCTATCCTCCAAAAATATATTGAAGTAAGCCTGCGAAGGGGACTTGAAAGCGGGGCTGAATTTCAGGAAAACGATTGCAGGGGGTAGACTGGAATTGCCCTGAAAGCATAGGAAAAGAGGCACAACGTCGACAATGATGGACTTGGCCAAAAAGGGCGTATGCGTTTTTTCCTGAATATATTCAGGAAAAAACGCATACGCCCTTTTCGGCCAACCAAGCAAGCCTGTAAAGGAAATCCTCACTACAATGAAATCTCACTGCCCCCCCGGGCGAAAGGGCCATCTGAAAAAAGTGTAAAATCCAGAAAGGCAGGATATGGAGAACAGGGAGCCTTGTTATGCTGATTGGCAGGATGTACATTGCAAGCAGCCACCCTGGAGAAGTGTATGGTGTTTCCTGAAACACCTAAGAAACAAAGCAACACAGCCTATGGCACTTCAACTTATGGTCCTATAGCTTACGGAAATTAAAATCAAAAACAGACAGCCACCCCAATATTTGGGACGGCTGTGTTCACAAGAAGCTCGTCTACAGTATCAGGTAAATATCCCAGAAAGCAAAAATGGATAAAAAATTTCTGGCACGTACGTACAATGCAATATCACTCAGCAATGAAATCTGTGTCATCAGGCCCATAGCGGCAGAGTGAGTGGATGCAGGTATGGTGATTCTACGTTAACTACGTCACACAGAAAAAGAAACATCATAAGATATCACTAATACACGGAATGTAAACTTGACTACACATGAACTGAATTACAAAACAGAACAGGGTCTCAAATTTAGAAAACCAACTAGTGCTTGCTTATGGGGAAAGGTGCCTTGGGGTGCTGCATAAAACCAGAGACTGAAATTAGCACAGATAACTTTCCATAAGCCAAATATGTAATAGACAAGACCTACTCCTTGCTCAACGAAATGGACCCAACACCACATATTCAACGCCTAGGAATATACCTGACTAGGAAGAATCTTAAAACCCATGGATATATATGTCTCCGTAAGAGAATCAAGCGTGTGTACAGCGGCCGAAACGCAGCAGTGAAAATCCGATAAATCCCATTATCAAAATAAATTTCGAAAACAAAACACAAAGACAGTGAAATAGAGAGCAATTCTTAAATAATTCACTCAGGGCATGTGATGCAACCGGGATTGACCACATCTACACCCAGAGCTGGTTGAGACATAAGGCTGGACACTTCAGGCTGATAGCATTGGTAAGTTTCGGTGAGCAAATGCAGACCCTTTGAAGTCATACTGCATGGTACCCATTCCATGGGTCCCAACTCTCCAGGTTCAAGGGATTCTTCCTCCAGCTAAAACATGCATGGGAAACCCAGAGTATCATCCACCGTGTGATTGGGAAATGATTTAAAATGCATCTCAGTTTTCGTATCCTGGTCCTCGGGTTCACCATTCCAGATGCTTTACTATCACTCTCCCCGCTTGGAGAGTCAGTGCCTTTAACCTCCTGTTTCGCACAGCTTGCCATTTCTGTGCAAGATGAACAGGAATAGGGAGAACCAATGAGAGACTAGCTGTAGGTGTCTGCACGGGCAAATGTAACGCTCATTGCCCACCAGGAAGAGGAATTAAACAAAGGCTCAGTGTGCCCTGCTGGAAACAGATTAGGGCCTGAAGCAATCCTGCGGTTTTGTGCCCAGCTCACAAGAAAGCGAGTTGAAGAAAGGAGCTCAGGGGCACTGTACTTCACAAACCTGCAGAGTTATAAATGACAGGTATCCTCCAAAAATATATTGAAGTAAGCCTGCGAAGGGGACTTGAAAGCGGGGCTGAATTTCAGGAAAACGATTGCAGGGGGTAGACTGGAATTGCCCTGAAAGCATAGGAAAAGAGGCAGAACGTCGACAATGTTGCACTTGGCCAAAAAGGGCGTATGCGTTTTTTCCTGAATATATTCAGGAAAAAACGCATACGCCCTTTATGGCCATCCAAGCAAGCCTGTAAAGGAAATCTGCACTACAATGAAGTCTCACTGCCCCCGGGCAAAAGGGCCATCTGAAAAAAGTGTAAAATCCAGAAAGGTAGGACAGGATATGGAGAACAGGGAGCCTTGTTATGCTGATTGGCAGGATGTAAATTGCCAGCAGCCACCCTGGAGAAGTGTATGGTGTTTCCTGAAACACCTAAGAAACAAAGCAACACAGCCTATGGCACTTCCACTTATGGTCCTATAGCTTACGGAAATTAAAATCAAAACAGACAGCCACCCCAATATTTGGGACGGCTGTGTTCACAAGAAGCTCGTCTACAGTATCAGGTAAATATCCCAGAAAGCAAAAAATGGATAAAGAAGTTGTGCAACGTACGTACAATGCAATATCACTCAGCAATGAAATCTGTGTCATCAGGCCCGTAGCGGCATAGTGAGTGGATGCAGGTACGGTGATTCTACGTGAACTACGTCACACAGAAAAAGAAACATCATAAGATATCACTAATACACGGAATGTAAACTTGACTACACATGAACTGAATTACAAAACAGAACAGGGTCTCAAATTTAGAAAACCAACTAGTGCTTGCTTATGGGGAAAGGTGCCTTGGGGTGCTGCATAAAACCAGAGACTGAAATTAGCACAGATAACTTTCCATAAGCCAAATATGTAATAGACAAGACCTACTCCTTGCTCAACGAAATGGTCCCAACACCACATATTCAACGCCTAGGAATATACCTGACTAGGAAGAATCTTAAAACCCATGGATATATATGTCTCCGTAAGAGAATCAAGCGTGTGTACAGCGGCCGAAACGCAGCAGTGAAAATCCGATAAATCCCATTATCAAAATAAATTTCGAAAACAAAACACAAAGACAGTGAAATAGAGAGCAATTCTTAAATAATTCACTCAGGGCATGTGATGCAACCGGGATTGTCCACATCTACACCCAGAGTTGGTTGAGCCATAAGGCTGGACACTTCAGGCTGATAGCATTGGTGAGTTTCGGTGAGCAAATGCAGACCCTTTGAAGTCATACTGCATGGTACCCATTCCATGGGTCCCAACTCTCCAGGTTCAAGGGATTCTTCCTCCAGCTAAAACATGCATGGGAAACCCAGAGTATCGTCCACCGTGTGATTGGGAAATGATTTAAAATGCATCTCAGTTTTCGTATCCTGGTCCTCGGGTTCACCATTCCAGATGCTTTACTATCACTCTCCCCGCTTGGAGAGTCAGTGCCTTTAACCTCCTGTTTCGCACAGCTTGCCATTTCTGTGCAAGATGAACAGGAATAGGGAGAACCAATGAGAGACTAGCTGTAGGTGTCTGCACGGGCAAATGTAACGCTCATTGCCCACCAGGAAGAGGAATTAAACAAAGGCTCAGTGTGCCCTGCTGGAAACAGATTAGGGCCTGAAGCAATCCTGCGGTTTTGTGCCCAGCTCACAAGAAAGCGAGTTGAAGAAAGGAGCTCAGGGGCACTGTACTTCACAAACCTGCAGAGTTATAAATGACAGCTATCCTCCAAAAATATATTGAAGTAAGCCTGCGAAGGGGACTTGAAAGCGGGGCAGAATTTCAGGAAAACGATTGCAGGGGGTAGACTGGAATTGCCCTGAAAGCATAGGAAAAGAGGCACAACGTCAACAATGATGCACTTGGCCAAAAAGGGCGTATGCGTTTTTTCCTGAATATATTCAGGAAAAAACGCATACGCCCTTTTTGGCCAACCAAGCAAGCCTGTAAAGGAAATCTGCACTACAATGAAATCTCACTGCCCCCCAGGGCAAAAGGGCCATCTGAAAAAAGTGTAAAATCCAGAAAGGTAGGACAGGATATGGAGAACAGGGAGCCTTGTTATGCTGATTTGCAGGATGTAAATTGCCAGCAGCCACCCTGGAGAAGTGTATGGTGTTTCCTGAAACACGTAAGAAACAAAGCAACACAGCCTATGGCACTTCCACTTATGGTCCTATAGCTTACGGAAATTAAAATCAAAAACAGACAGCCACCCCAATATTTGGGACGGCTGTGTTCACAAGAAGCTCATCTACAGTATCAGGTAAATATCCCAGAAAGCAAAAAATGGATAAAGAAGTTGTGGCACGTACGTGCAATGCAATATCACTCAGCAAAGAAATCTGTGTCATCAGGCCCGTAGCGGCATAGTAAGTGGATGCAGGTACGGTGATTCTACGTGAACTACGTCACACAGAAAAAGAAACATCATAAGATATCACTAATACACGGAATGTAAACTTGACTACACATGAACTGAATTACAAAACAGAACAGGGTCTCAAATTTAGAAAACCAACTAGTGCTTGCTTATGGGGAAAGGTGCGTTGGGGTGCTGCATAAAACCAGAGACTGAAATTAGCACAGATAACATTCCATAAGCCAAATATGTAATAGACAAGACCTACTCCTTGCTCAACGAAATGGACTCAACACCACATATTCAACGCCTAGGAATATACCTGACTAGGAAGAATCTTAGAACCCCTGGATATATATATCTCCGTAAGAGAATCAAGCATGTGTACAGCGGCGGAAATGCAGCAGTGAAAATCCGATAAATCCCATTATCAAAATAAATTTCGAAAACAAAACACAAAGACAGTGAAATAGAGAGCAATTCTTAAATAATTCACTCAGGGCATGTGATGCACCCGGGATTGACCACATCTACACCCAGAGCTGGTTGAGACATAAGGCTGGACACTTCTGGCTGATAGCACTTGTGAGTTTCGGTGAGCAAATGCAGACCCTTTGAAATCATACTGCATGGTACCCATTCCATGGGTCCCAACTCTCCAGGTTCAAGGCATTCTTCCTCCAGCTAAAACATGCATGGGAAACCCAGAGTATCGTCCACCGTGTGATTGGGAAACGATTTAAAATGCATCTCAGTTTTCGTATCCTGGTCCTCGGGTTCACCATTCCAGATGCTTTACTATCACTCTCCCCGCTTGGAGAGTCAGTGCCTTTAACCTCCTGTTTGGCACAGCTTGCAATTTCTGTGCAAGATGAACAGGAATAGGGAGAACCAATGAGAGACTAGCTGTAGGTGTCTGCACGGGCAAATGTAACGCTCATTGCCGACCAGGAAGAGGAATTAAACAAAGGCTCAGCGTGCCCTGCTGAAAACAGATTAGGGCCTGAAGCAATCCTGTGGTTTTGTGCCCAGCTCACAAGAAAGCGAGTTGAAGAAAGGAGCTCAGGGGCACTGTACTTCACAAACCTGCAGAGTTATAAATGACAGCTATCCTCCAAAAATATATTGAAGTAAGCCTGCGAAGGGGACTTGAAAGCGGGGCAGAATTTCAGGAAAACGATTGCAGGGGGTAGACTGGAATTGCCCTGAAAGCATAGGAAAAGAGGCACAACGTCGACAATGATGCACTTGGCCAAAAAGGGCGTATGCGTTTTTTCCTGAATATATTCAGGAAAAAACGCATACGCCCTTTTCGGCCAACCAAGCAACCTGTAAAGGAAATCCTCACTACAATGAAATCTCACTGCCCCCCCGGGCGAAAGGGCCATCTGAAAAAAGTGTAAAATCCAGAAAGGTAGGACAGGATATGGAGAACAGGGAGCCTTGTTATGCTGATTGGCAGGATGTACATTGCCAGCAGCCACCCTGGAGAAGTGTATGGTGTTTCCTGAAACACCTAAGAAACAAAGCAACACAGCCTATGGCACTTCCACTTATGGTCTTTTGCTTACGGAAATTAAAATCAAAAACAGACAGCCACCCCAATATTTGGGACGGCTGTGTTCACAAGAAGCTCGTCTACAGTATCAGGTAAATATCCCAGAAAGCAAAAATGGATAAAGAATTTGTGGCACGTACGTACAATGCAATATCACTCAGCAATGAAATCTGTGTCATCAGGCCCGTAGCGGCAGAGTGAGTGGATGCAGGTATGGTGATTCTACGTTAACTACGTCACACAGAAAAAGAAACATCATAAGATATCACTAATACACGGAATGTAAACTTGACTACACATGAACTGAATTACAAAACAGAACAGGGTCTCAAATTTAGAAAACCAACTAGTGCTTGCTTATGGGGAAAGGTGCCTTGGGGTGCTGCATAAAACCAGAGACTGAAATTAGCACAGATAACTTTCCATAAGCCAAATATGTAATAGACAAGACCTACTCCTTGCTCAACGAAATGGACCCAACACCACATATTCAACGCCTAGGAATATACCTGACTAGGAAGAATCTTAAAACCCATGGATATATATGTCTCCGTAAGAGAATCAAGCGTGTGTACAGCGGCCGAAACGCAGCAGTGAAAATCCGATAAATCCAATTATCAAAATAAATTTCGAAAACAAAACACAAAGACAGTGAAATAGAGAGCAATTCTTAAATAATTCACTCAGGGCATGTGATGCAACCGGGATTGACCACATCTACACCCAGAGCTGGTTGAGACATAAGGCTGGACACTTCAGGCTGATAGCATTGGTGAGTTTCGGTGAGCAAATGCAGACCCTTTGAAGTCATACTGCATGGTACCCATTCCATGGGTCCCAACTCTCCAGGTTCAAGGGATTCTTCCTCCAGCTAAAACATGCATGGGAAACCCAGAGTATCGTCCACCGTGTGATTGGGAAATGATTTAAAATGCATCTCAGTTTTCGTATCCTGGTCCTCGGGTTCACCATTCCAGATGCTTTACTATCACTCTCCCCGCTTGGAGAGTCAGTGCCTTTAACCTCCTGTTTCGCACAGCTTGCCATTTCTGTGCAAGATGAACAGGAATAGGGAGAACCAATGAGAGACTAGCTGTAGGTGTCTGCACGGGCAAATGTAACGCTCATTGCCCACCAGGAAGAGGAATTAAACAAAGGCTCAGTGTGCCCTGCTGGAAACAGATTAGGGCCTGAAGCAATCCTGCGGTTTTGTGCCCAGCTCACAAGAAAGCGAGTTGAAGAAAGGAGCTCAGGGGCACTGTACTTCACAAACCTGCAGAGTTATAAATGACAGCTATCCTCCAAAAATATATTGAAGTAAGCCTGCGAAGGGGACTTGAAAGCGGGGCTGAATTTCAGGAAAACGATTGCAGGGGGTAGACTGGAATTGCCCTGAAAGCATAGGAAAAGAGGCAGAACGTCGACAATGATGCACTTGGCCAAAAAGGGCGTATGCGTTTTTTCCTGAATATATTCAGGAAAAAACGCATACGCCCTTTTTGGCCATCCAAGCAAGCCTGTAAAGGAAATCTGCACTACAATGAAGTCTCACTGCCCCCGGGCAAAAGGGCCATCTGAAAATAGTGTAAAATCCAGAAAGGTAGGACAGGATATGGAGAACAGGGAGCCTTGTTATGCTGATTGGCAGGATGTAAATTGCCAGCAGCCACCCTGGAGAAGTGTATGGTGTTTCCTGAAACACCTAAGAAACAAAGCAACACAGCCTATGGCACTTCCACTTATGGTCCTATAGCTTACGGAAATTAAAATCAAAAACAGACAGCCACCCCAATATTTGGGACGGCTGTGTTCACAAGAAGCTCGTCTACAGTATCAGGTAAATATCCCAGAAAGCAAAAAATGGATAAAGAAGTTGTGGCACGTACGTACAATGCAATATCACTCAGCAATGAAATCTGTGTCATCAGGCCCGTAGCGGCATAGTGAGTGGATGCAGGTACGGTGATTCTACGTGAACTACGTCACACAGAAAAAGAAACATCATAAGATATCACTAATACACGGAATGTAAACTTGACTACACATGAACTGAATTACAAAACAGAACAGGGTCTCAAATTTAGAAAACCAACTAGTGCTTGCTTATGGGGAAAGGTGCCTTGGGGTGCTGCATAAAACCAGAGACTGAAATTAGCACAGATAACTTTCCATAAGCCAAATATGTAATAGACAAGACCTACTCCTTGCTCAACGAAATGGACCCAACACCACATATTCAACGCCTAGGAATATACCTGACTAGGAAGAATCTTAAAACCCATGGATATATATGTCTCCGTAAGAGAATCAAGCGTGTGTACAGCGGCCGAAACGCAGCAGTGAAAATCCGATAAATCCCATTATCAAAATAAATTTCGAAAACAAAACACAAAGACAGTGAAATAGAGAGCAATTCTTAAATAATTCACTCAGGGCATGTGATGCAACCGGGATTGTCCACATCTACACCCAGAGCTGGTTGAGACATAAGGCTGGACACTTCAGGCTGATAGCATTGGTGAGTTTCGGTGAGCAAATGCAGACCCTTTGAAGTCATACTGCATGGTACCCATTCCATGGGTCCCAACTCTCCAGGTTCAAGGGATTCTTCCTCCAGCTAAAACATGCATGGGAAACCCAGAGTATCATCCACCGTGTGATTGGGAAATGATTTAAAATGCATCTCAGTTTTCGTATCCTGGTCCTCGGGTTCACCATTCCAGATGCTTTACTATCACTCTCCCCGCTTGGAGAGTCAGTGCCTTTAACCTCCTGTTTCGCACAGCTTGCCATTTCTGTGCAAGATGAACAGGAATAGGGAGAACCAATGAGAGACTAGCTGTAGGTGTCTGCACGGGCAAATGTAACGCTCATTGCCCACCAGGAAGAGGAATTAAACAAAGGCTCAGTGTGCCCTGCTGGAAACAGATTAGGGCCTGAAGCAATCCTGCGGTTTTGTGCCCAGCTCACAAGAAAGCGAGTTGAAGAAAGGAGCTCAGGGGCACTGTACTTCACAAACCTGCAGAGTTATAAATGACAGCTATCCTCCAAAAATATATTGAAGTAAGCCTGCGAAGGGGACTTGAAAGCGGGGCTGAATTTCAGGAAAACGATTGCAGGGGGTAGACTGGAATTGCCTTGAAAGCATAGGAAAAGAGGCACAACGTCGACAATGATGCACTTGGCCAAAAAGGGCGTATGCGTTTTTTCCTGAATATATTCAGGAAAAAACGCATACGCCCTTTTTGGCCAACCAAGCAAGCCTGTAAAGGAAATCTGCACTACAATGAAATCTCACTGCCCCCCAGGGCAAAAGGGCCATCTGAAAAAAGTGTAAAATCCAGAAAGGTAGGACAGGATATGGAGAACAGGGAGCCTTGTTATGCTGATTTGCAGGATGTAAATTGCCAGCAGCCACCCTGGAGAAGTGTATGGTGTTTCCTGAAACACGTAAGAAACAAAGCAACACAGCCTATGGCACTTCCACTTATGGTCCTATAGCTTACGGAAATTAAAATCAAAAACAGACAGCCACCCCAATATTTGGGACGGCTGTGTTCACAAGAAGCACATCTACAGTATCAGGTAAATATCCCAGAAAGCAAAAAATGGATAAAGAAGTTGTGGCACGTACGTGCAATGCAATATCACTCAGCAAAGAAATCTGTGTCATCAGGCCCGTAGCGGCATAGTAAGTGGATGCAGGTACGGTGATTCTACGTGAACTATGTCACACAGAAAAAGAAACATCATAAGATATCACTAATACACGGAATGTAAACTTGACTACACATGAACTGAATTACAAAACAGAACAGGGTCTCAAATTTAGAAAACCAACTAGTGCTTGCTTATGGGGAAAGGTGCGTTGGGGTGCTGCATAAAACCAGAGACTGAAATTAGCACAGATAACATTCCATAAGCCAAATATGTAATAGACAAGACCTACTCCTTGCTCAACGAAATGGACTCAACACCACATATTCAACGCCTAGGAATATACCTGACTAGGAAGAATCTTAGAACCCCTGGATATATATATCTCCGTAAGAGAATCAAGCATGTGTACAGCGGCGGAAATGCAGCAGTGAAAATCCGATAAATCCCATTATCAAAATAAATTTCGAAAACAAAACACAAAGACAGTGAAATAGAGAGCAATTCTTAAATAATTCACTCAGGGCATGTGATGCACCCGGGATTGACCACATCTACACCCAGAGCTGGTTGAGACATAAGGCTGGACACTTCTGGCTGATAGCACTTGTGAGTTTCGGTGAGCAAATGCAGACCCTTTGAAGTCATACTGCATGGTACCCATTCCATGGGTCCCAACTCTCCAGGTTCAAGGCATTCTTCCTCCAGCTAAAACATGCATGGGAAACCCAGAGTATCGTCCACCGTGTGATTGGGAAACGATTTAAAATGCATCTCAGTTTTCGTATCCTGGTCCTCGGGTTCACCATTCCAGATGCTTTACTAACACTCTCCCCGCTTGGAGAGTCAGTGCCTTTAACCTCCTCTTTGGCACAGCTTGCAATTTCTGTGCAAGATGAACAGGAATAGGGAGAACCAATGGGAGACTAGCTGTAGGTGTCTGCACGGGCAAATGTAACGCTCATTGCCGACCAGGAAGAGGAATTAAACAAAGGCTCAGCGTGCCCTGCTGAAAACAGATTAGGGCCTGAAGCAATCCTGTGGTTTTGTGCCCAGCTCACAAGAAAGCGAGTTGAAGAAAGGACCTCAGGGGCACTGTACTTCACAAACCTGCAGAGTTATAAATGACAGCTATCCTCCAAAAATATATTGAAGTAAGCCTGCGAAGGGGACTTGAAAGCGGGGCAGAATTTCAGGAAAACGATTGCAGGGGGTAGACTGGAATTGCCCTGAAAGCATAGGAAAAGAGGCACAACGTCGACAATGATGCACTTGGCCAAAAAGGGCGTATGCGTTTTTTCCTGAATATATTCAGGAAAAAACGCATACGCCCTTTTCGGCCAACCAAGCAAGCCTGTAAAGGAAATCCTCACTACAATGAAATCTCACTGCCCCCCCGGGCGAAAGGGCCATCTGAAAAAAGTGTAAAATCCAGAAAGGTAGGACAGGATATGGAGAACAGGGAGCCTTGTTATGCTGATTGGCAGGATGTACATTGCCAGCAGCCACCCTGGAGAAGTGTATGGTGTTTCCTGAAACACCTAAGAAACAAAGCAACACAGCCTATGGCACTTCCACTTATGGTCCTATAGCTTACGGAAATTAAAATCAAAAACAGACAGCCACCCCAATATTTGGGACGGCTGTGTTCACAAGAAGCTCGTCTACAGTATCAGGTAAATATCCCAGAAAGCAAAAATGGATAAAGAATTTGTGGCACGTACGTACAATGCAATATCTCTCAGCAATGAAATCTGTGTCATCAGGCCCGTAGCGGCAGAGTGAGTGGATGCAGGTATGGTGATTCTACGTTAACTACGTCACACAGAAAAAGAAACATCATAAGATATCACTGATACACGGAATGTAAACTTGACTACACATGAACTGAATTACAAAACAGAACAGGGTCTCAAATTTAGAAAACCAACCAGTGCTTGCTTATGGGGAAAGGTGCCTTGGGGTGCTGCATAAAACCAGAGACTGAAATTAGCACAGATAACTTTCCATAAGCCAAATATGTAATAGACAAGACCTACTCCTTGCTCAACGAAATGGACCCAACACCACATATTCAACGCCTAGGAATATACCTGACTAGGAAGAATCTTAAAACCCATGGATATATATGTCTCCGTAAGAGAATCAAGCGTGTGTACAGCGGCCGAAACGCAGCAGTGAAAATCCGATAAATCCCATTATCAAAATAAATTTCGAAAACAAAACACAAAGACAGTGAAATAGAGAGCAATTCTTAAATAATTCACTCAGGGCATGTGATGCAACCGGGATTGACCACATCTACACCCAGAGCTGGTTGAGACATAAGGCTGGACACTTCAGGCTGATAGCATTGGTGAGTTTCGGTGAGCAAATGCAGACCCTTTGAAGTCATACTGCATGGTACCCATTCCATGGGTCCCAACTCTCCAGGTTCAAGGGATTCTTCCTCCAGCTAAAACATGCATGGGAAACCCAGAGTATCGTCCACCGTGTGATTGGGAAATGATTTAAAATGCATCTCAGTTTTCGTATCCTGGTCCTCGGGTTCACCATTCCAGATGCTTTACTATCACTCTCCCCGCTTGGAGAGTCAGTGCCTTTAACCTCCTGTTTCGCACAGCTTGCCATTTCTGTGCAAGATGAACAGGAATAGGGAGCACCAATGAGAGACTAGCTGTAGGTGTCTGCACGGGCAAATGTAACGCTCATTGCCCACCAGGAAGAGGAATTAAACAAAGGCTCAGTGAGCCCTGCTGGAAACAGATTAGGGCCTGAAGCAATCCTGCGGTTTTGTGCCCAGCTCACAAGAAAGCGAGTTGAAGAAAGGAGCTCAGGGGCACTGTACTTCACAAACCTGCAGAGTTATAAATGACAGCTATCCTCCAAAAATATATTGAAGTAAGCCTGCGAAGGGGACTTGAAAGCGGGGCTGAATTTCAGGAAAACGATTGCAGGGGGTAGACTGGAATTGCCCTGAAAGCATAGGAAAAGAGGCAGAACGTCGACAATGATGCACTTGGCCAAAAAGTGCGTATGCGTTTTTTCCTGAATATATTCAGGAAAAAACGCATACGCCCTTTTTGGCCATCCAAGCAAGCCTGTAAAGGAAATCTGCACTACAATGAAGTCTCACTGCCCCCGGGCAAAAGGGCCATCTGAAAATAGTGTAAAATCCAGAAAGGTAGGACAGGATATGGAGAACAGGGAGCCTTGTTATGCTGATTGGCAGGATGTAAATTGCCAGCAGCCACCCTGGAGAAGTGTATGGTGTTTCCTGAAACACCTAAGAAACAAAGCAACACAGCCTATGGCACTTCCACTTATGGTCCTATAGCTTACGGAAATTAAAATCAAAAACAGACAGCCACCCCAATATTTGGGACGGCTGTGTTCACAAGAAGCTCGTCTACAGTATCAGGTAAATATCCCAGAAAGCAAAAAATGGATAAAGAAGTTGTGGCACGTACGTACAATGCAATATCACTCAGCAATGAAATCTGTGTCATCAGGCCCGTAGCGGCATAGTGAGTGGATGCAGGTACGGTGATTCTACGTGAACTACGTCACACAGAAAAAGAAACATCATAAGATATCACTAATACACGGAATGTAAACTTGACTACACATGAACTGAATTACAAAACAGAACAGGGTCTCAAATTTAGAAAACCAACTAGTGCTTGCTTATGGGGAAAGGTGCCTTGGGGTGCTGCATAAAACCAGAGACTGAAATTAGCACAGATAACTTTCCATAAGCCAAATATGTAATAGACAAGACCTACTCCTTGCTCAACGAAATGGACCCAACACCACATATTCAACGCCTAGGAATATACCTGACTAGGAAGAATCTTAAAACTCATGGATATATATGTCTCCGTAAGAGAATCAAGCGTGTGTACAGCGGCCGAAACGCAGCAGTGAAAATCCGATAAATCCCATTATCAAAATAAATTTCGAAAACAAAACACAAAGACAGTGAAATAGAGAGCAATTCTTAAATAATTCACTCAGGGCATGTGATGCAACCGGGATTGACCACATCTACACCCAGAGCTGGTTGAGACATAAGGCTGGACACTTCAGGCTGATAGCATTGGTGAGTTTCGGTGAGCAAATGCAGACCCTTTGTAGTCATACTGCATGGTACCCATTCCATGGGTCCCAACTCTCCAGGTTCAAGGGATTCTTCCTCCAGCTAAAACATGCATGGGAAACCCAGAGTATCGTCCACCGTATGATTGGGAAATGATTTAAAATGCATCTCAGTTTTCGTATCCTGGTCCTCGGGTTCACCATTCCAGATGCTTTACTATCACTCTCCCCGCGTGGAGAGTCAGTGCCTTTAACCTCCTGTTTCGCACAGCTTGCCATTTCTGTGCAAGATGAACAGGAATAGGGAGAACCAATGAGAGACTAGCTGTAGGTGTCTGCACGGGCAAATGTAACGCTCATTGCCCACCAGGAAGAGGAATTAAACAAAGGCTCAGTGTGCCCTGCTGGAAACAGATTAGGGCCTGAAGCAATCCTGCGGTTTTGCGCCCAGCTCACAAGAAAGCGAGTTGAAGAAAGGAGCTCAGGGGCACTGTACTTCACAAACCTGCAGAGTTATAAATGACAGCTATCCTC
The DNA here is from genome assembly GCF_963924675.1 of Phocoena phocoena. Lineage (NCBI taxonomy): Eukaryota > Metazoa > Chordata > Mammalia > Artiodactyla > Phocoenidae > Phocoena > Phocoena phocoena. The sequence goes on along the minus strand of NW_027077413.1, from coordinate 1,444,563 downwards.
CAAAAATATATTGAAGTAAGCCTGCGAAGGGGACTTGAAAGCGGGGCTGAATTTCAGGAAAACGATTGCAGGGGGTAGACTGGAATTGCCCTGAAAGCATAGGAAAAGAGGCAGAACGTCGACAATGATGCACTTGGCCAAAAAGGGCGTATGCGTTTTTTCCTGAATATATTCAGGAAAAAACGCATACGCCCTTTTTGGCCATCCAAGCAAGCCTGTAAAGGAAATCTGCACTACAATGAAGTCTCACTGCCCCCAGGCAAAAGGGCCATCTGAAAAAAGTGTAAAATCCAGAAAGGTAGGACAGGATATGGAGAACAGGGAGCCTTGTTATGCTGCTTGGCAGGATGTAAATTGCCAGCAGCCACCCTGGAGAAGTGTATGGTGTTTCCTGAAACACCGAAGAAACAAAGCAACACAGCCTATGGCACTTCCACTTATGGTCCTATAGCTTACGGAAATTAAAATCAAAAACGGACAGCCACCCCAATATTTGGGACGGCTGTGTTCACAAGAAGCTCGTCTACAGTATCAGGTAAATATCCCAGAAAGCAAAAAATGGATAAAGAAGTTGTGGCACGTACGTACAATGCAATAGCACTCAGCAATGAAATCTGTGTCATCAGGTCCGTAGCAGCATAGTGAGTGGATGCAGGTACGGTGATTCTACGTGAACTACGTCACACAGAAAAAGAAACATCATAAGATATCACTAATACACGGAATGTAAACTTGACTACACATGAACTGAATTACAAAACAGAACAGGGTCTCAAATTTAGAAAACCAACTAGTGCTTGCTTATGGGGAAAGGTGCCTTGGGGTGCTGCATAAAACCAGAGGCTGAAATTAGCACAGATAACTTTCCATAAGCCAAATATGTAATAGACAAGACCTACTCCTTGCTCAACGAAATGGACCCAACACCAGATATTCAACGCCTAGGAATATACCTGACTAGGAAGAATCTTAAAACCCATGGATATATATGTCTCCGTAAGAGAATCAAGTGTGTGTACAGCGGCCGAAACGCAGCAGTGAAAATCCGATAAATCCCATTATCAAAATAAATTTCGAAAACAAAACACAGAGACAGTGAAATAGAGAGCAATTCTTAAATAATTCACTCAGGGCATGTGATGCAACCGGGATTGGCCACATCTACACCCAGAGCTGGTTGAGACATAAGGCTGGACACTTCAGCCTGATAGCATTGGTGAGTTTCGGTGAGCAAATGCAGACCCTTTGAAGTCATACTGCATGGTACCCATTCCATGGGTCCCAACTCTCCAGGTTCAAGGGATTCTTCCTCCAGCTAAAACATGCATGGGAAACCCAGAGTATCGTCCACCATGTGATTGGGAAACGATTTAAAATGCATCTCAGTTTTCGTAACCTGGTCCTCGGGTTCACCATTCCAGATGCTTTACTAACACTCTCCCCGCTTGGAGAGTCAGTGCCTTTAACCTCCTGTTTGGCACAGCTAGCAATTTCTGTGCAAGATGAACAGGAATAGGGAGAACCAATGAGAGACTAGGTGTAGGTGTCTGCACGGGCAAATGTAACGCTCATTGCCCACCAGGAAGAGGAATTAAACAAAGGCTCAGCGTGCCCTGCTGAAAACAGATTAGGGCCTGAAGCAATCCTTTGGTTTTGTGTCCAGCTCACAAGAAAGCGAGTTGAAGAAAGGAACTCAGGGGCACTCTAATTCACAAACATGCAGAGTTATAAATGACAGCTCTCCTCCAAAAATATATTGAAGTAAGCCTGCAAAGGGGACTTGAAAGCGGGGCAGAATTTCAGGAAAACGATTGCAGGGGGTAGACTGGAATTGCCCTGAAAGCATAGGAAAAGAGGCAGAACGTCGACAATGATGCACTTGGCCAAAAAGGGCGTATGCGTTTTTTCCTGAATATATTCAGGAAAAAACGCATACGCCCTTTTTGGCCAACCAAGCAAGCCTGTAAAGGAAATCTGCACTACAATGAAGTCTCACTGCCCCCCGGGCAAAAGGGCCATCTGAAAAAAGTGTAAAATCCAGAAAGGTAGGACAGGATATGGAGAACAGGGAGCCTTGTTTTGCTGATTGGCAGGATGTAAATTGCCAGCAGCCACCCTGGAGAAGTGTATGGTGTTTCCTGAAACACGTAAGAAACAAAGCAACACAGCCTATGGCACTTCCAATTATGGTCCTATAGCTTACGGAAATTAAAATCAAAAACAGACAGCCACCCCAATATTTGGGACGGCTGTGTTCACAAGAAGCTCGTCTACAGTATCAGGTAAATATCCCAGAAAGCAAAAAATGGATAAAGAAGTTGTGGCACGTACGTACAATGCAATATCACTCAGCAATGAAATCTGTGTCATCAGGCCCGTAGCGGAATAGTGAGTGGATGCAGGTACGGTGATTCTACCTGAACTACGTCACACAGAAAAAGAAACATCATAAGATATCACTAATACACGGAATGTAAACTTGACTACACATGAACTGAATTACAAAACAGAACAGGGTGTCAAATTTAGAAAACCAACTAGTGCTTGCTTATGGGGAAAGGTGGCTTGGGGTGCTGCATAAAACCAGAGGCTGAAATTAGCACAGATAACTTTCCATAAGCCAAATATGTAATAGACAAGACCTACTCCTTGCTCAACGAAATGGACCCAACACCACATATTCAACGCCTAGGAATATACCTGACTAGGAAGAATCTTAAAACCCATGGATATATATGTCTCCGTAAGAGAATCAAGCGTGTGTACAGCAGCCGAAACGCAGCAGTGAAAATCCGATAAATCCCATTATCAAAATAAATTTCGAAAACAAAACACAAAGACAGTGAAATAGAGAGCAATTCTTAAATAATTCACTCAGGGCATGTGATGCAACCGGGATTGGCCACATCTACACCCAGAGCTGGTTGAGACATAAGGCTGGACACTTCAGGCTGATAGCATTGGTGAGTCTCGGTGAGCAAATGCAGACCCTTTGAAGTCATACTGCATGGTACCCATTCCATGGGTCCCAACTCTCCAGGTTCAAGGGATTCTTCCTCCAGCTAAAACATGCATGGGAAACCCAGAGTATCGTCCACCGTGTGATTGGGAAACGATTTAAAATGCATCTCAGTTTTCGTATCCTGGTCCTCGGGTTCACCATTCCAGATGCTTTACTAACATTCTCCCCGCTTGGAGAGTCAGTGCCTTTAACCTCCTCTTTGGCACAGCTTTCAATTTCTGTGCAAGATGAACAGGAATAGGGAGAACCAATGAGAGACTAGCTGTAGGTGTCTGCACGGGCAAATGTAACGTTCATTGCCCACCAGGAAGAGGAATTAAACAAAGGCTCAGTGTGCCCTGCTGGGAACAGATTAGGGCCTGAAGCAATCCTGCAGTTTTGTGCCCAGCTCACAAGAAAGCGAGTTGAAGAAAGGAGCTCAGGGGCACTGTACTTCACAAACCTGCAGAGTTATAAATGACAGCTATCCTCCAAAAATATATTGAAGTAAGTCTGCGTAGGGGATTTGAAAGCGGGGCTGAATTTCAGGAAAACGATTGCAGGGGGTAGACTGGAATTGCCCTGAAAGCATAGGAAAAGAGGCACAACGTCGACAATGATGCACTTGGCCAAAAAGGGCGTATGCGTTTTTTCCTGAATATATTCAGGAAAAAACGCATACGCCCTTTTTGGCCAACCAAGCAAGCCTGTAAAGGAAATCTGCACTACAATGAAATCTCACTGCCCCCCAGGGCAAAAGGGCCATCTGAAAAAATTGTAAAATCCAGAAAGGTAGGACAGGATATGGAGACCAGGGAGCCTTGCTATGCTGATTGGCAGGATGTAAATTGCCAGCAGCCACCCTGGAGAAGTGTATGGTGTTTCCTGAAACACGTAAGAAACAAAGCAACACAGCCTATGGCACTTCCACTTATGGTCCTATAGCTTACGGAAATTAAAATCAAAAACAGACAGCCACCCCAATATTTGGGACGGCTGTGTTCACAAGAAGCTCGTCTACAGTATCAGGTAAATATCCCAGAAAGCAAAAAATGGATAAAGAAGTTGTGGCACGTACGTGCAATGCAATATCACTCAGCAATGAAATCTGTGTCATCAGGCCCGTAGCGGCATAGTAAGTGGATGCAGGTACGGTGATTCAACGTGAACTACGTCACACAGAAAAAGAAACATCATAAGATATCACTAATACACGGAATGTAAACTTGACTACACATGAACTGAATTACAAAACAGAACAGGGTCTCAAATTTAGAAAACCAACTAGTGCTTGCTTATGGGGAAAGGTGCGTTGGGGTGCTGCATAAAACCATAGACTGAAATTAGCACAGATAACATTCTATAAGCCAAATATGTAATAGACAAGACCTTCTCCTTGCTCAACGAAATGGACTCAACACCACATATTCAACGCCTAGGAATATACCTGACTAGGAAGAATCTTAGAACCCCTGGATATATATATCTCCGTAAGAGAATCAAGCGTGTGTACAGCGGCGGAAATGCAGCAGTGAAAATCCGATAAATCCCATTATCAAAATAAATTTCGAAAACAAAACACAAAGACAGTGAAATAGAGAGCAATTCTTAAATAATTCACTCAGGGCATGTGATGCACCCGGGATTGACCACATCTACACCCAGAGCTGGTTGAGACATAAGGCTGGACACTTCTGGCTGATAGCACTTGTGAGTTTCGGTGAGCAAATGCAGACCCTTTGAAGTCATACTGCATGGTACCCATTCCATGGGTCCCAACTCTCCAGGTTCAAGGCATTCTTCCTCCAGCTAAAACATGCATGGGAAACCCAGAGTATCGTCCACCGTGTGATTGGGAAACGATTTAAAATGCATCTCAGTTTTCGTATCCTGGTCCTCGGGTTCACCATTCCAGATGCTTTACTAACACTCTCCCCGCTTGGAGAGTCAGTGCCTTTAACCTCCTGTTTGGCACAGCTTGCAATTTCTGTGCAAGATGAACAGGAATAGGGAGAACCAATGAGAGACTAGCTGTAGGTGTCTGCACGGGCAAATGTAACGCTCATTGCCGACCAGGAAGAGGAATTAAACAAAGGCTCAGCATGCCCTGCTGAAAACAGATTAGGGCCTGAAGCAATCCTGCCGTTTTGTGCCCAGCTCAGAAGAAAGTGAGTTGAAGAAACGAGCTCAGGGGCACTGTAATTCACAAACCTGCAGAGTTATAAATGACAGCTATCCTCCAAAAATATATTGAAGTAAGCCTGTGAAGGGGACTTGAAAGTGGGGCAGAATTTCAGGAAAACGATTGCAGGAGGTAGACTGGAATTGCCCTGAAAGCATAGGAAAAGAGGCACAACGTCGTCAATGATGCACTTGGCCAAAAAGGGCGTATGCGTTTTTTCCTGAATATATTCAGGAAAAAAAGCATACGCCCTTTTTGGCCAACCAAGCAAGCCTGTAAAGGAAATCTGCACTACAATGAAATCTCACTGCCCCCCGGGCAAAAGGGCCATCTGAAAAAACGTGTAAAATCCAGAAAGGTAGGACAGGATATGGAGAACACGGAGCCTTGTTATGCTGATTGGCAGGATGTAAATTGCCAGCAGCCACCCTGGAGGAGTGTATGGTGTTTCCTGAAACACGTAAGAAACAAAGCAACACAGCCTATGGCACTTCCACTTATGGTCCTATAGCTTACGGAAATTAAAATCAAAAACAGACAGCCACCCCAATATTTGGGACGGCTGTGTTCACAAGAAGCTCGTCTACAGTACCAGGTAAATATCCCAGAAAGCAAAAATGGATAAAGAAGTTGTGGCACGTACGTGCAATGCAATATCACTCAGCAATGAAATCTGTGTCATCAAGCCCATAACGGCACAGTGAGTGGATGCAGGTACGGTGATTCTACGTGAACTACGTCACACAGAAAAAGAAACATCATAAGATATCACTAATACACGGACTGTAAACTTGACTACACATGAACTGAATTACAAAACAGAACAGGGTCTCAAATTTAGAAAACCAACTTGTGCTTGCTTATGGGGAAAGGTGCCTTGGGGTGCTGCATAAAACCAGAGACTGAAATTAGCACAGATAACTTTCCATAAGCCAAATATGTAATAGACAAGACCTACTCCTTGCTTAACGAAATGGACCCAACACCACATATTCAACGCCTAGGAATATACCTGACTAGGAAGAATCTTAAAACCCATGAATATATATGTCTCCGTAAGAGATTCAAGCGTGTGTACAGCGGCCGAAACGCAGCAGTGAAAATCCGATAAATCCCATTATCAAAATAAATTTAGAAACAAAACACAAAGACAGTGAAATAGAAAGCAATTCTTAAATAATTCACTCAGGGCATGTGATGCAACCAGGATTGACCACATCTACACACAGAGCTGGTTGAGACATAAGGCTGGACACTTCAGGCTGATAGCATTGGTGAGTTTCGGTGAGCAAATGCAGACCCTTTGAAGTCATACTGCATGGTACCCATTCCATGGGTCCCAACTCTCCAGGTTCAAGGCATTCTTCCTCCAGCTAAAACATGCATGGGAAACCCAGAGTATCGTCCACCGTGTGATTGGGAAACGATTTAAAATGCATCTCAGTTTTCGTATCCTGGTCCTCGGGTTCACCATTCCAGACGCTTTACTAACACTCTTCCCGCTTGGAGAGTCAGTGCCTTTAACCTCCTGTTTGGCACAGCTTGCAATTTCTGTGCAAGATGAACAGGAATAGGGAGAACCAATGAGAGACTATCTATAGGTGTCTGCACGGGCAAATGTAATGCTCATTTCCCACCAGGAAGAGGAATTAACCAAAGGCTCAGCGTGCCCTGCCAGAAACAGATTAGGGCCTGAAGCAATCCTGCGGTTTTGTGCCCAGCTCACAAGAAAGCGAGTTGAAGAAAGGAGCTCAGGGGCACTGTAATTCACAAACCTGCAGAGTTATAAATAACAGCTATCCTCCAAAAATATATTGAAGTAAGCCTGCGAAGGGGACTTGAAAGCGGGGCAGAGTTTCAGGAAAACCATTGCAGGGGGTAGACTGGAATTGCCCTGAAAGCATAGGAAAAGAGGCAGAACGTCGACAATGATGACTTGGCCAAAAAGGGCGTATGCGTGTTTTCCTGAATATATTCAGGAAAACACGCATACGCCCTTTTTGGCCAACCAAGAGAGCCTGTAAAGGAAATCTGCACTACAATGAAGTCTCACTGCCCCCCGGGCAAAAGGGCCATCTGAAAAAAGTGTAAAATCCAGAAAGGTAGGACAGGATATGGAGAACAGGGAGCCTTGTTATGCTGATTGGCAGGATGTAAATTGCCAGCAGCCACCCTGGAGAAGTGTATGGTGTTTCCTGAAACACGTAAGAAACAAAGCAACACAGCCTATGGCACTTCCACTTATGGTCCTATAGCTTACGGAAATTAAAATCAAAAACAGACAGCCACCCCAATATTTGGGACGGCTGTGTTCACAAGAAGCTCGTCTACAGTATCAGGTAAATATCCCAGAAAGCAAAAAATGGATAAAGAAGTTGTGGCACGTTCGTGCAATGCAATATCACTCAGCAATGAAATCTGTGTCATCAGGCCCGTAGCGGCATAGTGAGTGGATGCAGGTACGGTGATTCTACGTGAACTACGTCACACAGAAAAAGAAACATCATAAGATATCACTAATACACGGAATGTAAACTTGACTACACATGAACTGAATTACACAACAGAACAGGGTCTCAAATTTAGAAAACCAACTAGTGCTTGCTTATGGGGAAAGGTGCGTTAGGGTGCTGCATAAAAGCAGAGACTGAAATTAGCACAGATAACATTCCATAAGCCAAATATGTAATAGACAAGACCTACTCCTTGCTCAACGAAATGGACCCAACACCACATATTCAACGCCTAGGAATATACCTGACTACGAAGAATCTTAAAACCCATGGATTTATATGTCTCCATAAGAGAATCAAGCGAGTGTACAGCGGCATAAACACAGCGGTGAAAATCCGATAACTCCCATTATCAAAATAAATTTCAAAAACAAAACACAAAGACAGTGAAATAGAGAGCAATTCTTAAACAATTCACTCAGGGCATGTGATGCAACCGGGATTGACCACATCTACACCCACACCTGGTTGAGACATAAGGCTGGACACTTCAGGCTGATAGCATTGGTGAGTTTCGGTGAGCAAATGCAGACCCTTTGAAGTCATACTGCATGGTACCCATTCCATGGGTCCCAACTCTACAGGTTCAAGGGATTCTTCCTCCAGCTAAAACATGCATGGGAAACCCAGAGTATCGTCCACCGTGTGATTGGGAAACGATTTAAAATGCATCTCAGTTTTCGTATCCTGGTCCTCGTGTTCACCATTCCAGATGCTTTACTAACACTCTCCCTGCTTGGAGAGTCAGTGCCTTTAACCTCCTGTTTGGCACAGCTTGCAATTTCTGTGCAAGATGAACAGGAATAGGGAGAACCAATGAGAGACTAGCTGTAGGTGTCTGCACGGGCAAATGTAACGCTCATTGCCGACCAGGAAGAGGAATTAAACAAAGGCTCAGCGTGCCCTGCTGAAAACAGATTAGGGCCTGAAGCAATCCTGCGGTTTTGTGCCCAGCTCACAAGAAAGCGAGTTGAAGAAAGGAGCTCAGGGGCACTGTAATTCACAAACCTGCAGAGTTATAAATGACAGCTATCCTCCAAAAATATATTGAAGTAAGCCTGCGAAGGGGACTTGAAAGCGGGGCAGAATTTCAGGAAAACGATTGCAGGGGGTAGACTGGAATTGCCCTGAAAGCATAGGAAAAGAGGCACAACGTCGTCAATGATGCACTTGGCCAAAAAGGGCGTATGCGTTTTTTCCTGAATATATTCAGGAAAAAACGCATACGCCCTTTTTGGCCAACCAAGCAAGCCTGTAAAGGAAATCTGCACTACAATGAAGTCTCACTGCCCCCCGGGCAAAAGGGCCATCTGAAAAATGTGTAAAATCCAGAAAGGTAGGACAGGATATGGAGAACAGGGAGCATTGTTATGCTGATTGGCAGGATGTGAATTGCCAGCAGCCACCCTGGAGAAGTGTATGGTGTTTCCTGAAACACGTAAGAAACAAAGCAACACAGCCTATGGCACTTCCACTTATGGTCCTATAGCTTACGGAAATTAAAATCAAAAACAGACAGCCACCCCAATATTTGGGATGGCTGTGTTCACAAGAAGCTCGTCTACAGTATCAGGTAAATATCTCAGAAAGCAAAAAATGGATAAAGAATTTGTGGCACGTACGTACAATGCAATATCACTCAGCAATGAAATCTGTGTCATCAGGCCCGTAGCGGCATAGTGAGTGGATGCAGGTACGGTGATTCTACGTGAACTACGTCACACAGAAAAAGAAACATCATAAGATATCACTAATACACGGAATGTAAACGTGACTACACATGAACTGAATTACAAAACAGAACAGGGTCTCAAATTTAGAAAACCATCTAGTGCTTGCTTATGGGGAAAGGTGCCTTGGGGTGCTGCATAAAACCAGAGACTGAAATTAGCACAGATAACTTTCCATAAGCCAAATATGTAATAGACAAGACCTACTCCTTGCTCAACAAAATGGACCCAACACCACATATTCAACGCCTAGGAATATACCTGACTAGGAAGAATCTTAAAACCCATGGATATATATGTCTCCGTAAGAGAATCAAGCGTGTATACAGCGGGCGAAACGCAGCAGTGAAATTTCGATAAATCCAATTATCAAAATAAATTTCGAAAACAAAACACAAAGACAGTGAAATAGAGAGCAATTCTTAAATAATTCACTCAGGACATGTGATGCAACCGGGATTTACCACATCTACACCCAGAGCTGGTTGAGACATAAGGCTGGACACTTCAGGCTGATAGCATTGGTGAGTTTCGGTGAGCAAATGCAGACCCTTTGAAGTCATACTGCATGGTACCCATTCCATGGGTCCCAACTCTCCAGGTTCAAGGGATACTTCCTCCAGCTAAAACATGCATGGGAATCCCAGAGTATCATCCACCGTGTGATTGAGAAACGATTTAAAATGCATCTCAGTTTTCGTATCCTGGTTCTCGGGTTCACCATTCCAGATGCTTTACTAACACTCTCCCCGCTTGGAGAGTCAGTGCCTTTAACCTCCTGTTTGGCACAGCTTGCAATTTCTGTGCAAGATGAACAGGAATAGGGAGAACCAATGAGAGACTAGCTGTAGGTGTATGCACGGGCAAATGTAACGCTCATTGCCCACCAGGAAGAGGAATTAAACAAAGGCTCAGCGTGCCCTGCCGGAAACAGATTAGGGCCTGAAGCAATCCTGCGGTTTTGTGCCCAGCTCACAAGAAAGCGAGTTGAAGAAAGGAGCTCAGGGGCACTGTAATTCACAAACCTGCAGAGTTATAAATGACAGCTATCCTCCAAAATTATATTGAAGTAAGCCTGCGAAGGGGACTTCAAAGCGGGGCAGAATTTCAGGAAAACGATTGCAGGGGGTAGACTGGAATTGCCCTGAAAGCATAGGAAATGAGGCAGAACTTCGACAATGATGCACTTGGCCAAAAAGGGCGTATGCGTTTTTTCCTGAATATATTCAGGAAAAAACGCATACGCCCTTTTTGGCCAACCAAGCAAGCCTGTAAAGGAAATCTGCACTACAATGAAGTCTCACTGCCCCCCGGGCAAAAGGGCCATCTGAAAAAAGTGTAAAATCCAGAAATGTAGGACAGGGTATGGAGAACAGGGAGCCTTGTTATGCTGATTGGCAGGATGTAAATTGCCAGCAGCCACCCTGGAGAAATGTATGGTGTTTCCTGAAACACATAAGAAACAAAGCAACACAGCCTATGGCAATTGCACTTATGGTCCTATTCCTTAGGGAAATTAAAATCAAAAACAGAGAGCCACCCCAAAGTTTGGGACGGCTGTGTTCCCAAGAAGCTCGTCTACAGTACCAGGTAAATATCCCAGAAAGCAAAACATGGATAAAGAAGTTGTGGCACGTACGTGCAATGCAGTATCACTCAGCAATGAAATCTGTGTCATCAGGCCCGTAGCAGCATAGTGAATGGATGCAGGTACGGTGATTCTACGTGAACTACGTCACACAGAAAAAGAAACATCATAAGATATCACTAATACACGGAATGTAAACTTGACTACACATGAATTGAATTACAAAACAGAACAGGGTCTCAAATTTAGAAAACCAACTAGTGCTTGTTTATGGGGAAAGGTGCCATGGGGTGCTGCATAAAACCAGAGACTGAAATTAGCACAGATAACATTCCATAAGCCAAATATGTAATAGACAAGACCTACTCCTTGCTCAACGAAATGGACTCAACACCACATATTCAAAGCCTAGGAATATACCTGACTAGGAAGAATCTTAAAACCCATGGATATATATGTCTCCGTAAGAGAATCCAGCGTGTGTACAGAGGCCAAAACGCAGCAGTGAAAATCCGATAAATCCCATTATCAAAATAAATTTAAAAACAAAACACAATGACAGTGAAATAGAGAGCAATTCTTAAATAATTCACTCAGCGCATGTGATGCAACCGGGATGGACCACATCTACACCCAGAGCTGGTTGAGACATAAGGCTGGACACTTCAGGCTGATAGCATTGGTGAGTTTCGGTGAGCAAATGCAGACCCTTTGAAGTCATACTGCATGGTACCTATTCCATGGGTCCCAACTCTTCAGGTTCAAGGGATTCTTCCTCCAGCTAAAACATGCATGGGAAACCCACAGTATGGTCCACCGTGTGATTGGGAAACGATTTAAAATGCATCTCAGTTTTCGTATCCTGGTCCTCGGGTTCACCATTCCAGATGCTTTACTAACACTCTCCCTGCTTGGAGAGTCAGTGCCTTTAACCTCCTGTTTGGCACAGCTTGCAATTTCTGTGCAAGATGAACAGGAATAGGGAGAACCAATGAGAGACTAGCTGTAGGTGTCTGCACGGGCAAATGTAATGCTCATTGCCCACCAGGAAGAGGAATTAACCAAAGGCTCAGTGTGCCCTGCTGGAAACAGATTACGGCCTGAAGCAATCCTGCGGTTTTGTGCCCAGCTCACAAGAAAGCGAGTTGAAGAAAGGAGCTCAGGGGCACTGTAATTCACAAACCTGCAGAGTTATAAATGACAGCTATCCTCCAAAAATATATTGAAGTAAGCCTGCGAAGGGAACTTGAAAGCGGGGCAGAATTTCAGGAAAACGATTGCAGGGGGTAGACTGGAATTGCCCTGAAAGCATAGGAAAAGAGGCAGAACGTCGACAATGATGCACTTGGCCAAAAAGGGGCGTATGCGTTTTTTCCTGAATATATTCAGGAAAACACGCATACGCCCTTTTTGGCCAACCAAGCAAGCCTGTAAAGAAATCTGCACTACAATGAAGTCTCACTGCCCCCCGGGCAAAAGGGCCATCTGAAAAAAGTGTAAAATCCAGAAATGTAGGACAGGATATGGAGAACAGGGAGCCTTGTTATGCTGATTGGCAGGATGTAAATTGCCAGCAGCCACCCTGGAGAAGTGTATGGTGTTTCCTGAAACACGTAAGAAACAAAGCAACACAGCCTATGACACTTCCACTTATGGTCCTATAGCTTACGGAAATTAAAATCAAAAACAGACAGCCACCCCAATATTTGGGACGGCTGTGTTCACAAGAAGCTCGTCTACAGTATCAGGTAAATATCCCAGAAAACAAAAAATAGATAAAGTAGTTGTGGCACGTACGTACAATGCAATATCACTCAGCAATGAAATCTGTGTCATCAGGCCCGTAGCGGCATAGTGAGTGGATGCAGGTACGGTGATTCTACGTGAACTACGTCACACAGAAAAAGAAACATCATAAGATATCACTAATACACGGAATGTAAACTTGACTACACATGAACTGAATTACAAAACAGAACAGGGTCTCAAATTTAGAAAACCAACTAGTGCTTGCTTATGGGGAAAGGTGCCTTGGGGTGCTGCATAAAACCAGAGACTGAAATTAGCACAGATAACTTTCCATAGGCCAAATATGTAATAGACAAGACCTACTCCTTGCTCAACGAAATGGACCCAACACCACATATTCAACGCTTAGGAATATACCTGACTAGGAAGAATCTTAAAACCCATGGATATATATGTCTCCGTAAGAGAATCAAGCGTGTGTACAGCGGCCGAAACGCAGCAGTGAAAATCCGATAAATCCCATTATCAAAATAAATTTCGAAAACAAAACACAAAGACAGTGAAATAGAGAGCAATTCTTAAGTAATTCCCTCAGGGCATGTGATGCAACCGGGATTGACCACATCTACACCCAGAGCTGATTGAGACATAAGGCTGGACACTTAAGGCTAATAGCATTGGTGAGTTTCGTTGAGCAAATGCAGACCCTCTGAAGTCATACTGCATGGTACCTATTCCATGGGTCCCAACTCTTCAGGTTCAAGGGATTCTTCCTCCAGCTAAAACATGCATGGGAAACCCAGAGTATCGTCCACCGTGTGATTGGGAAACGATTTAAAATGCATCTCAGGTTTCGTATCCTGGTCCTCGGGTTCACCATTTCAGATGCTTTACTAACATTCTCCCTGCTTGGAGAGTCAGTGCCTTTAACCTCCTGTTTGGCACAGCTTGCAATTTCTGTGCAAGATGAACAGGAATAGGGAGAACCAATGAGAGACTAGCTATAGGTGTCTGCACGGGCAAATGTAACGCTCATTGCCCACCAGGAAGAGGAATTAACCAAAGGCTCAGTGTGCCCTGCTGGAAACAGATTACGGCCTGAAGCAATCCTGCGGTTTTGTGCCCAGCTCACAAGAAAGCGAGTTGAAGAAAGGAGCTCAGGGTCACTGTAATTCACAAACCTGCAGAGTTATAAATGACAGCTATCCTCCAAAAATATATTGAAGTAAGCCTGCGAAGGGGACTTGAAAGCGGGGCAGAATTTCAGGAAAACGATTGCAGGGGGTAGACTGGAATTGCCCTGAAAGCATAGGAAAAGAGGCAGAAGGTCGACAATGATGCACTTGGCCAAAAAGGGCGTATGCATTTTTTCCTGAATATATTCAGGAAAAAACGCATACGCCCTTTTTGGCCAACCAAGCAAGCCTGTAAAGGAAATCTGCACTACAATGAAGTCTCACTGTCCCCCGGGCAAAAGGGCCATCTGAAAAAAGTGTAAAATCCAGAAAGGTAGGACAGGATATGGAGAACAGGGAGCCTTGTTATGCTGATTGGCAGGATGTAAATTGCCAGCAGCCACCCTGGAGAAGTGTATGGTGTTTCCTGAAACACGTAAGAAACAAAGCAACACAGCCTATGGCACTTCCACTTATGGTCCTATAGCTTACGGAAATTAAAATCAAAAACAGACAGCCACCCCAATATTTGGGACGGCTCTGTTCACAAGAAGCTCGTCTACAGTATCAGGTAAATATCCCAGAAAGCAAAAAATGGATAAAGAAGTTGTGGCACGTACGTACAATGCAATATCACTCAGCAATGAAATCTGTGTCATCAGGCCCGTAGCGGCATAGTGAGTGGATGCAGGTACGGTGATTCTACGTGAACTACCTCACACAGAAAAAGAAACATCATAAGATATCACTAATACACGGAATGTAAACTTGACTACACATGAACTGAATTACAAAAAAGAACAGGGTCTCAAATTTAGAAAACCAACTAGTGCTTGCTTATGGGGAAAGGTGCCTTGGCGTGTTGCAAAAACCAGAGACTGAAATTAGCACAGATAACTTTCCATAAGCCAAATATGTAATAGACAAGACCTACTCCTTGCTCAACGAAATGGACCCAACACCACATATTCAACGCCTAGGAATATACCTGACTAGGAAGAATCTTAAAACCCATGGATATATATGTCTCCGTAAGAGAATCAAGCGTGTGTACAGCGGCCGAAATGCAGCAGTGAAAATCCGATAAATCCCATTATCAAAATAAATTTCGAAAACAAAACACAAAGACAGTGAAATAGAGAGCAATTCTTAAATAATTCACTCAGGGCATGTGATGCAACCGGGATTGACCATATCTACACCCAGAGCTGGTTGAGACATAAGGCTGGACACTTCAGGCTGATAGCATTGGTGAGTTTCGGTGAGCAAATGCAGACCCTTTGAAGTCATACTGCATGGTACCCATTCCATGGGTCCCAACTCTCCAGGTTCAAGGGATTCTTCCTCCAGCTAAAACATGCATGGGAAACCCAGAGTATCGTCCACCATGTGATTGGGAAATGATTTAAAATGCATCTCAGTTTTCGTTTCCTGGTCCTCGGGTTCAACATTCCAGATGCTTTACTAACACTCTCCCCGCTTGGAGAGTCAGTGCCTTTAACCTCCTGTTTCGCACAGCTTGCAATTTCTGTGCAAGATGAACAGGAATAGGGAGAACCAATGAGAGACTAGCTGTAGGTGTCTGCACGGGCAAATGTAACGCTCATTGCCCACCAGGAAGAGGAATTAAACAAAGGCTCAGTGTGCCCTGCTGGAAACAGATTAGGGCCTGAAGCAATCCTGCGGTTTTGTGCCCAGCTCACAAAAAAGCGAGTTGAAGAAAGGAGCTCAGGGGCACTGTACTTCACAAACCTGCAGAATTATAAATGACAGCTATCCTCCAAAAATATATTGAAGTAAGCCTGCGAAGGGGACTTGAAAGCGAGGCTGAATTTCAGGAAAACGATTGCAGGGGGTAGACTGGAATTGCCCTGAAAGCATAGGAAAAGAGGCACAACGTCGACAATGATGCACTTGGCCAAAAAGGGCGTATGCGTTTTTTCCTGAATATATTCAGGAAAAAACGCATACGCCCTTTTTGGCCAACCAAGCAAGCCTGTAAAGGAAATCTGCACTACAATGAAATCTCACTGCCCCCCCGGGCAAAAGGGCCATCTGAAAAAAGTGTAAAATCCAGAAAGGTAGGACAGGATATGGAGAACAGGGAGCCTTGTTATGCTGATTGGCAGGATGTAAATTGCCAGCAGCCACCCTGGAGAAGTGTATGGTGTTTCCTGAAACACGTAAGGAACAAAGCAACACAGACTATGGCACTTCCACTTATGGTCCTATAGCTTACGGATATTAAAATAAAAAACAGACAGCCACCCCAATATTTGGGACGGCTGTGTTCACAAGAAGCTCGACTACAGTATCAGGTAAATATCTCAGAAAGCAAAAAATGGATAAAGAAGTTGTGGCACGTACGTGCAATGCAATATAACTCAGCAATGAAATCTGTGTCATCAGGCCCGTAGCGGCATAGTGAGTGGATGCAGGTACGGTGATTCTACGTGAACTACGTCACACAGAAAAAGAAACATCATAAAATATCACTAATACACGGAATGTAAACTTGACTACACATGAACTGAATTACAAAACAGAACAGGGTCTCAAGTTTAGAAAACCAACTAGTGCTTGCTTATGTGGAAAGGTGCGTTGGGGTGCTGCATAAAACCAGAGACTGAAATTAGCACAGATAACATTCCATAAGCCAAATATGTAATCGACAAGACCTACTCCTTGCTCAACGAAATGGACTCAACACCACATATTCAACGCCTAGGAATATACCTGACTAGGAAGAATCTTAAAACCCATGGATATATATGTCTCCGTAAGAGAATCAAGCGTGTGTACAGCGGCGGAAATGCAGCAGTGAAAAATCGATAAATCCCATTATCAAAATAAATTTCGAAAACAAAACACAAAGACAGTGAAATAGAGAGCAATTCTTAAATAATTCACTCAGGGCATGTGATGCAACCGGCATTGACCACATCTACACCCAGAGCTGGTTGAGACATAAGGCTGGACACTTCTGGCTGATAGCACTGGTGAGTTTTGGTGAGCAAATGCAGACCCATTGAAGTCATACTGCATGGTACCCATTCCATGGGTCCCAACTCTCCAGGTTCAAGGCATTCTTCCTCCAGCTAAAACATGCATGGGAAACCCAGAGTATCGTCCACCGTGTGATTAGGAAACGATTTAAAATGCATCTCAGTTTTCGTATCCTGGTCCTCGGGTTCACCATTCCAGATGCTTTACTAACACTCTCCCCGCTTGGAGAGTCAGTGCCTTTAATCTCCTGTCCGGCACAGCTTGCCATTTCTGTGCAAGATGAACAGGAATAGGGAGAACCAATGAGAGACTAGCTGTAGGTGTCTGCACGGGCAAATGTAACGCTCATTGCCCACCAGGAAGAGGAATTAAACAAAGGCTCAGTGTGCCCTGCTGGAAACAGATTAGGGCCTGAAGCAATCCTGCGGTTTTGTGCCCAGCTCACAAGAAAGCGAGTTGAAGAAAGGAGCTCAGGGGCACTGTACTTCACAAACATGCAGAGTTATAAATGACAGCTATCCTCCAAAAATATATTGAAGTAAGCCTGCGAAGGGGACTTGAAAGCGGGGCTGAATTTCAGGAAAACGATTGCAGGGGGTAGACTGGAATTGCCCTGAAAGCATAGGAAAAGAGGCACAACGTCGACAATGATGCACTTGGCCAAAAAGAGCGTATGCGCTTTTTCCTGAATATATTCAGGAAAAAACGCATACGCCCTTTTTGGCCAACCAAGCAAGCCTGTAAAGGAAATCTGCACTACAATGAAATCTCACTGCCCCCCCGGGCAAAAGGGCCATCTTAAAAAAGTGTAAAATCCAGAAAGTTAGGACAGGATATGGAGAACAGGGAGCCTTGTTATGCTGATTGGCAGGATGTAAATTGCCAGCAGCCACCCTGGAGAAGTGTATGGTGTTTCCTGAAACACGTAAGAAACAAAGCAACACAGCCTATGGCACTTCCACTTATGGTCCTATAGCTTACGGAAATTAAAATCAAAAACAGACAGCCACCCCAATATTTGGGACGGCTGTGTTCACAAGAAGCTCGTCTACAGTATCAGGTATATATCCCAGAAAGCAAAAAATGGATAAAGAAGTTGTGGCACGTACGTGCAATGCAATATCACTCAGCAATGAAATCTGTGTCATCAGGCCCGTAGCGGCATAGTAAGTGGATGCAGGTACGGTGATTCTACGTGAACTACGTCACACAGAAAAAGAAACATCATAAGATATCACTAATACACGGAATGTAAACTTGACTACACATGAACTGAATTACAAAACAGAACAGGGTCTCAAATTTAGAAAACCAACTAGTGCTTGCTTATGGGGAAAGGTGCGTTGGGGTGCTGCATAAAACCAGAGACTGAAATTAGCACAGATAACATTCCATAAGCCAAATATGTAATACACAAGACCTACTCCTTGCTCAACGAAATGGACTCAACACCACATATTCAACGCCTAGGAATATACCTGACTAGGAAGAATCTTAAAACCCATGGATATATATGTCTCCGTAAGAGAATCAAGCGTGTGTACAGCGGCGGAAATGCAGCAGTGAAAATCCGATAAATCCCATTATCAAAATAAATTTCGAAAACAAAACACAAAGACAGTGAAATAGAGAGCAATTCTTAAATAATTCACTCAGGGCATGTGATGCAACCGGGATTGACCACATCTACACCCAGAGCTGGTTGAGACATAAGGCTGGACACTTCTGGCTGATAGCACTGGTGAGTTTCGGTGAGCAAATGCAGACCCTTTGAAGTCATACTGCATGGTACCCATTCCATGGGTCCCAACTCTCCAGGTTCAAGGCATTCTTCCTCCAGCTAAAACATGCATGGGAAACCCAGAGTATCGTCCACCGTGTGATTGGGAAACGATTTAAAATGCATCTCAGTTTTCGTATCCTGCTCCTCGGGTTCACCATTCCAGATGCTTTACTAACACTCTCCCCGCTTGGAGAGTCAGTGCCTATAACCTCCTGTCCGGCACAGCCAGCCATTTCTGTGCAAGATGAACAGGAATAGGGAGAACCAATGAGAGACTAGCTGTAGGTGTCTGCACGGGCAAATGTAACGCTGATTGCCCAACAGGAAGAGGAATTAAACAAAGTCTCAGTGTGCCCTGCTGGAAACAGATTAGGGCCTGAAGCAATCCTGCCGTTTTGTGCCCAGCTCACAAGAAAGCGAGTTGAACAAAGGAGCTCAGGGGCACTGTACTTCACAAACCTGCAGAGGTATAAATGACAGCTATCCTCCAAAAATATATTGAAGTAAGCCTGCGAAGGGGACTTGAAAGAGGGGCTGAATTTCAAGAAAACGATTGCAGGGGGTAGAATGGAATTGCCCTGAAAGCATAGGAAAAGAGGCACAACGTCGACAATGATGCACTTGGCCAAAAAGGGCGTATGCGTTTTTTCCTGAATATATTCAGGAAAAAACGCATACGCCCTTTTTGGCCAACCAAGCAAGCCTGTAAGGAAATCTGCACTACAATGAAATCTCACTGCCCCCCCGGGCAAAAGGGCCATCTGAAAAAAGTGTAAAATCCAGAAAGGTAGGACAGGATACCCAGAACAGGGAGCCTTGTTATGCTGATTGGCAGGATGTAAATTGCCAGCAGCCACCCTGGAGAAGTGTATGGTGTTTCCTGAAACACGTAAGAAACAAAGCAACACAGCCTATGGCACTTCCACTTATGGTCCTATAGCTTACGGAAATTAAAATCAAAAACAGACAGCCACCCCAATATTTGGGACGGCTGTGTTCACAAGAAGCCCGTCTACAGTATCAGGTAAATATCCCAGAAAGCAAAAAATGGATAAAGAAGTTGTGGCACGTACGTACAATGCAATATCACTCAGCAATAAAATCTGTGTCATCAGGCCCGTAGCGGCATAGTGAGTGGATGCAGGTCCGGTGATTCTACGTGAACTACGTCACAAAGGAAAAGAAACATCATAAGATATCACTAATACACGGAATGTAAACTTGACTACACATGAACTGAATTACAAAACAGAACAGGGTCTCAAATTTAGAAAACCAACTAGTGCTTGCTTATGGGGAAAGGTGCCTTGGGGTGCTGCATAAAACCAGAGACTGAAATTAGCACAGATAACTTTCCATAGGCCAAATATGTAATAGACAAGACCTACTCCTTGCTCAACGAAATGGACCCAACACCACATATTCAACGCTTAGGAATATACCTGACTAGGAAGAATCTTAAAACCCATGGATATATATGTCTCCGTAAGAGAATCAAGCGTGTGTACAGCGGCCGAAACGCAGCAGTGAAAATCCGATAAATCCCATTATCAAAATAAATTTCGAAAACAAAACACAAAGACAGTGAAATAGAGAGCAATTCTTAAGTAATTCCCTCAGGGCATGTGATGCAACCGGGATTGACCACATCTACACCCAGAGCTGATTGAGACATAAGGCTGGACACTTAAGGCTAATAGCATTGGTGAGTTTCGTTGAGCAAATGCAGACCCTCTGAAGTCATACTGCATGGTACCTATTCCATGGGTCCCAACTCTTCAGGTTCAAGGGATTCTTCCTCCAGCTAAAACATGCATGGGAAACCCAGAGTATCGTCCACCGTGTGATTGGGAAACGATTTAAAATGCATCTCAGGTTTCGTATCCTGGTCCTCGGGTTCACCATTTCAGATGCTTTACTAACATTCTCCCTGCTTGGAGAGTCAGTGCCTTTAACCTCCTGTTTGGCACAGCTTGCAATTTCTGTGCAAGATGAACAGGAATAGGGAGAACCAATGAGAGACTAGCTATAGGTGTCTGCACGGGCAAATGTAACGCTCATTGCCCACCAGGAAGAGGAATTAACCAAAGGCTCAGTGTGCCCTGCTGGAAACAGATTACGGCCTGAAGCAATCCTGCGGTTTTGTGCCCAGCTCACAAGAAAGCGAGTTGAAGAAAGGAGCTCAGGGTCACTGTAATTCACAAACCTGCAGAGTTATAAATGACAGCTATCCTCCAAAAATATATTGAAGTAAGCCTGCGAAGGGGACTTGAAAGCGGGGCAGAATTTCAGGAAAACGATTGCAGGGGGTAGACTGGAATTGCCCTGAAAGCATAGGAAAAGAGGCAGAAGGTCGACAATGATGCACTTGGCCAAAAAGGGCGTATGCATTTTTTCCTGAATATATTCAGGAAAAAACGCATACGCCCTTTTTGGCCAACCAAGCAAGCCTGTAAAGGAAATCTGCACTACAATGAAGTCTCACTGTCCCCCGGGCAAAAGGGCCATCTGAAAAAAGTGTAAAATCCAGAAAGGTAGGACAGGATATGGAGAACAGGGAGCCTTGTTATGCTGATTGGCAGGATGTAAATTGCCAGCAGCCACCCTGGAGAAGTGTATGGTGTTTCCTGAAACACGTAAGAAACAAAGCAACACAGCCTATGGCACTTCCACTTATGGTCCTATAGCTTACGGAAATTAAAATCAAAAACAGACAGCCACCCCAATATTTGGGACGGCTCTGTTCACAAGAAGCTCGTCTACAGTATCAGGTAAATATCCCAGAAAGCAAAAAATGGATAAAGAAGTTGTGGCACGTACGTACAATGCAATATCACTCAGCAATGAAATCTGTGTCATCAGGCCCGTAGCGGCATAGTGAGTGGATGCAGGTACGGTGATTCTACGTGAACTACCTCACACAGAAAAAGAAACATCATAAGATATCACTAATACACGGAATGTAAACTTGACTACACATGAACTGAATTACAAAAAAGAACAGGGTCTCAAATTTAGAAAACCAACTAGTGCTTGCTTATGGGGAAAGGTGCCTTGGCGTGTTGCAAAAACCAGAGACTGAAATTAGCACAGATAACTTTCCATAAGCCAAATATGTAATAGACAAGACCTACTCCTTGCTCAACGAAATGGACCCAACACCACATATTCAACGCCTAGGAATATACCTGACTAGGAAGAATCTTAAAACCCATGGATATATATGTCTCCGTAAGAGAATCAAGCGTGTGTACAGCGGCCGAAATGCAGCAGTGAAAATCCGATAAATCCCATTATCAAAATAAATTTCGAAAACAAAACACAAAGACAGTGAAATAGAGAGCAATTCTTAAATAATTCACTCAGGGCATGTGATGCAACCGGGATTGACCATATCTACACCCAGAGCTGGTTGAGACATAAGGCTGGACACTTCAGGCTGATAGCATTGGTGAGTTTCGGTGAGCAAATGCAGACCCTTTGAAGTCATACTGCATGGTACCCATTCCATGGGTCCCAACTCTCCAGGTTCAAGGGATTCTTCCTCCAGCTAAAACATGCATGGGAAACCCAGAGTATCGTCCACCATGTGATTGGGAAATGATTTAAAATGCATCTCAGTTTTCGTTTCCTGGTCCTCGGGTTCAACATTCCAGATGCTTTACTAACACTCTCCCCGCTTGGAGAGTCAGTGCCTTTAACCTCCTGTTTCGCACAGCTTGCAATTTCTGTGCAAGATGAACAGGAATAGGGAGAACCAATGAGAGACTAGCTGTAGGTGTCTGCACGGGCAAATGTAACGCTCATTGCCCACCAGGAAGAGGAATTAAACAAAGGCTCAGTGTGCCCTGCTGGAAACAGATTAGGGCCTGAAGCAATCCTGCGGTTTTGTGCCCAGCTCACAAAAAAGCGAGTTGAAGAAAGGAGCTCAGGGGCACTGTACTTCACAAACCTGCAGAATTATAAATGACAGCTATCCTCCAAAAATATATTGAAGTAAGCCTGCGAAGGGGACTTGAAAGCGAGGCTGAATTTCAGGAAAACGATTGCAGGGGGTAGACTGGAATTGCCCTGAAAGCATAGGAAAAGAGGCACAACGTCGACAATGATGCACTTGGCCAAAAAGGGCGTATGCGTTTTTTCCTGAATATATTCAGGAAAAAACGCATACGCCCTTTTTGGCCAACCAAGCAAGCCTGTAAAGGAAATCTGCACTACAATGAAATCTCACTGCCCCCCCGGGCAAAAGGGCCATCTGAAAAAAGTGTAAAATCCAGAAAGGTAGGACAGGATATGGAGAACAGGGAGCCTTGTTATGCTGATTGGCAGGATGTAAATTGCCAGCAGCCACCCTGGAGAAGTGTATGGTGTTTCCTGAAACACGTAAGGAACAAAGCAACACAGACTATGGCACTTCCACTTATGGTCCTATAGCTTACGGATATTAAAATAAAAAACAGACAGCCACCCCAATATTTGGGACGGCTGTGTTCACAAGAAGCTCGACTACAGTATCAGGTAAATATCTCAGAAAGCAAAAAATGGATAAAGAAGTTGTGGCACGTACGTGCAATGCAATATAACTCAGCAATGAAATCTGTGTCATCAGGCCCGTAGCGGCATAGTGAGTGGATGCAGGTACGGTGATTCTACGTGAACTACGTCACACAGAAAAAGAAACATCATAAAATATCACTAATACACGGAATGTAAACTTGACTACACATGAACTGAATTACAAAACAGAACAGGGTCTCAAGTTTAGAAAACCAACTAGTGCTTGCTTATGTGGAAAGGTGCGTTGGGGTGCTGCATAAAACCAGAGACTGAAATTAGCACAGATAACATTCCATAAGCCAAATATGTAATCGACAAGACCTACTCCTTGCTCAACGAAATGGACTCAACACCACATATTCAACGCCTAGGAATATACCTGACTAGGAAGAATCTTAAAACCCATGGATATATATGTCTCCGTAAGAGAATCAAGCGTGTGTACAGCGGCGGAAATGCAGCAGTGAAAAATCGATAAATCCCATTATCAAAATAAATTTCGAAAACAAAACACAAAGACAGTGAAATAGAGAGCAATTCTTAAATAATTCACTCAGGGCATGTGATGCAACCGGCATTGACCACATCTACACCCAGAGCTGGTTGAGACATAAGGCTGGACACTTCTGGCTGATAGCACTGGTGAGTTTTGGTGAGCAAATGCAGACCCATTGAAGTCATACTGCATGGTACCCATTCCATGGGTCCCAACTCTCCAGGTTCAAGGCATTCTTCCTCCAGCTAAAACATGCATGGGAAACCCAGAGTATCGTCCACCGTGTGATTAGGAAACGATTTAAAATGCATCTCAGTTTTCGTATCCTGGTCCTCGGGTTCACCATTCCAGATGCTTTACTAACACTCTCCCCGCTTGGAGAGTCAGTGCCTTTAATCTCCTGTCCGGCACAGCTTGCCATTTCTGTGCAAGATGAACAGGAATAGGGAGAACCAATGAGAGACTAGCTGTAGGTGTCTGCACGGGCAAATGTAACGCTCATTGCCCACCAGGAAGAGGAATTAAACAAAGGCTCAGTGTGCCCTGCTGGAAACAGATTAGGGCCTGAAGCAATCCTGCGGTTTTGTGCCCAGCTCACAAGAAAGCGAGTTGAAGAAAGGAGCTCAGGGGCACTGTACTTCACAAACATGCAGAGTTATAAATGACAGCTATCCTCCAAAAATATATTGAAGTAAGCCTGCGAAGGGGACTTGAAAGCGGGGCTGAATTTCAGGAAAACGATTGCAGGGGGTAGACTGGAATTGCCCTGAAAGCATAGGAAAAGAGGCACAACGTCGACAATGATGCACTTGGCCAAAAAGAGCGTATGCGCTTTTTCCTGAATATATTCAGGAAAAAACGCATACGCCCTTTTTGGCCAACCAAGCAAGCCTGTAAAGGAAATCTGCACTACAATGAAATCTCACTGCCCCCCCGGGCAAAAGGGCCATCTTAAAAAAGTGTAAAATCCAGAAAGTTAGGACAGGATATGGAGAACAGGGAGCCTTGTTATGCTGATTGGCAGGATGTAAATTGCCAGCAGCCACCCTGGAGAAGTGTATGGTGTTTCCTGAAACACGTAAGAAACAAAGCAACACAGCCTATGGCACTTCCACTTATGGTCCTATAGCTTACGGAAATTAAAATCAAAAACAGACAGCCACCCCAATATTTGGGACGGCTGTGTTCACAAGAAGCTCGTCTACAGTATCAGGTATATATCCCAGAAAGCAAAAAATGGATAAAGAAGTTGTGGCACGTACGTGCAATGCAATATCACTCAGCAATGAAATCTGTGTCATCAGGCCCGTAGCGGCATAGTAAGTGGATGCAGGTACGGTGATTCTACGTGAACTACGTCACACAGAAAAAGAAACATCATAAGATATCACTAATACACGGAATGTAAACTTGACTACACATGAACTGAATTACAAAACAGAACAGGGTCTCAAATTTAGAAAACCAACTAGTGCTTGCTTATGGGGAAAGGTGCGTTGGGGTGCTGCATAAAACCAGAGACTGAAATTAGCACAGATAACATTCCATAAGCCAAATATGTAATACACAAGACCTACTCCTTGCTCAACGAAATGGACTCAACACCACATATTCAACGCCTAGGAATATACCTGACTAGGAAGAATCTTAAAACCCATGGATATATATGTCTCCGTAAGAGAATCAAGCGTGTGTACAGCGGCGGAAATGCAGCAGTGAAAATCCGATAAATCCCATTATCAAAATAAATTTCGAAAACAAAACACAAAGACAGTGAAATAGAGAGCAATTCTTAAATAATTCACTCAGGGCATGTGATGCAACCGGGATTGACCACATCTACACCCAGAGCTGGTTGAGACATAAGGCTGGACACTTCTGGCTGATAGCACTGGTGAGTTTCGGTGAGCAAATGCAGACCCTTTGAAGTCATACTGCATGGTACCCATTCCATGGGTCCCAACTCTCCAGGTTCAAGGCATTCTTCCTCCAGCTAAAACATGCATGGGAAACCCAGAGTATCGTCCACCGTGTGATTGGGAAACGATTTAAAATGCATCTCAGTTTTCGTATCCTGCTCCTCGGGTTCACCATTCCAGATGCTTTACTAACACTCTCCCCGCTTGGAGAGTCAGTGCCTATAACCTCCTGTCCGGCACAGCCAGCCATTTCTGTGCAAGATGAACAGGAATAGGGAGAACCAATGAGAGACTAGCTGTAGGTGTCTGCACGGGCAAATGTAACGCTGATTGCCCAACAGGAAGAGGAATTAAACAAAGTCTCAGTGTGCCCTGCTGGAAACAGATTAGGGCCTGAAGCAATCCTGCCGTTTTGTGCCCAGCTCACAAGAAAGCGAGTTGAACAAAGGAGCTCAGGGGCACTGTACTTCACAAACCTGCAGAGGTATAAATGACAGCTATCCTCCAAAAATATATTGAAGTAAGCCTGCGAAGGGGACTTGAAAGAGGGGCTGAATTTCAAGAAAACGATTGCAGGGGGTAGAATGGAATTGCCCTGAAAGCATAGGAAAAGAGGCACAACGTCGACAATGATGCACTTGGCCAAAAAGGGCGTATGCGTTTTTTCCTGAATATATTCAGGAAAAAACGCATACGCCCTTTTTGGCCAACCAAGCAAGCCTGTAAGGAAATCTGCACTACAATGAAATCTCACTGCCCCCCCGGGCAAAAGGGCCATCTGAAAAAAGTGTAAAATCCAGAAAGGTAGGACAGGATACCCAGAACAGGGAGCCTTGTTATGCTGATTGGCAGGATGTAAATTGCCAGCAGCCACCCTGGAGAAGTGTATGGTGTTTCCTGAAACACGTAAGAAACAAAGCAACACAGCCTATGGCACTTCCACTTATGGTCCTATAGCTTACGGAAATTAAAATCAAAAACAGACAGCCACCCCAATATTTGGGACGGCTGTGTTCACAAGAAGCCCGTCTACAGTATCAGGTAAATATCCCAGAAAGCAAAAAATGGATAAAGAAGTTGTGGCACGTACGTACAATGCAATATCACTCAGCAATAAAATCTGTGTCATCAGGCCCGTAGCGGCATAGTGAGTGGATGCAGGTATGGTGATTCTACGTGAACTACGTCACACAGAAAAAGAAACATCATAAGATATCACTAATACACGGAATGTAAACTTGACTACACATGAACTGAATTACAAAAAAGAACAGGGTCTCAAATTTAGAAAACCAACTAGTGCTTGCTTATGGGGAAAGGTGCGTTGGGGTGCTGCATAAAACCAGAGACTGAAATTAGCACAGATAACTTTCAAAAAGACAAATATGTAATAGACAAGACCTACTCCTTGCTCAACGAAATGGACCCAACACCACATATTCAACGCCTAGGAATATACCTGACTAGGAAGAATCTTAAAACCCATGCATATATATGTCTCCGTAAGAGAATCAAGCGTGTGTACAGCGGCCGAAACGCAGCAGTGAAAATCCGATAAATCCCATTATCAAAATAAATTTCGAAAACAAAACACAAAGACAGTGAAATAGAGAGCAATTCTTAAATAATTCACTCAGGGCATGTGATGCAACCGGGATTGACCACATCTACACCCAGAGCTGGTTGAGACATAAGGCTGGACACTTCAGGCTGATAGCATTGGTGAGTTTCGGTGAGCAAATGCAGACCCTTTGAAGTCATACTGCATGGTACCCATTCCATGGGTCCCAACTCTCCAGGTTCAAGGGATTCTTCCTCCAGCTAAAACATGCATGGGAAACCCAGAGTATCTTCCACCGTGTGATTGGGAAACGTTTTAAAATGCATCTCAGTTTTCGTATCCTGGTCCTCGGGTTCACCATTCCAGATGCTTTACTAACACTCTCCCCGCTTGGAGAGTCAGTGCCTTTAACCTCCTGTTTGGCACAGCTTGCCATTTCTGTGCAAGATGAACAGGAATACGGAGAAACAATGAGAGACTAGCTGTAGGTGTCTGCACGGGCAAATGTAACGCTCATTGCCCACCAGGAAGAGGAATTAAACAAAGGATCAGCGTGCCCTGCTGAAAACAGATTAGGGCCTGAAGCAATCCTTTCGTTTTGTGTCCAGCCCACAAGAAAGCGAGTTGAAGAAAGGAGCTCAGGGGCACTGTAATTCACAAACCTGCAGAGTTATAAATGACAGCTCTCCTCCAAAAATATATTGAAGTAAGCCTGCGAAGGGGACTTGAAAGCGGGTCAGAATTTCAGGAAAACGATTGCAGTGGGTAGACTGGAATTGCCCTGAAAGCATAGGAAAAGAGGCAGAACATCGACAATGATGCAGTTGGCCAAAAAGGGCGTATGCGTTTTTTCCTGAATATATTCAGGAAAAAACGCATACGCCCTTTTTGGCCAACCAAGCAAGCCTGTAAAGGAAATCTGCACTAAAATGAAGTCTCACTGCCCCCCGGGCAAAAGGGCCATCTGAAGAAAGTGTAAAATCCAGAAAGGTAGGACAGGATATGGAGAACAGGGAGCCTTGTTATGCTGATTGGCAGGATGTAAATTGCCAGCAGCCACCCTGGAGAAGTGTATGGTGTTTCCTGAAACACGTAAGAAACAAAGCAACACAGCCTATGGCACTTCCACTTATGGACCTATAGCTTACGGAAATTAAAATCAAAAACAGACAGCCACCCCAATATTTGGGACGGCTGTGTTCACAAGAAGCTCGTCTACAGTATCAGGTAAATATCCCAGAAAGCAAAAATGAATAAAGAAGTTGTGGCACGTACGTACAATGCAATATCACTCAGCAATGAAATCTGTGTCATCAGGCCCGTAGCGGCATAGTGAGTGGATGCAGGTACGGTGATTCTACGTGAACTACGTCACACAGAAAAAGAAACATCATAAGATATCACTAATACACGGAATGTAAACTTGACTACACATGAACTGAATTACAAAACAGAACAGGGTCTCAAATTTAGAAAACCAACTAGTGCTTGCTTATGGGGAAAGGTGCCTTGGGGTGCTGCATAAAACCAGAGGCTGAAATTAGCACAGATAACTTTCCATAAGCCAAATATGTAAAAGACAAGACCTACTCCTTGCTCAACGAAATGGAACCAACACCACATATTCAACGCCTAGGAATATACCTGACTAGGAAGAATCTTAAAACCCATGGATATATATGTCTCCGTAAGAGAATTAAGCGTGTGTACAGCGGCCGAAACGCAGCAGTAAAAATCCGATAAATCCCATTATCAAAATAAATTTCGAAAACAAAACACAAATACAGTGAAATAGAGAGCAATTCCTAAATAATTCACTCAGGGCATGTGATGCAACCGGGATTGACCACATCTACACCCAGAGCTGGTTGAGACATAAGGCTGGACACTTCAGGCTGATAGCATTGGTGAGTTTCGGTGAGCAAATGCAGACCCTTTGAAGTCATACTGCATGGTACCCATTCCATGGGTCCCAACTCTCCAGGTTCAAGGGATTCTTCCTCCAGCTAAAACATGCATGGGATACCAAGAGTATCGTCCACCGTGTGATTGGGAAATGATTTAAAATGCATCTCAGTTTTCGTATCCTGTTCCTCGGGTTCACCATTCCAGATGCTTTACTAACACTCTCCCCGCTTGGAGAGTCAGTGCCTTTAACCTCCTGTTTCGCACAGCTTGCAATTTCTGTGCAAGATGAACAGGAATAGGGAGAACCAATGAGAGACAAGCTGTAGGTGCCTGCACGGGCAAATGTAACGCTCATTGCCCACCAGGAAGAGGAATTAAACAAAGGCTCAGGGTGCCCTGCTGGAAACAGATTAGGGCCTGAAGCAATCCTGCGGTTTTGTGCCCAGCTCACAAGAAAGCGAGTTGAAGAAAGGAGCTCAGGGGCACTGTACTTCACAAACCTGCAGAGTTATAAATGACAGCTATCCTCCAAAAATATATTGAAGTAAGCCTGCGAAGGGGACTTGAAATCGGGGCTGAATTTCAGGAAAACGATTGCAGGGGGTAGACTGGAATTGCCCTGAAAGCATAGGAAAAGAGGCAGAACGTCGACAATGATGCACTTGGCCAAAAAGGGCGTATGCGTTTTTTCCTGAATATATTCAGGAAAAAACGCATACGCCCTTTTTGGCCAACCAAGCAAGCCTGTAAAGGAAATCTGCACTACAATGAAATCTCACTACCCCCCCAGGCAAAAGGGCCATCTGAAAAATGTGTAAAATCCAGAAAGGTAGGACAGGATATGGAGAACAGGGAGCCTTGTTATGCTGATTGGCAGGATGTAAATTGCCAAGAGCCACTCTGGAGAAGTGTATGGTGTTTCCTGAAACACGTAAGAAACAAAGCAACACAGCCTATGGCACTTCCACTTATGGTCCTATAGCTTACGGAAATTAAAATCAAAAACAGACAGCCACCCCAATATTTGGGACGGCTGTGTTCACAAGAAGCTCGTCTACAGTATCAGGTAAATATCCCAGAAAGCAAAAAATGGATAAAGAAGTTGTGGCACGTACGTACAATGCAATATCACTCAGCAATGAAATCTGTGTCATCAGGCCCGTAGCGGCATAGTGAGTGGATGCAGGTACGGTGATTCTACGTGAACTACGTCACACAGAAAAAGAAACATCATAAGATATCACTAATACACGGAATGTAAACTTGACTACACATGAACTGAATTACAAAACAGAACAGGGTCTCAAATTTAGAAAACCAACTAGAGCTTGCTTATGGGGAAAGGTGCGTTGGGGTGCTGCATAAAACCAGAGACTGAAATTAGCACAGATAACATTCAATAAGCCAAATATATAATAGACAAGACGTGCGCCTTGCTCAACGAAATGGACTCAACACCACATATTCAACGCCTAGGAATATACCTGACTAGGAAGAATCTTAAAACCCATGGATATATATGTCTCCGTAAGAGAATCAAGCGTGTGTACAGCGGCGGAAATGCAGCAGTGAAAATCCGATAACTCCCATTATCAAAATAAATTTCGAAAACAAAACACAAAGACAGTGAAATAGAGAGCAATTCTTAAATAATTCACTCAGGACATGTGATGCAACCGCGATTGACCACATCTACACCCAGAGCTGGTTGAGACATAAGGCTGGACCCTTCTGGCTGATAGCATTGGTGAGTTTCGGTGAGCAAATGCAGACCCTTTGAAGTCATACTGCATGGTACCCATTCCATGGGTCCCAACTGTCCAGGTTCAAGGGATTCTTCCTCCAGCTAAAACATGCATGGGAAACCCAGAGTATCGTCCACTGTGTGATTGGGAAATGATTTAAAATGCATCTCAGTTTTCGTTTCCTGGTCCTCGGGTTCACCGTTCCAGATGCTTTACTAACACTCTCCCCGCTTGGAGAGTCAGTGCCTTTAACCTCCTGTTTGGCACAGCTTGCCATTTCTGTGCAAGATGAACAGGAATAGGGAGAACCAATGAGAGACTAGCTGTAGGTGTCTGCACGGGCAAATGTAACGCTCATTGCCCACCAGGAAGAGGAATTAAAGAAAGGCTCAGTGTGCCCTGCTGGAAACAGATTAGGGCCTGAAGCAATCCTGCGGTTTTGTGCCCAGCTCACAAGAAAGCGAGTTGAAGAAAGAGCTCAGGGACACTGTACTTCACAAACCTGCAGAGTTATAAATGACAGCTATCCTCCAAAAATATATTGAAGTAAGTCTGCGAAGGGGACTTGAAAGCGGGGCAGAATTTCAGGAAAACGATTGCAGGGGGTAGACTGGAATTGCCCTGAAAGCATAGGAAAAGAGGCACAACGTCGACAATGATGCACTTGGCCAAAAACTGTGTATGCGTTTTTTCCTGAATATATTCAGGAAAAAACGCATACGCCATTTTTGGCCAACCAAGCAAGCCTGTAAAGCAAATCTGCACTACAATGTAATCTCACTGCCCACCCGGGCAAAAGGGCCATCTGAAAAAAGTGTAAAATCCAGAAAGGTAGGACAGGATATGGAGAAGAGGGAGCCTTGTTATGCTGATTGGCAGGATGTAAATTGCCAGCAGCCACCCTGGAGAAGTGTATGGTGTTTCCTGAAACACGTAAGAAACAAAGCAACACAGCCTATGGCACTTCCACTTATGGTCCTATAGCTTACGGAAATTAAAATCAAAAACAGACAGCCACCCCAATATTTGGGACGGCTGTGTTCACAAGAAGCTCGTCTACAGTATCAGGTAAATATCCCAGAAAGCAAAAAATGGATAAAGAAATTGTGGCACGTACGTGCAATGCAATATGACTCAGCAATGAAATCTGTGTCATCAGGCCCGTAGCGGCATAGTAAGTGGATGCAGGTACGGTGATTCTACGTGAACTACGTCACACAGAAAAAGAAACATCATAAGATATCACTAATACACGGAATGTAAACTTGACTACACATGAACTGAATTACAAAACAGAACAGGGTCTCAAATTTAGAAAACCAACTAGTGCTTGCTTATGGGGAAAGTTGCGTTGGGGTGCTGCATAAAACCAGAGACTGAAATTAGCACAGATAACATTCCATAAGCCAAATATGTAATAGACAAGACCTACTCCTTGCTCAACGAAATGGACTCAAAACCACATATTCAACGCCTAGGAATATACCTGACTAGGAAGAATCTTAAAACCAATGGATATATATATCTCCGTAAGAGAATCAAGCGTGTGTACAGCGGCGGAAATGCAGCAGTGAAAATCCGATAAATCCCATTATCAAAATAAATTTCGAAAAAAAAACACAAAGACAGTGAAATAGAGAGCAATTCTGAAATAATTCACTCAGGGCATGTGATGCAACCGGGATTGACCACATCTACACCCAGAGCTGGTTGAGACATAAGGCTGGACACTTCTGGCTGATAGCACTGGTGAGTTTCGGTGAGCAAATGCAGACCCTTTGAAGTCATACTGCATGGTACCCATTCCATGGGTCCCAACTCTCCAGGTTCAAGGCATTCTTCCTCTAGCTAAAACATGCATGGGAAACCCAGAATATCGTCCACCGTGTGATTGGGAAACGATTTAAAATACATCTCAGTTTTCGTATCCAGGTCCTCGGGTTCACCATTCCAGATGCTTTACTAACACTCTCCCCGCTTGGAGAGTCAGTGCCTTTAACCTCCTGTTTGGCACAGCTTGCCATTTCTGTGCAAGATGAACAGGAATAGGGAGAACCAATGAGAGACTAGCTGTAGGTGTCTGCACGGGCAAATGTAACGCTCATTGCCCACCAGGAAGAGGAATTAAAGAAAGGCTCAGTGTGCCCTGCTGGAAACAGATTAGGGCCTGAAGCAATCCTGCGGTTTTGTGCCCAGCTCACAAGAAAGCGAGTTGAAGAAAGGAGCTCAGGGGCACTGTACTTCACAAACCTGCAGAGTTATAAATGACAGCTATCCTCCAAAAATATATTGAAGTAAGCCTGCGAAGGGGACTTGAAAGCGGGGCTGAATTTCAGGAAAACGATTGCAGGGGGTAGACTGGAATTGCCCTGAAAGCATAGGAAAAGAGGCACAACGTCGACAATGATGCACTTGGCCAAAAAGGGCGTATGCGTTTTTTCCTAAATATATTCAGGAAAAAACGCATACGCCCTTTTTGGCCAACCAAGCAAGCCTGTAAAGGAAATCTGCACTACAATGAAATATCACTGCCCCCCCGGGCAAAAGGGCCATCTGAAAAAAGTGTAAAATCCAGAAAGGTAGGACAGGATATGGAGAACAGGGAGCCTTGTTATGCTGATTGGCAGGATGTAAATTGCCAGCAGCCACCCTGGAGAAGTGTATGGTGTTTCCTGAAACACGTAAGAAACAAAGCAACACAGCCTATGGCACTTCCACTTATGGTCCTATAGCTTACGGAAATTAAAATCAAAAACAGACAGCCACCCCAATATTTGGGACGGCTGTGTTCACAAGAAGCTCGTCTACAGTATCAGGTAAATATCCCAGAAAACAAAAAATGGATAAAGAAGTTGTGGCACGTACGTGCAATGCAATATCACTCAGCAATGAAATCTGTGTCATCAGGCCCGTAGCGGCATAGTGAGTGGATGCACGTAGGGTGATGCTACGTGAACTACGTCACACAGAAAAAGAAACATCATAAGATATCACTAATACACGGAATGTAAACTTGACTACACATGAACTGAATTACAAAACAGAACAGGGTCTCAAATTTAGAAAATCAACTTGTGCTTGCTTATGGGGAAAGGTGCGTTGGGGTGCTGCATAAAACCAGAGACTGAAATTAGCACAGATAACATTCCATAAGCCAAATATGTAATAGACAAGACCTACTCCTTGCTCAACGAAATGGACTCAACACCACATATTCAACGCCTAGGAATATACCTGACTAGGAAGAATCTTAAAACCCATGGATATATATGTCTCCGTAAGAGAAACAAGCGTGTGTACAGCGGCGGAAATGCAGCAGTGAAAATCCGATAAACCCCATTATCAAAATAAATTTCGAAAACAAAACACAAAGACAGTGAAATAGAGAGCAATTCTTAAATAATTCACTCAGGGCATGTGATGCAACCGGGATTGACCACATCTACACCCAGAGCTGGTTGAGACATAAGGCTGGACACTTCAGGCTGATAGCACTGGTGAGTTTCGGTGAGCAAATGCAGACCCTTTGAAGTCATACTGCATGGTACCCATTCCATGGGTCCCAACTCTCCAGGTTCAAGGCATTCTTCCTCCAGCTAAAACATGCATGGGAAACCCAGAGTATCGTCCACCGTGTGATTGGGAAACTATTTAAAATGCATCTCAGTTTTCGTATCCTGGTCCTCGGGATCACCATTCCAGATGCTTTACTAACACTCTCCCCGCTTGGAGAGTCAGTGCCTTTAACCTCCTGTTTGGCACAGCTTGCCATTTCTGTGCAAGATGAACAGGAATAGGGAGAACCAATGAGAGTCTAGCTGTAGGTGCCTGCAC
This sequence comes from Phocoena phocoena, assembly GCF_963924675.1. NCBI lineage: Eukaryota > Metazoa > Chordata > Mammalia > Artiodactyla > Phocoenidae > Phocoena > Phocoena phocoena. Next base: position 1,409,816 of record NW_027077413.1, on the reverse strand, counting down.
GGGCAAATGTAACGCTCATTGCCCACCAGGAAGAGGAATTAAACAAAGGCTCAGTGTGCCCTGCTGGAAACAGATTAGGGCCTGAAGCAATCCTGCGGTTTTGTGCCCAGCTCACAAGAAAGCGAGTTGAAGAAAGGAGCTCAGGGTACTGTACTTCACAAACCTGCAGAGTTATAAATGACAGCTATCCTCCAAAAATATATTGAAGTAAGCCTGCGAAGGGGACTTGAAAGCGGGGCTGAATTTCAGGAAAACGATTGCAGGGGGTAGACTGGAATTGCCCTGAAAGCATAGGAAAAGAGGCAGAACGTCGACAATGATGCACTTGGCCAAAAAGGGCGTATGCGTTTTTTCCTGAATATATTCAGGAAAAAACGCATACGCACTTTTTGGCCAACCAAGCAAGCCTGTAAAGGAAATCTGCACTACAATGAAGTCTCACTGCCCCCCGGGCAAAAGGGCCATCTGAAAAAAGTGTAAAATCCAGAAATGTAGGACAGGATATGGAGAACAGGGAGCCTTGTTATGCTGATTGGCAGGATGTAAATTGCCAGCAGCCACCATGGAGAAGTGTATGGTGTTTCCTGAAACACGTAACAAACAAAGCAACACAGCCTATGACACTTCCACTTATGGTCCTATAGCTTACGGAAATTAAAATCAAAAACAGACAGCCACCCCAATATTTGGGACGGCTGTGTTCACAAGAAGCTCGTCTACAGTATCAGGTAAATATCCCAGAAAGCAAAAATTAGATAAAGAAGTTGTGGCACGTACGTACAATGCAATATCACTCAGCAATGAAATCTGTGTCATCAGGCCCGTAGCGGCATAGTGAGTGGATGAAGGTACGGTGATTCTACGTGAACTACGTCACACAGAAAAAGAAACATCATAAGATATCACTAATACACGGAATGTAAACTTGACTACACATGAACTGAATTACAAAACAGAACAGGGTCTCAAATTTAGAAAACCAACTAATGCTTGCTTATGGGGAAAGGTGCGTTGGGGTGCTGCATAAAACCAGAGACTGAAATTAGCACAGATAACTTTCCATAAGCCAAATATGTAATAGACAAGACCTACTCCTTGCTCAACGAAATGGACCCAACACCACATATTCAACGCCTAGGAATATACCTGACTAGGAAGAATCTTAAAACCCATGGATATATATGTCTCCGTAAGAGAATCAAGCGTGTGTACAGCGGCCGAAACGCAGCAGTGAAAATCCGATAAATCCCATTATCAAAATAAATTTCGAAAACAAAACACAAAGACAGTGAAATAGAGAGCAATTCTTAAATAATTCACTCAGGGCATGTGATGCAACCGGGATTGACCACATCTACACCCAGAGCTGGTTGAGACATAAGGCTGGACACTTCAGGCTGATAGCATTGGTGAGTTTCGGTGAGCAAATGCAGACCCTTTGAAGTCATACTGCATGGTACCCATTCCATGGGTCCCAACTCTCCAGGTTCAAGGGATTCTTCCTCCAGCTAAAACATGCATGGGAAACCCAGAGTATCGTCCACCGTGTGATTGGGAAACGATTTAAAATGCATCTCAGTTTTCGTATCCTGGTTCTCGGGTTCACCATTCCAGATGCTTTACTAACACTCTCCCCGCTTGGAGAGTCAGTGCCTTTAACCTCCTGTTTGGCACAGCTTGCAATTTCTGTGCAAGATGAACAGGAATAGGGAGAACCAATGAGAGACTAGCTGTAGGTGTCTGCACGGGCAAATGTAACGCTCATTGCCGACCAGGAAGAGAAATTAAACAAAGGCTCAGCGTGCCCTGCTGAAAACAGATTAGGGCCTGAAGCAATCCTGCGGTTTTGTGCCCAGCTCACAGGAAAGCGAGTTGAAGAAAGGAGCTCAGGGGCCCTGTAATTCACAAACCTGCAGAGTTATAAATGACAGCTATCCTCCAAAAATATATTGAAGTAAGCCTGCGAAGGGGACTTGAAAGCGGGGCAGAATTTCAGGAAAACGATTGCAGGGAGTAGACTGGAATTGCCCTGAAAGCATAGGAAAAGAGGCAGAACGTCGACAATGATGCACTTGGACAAAAAGGGCGTATGCGTTTTTTCCTGAATATATTCAGGAAAAAACGCATACGCCCTTTTTGGCCAACCAAGCAAGCCTGTAAAGGAAATCTGCACTACAATGAAGTCTCACTGCCCCCCGGGCAAAAGGGCCATCTGAAAAAAGTGTAAAATCCAGAAATGTAGGACAGGATATGGAGAACAGGGAGCCTTGTTATGCTGATTGGCAGGATGTAAATTGCCGGCAGCCACCCTGGAGAAGTGTATGGTGTTTCCTGAAACACATAAGAAACAAAGCAACACAGCCTATGGCACTTCCACTTATGGTCCTATAGCTTACGGAAATTAAAATCAAAAACAGACAGCCACCCCAATATTTGGGACGGCTGTGTTCACAAGAAGCTCGTCTACAGTATAAGGTAAATATCCCAGAAAGCAAAAAATGGATAAAGAAGTTGTGGCACGTACGTACAATGCAATATCACTCAGCAATGAAATCTGTGTTATCAGGGCCATAGCGGCATAGTGAGTGGATGCAGGTACGGTGATTCTACGTGAACTACGTCACACAGAAAAAGAAACATCATAAGATATCACTAATACACGGAATGTAAACTTGACTACACATGAACTGAATTACAAAACAGAACAGGGTCTCAAATTTAGAAAACCAACTAGTGCTTGGTTATGGGGAAAGGTGCCTTTGGGTGCTGCATAAAACCAGAGACTGAAATTAGCACAGATAACTTTCCATAAGCCAAATATGTAATAGACAAGACCTACTCCTTGCTCAATGAAATGGACCCAACACCACATATTCAACGCCTAGGAATATACCTGACTAGGAAGAATCTTAAAACCCATGGATATATATGTCTCCGTAAGAGAATCAAGCGTGTGTACAGCGGCCGAAACGCAGCAGTGAAAATCCGATAAATCCCATTATCAAAATAAATTTCGAAAACAAAACACAAAGACAGTGAAATAGAGAGCAATTCTTAAATAATTCACTCAGGGCATGTGATGCAACCGGGATTGACCACATCTACACCCAGAGCTGGTTGAGACATAAGGCTGGACACTACAGGCTGATAGCATTGTTGAGTTTCGGTGAGCAAATGCAGACCCTTTGAAGTCATACTGCATGGTACCTATTCCATGGGTCCCAACTCTTCAGGTTCAAGGAATTCTTCCTCCAGCTAAAACATGCATGGGAAACCCACAGTATGGTCCACCATATGATTGGGAAACGATTTAAAATGCATCTCAGTTTTCGTATCCTGGTCCTCGGGTTCACCATTCCAGATGCTTTACTAACACTCTCCCCGCTTGGAGAGTCAGTGCCTTTAACCTCCTGTTTGGCACAGCTTGCAATTTCTGTGCAAGAAGAACAGGAATAGGGAGAACCAATGAGAGACTAGCTATAGGTGTCTGCACGGGAAAATGTAACGCTCATTTCGCACCAGGAAGAGGAATTAAACAAAGGCTCAGTGTGCCCTGCTGGAAACAGATTAGGGCCTGAAGCAATCCTGCGGTTTTGTGCCCAGCTCACAAGAAAGCGAGTTGAAGAAAGGAGCTCAGGGGCACTGTACTTCACAAACCTGCAGAGTTATAAATGACAGCTATCCTCCAAAAATATATTGAAGTAAGCCTGCGAAGGGGACTTGAAAGGGGGGCAGAATTTCTGGAAAAGGATTGCAGGGGGTAGACTGGAATTGCCCTGAAAGCATAGGAAAAGAGGCAGAACATCGACAATGATGCACTTGGCCAAAAAGGGCGTATGCGTTTTTTCCTGAATATATTCAGGAAAAAACGCATACGCCCTTTTTGGCCAACCAAGCAAGCCTGTAAAGGAAATCTGCACTACAATGAAGTCTCACTGCCCCCCGGGCAAAAGGGCCATCTGAAAAAAGTGTAAAATCCAGAAATGTAGGGCAGGATATGGAGAACAGGGAGCCTTGTTATGCTGATTGGCAGGATGTAAATTGCCAGCAGCCACCCTGGAGAAGTGTATGGTGTTTCCTGAAACACGTAAGAAACAAAGCAACACAGCCTATGGCACTTCCACTTATGGTCCTATAGCTTACGGAAATTAAAATCAAAAACAGACAGCCACCCCAATATTTGGGACGGCTGTGTTCACAAGAAGCTCGTCTACAGTATCAGGTAAATATCCCAGAAAGTAAAAAATGGATAAAGAAGTTGTGGCACGTACGTACAATGCAATATCACTCAGCAATGAAATCTGTGTCATCAGGCCCGTAGCGGCATAGTGAGTGGATGCAGGTACGGTGATTCTACGTGAAATACGTCACACAGAAAAACAAACATCATAAGATATCACTAATACACGGAATGTAAACTTGACTACACATGAACTGAATTACAAAACAGAGCAGGGTCTCAAATTTAGAAAACCAACTAGTGCTTGCTTATGGGGAAATGTGCCTTGGGGTGCTGCATAAAACCAGAGACTGAAATTAGTACAGATAACATTCCATAAGACAAATATGTAATAGACAAGACCTACTACTTGCTCAACAAAATGGACTCAACACCACATATTCAACGCCTAGGAATATACCTGACTAGGAAGAATCTTAAAACCCATGGATATATATGTCTCCGTAAGAGAATCAAGCGTGTGTACAGCGGCCGAAACGCAGCTGTGAAAATCCGATAAATCCCATTATCAAAATAAATTTCGAAAACAAAACACAAAGACAGTGAAATAGAGAGCAATTCTTAAATAATTCACTCAGGGCATGTGATGCAACCGGGATTGACCACATCTACACCCAGAGCTGGTTGAGACATAAGGCTGGACACTTCAGGCTGATAGCATTGGTGAGTTTCGGTGAGCAAATGCAGACCCTTTGAAGTCATACTGCATGGTACCTATTCCATGGGTCCCAACTCTTCAGGTTCAAGGGATTCTTCCTCCAGCTAAAACATGCAAGGGAAACCCACAGTATGGTCCACCGTGTGATTGGGAAACGATTTAAAATGCATCTCAGTTTTCGTATCCTGGTCCTCGGGTTCACCATTCCAGATGCTTTACTAACACTCTCCCCGCTTGGAGAGTCAGTGCCTTTAACCTCCTGTTTGGCACAGCTTGCAATTTCTGTGCAAGATGAACAGGAATAGGGAGAACCAATGAGAGACTAGCTATAGGTGTCTGCACGGGCAAATGTAACGCTCATTGCCAACCAGGAAGAGGAATTAACCAAAGGCTCAGTGTGCCCTGCCGGAAACAGATTAGGGCCTGAAGCAATCCTGCGGTTTTGTTCCCAGCTCACAAGAAAGCGAGTTGAAGAAAGGAGCTCAGGGGCACTGTACTTCACAAACCTGCAGAGTTATAAATGACAGCTATCCTCCAAAAATATATTGAAGTAAGCCTGCGAAGGGGACTTGAAAGGGGGGCAGAATTTCTGGAAAAGGATTGCAGGGGGTAGACTGGAATTGCCCTGAAAGCATAGGAAAAGAGGCAGAACGTCGACAATGATGCACTTGGCCAAAAAGGGCGTATGCGTTTTTTCCTGAATATATTCAGGAAAAAACGCATACGCCCTTTTTGGCCAACCAAGCAAGCCTGTAAAGGAAATCTGCACTACAATGAAGTCTCACTGTCCCCCGGGCAAAAGGGCCATCTGAAAAAAAAGTGTAAAATCCAGAAAGGTAGGACAGGATATGGAGAACAGGGAGCCTTGTTATGCTGATTGGCAGGATGTAAATTGCCAGCAGCCACCCTGGAGAAGTGTATGGTGTTTCCTGAAACACGTAAGAAACAAAGCAACACAGCCTGTGGCACTTCCACTTATGGTCCTATAGCTTACGGAAATTAAAATCAAAAACAGACAGCCACCCCAATATTTGGGACGGCTGTGTTCACAAGAAGCTCGTCTACAGTATCAGGTAAATATCCCAGAAAGCAAAAAATGGATAAAGAAGTTGTGGCACGTACGTACAATGCAATATCACTCAGCAATGAAATCTGTGTCATCAGGTCCGTAGCGGCATAGTGAGTGGATGCAGGTACGGTGATTCTACGTGAACTATGTCACAGAGAAAAAGAAACATCATAAGATATCACTAATACACGGAATGTAAACTTGACTACACATGAACTGAATTACAAAACAGAGCAGGGTCTCAAATTTAGAAAACCAACTAGTGCTTGCTTATGGGGAAAGGTGCCTTGGGGTGCTGCATAAAACCAGAGACTGAAATTAGCACAGATAACTTTCCATAAGACAAATATGTAATAGACAAGACCTACTCCTTGCTCAACAAAATGGACTCAACACCACATATTCAACGCCTAGAAATATACCTGACTAGGAAGAATCTTAAAACCCATGGATATATATGTCTCCGTAAGAGAATCAAGCGTGTGTACAGCGGCCGATACGCAGCAGTGAAAATCCGATAAATCCCATTATCAAAATAAATTTCGAAAACAAAACACAAAGACAGTGAAATAGAGAGCAATTCTTAAATAATTCACTCAGGGCATGTGATGCAACCGGGATTGACCACATCTACACCCAGAGCTAGTTGACACATAAGGCTGGACACTTCAGGCTGATAGCATTGGTGAGTTTCGGTGAGCAAATGCAGACCCTTTGAAGTCATACTGCATGGTACCCATTCCATGGGTCCCAACTCTCCAGGTTCAAGGGATTCTTCCTCCAGCTAAAACATGCATGGGAAACCCAGAGTATCATCCACCGTGTGATTGGGAAACGATTTAAAATGCATCTCATTTTTCGTATCCTTGTCCTCGGGTTCACCATTCCAGACGCTTTACTAACACTCTCCCTGCTTGGAGAGTCAGTGCCTTTAACCTCCTGTTTGGCACAGCTTGCAATTTCTGTTCAAGATGAACAGGAATAGGGAGAACCAATGAGAGACTAGTTGTAGGTGTCTGCACGGGCAAATGTAACGCTCATTTCCCACCAGGAAGAGGAATTAACCAAAGGCTCAGCATGCACTGCCGGATACAGATTAGGGCCTGAAGCAATCCTGCGGTTTTGTGCCCAGCTCACAAGAAAGCGAGTTGAAGAAAGGAGCTCAGGGGCACTGTAATTCACAAACCTGCAGAGTTATAAATGACAGCTATCCTCCAAAAATATATTGAAGTAAGCCTGCGAAGGGGACTTGAAAGCGGGGCAGAATTTCAGGAAAACAATTGCAGGGTGTAGACTGGAATTGCCCTGAAAGCATAGGAAAAGAGGCAGAACGTCGACAATGATGCACTTGGCCAAAAAGGGCGTATGCGTTTTTTCCTGAATATATTCAGGAAAAAACGCATACGCCCTTTTTGGCCAACCAAGCAAGCCTGTAAAGGAAATCTGCACTACAATGAAGTCTCACTGTCCCCCGGGCAAAAGGGCCATCTGAAAAAAAAGTGTAAAATCCAGAAAGGTAGGACAGGATATGGAGAACAGGGAGCCTTGTTATGCTGATTGGCAGGATGTAAATTGCCATCAGCCACCCTGGAGAAGTGTATGGTGTTTCCTGAAACACGTAAGAAACAAAGCAACACAGCCTATGGCACTTCCACTTATGGTCCTATAGCTTACGGAAATTAAAATCAAAAACAGACAGCCACCCCAATATTTGGGACGGCTGTGTTCACAAGAAGCTCGTCTACAGTATCAGGTAAATATCCCAGAAAGCAAAAAATGGATAAAGAAGTTGTGGCACGTACGTACAATGCAATATCACTCAGCAATGAAATCTGTGTCATCAGGCCCGTAGCGGCATAGTGAGTGGATGCAGGTACGGTGATTCTACGTGAACTACGTCACACAGAAAAAGAAACATCATAAGATATCACTAATACACGGAATGTAAACTTGACTACACATGAACTGAATTACAAAACAGAGCAGGGTCTCAAATTTAGAAAACCAACTAGTGCTTGCTTATGGGGAAAGGTGCCTTGGGGTGCTGCATAAAACCAGAGACTGAAATTAGTACAGATAACATTCCATAAGACAAATATGTAATAGACAAGACCTACTCCTTGCTCAACAAAATGGACTCAACACCACATATTCAACGCCTAGGAATATACCTGACTAGGAAGAATCTTAAAACCCATGGATATATATGTCTCCGTAAGAGAATCAAGCGTGTGTACAGCGGCCGATACGCAGCAGTGAAAATCCGATAAATCCCATTATCAAAATAAATTTCGAAAACAAAACACAAAGACAGTGAAATAGAGAGCAATTCTTAAATAATTCACTCAGGGCATGTGATGCAACCGGGATTGACCACATCTACACCCAGAGCTGGTTGAGACATAAGGCTGGACACTACAGGCTGATAGCATTGGTGAGTTTCGGTGAGCAAATGCAGACCCTTTGAAGTCATACTGCATGGTACCTATTCCATGGGTCCCAACTCTTCAGGTTCAAGGGATTCTTCCTCCAGCTAAAACATGCATGGGAAACCCACAGTATGGTCCACCGTGTGATTGGGAAACGATTTAATATGCATCTCAGTTTTCGTATCCTGGTCCTCGGGTTCACCATTCCAGATGCTTTACTAACTCTCTCCCGGCTTGGAGAGTCAGTGCCTTTAACCTCCTGTTTCGCACAGCTTGCAATTTCTGTGCAAGATGAACAGGAATAGGGAGAACCAATGAGAGACTAGCTATAGGTGTCTGCACGGGCAAATGTAACGCTCATTTCCCACCAGGAAGAGGAATTAAACAAAGGCTCAGTGTGCCCTGCTGGAAACAGATTAGGGCCTGAAGCAATCCTGCGGTTTTGTGCCCAGCTCACAAGAAAGCGAGTTGAAGAAAGGAGCTCAGGGGCACTGTACTTCAAAAACCTGCAGAGTTATAAATGACAGCTATCCTCCAAGAATATATTGAAGTAAGCCTGCGAAGGGGACTTGAAAGGGGGGCAGAATTTCTGGAAAAGGATTGCAGGGGGTAGACTGGAATTGCCCTGAAAGCATAGGAAAAGAGGCAGAACGTCGACAATGATGCACTTGGCCAAAAAGGGCGTATGCGTTTTTTCCTGCATATATTCAGGAAAAAACGCATACGCCCTTTTTGGCCAACCAAGCAAGCCTGTAAAGGAAATCTGCACTACAATGAAGTCTCACTGCCCCCCCCCCCGGGCAAAAGGGCCATCTGAAAAAAGTGTAAAATCCAGAAAGGTAGGACAGGATATGGAGAACAGGGAGCCTTGTTATGCTGATTGGCAGGATGTAAATTGCCGGCAGCCACCCTGGAGAATTGTATGGTGTTTCCTGAAACCCGTAAGAAACAAAGCAACACAGCCTATGGCACTTCCACTTATGGTCCTATAGCTTACGGAAATTAAAATCAAAAACAGACAGCCACCCCAATATTTGGGACGGCTGTGTTCACAAGAAGCTCGTCTACAGTATCAGGTAAATATCCCAGAAAGCAAAAAATGGATAAAGAAGTTGTGGCACGTACGTACAATGCAATATCACTCAGCAATGAAATCTGTGTCATCAGGCCCGTAGCAGCATAGTGAGTGGATGCAGGTACGGTGATTCTACGTGAACTACGTCACACAGAAAAAGAAACATCATAAGATATCACTAATACACGGAATGTAAACTTGACTACACATGAACTGAATTACAAAACAGAGCAGGGTCTCAAATTTAGAAAACCAACTAGTGCTTGCTTATGGGGAAAGGTGCCTTGGGGTGCTGCATAAAACCAGAGACTGAAATTAGTACAGATAACATTCCATAAGACAAATATGTAATAGACAAGACCTACTCCTTGCTCAACAAAATGGACTCAACACCACATATTCAACGCCTAGGAATATACCTGACTAGGAAAAATCTTAAAACCCATGGATATATATGTCTCCGTAAGAGAATCAAGCGTGTGTACAGCGGCCGAAATGCTGCAGTGAAAATCCGATAAATCCCATTATCAAAATAAATTTCAAAAACAAAACACAAAGACAGTGAAATAGAGAGCAATTCTTAAATAATTCACTCAGGGCATGTGATGCAACCGGGATTTACCACATCTACACCCAGAGCTGGTTGAGACATAAGGCTGGACACTTCATGCTGATAGCATTGGTGAGTTTCGGTGAGCAAATGCAGACCCTTTGAAGTCATACTGCATGGTACCCATTCCATGGGTCCCAACTCTCCAGGTTCAAGGGATTCTTCCTCCAGCTAAAACATGCATGGGAAACCCAGAGTATCGTCCACCGTGTGATTGGGAAACGATTTAAAATGCATCTCAGTTTTTGTATCCTGGTCCTCGGGTTCACCATTCCAGATGCTTTACTAACACTCTCCCCGCTTGGAGAGTCAGTGCCTTTAACCTCCTGTTTGGCACAGCTTGCAATTTCTGTGCAAGATGAACAGGAATAGGGAGAACCAATGAGAGACTAGCTGTAGGTGTCTGCACCGGCAAATGTAACGCTCATTGCCGACCAGGAAGAGGAATTAAACAAAGGTTCAGCGTGCCCTGCTGAAAACAGATTAGGGCATGAAGCAATCCTGCGGTTTTGTGCCCAGCTCACAAGAAAGCGAGTTGAAGAAAGGAGCTCAGGGGCACTGTAATTCACAAACCTGCAGAGTTATAAATGACAGCTATCCTCCAAAAATATATTGAAGTAAGCCTGCGAAGGGGACTTGAAAGCGGGGCAGAATTTCAGGAAAACAATTGCAGGGGGTAGACTGGAATTGCCCTGAAAGCATAGGAAAAGAGGCAGAACGTCGACAATGATGCACTTGGCCAAAAAGGGCGTATGCGTTTTTTCCTGAATATATTCAGGAAAAAACGCATACGCCCTTTTTGGCCAACCAAGCAAGCCTGTAAAGGAAATCTGCACTACAATGAAGTCTCACTGTCCCCCGGGCAAAAGGGCCATCTGAAAAAAAAGTGTAAAATCCAGAAAGGTAGGACAGGATATGGAGAACAGGGAGCCTTGTTATGCTGATTGGCAGGATGTAAATTGCCAGCAGCCACCCTGGAGAAGTGTATGGTGTTTCCTGAAACACGTAAGAAACAAAGCAACACAGCCTATGGCACTTCCACTTATGGTCCTATAGCTTACGGAAATTAAAATCAAAAACAGACAGCCACCCCAATATTTGGGACGGCTGTGTTCACAAGAAGCTCGTCTACAGTATCAGGTAAATATCCCAGAAAGCAAAAAATGGATAAAGAAGTTGTGGCACGTACGTACAATGCAATATCACTCAGCAATGAAATCTGTGTCATCAGGCCCGTAGCGGCATAGTGAGTGGATGCAGGTACGGTGATTCTACGTGAACTACGTCACACAGAAAAAGAAACATCATAAGATATCACTAATACACGGAATGTAAACTTGACTACACATGAACTGAATTACAAAACAGAGCAGGGTCTCAAATTTAGAAAACCAACTAGTGCTTGCTTATGGGGAAAGGTGCCTTGGGGTGCTGCATAAAACCAGAGACTGAAATTAGTACAGATAACATTCCATAAGACAAATATGTAATAGACAAGACCTACTCCTTGCTCAACAAAATGGACTCAACACCACATATTCAACGCCTAGGAATATACCTGACTAGGAAGAATCTTAAAACCCATGGATATATATGTCTCCGTAAGAGAATCAAGCGTGTGTACAGCGGCCGATACGCAGCAGTGAAAATCCGATAAATCCCATTATCAAAATAAATTTCGAAAACAAAACACAAAGACAGTGAAATAGAGAGCAATTCTTAAATAATTCACTCAGGGCATGTGATGCAACCGGGATTGACCACATCTACACCCAGAGCTGGTTGAGACATAAGGCTGGACACTACAGGCTGATAGCATTGGTGAGTTTCGGTGAGCAAATGCAGACCCTTTGAAGTCATACTGCATGGTACCTATTCCATGGGTCCCAACTCTTCAGGTTCAAGGGATTCTTCCTCCAGCTAAAACATGCATGGGAAACCCACAGTATGGTCCTCCGTGTGATTGGGAAACGATTTAAAATGCATCTCAGTTTTCGTATCCTGGTCCTCGGGTTCACCATTCCAGATGCTTTACTAACTCTCTCCCCGCTTGGAGAGTCAGTGCCTTTAACCTCCTGTTTCGCACAGCTTGCAATTTCTGTGCAAGATGAACAGGAATAGGGAGAACCAATGAGAGACTAGCTATAGGTGTCTGCACGGGCAAATGTAACGCTCATTTCCCACCAGGAAGAGGAATTAAACAAAGGCTCAGTGTGCCCTGCTGGAAACAGATTAGGGCCTGAAGCAATCCTGCGGTTTTGTGCCCAGCTCACAAGAAAGCGAGTTGAAGAAAGGAGCTCAGGGGCACTGTACTTCACAAACCTGCAGAGTTATAAATGACAGCTATCCTCCAAAAATATATTGAAGTAAGCCTGCGAAGGGGACTTGAAAGCGGGGCAGAATTTCAGGAAAACGATTGCAGGGGGTAGACTGGAATTGCCCTGAAAGCATAGGAAAAGAGGCAGAACGTCGACAATGACGCACTTGGCCAAAAAGGGCGTATGCGTTTTTTCCTGAATATATTCAGGAAAAAACGCATACGCCCTTTTTGGCCAACCAAGCAAGCCTGTAAAGGAAATCTGCACTACAATGAAGTCTCACTGCCCCCCAGGCAAAAGGGCCATCTGTAAAAAGGGTAAAATCCAGAAAGGTAGGACAGGATATGGAGAACAGGGAGCCTTGTTATGCTGATTGGCAGGATGTAAATTGCCAGCAGCCACCCTGGAGAAGTGTATGGTGTTTCCTGAAACACGTCAGAAACAAAGCAACACAGCCTATGGCACTTCCACTTATGGTCCTATAGCTTACGTTAATTAAAATCAAAAACTGACAGCCACCCCAATATTTGGGACGGCTGTGTTCACAAGAAGCTCGTCTACAGTATCAGGTAAATATCCCAGAAAGCAAAAAATGGATAAAGAAGTTGTGGCACGTACGTGCAATGCAATATCACTCAGCAATGAAATCTGTGACATCAGGCCCGTAGCGGCATAGTGAGTGGATGCAGGTACGGTAATTCTACGTGTACCACGTCACACAGAAAAAGAAACATCATAAGATATCACTAATACACGGAATGTAAACTTGACTACACATGAACTGAATTACAAAACAGAACAGGGTCTCAAATTTAGAAAACCAACTAGTGCTTGCTTATGGGGAAAGGTGCCTTGGGGTGCTGCATAAAACCAGAGACTGAAATTAGCAGAGATAACATTCCATAAGCCAAATATGTAATAGACAAGACCTACTCCTTGCTCAACGAAATGGACTCAACACCACATATTCAACGCCTAGGAATATACCTGACTAGGAAGAATCTTAAAACCCATGGATATATATGTCTCAGTAAGAGAATCAAGCGTGTGTACAGCGGCCGATACGCAGCAGTGAAAATCCGATAAATCCCATTATCAAAATAAATTTCGAAAACAAAACACAAAGACAGTGAAATAGAGAGCAAGTCTTAAATAATTCACTCAGGGCATGTGATGCAACCGGGATTGACCACATCTACACCCAAGGCTGATTGAGACATAATGCTGGACACTTCAGGCTAATAGCATTGGTGAGTTTCGGTGAGCAAATGCAGACCCTTTGAAGTCACACTGCATCGTACCTATTCCATGGGTCCCAACTCTTCAGGTTCAAGGGATACTTCCTCCAGCTAAAACATGCATAGGAAACCCAAAGTATGGTCCACCGTGTGATTGGGAAACGATTTAAAATGCATCTCAGTTTTCGTATCCTGGTCCTCGGGTTCACCATTCCAGATGCTTTACTAACATTCTCCCTGCTTGGAGAGTCAGTGCCTTTAACCTCCTGTTTGGCACAGCTTGCAATTTCTGTGCAAGATGAACAGGAATAGGGAGAACCAATGAGAGACTAGCTATAGGTGTCTGCACGGGCAAATGTAACGCTCATTGCCCACCAGGAAGAGGAATTAAGCAAAGGCTCAGTGTGCCCTGCTGCAAACAGATTAGGGCCTGAAGCAATCCTGCAGTTTTGTGCCCAGCTCACAAGAAAGCGAGTTGAAGAAAGGAGCTCAGGGGCACTGTAATTCACAAACCTGCAGAGTTATAAATGACAGCTATCCTCCAAAAATATATTGAAGTAAGCCTGCGAAGGGGACTCGAAAGCGGGGCAGAATTTCAGGAAAACGATTGCAGGGGGTAGACTGGAATTGCACTGAAAGCATAGGAAAAGAGGCAGAACGTCGACAATGATGCACTTGGCCAAAAAGGGCGTATGCGTTTTTTCCTGAATATATTCAGGAAAAAACGCATACGCCCTTTTTGGCCAACCAAGCAAGCCTGTAAAGGAAATCTGCACTACAATGAAGTCTCACTGCCCCCCGGGCAAAAGGGCCATCTGAAAAAAGTGTAAAATCCAGAAATGTAGGACAGGATATGGAGAAAAGGGAGCCTTGTTATGCTGATTGGCAGGATGTAAATTGCTGGCAGCCACCCTGGAGAAGTGTATGGTGTTTCCTGAAACACATAAGAAACAAAGCAACACAGCCTATGGCACTTCCACTTATGGTCCTATAGCTTACGGAAATTAAAATCAAAAACAGACAGCCACCCCAATATTTGGGATGGCTGTGTTCACAAGAAGCTCGTCTACAGTATCAGGTAAATATCCCAGAAAGCAAAAAATGGATAAAGAAGTTGTGGCACGTACGTACAATGCAATATCACTCAGCAATGAAATCTGTGTCACCAGGCCCGTAGCGGCATAGTGAGTGGATGCAGGTACGGTGATTCTACGTGAACTACGTCACACAGAAAAAGAAACATCATAAGATATCACTAATACACGGAATGTAAACTTGACTACACATGAACTGAATTACAAAAAAGAACAGGGTCTCAAATTTAGAAAACCAACTAGTGCTTGCTTATGGGGAAAGGTGCGTTGGGGTGCTGCATAAAACCAGAGACTGAAATTAGCACAGATAACTTTCCATAAGCCAAATATGTAATAGACAAGACCTACTCCTTGCTCAACGAAAAGGACCCAACACCACATATTCAACGCCTAGGAATATACCTGACTAGGAAGAATCTTAAAACCCATGGATATATATGTCTCCGTAAGAGAATCAAGCGTGTGTACAGCGGCCGAAATGCAGCAGTGAAAATCCGATAAATCCCATTATCAAAATAAATTTCGAAAACAAAACACAAAGACAGTGAAATAGAGAGCAATTCTTAAATAATTCACTCAGGGCATGTGATGCAACCGGGATTGACCACATCTACACCCAGAGCTGGTTGAGACATAAGGCTGGACACTTCAGGCTGATAGCATTGGTGAGTTTCGGTGAGCAAATGCAGACCCTTTGAAGTCATACTGCATGGTACCCATTCCATGGGTCCCAACTCTCCAGGTTCAAGGGATTCTTCCTCCAGCTAAAACATGCATGGGAAACCCTGAGTATCGTCCACCGTGTGATTGGGAAACGATTTAAAATGCATCTCAGTTTTCGTATCCTGGTCCTCGGGTTCACCATTCCAGATGCTTTACTATCACTCTCCCCGCTTGGAGAGTCAGTGCCTTTAACCTCCTGTTTCGCACAGCTTGCAATTTCTGTGCAAGATGGACAGGAATAGGGAGAACCAATGAGAGACTAGCTGTAGGTGTCTGCACGGGCATATGTAACGCTCATTGCCCACCAGGAAGAGGAATTAAACAAAGGCTCTGTGTGCCCTGCTGGAAACAGATTAGGGCCTGAAGCAATCCTGCGGTTTTGTGCCCAGCTCACAAGAAAGCGAGTTGAAGAAAGGAGCTCAGGGGCACTGTACTTCACAAACCTGCAGAGTTATAAATGACAGCTATCCTCCAAAAATATATTGAAGTAAGCCTGCGAAGGGGACTTGAAAGCGGGGCTGAATTTCAGGAAAACGATTGCAGGGGGTAGACTGGAATTGCCCTGAAAGCATAGGAAAAGAGGCACAACGTCGACAATGATGCACTTGGCCAAAAAGGGCGTATGCGTTTTTTCCTGAATATATTCAGGAAAAAACGCATACGCCCTTTTTGGCAAACCAAGCAAGCCTGTAAAGGAAATCTGCACTACAATGAAATCTCACTGCCCCCCCGGGCAAAAGGGCCATCTGAAAAAAGTGTAAAATCCAGAAAGCTAGGACAGCATATGGAGAACAGGGAGCCTTGTTATGCTGATTGGCAGGATGTAAATTGCCAGCAGCCACCCTGGAGAAGTGTATGGTGTTTCCTGAAACACGTAAGAAACAAAGCAACACAGCCAATGGCCCTTCCACTTATGGTCCTATAGCTTACGGAATTTAAAATCAAAAACAGACAGCCACCCCAATATTTGGGACGGCTGTGTTCACAAGAAGCTCGTCTACAGTATCAGGTAAATATCCCAGAAAGCAAAAAATGGATAAAGAAGTTGTGGCACGTACGTGCAATGCAATATCACTCAGCAATGAAATCTGTGTCATCAGGCCCGTAGCGGCATAGTGAGTGGATGCAGGTACGGTGATTCTACGTGAACTACGTCACACAGAAAAAGAAACATCATAAGATATCACTAATACACGGAATGTAAACTTGACTACACATGAACTGAATTACAAAACAGAACAGGGTCTCAAATTTAGAAAATCAACTAGCGCTTGCTTATGGGGAAAAGTGCGTTGGGGTTCTGCATAAAACCAGAGACTGAAATTAGCACAGATAACATTCCATAAGCCAAATATGTAATAGACAAGACCTACTCCTTGCTCAACGAAATGGACTCAACACCACATATTCAACGCCTAGGAATATACCTGACTAGGAAGAATCTTAAAACCCATGGATATATATGTCTCCGTAAGAGAATCAAGCGTGTGTACAGCGGCGGAAATGCAGCAGTGAAAATCCGATAAATCCCATTATCAAAATAAATTTCGAAAACGAAACACAAAGACAGTGAAATAGAGAGCAATTCTTAAATAATTCACTCAGGGCATGTGATGCAACCGGGATTGACCACATCTACACCCAGAGCTGGTTGAGACATAAGGCTGGACACTTCAGGCTGATAGCATTGGTGAGTTTCGGTGAGCAAATGCAGACCCTTTGAAGTCATACTGCATGGTACCCATTCCATGGGTCCCAACTCTCCAGGTTCAAGGCATTCTTCCTCCAGCTAAAACATGCATGGGAAACCCAGAGTATCGTCCACCGTGTGATTGGGAAACGATTTAATATGCATCTCAGTTTTCGTATCCTGGTCCTCGGGTTCACCATTCCAGATGCTTTACTAACACTCTCCCCGCTTGGAGAGTCAGTGCCTTTAACCTCCTGTTTGGCACAGCTTGCCATTTCTGTGCAAGATGAACAGGAATAGGGAGAACCAATGAGAGACTAGCTGTAGGTGTCTGCACGGGCAAATGTAACGCTCATTGCCCACCAGGAAGAGGAATTAAACAAAGGCTCAGTGTGCCCTGTGGGAAACAGATTAGGGCCTGAAGCAATCCTGCGGGTTTGTGCCCAGCTCACAAGAAAGCGAATTGAAGAAAGGAGCTCAGGGGCACTGTACTTCACAAACCTGCAGAGTTATAAATGACAGCTATCCTCCAAAAATATATTGAAGTAAGCCTGCGAAGGGGACTTGAAAGCGGGGCTGAATTTCAGGAAAACGATTGCAGGGGGTAGACTGGAATTGCCCTGAAAGCATAGGAAAAGAGGCACAACGTCGACAATGATGCACTTGGCCAAAAAGGGCGTATGCGTTTTTTCCTGAATATATTCAGGAAAAAACGCATACGCCCTTTTTGGCCAACCAAGCAAGCCTGTAAAGGAAATCTGCACTACAATGAAATCTCACTGCCCCCCCGGACAAAAGGGCCATCTGAAAAATGTGTAAAATCCAGAAATGTAGGACAGGATATGGAGAACAGGGAGCCTTGTTATGCTGATTGGCAGGATGTAAATTGCCAGCAGCCACCCTGGAGAAGTGTATGGTGTTTCCTGAAACACGTAAGAAACAAAGCAACACAGCCTATGGCACTTCCACTTATGGACCTATAGCTTACGGAAATTAAAATCAAAAACAGACAGCCACCTCAATATTTGGGACGGCTGTGTTCACAAGAAGCTCGTCTACAGTATCAGGTAAATATCCCAGAAAGCAAAATATGGATAAAGAAGTTGTGGCACGTACGTACAATGCAATATCACTCAGCAATGAAATCTGTGTCATCAGGCCCGTAGCGGCATAGTGAGTGGATGCAGGTACGGTGATTCTACGTGAACTACGTCACACAGAAAAAGAAACATCATAAGATATCACTAATACACGGAATGTAAACTTGACTACACATGAACTGAATTACAAAACAGAACAGGGTCTCAAATTTAGAAAATCAACTAGCGCTTGCTTATGGGGAAAGGTGCGTTGGGGTGCTGCATAAAACCAGAGACTGAAATTAGCACAGATAACATTCCATAAGCCAAATATGTAATAGACAAGACCTACTCCTTGCTCAACGAAATGGACTCAACACCACATATTCAACGCCTAGGAATATACCTGACTAGGAAGAATCTTAAAACCCATGGATATATATGTCTCCGTAAGAGAATCAAGCGTGTGTACAGCGGCGGAAATGCAGCAGTGAAAATCCGATAAATCCCATTATCAAAATAAATTTCGAAAACGAAACACAAAGACAGTGAAATAGAGAGCAATTCTTAAAAAATTCACTCAGGGCATGTGATGCAACCGGGATTGACCACATCTACACCCACAGCTGGTTTAGACATAGGGCTGGACACTTCAGGCTGATAGCACTGGTGAGTTTCGGTGAGCAAATGCAGACCCTTTGAAGTCATACTGCATGGTACCCATTCCATGGGTCCCAACTCTCCAGGTTCAAGGCATTCTTCCTCCAGCTAAAACATGCATGGGAAACCCAGAGTATCGTCCACCGTGTGATTGGGAAACGAGTTAAAATGCATCTCAGTTTTCGTATCCTGCTCCTCGGGTTCACCATTCCAGATGCTTTACTAACACTCTCCCCGCTTGGAGAGTCAGTGCCTTTAACCTCCTGTTTGGCACAGCTTGCCATTTCTGTGCAAGATGAACAGGAATAGGGAGGACCAATGAGAGACTAGCTGTAGGTGTCTGCACGGGCAAATGTAACGCTCATTGCCCACCAGGAAGAGGAATTAAACAAAGGCTCAGTGTGCCCTGTGGGAAACAGATTAGGGCCTGAAGCAATCCTGCGGTTTTGTGCCCAGCTCACAAGAAAGCGAATTGAAGAAAGGAGCTCAGGGGCACTGTACTTCACAAACCTGCAGAGTTATAAATGACAGCTATCCTCCAAAAATATATTGAAGTAAGCCTGCGAAGGGGACTTGAAAGCGGGGCTGAATTTCAGGAAAACGATTGCAGGGGGTAGACTGGAATTGCCCTGAAAGCATAGGAAAAGAGGCACAACGTCGACAATGATGCACTTGGCCAAAAAGGGCGTATGCGTTTTTTCCTGAATATATTCAGGAAAAAACGCATACGCCCTTTTTGGCCAACCAAGCAAGCCTGTAAAGGAAATCTGCACTACAATGAAATCTCACTGCCCCCCCGGGCAAAAGGGCCATCTGAAAAATGTGTAAAATCCAGAAATGTAGGACAGGATATGGAGAACAGGGAGCCTTGTTATGCTGATTGGCAGGATGTAAATTGCCAGCAGCCACTCTGGAGAAGTGTATGGTGTTTCCTGAAACACGTAAGAAACAAAGCAACACAGCCTATGGCACATCTACTTATGGTTTTATAGCTTACGGAAATTAAAATCAAAAACAGACAGCCACCCCAATATTTGGGACGGCTGTGTTCACAAGAAGCTCGTCTACAGTATCAGGTAAATATCCCAGAAACCAAATATGGATAAAGAAGTTGTGGCACGTACGTACAATGCAATATCACTCAGCAATGAAATCTGTGTCATCAGGCCCGTAGCGGCATACTGAGTGGATGCAGGTACGGTGATTCTACGTGAAATACGTCACACAGAAAAAGAAACATCATAAGATATCACTAATACACGGAATGTAAACTTGACTACACATGAACTGAATTACAAAACAGAACAGGGTCTCAAATTTAGAAAACCAACTAGTGCTTGCTTATGGGGAAAGGTGCGTTGGGGTGCTGCATAAAACCAGAGACTGAAATTAGCACAGATAACATTCCATAAGCCAAATATGTAATAGACAAGACCTACGCCTTGCTCAACGAAATGGACTCAACACCACATATTCAACGCCTAGGAATATACCTGACTAGGAAGAATCTTAAAACCCATGGATATATATGTCTCCGTAAGAGAATCAAGCGTGTGTATAGCGGCCGAAACGCAGCAGTGAAAATCCGATAAATCCCATTATCAAAATAAATTTCGAAAACAAAACACAAAGACAGTGAAATAGAGAGCAATTCTTAAATAATTCACTCAGGGCATGTGATGCAACCGGGATTGACCACATCTACACCCAGAGCTGGTTGAGACATAAGGCTGGACACTTCAGGCTGATAGCATTGGTGAGTTTCGGTGAGCAAATGCAGACCCTTTGAAGTCATACTGCATGGTACCCATTCCATGGGTCCCAACTCTCCAGGTTCAAGGGATTCTTCCTCCAGCTAAAACAGGCATTGGAAACCCAGAGTATCGTCCACCGTGTGATTGGGAAACGATTTAAAATGCATCTCAGTTTTCGTATCTTGTCCTCGGGTTCACCATTCCAGATGCTTTACTAACACTCTCCCCGCTTGGAGAGTCAGTGCCTTTAACCTCCTGTTTGGCACAGCTTGCCATTTCTGTGCAAGATAAACAGGAATAGGGAGGAACAATGAGAGACTAGCTGTAGGTGTCTGCACGGGCAAATGTAACGCTCATTTCCCACAAGGAAGAGGAATTAACCAAAGGCGCAGCATGCCCTGCCGGAAACAGATGAGGGCCTGAAGCAATCCTGCGGTTTTGTGACCAGCTCACAAGAAAGCGAGTTGAAGAAAGGAGCTCAGGGGCACTGTAATTCACAAACCTGCAGAGTTATAAATGACAGCTATCCTCCAAAAATATATTGAAGTAAGCCTGCAAAGGGGACTTGAAAGCGGGGCAGAATTTCAGGAAAACGATTGCAGGGGGTAGACTGGAATTGCCCTGAAAGCATAGGAAAAGAGGCAGAACGTCGACAATGATGCACTTGGCCAAAAAGGGAGTAAGCGTTTTTTCCTGAATATATTCAGGAAAAAACGCATACGCCCTTTTTGGCCAACCAAGCAAGCCTGTAAAGGAAATCTGCACTACAATGAAGTCTCACTGTTCCCAGGGCAAAAGGGCCATCTGACAAAAAGTGTATAATCCAGAAAGGTAGGACAGGATATGGAGAACAGGGAACCATGTTATGCTGATTGGCAGGATGTAAATTGCCAGCAGCCAACCTGGAGAAGTGTATGGTGTTTCCTGAAACACGTTAGAAACAAAGCAACGCAGCCTATGGCACTTCCACTTATGGTCCTATAGCTTACGGAAATTAAAATCAAAAACAGACAGCCACCCCAATATTTGGGATGGCTGTGTTCACAAGAAGCTCGTCTACAGTATCAGGTAAATATCCCAGAAAACAAAAAATGGACAAAGAAGTTGTGGCACGTACGTACAATGCAATATCACTCAGCAATGAAATCTGTGTCATCAGGCCCGTAGCGGCATAGTGAGTGGATGCAGGTACGGTGATTCTACGTGAACTACGTCACACAGAAAAAGAAACATCATAAGATATCACTAATACACGGAATGTAAACTTGACTACACATGAACTGAATTACAAAACAGAACAGGGTCTCAAATTTAGAATACCAACTAGTGTTTGCTTATGGGGAAAGGTGCCTTGGGGGGGCTGCATAAAACCAGAGACTGAAATTAGCACAGATAACTTTCCATAAGCCAAATATGTAATAGACAAGACCTACTCCTTGCTCAACGAAATGGAACCAACACCACATATTCAACGCCTAGGAATATACCTGACTAGGAAGAATCTAAAAACCCATGGATATATATGTCTCCGTAAGAGAATCAAGCGTGTGTACAGCGGCCGAAATGCAGCAGTGAAAATCCGATAAATCCCATTATCAAAATAAATTTCGAAAACAAAACACAAAGACAGAGAAATAGAGAGCAATTCTTAAATAATTCACTCAGGGCATGTGATGCAACCGGGATTGACCACATCTACACCCAGAGCTGGTTGAGACATAAGGCTGGACACTTCAGGCTGATAGCATTGGTGAGTTTCGGTGAGCAAATGCAGACCCTTTGAAGTCATACTGCATGGTACCCATTCCATGGGTCCCAACTCTCCAGGTTCAAGGGATTCTTCCTCCAGCTAAAACATGCATGGGAAACCCAGAGTATCGTCCACCGTGTGATTGGGAAACGATTTAAAATGCATCTCAGTTTTCGTATCCTGGTCCTCGGGTTCACCATTCCAGATGCTTTACTAACACTCTCCCTGCTTGGAGAGTCAGTATGTTTAACCTCCTGTTTGGCATAGCTTGCAATTTCTGTGCAAGATGAACAGGAATAGGGAGAACCAATGAGAGACTAGCTGTAGGTGTCTGCACGGGCAAATGTAACGCTCATTGCCCACCAGGAAAAGGAATTACACAAAGGCTCAGCGTGCCCTGCTGAAAACAGATTAGGGCCTGAAGGAATCCTGCGGTTTTGTGCCCAGCTCACAAGAAAGCGAGTTGAAGAAAGGAGCTCAGGGGCACTGTAATTCACAAACCTGCAGAGTTATAAATGACAGTTATCCTCCAAAAATATATTGAAGTAAGCCTGCGAAGGGGACTTGAAAGCGGGGCAGAATTTCAGGAAAACGATTGCAGGGGGTAGACTGGAATTGCCCTGAAAGCATAGGAAAAGAGGCAGAACGTCGACAATGATGCACTTGGCCGAAAAGGGCGTATGCGTTTTTTCCTAAATATATTCAGGAAAAAACACATACGCCCTTTTTGGCCAACCAAGCAAGCCTGAAAAGGAAATCTGCACTACAATGAAGTCTCACTGCCCCCCGGGCAAAAGGGCCATCTGAAAAAAGTGTAAAATCCAGAAATGTAGGACAGGATATGGAGAACAGGGAGCCTTGTTATGCTGATTGGCAGGATGTAAATTGCCAGCAGCCACCCTGGAAAAATGTATGGTGTTTCCTGAAACACGTAAGAAACAAAGCAACACAGCCTAGGGCAATTGCACTTATGGTCCTATTCCTTAGGGAAATTAAAATCAAAAACAGAGAGCTACCCCAAAGTTTGGGACGGCTGTGTTCCCAAGAAGCTCGTCTACAGTACCAGGTAAATATCCCAGAAAGCAAAAAATGGATAAAGAAGTTGTGGCACGTACGTGCAATGCAGTATCACGCAGCAATGAAATCTGTGTCATCAGGCCCGTAGCGGCATAGTGAATGGATGCAGGTACGGTGATTCTACGTGAACTACGTCACACAGAAAAAGAAACATCATAAGATATCACTAATACACGGAATGTAAACTTGACTACACATGAACTGAATTACAAAACAGAACAGGGTCTCAAATTTAGAAAACCAACTAGTGCTTGCTTATGGGGAAAGGTGCGTTGGGGTGCTGCATAAAACCAGAGACTGAAATTAGCACAGATAACATTCCATAAGCCAAATATATAATAGACAAGACCTACTCCTTGCTCAACGAAATGGACTCAACACTACATATTCAACGCCTAGGAATATACCTGACTAGGAAGAATCTTGAAACCCATGGATATATATGTCTCCGTAAGAGAATCATGCGTGTGTACAGCGGCTGAAACGCAGCAGTGAAAATCCGATAAATCCCATTATCAAAATAAATTTCGAAAACAAAACACAAAGACAGTGAAATAGAGAGCAATTCTTAAATAATTCCCTCAGGGCATGTGATGCAACCGGGATTGACCACATCTACACCCAGAGCTGGTTGAGACATAAGGCTGGACACTTCAGGCTGATAGCATTGGTGAGTTTCGGTGAGCAAATGCAGACCCTTTGAAGTCATACTGCATGGTACCCATTCCATGGGTCCCAACTCTCCAGGTTCAAGGGATTCTTCCTCCAGCTAAAACATGCATGGGAAACCCAGAGTATCGTCCACCGTGTGATTGGGAAACGATTTAAAATGCATCTCAGTTTTCGTATCCTGGTTCTCGGGTTCACCATTCCAGATGCTTTACTAACACTCTCCCCGCTTGGAGAGTCAGTGCCTTTAACCTCCTGTTTGGAACAGCTTGCAATTTCTGTGCAAGATGAACAGGAATAGGGAGAACCAATGAGAGACTAGCTGTAGGTGTCTGCACGGGCAAATGTAACGCTCATTGCCGACCAGGAAGAGGAATTAAACAAAGGTTCAGCATGCCCTGCTGAAAACAGATTAGGGCATGAAGCAATCCTGCGGTTTTGTGCCCAGCTCCCAAGAAAGCGAGTTGAAGAAAGGAGCTCATGGTCACTGTAATTCACAAACCTGCAGAGTTATAAATGACAGCTATCCTCCAAAAATATATTGAAGTAAGCCTGCGAAGGGGACTTGAAAGCGGGGCAGAATTTCAGGAAAACGATTGCAGGGGTTAGACTGGAATTGCCCTGAAAGCATAGGAAAAGAGGCACAACGTCGACAATGATGCACTTGGCCAAAAAGGGCGTATGCGTTTTTTCCTGAATATATTCAGGAAAAAACGCATACGCCCTTTTTGGCCAACCAAGCAAGCCTGTAAAGGAAATCTGCACTGCAATGAAGTCTCACTGCCCCCCGGGCAAAAGGGCCATCTGAAAAAAGTGTAAAATCCAGAAATGTAGGACAGGATATGGAGAACAGGGAGCCTTGTTATGCTGATTGGCAGGATGTAAATTGCCGGCAGCCACCCTGGAGAAGTGTATGGTGTTTCCTGAAACACGTAAGAAACAAAGCAACACAGCCTATGGCACTTCCACTTATGGTCCTATAGCTTACGGAAATTAAAATCAAAAACAGGCAGCCACCCCAATATTTGGGACGGCTGTGTTCACAAGAAGCTCGTCTACAGTATCAGGTAAATATCCCAGAAAGCAAAAAATGGATAAAGAAGTTGTGGCACGTACGTACAATGCAATATCACTCAGCAATGAAATCTGTGTCATCAGGCCCGTAGCGGCATAGTGAGTGGATGCAGGTACGGTGATTCTACGTGAACTACGTCACAGAGAAAAAGAAACATCATAAGATATCACTAATACACGGAATGTAAACTTGACTACACATGAACTGAATTACAAAACAGAGCAGGGTCTCAAATTTAGAAAACCAACTAGTGCTTGCTTATGGGGAAAGGTGCCTTGGGGTGCTCCATAAAACCAGAGACTGAAATTAGCACAGATAACATTCCATAAGCCAAATATGTAATAGATAAGACCTACTCCTTGCTCAACGAAATGGACCCAACACCACATATTCAACGCCTAGGAATATACATGACTAGGAAGAATCTTAAAACCCATGGATATATATGTCTCCGTAAGAGAATCAAGCGTGTGTACAGCGGCCGAAACGCAGCAGTGAAAATCCGATAAATCCCATTATCAAAATAAATTTCGAAAACAAAACACAAAGACAGTGAAATAGAGAGCAATTCTTAAATAATTCACTCAGGGCATGTGATGCAACCTGGATTGACCACATCTACACCCAGAGCTGGTTGAGACATAAGGCTGGACACTTCAGGCTGATAGCACTGGTGAGTTACGGTGAGCAAATGCAGACCCTTTGAAGTCATACTGCATGGTACCCATTCCATGGGTCCCAACTCTCCAGGTTCAAGGCATTCTTCCTCCAGCTAATACATGCATGGGAAACCCAGAGTATCGTCCACCGTGTGATTGGGAAACGATTTAAAATGCATCTCAGTTTTCGTATCCTGGTTCTCGGGTTCACCATTCCAGATGCTTTACTAACACTCTCCCCGCTTGGAGAGTCAGTGCCTTTAACCTCCTGTTTCGCACAGCTTGCAATTTCTGTGCAAGATGAACAGGAATAGGGAGAACCAATGAGAGACTAGCTATAGGTGTCTGCACGGGCAAATGTAACGCTCATTTCCCACTAGGAAGAGGAATTAAACAAAGGCTCAGTGTGCCCTGCTGGAAACAGATTAGGGCCTGAAGCAATCCTGCGGTTTTGTGCCCAGCTCACAAGAAAGTGAGTTGAAGAAAGGAGCTCAGGGGCACTGTACTTCACAAACCTGCAGAGTTATAAATGACAGCTATCCTCCAAAAATATATTGAAGTAAGTCTGCGAAGGGGACTTGAAAGGGGGGCAGAATTTCAGGAAAACGATTGCAGGGGGTAGACTGGAATTGCCCTGAAAGCATAGGAAAAGAGGCAGAACGTCGACAATGATGCACTTGGCGAAAAAGTGCGTATGCGTTTTTTCCTGAATATATTCAGGAAAAAACGCATACGCCCTTTTTGGCCAACCAAGCAAGCCTGTAAAGGAAATCTGCACTACAATGAAGTCTCGCTGCCCCCCGGGCAAGAGGGACATCTGAAAAAAGTGTAAAATCCAGAATGGTAGGACAGGATATGGAGAACAGGGAGCCTTGTTATGCTGATTGGCAGGATGTAAATTGCCAACAGCCACCCTGGAGATGTGTATGGTGTTTCCTGAAACACGTAAGAAATAAAGCAACACAGCCTATGGCAATTGCACTTATGGTCCTATTCCTTAGGGAAATTAAAATCAAAAACAGAGAGCCACCCCAAAGTTTGGGACGGCTGTGTTCCCAAGAAGCTCGTCTACAGTACCAGGTAAATATCCCAGAAAGCAAAAAATGGATAAAGAAGTTGTGGCACGTACGTGCAATGCAATATCACTCAGCAATGAAATCTGTGTCATCAGGCCCGAAGCGGCATAGTGAGTGGATGCAGGTACGGTGATTCTACGTGAACTACGTCACACAGAAAAAGAAACATCATAAGATATCACTAATACACGGAATGTAAACTTGACTACACATGAACTGAATTACAAAACAGAACAGGGTCTCAAATTTAGAAAACCAACTAGTGCCTGCTTATGGGGAAAGGTGCCTTGGGGTGCTGCATAAAACCAGAGACTGAAATTAGCACAGATAACATTCCATAAGCCAAATATGTAATAGACAAGACCTACTCCTTGCTCAACGAAATGGACTCAACACCACATATTCAACGCCTAGGAATATACCTGACTAGGAAGAATCTTAAAACCCATGGATATATATGTCTCCGTAAGAGAATCAAGCATGTGTACAGCGACCGAAACGCAGCAGTGAAAATCCGATAAATCCCATTATCAAAATAAATTTAGAAAACAAAACACAAAGACAGTGAAATAGAGAGCAATTCTTAAATAAATCACTCAGGGCATGTGATGCAACCGGGATTTACCACATCTACACCCAGAGCTGGTTGAGACATAAGGCTGGACACTTCAGGCTGATAGAATTGGTGAGTTTCGGTGAGCAAATGCAGACCCTTTGAAGTCATACTGCATGGTACCCATTCCATGGGTCCCAACTCTCCAGGTTCAAGGGATTCTTCCTCCAGCTAAAACATGTATGGGAAACCCAGAGTATCATCCACCGTGTGATTGGGAAACGATTTAAAATGCATCTCAGTTTTCGTATCCTGGTTCTCGGGTTCACCATTCCAGATGCCTTACTAAAACTCTCCCCACTTGGAGAGTCAGTGCCGTTAACCTCCTGTTTGGCACAGCTTGCAATTTCTGTGCAAGATGAACAGGAATAGGGAGAACCAATGAGAGACTAGCTGTAGGTGTATGCACGGGCAAATGTAACACTCATTGCCCACCAGGAAGAGGAATTAAACAAAGGCTCAGCGTGCCCTGCCGGAAACAGATTAGGGCCTGAAGCAATCCTGCGGTTTTTTGCCCAGCTCACAAGAAAGCGAGTTGAAGAAAGGAGCTCAGGGGCAGTGTAATTCACAAACCTGCAGAGTTATAAATGACAGCTATCCTCCAAAAATATATTGAAGTAAGCCTGCGAAGGGGACTTGAAAGCGGGGCAAAATTTCAGGAAAACGATTGCAGGGGTAGACTGGAATTGCCCTGAAAGCATAGGAAAAGAGGCAGAACGTCGACAATGATGCACTTGGCCAAAAAGGGCGTATGCGTTTTTTCCTGAATATATTCAGGAAAAAACGCATACGCCCTTTTTGGCCAACCAAGCAAGCCTGTAAATGATATCTGCACTACAATGAAGTCTCACTGCCCCCCGGGCAAAAGGGCCATCTGAAAAAAGTGTAAAATCCAGAAATGTAGGACAGGATATGGAGAACAGGGTGCCTTGTTATGCTGATTGGCAGGATGTAAATTGCCAGCAGCCACCCTGGAGAAGTGTATGGTGTTTCCTGAAACACGTAAGAAACAAAGCAACACAGCCTATGGCACTTCCACTTATGGTCCTATAGCTTACGGAAATTAAAATCAAAAACAGACAGCCACCCCAATATTTGGGACGGCTGTGTTCACAAGAAGCTCCTCTACAGTATCAGGTAAATATCCCAGAAAGCAAAAAATGGATAAAGAAGTTGTGGCACGTACGTACAATGCAATATCACTCAGCAATGAAATCTGTGTCATCAGGCCCGTAGCGGCATAGTGAGTGGATGCAGGTACGGTGATTCTACGTGAACTACGTCACACAGAAAAAGAAACATCATAAGATATCACTAATACACGGAATGTAAACTTTACTACACATGAACTGAATTACAAAACAGAACAGGGTCTCAAATTTAGAAAACCAACTAGTGCTTGCTTATGGGGAAAGGTGCCTTGGGGGGCTGCATAAAACTAGAGACTGAAATTAGCACAGATAACTTTCCATAAGCCAAATATGTAATAGACAAGACCTACTTCTTGCTCAACGAAATGGAACCAACACCACATATTCAACGCCTAGGAATATACCTGACTAGGAAGAATCTAAAAACCCATGGATATATATGTCTCCGTAAGAGAATCAAGCGTGTGTACTGTGGCCGAAACGCAGCAGTGAATATCCGATAAATCCCATTATCAAAATAAATTTCCAAAACAAAACACAAAGACAGTGAAATAGAGAGCAATTCTTAAATAATTCACTCAGGGCATGTGATGCAACCGGGATTGACCACATCTACACCCAGAGCTGGTTGAGACATAAGGCTGGACACTTCAGGCTGATAGCATTGGTGAGTTTCGGTGAGCAAATGCAGACCCTTTGAAGTCATACTGCATGGTACCCATTCCATGGGTCCCAACTCTCCAGGTTCTAGGGATTCTTCCTCCAGCTAAAACATGCATGGGAAACCCAGAGTATCGTCCACCGTGTGATTGGGAAACGATTTAAAATGCATCTCAGTTTTCGTATCCTGGTCCTCGGGTTCACCATTCCAGATGCTTTACTAACACTCTCCCCGCTTGGAGAGTCAGTGCCTTTAACCTCCTGTTTGGCACAGCTTGCAATTTCTGTGCAAGATGAACAGGAATAGGGAGAACCAATGAGAGACTAGCTGTAGGTATCTGCACGGGCAAATGTAACGCTCATTGCCCACCAGGAAGAGGAATTAAACAAAGGCTCAGCATGCCCTGCTGAAAACAGATTAGGGCCTGAAGCAATCCTGCGGTTTTGTGCCCAGCTCACAAGAAAGCGAGTTGAAGAAAGGAGATCAGGGGCACTGTAATTCACAAACCTGCAGAGTTATAAATGACAGTTATCCTCCAAAAATATATTGAAGTAAGCCTGCGAAGGGGACTTGAAAGCGGGGCAGAATTTCAGGAAAACGATGGCAGGGGGTAGACTGGAATTGCCCTGAAAGCATAGGAAAAGAGGCAGAACGTCGACAATGATGCACTTGGCCGAAAAGGGCGTATGCGTTTTTTCCTGAATATATTCAGGAAAAAACGCATACGCCCTTTTTGGCCAACCAAGCAAGCCTGTAAAGGAAATCTGCACTACAATGAAGTCTCACTGCCCCCCGGGCAAAAGGGCCATCTGAAAAAAAGTGTAAAATCCAGAAAGGTAGGACAGGATATGGAGAACAGGGAGCCTTGTTATGCTGATTGGCAGGATGTAAATTGCCAGCAGCCACCCTGGAGAAGTGTATGGTGTTTCCTGAAACACGTAAGAAACAAAGCAACACAGCCTATGGCACTTCCACTTATGGTCCTATAGCTTACGGAAATTAAAATAAAAAACAGACAGCCACCCCAATATTTGGGACGGCTGTGTTCACAAGAAGCTCGTCTACAGTATCAGGTAAATATCCCAGAAAGCAAAAAATGGATAAAGAATTTGTGGCACGTACGTACAATGCAATATCACTCAGCAATGAAATCTGTGTCATCAGGCCCGTAGCGGCATAGTGAGTGGATGCAGGTACGGTGATTCTACGTGAACTACGTCACACAGAAAAAGAAACATCATAAGATATCACTAATACACGGAATGTAAACTTGACTACACATGAACTGAATTACAAAACAGAACAGGGTCTCAAATTTAGAAAACCAACTAGAGCTTGCTTATGGGGAAAGGTGCGTTGGGGTGCTGCATAAAACCAGAGACTGAAATTAGCACAGATAACTTTCCTTAGGCCAAATATGTAATAGACAAGACCTACTCCTTGCTCAACGAAATGGACTCAACACCACATATTCAACGCCTAGGAATATACCTGACTAGGAAGAATCTTAAAACCCATGGATATATATATCTCCGTAAGAGAATCAAGCGTGTATAGAGCGGGCGAAACGCAGCAGTGAAAATTCGATAAATCCCATTATCAAAATAAATTTCGAAAACAAAACACAAAGACAGTGAAATAGAGAGCAATTCTTAAATAATTCACTCAGGGCATGTGATGCAACCAGGATTTACCACATCTACACCCAGAGCTGGTTGACACATAAGGCTGGACACTTCAGGCTGATAGCATTGGTGAGTTTCGGTGAGCAAATGCAGACCCTTTGAAGTCATACTGCATGGTACCCATTCCATGGGTCCCAACTCTCCAGGTTCAAGGGATTCTTCCTCCAGCTAAAACATGCATGGGAATCCCAGATTATCATCCACCGTGTGATTGGGAAACAATTTAAAATGCATCTCAGTTTTCGTATCCTGGTTCTCGGGTTCACCATTCCTGATGCTTTACTAAAACTCTCCCCGCTTGGAGAGTCAGTGCCTTTAACCTCCTGTTTGGCACAGCTTGCAATTTCTGTGCAAGATGAACAGGAATAGGGAGAACCAATGAGAGACTAGCTGTAGGTGTATGCACGGGCAAATGTAACGCTCATTGCCCACCAGGAAGAGGAATTAAACAAAGGCTCAGCGTGCCCTGCCTGCAACAGATTAGGGCCTGAAGCAATCCTGCGGTTTTGTGCCCAGCTCACAAGAAAGCGAGTTGAAGAAAGGAGCTCAGGGGCACTGTAATTCACAAACCTGCAGAGTTATAAATGACAGCTATCCTCCAAAAATATATTGAAGTAAGCCTGCGAAGGGGACTTGAAAGCGGGGCTGTATTTCAGGAAAACGATTGCAGGGGGTAGACTGGAATTGCCCTGAAAGCATAGGAAAAGAGGCAGAACGTCGACAATGATGCACTTGGCCAAAAAGGGCGTATGCGTTTTTTCCTGAATATATTCAGGAAAAAACGCATACGCCCTTTTTGGCCAACCAAGCAAGCCTGTAAAGGAAATCTGCACTACAATGAAGTCTCACTGCCCCCCCCCCGGGCAAAAGGGCCATCTGAAAAAACTGTAAAATCCAAAAAGGTAGGACAGGATATGGAGAACAGGGAGCCTTGTTATGCTGATTGGCAGGATGTAAATTGCCAGCAGCCACCCTGGAGAAGTGTATGGTGTTTCCTGAAACACGTTACATACAAAGCAACACAGCCTATGGCACTTCCACTTATGGTCCTATAGCTTATGGAAATTAAAATCAAAAACAGAGAGCCACCCCAAAGTTTGGGACGGCTGTGTTCACAAGAAGCTCGTCTACAGTATCAGGTAAATATCCCAGAAAGCAAAAAATGGATAAAGAAGTTGTGGCACGTACGTGCAATGCAGTATCACTCAGCAATGAAATCTGTGTCATCAGGCCCGTAGCGGCTTAGTGAATGGATGCAGGTACGGTGATTCTACGTGAACTACGTCACACAGAAAAAGAAACATCATAAGATGTCACTAATACACGGAATGTAAACTTGACTACACATGAACTGAATTACAAAACAGAACAGGGTCTCAAATTTAGCAAACCAACTAGTGCTTGCTTATGGGGAAAGGTGCCATGGGGTGCTGCATAAAACCAGAGACTGAAATTAGCACAGATAACATTCCATAAGCCAAATATGTAATACACAAGACCTACTCCTTGCTCAACGAAATGGACTCAACACCACATATTCAACGCCTAGGAATATACCTGACTAGGAAGAATCTTAAAACCCATGGATATATATGTCTCCGTAAGAGAGTCAAGCGTGTGTACTGCGGCCGAAACGCAGCAGTGAAAATCCGATAAATCCCATTATCAAAATAAATTTCGAAAACAAAACACAACGACAGTGAAATAGAGAGCAATTCTTAAATCATTCATTCAGCGCATGTGATGCAACCGGGATTTACCACATCTATACCCAGAGCTGGTTGACACATAAGGCTGGACACTTCAGGCTGATAGCATTGGTGAGTTTCGGTGAGCAAATGCAGACCCTTTGAAGTCATACTGCATGGTACTTATTCCATGGGTCCCACCTCTTCAGGTTCAAGGTATTCTTCCTCCAGCTAAAACATGCATGGGAAACCCACAGTATGGTCCACCGTGTGATTGGGAAACGATTTATAATGCATCTCAGTTTTCGTATCCTGTTCCTCGGGTTCACCATTCCAGATGCTTTACTAACACTCTCCCTGCTTGGAGAGTCAGTGCCTTTAACCTCCTGTTTGGCACAGCTTGCCATTTCTGTGCAAGATGAACAGGAATAGGGAGAACCAATGAGAGACTAGCTGTAGGTGTCTGCACGGGCAAACGTAACGCTCATTTCCCACCAGAAAGAGGAATTAACCAAAGGCTCAGCATTCCCTGCCGGAAACAGATTAGGGCCTGAAGCAACCCTGCGGTTTTGTGCCCAGCTCACAAGAAAGCGAGTTGAAGAAAGGAGCTCAGGGGCACTGTAATTCACAAACCTGCAGAGTTATAAATGACAGCTATCCTCCAAAAATATATTGAAGTAAGCCTACGAAGGGGACTTGAAAGCGGGGCAGAATTTCAGGAAAACGATTGCAGGGGGTAGACTGGAATTGCCCTGAAAGCATAGGAAAAGAGGCAGAACGTCGACAATGATGCACTTGGCCAAAAAGGGCGTATGCGTTTTTTCCTGAATATATTCAGGAAAAAACCCATACGCCCTTTTTGGCCAACTAAGCAAGCCTGTAAAGGAAATCTGCACTACAATGAAGTCTCACTGCCCCCCGGGCAAGAGGGCCATCTGAAAAAAGGGTAAAATCCAGAATGGTAGGACAGGATATGGAGAACAGGGAGCCTTGTTATGCTGATTGGCAGGATGTAAATTGCCAACAGCCACCCTGGAGAAGTGTATGGTGTTTCCGGAAAAACGTAAGAAATAAAGCAACACAGCCTATGGCAATTGCACTTATGGTCCTATTCCTTAGGGAAATTAAAATCAAAAACAGAGAGCCACCCCAAAGTTTGGGACGGCTGTGTTCCCAAGAAGCTCGTCTACAGTACCAGGTAAATATCCCAGAAAGCAAAAAATGGATAAAGAAGTTGTGGCACGTACGTGCAATGCAATATCACTCAGCAATGAAATCTGTGTCATCAGGCCCGTAGCGGCATAGTGAGTGGATGCAGGTACGGTGATTCTACGTGAACTACGTCACACAGAAAAAGAAACATCATAAGATATCACTAATACACGGAATGTAAACTTGACTACACATGAACTGAATTACAAAACAGAACAGGGTCTCAAATTTAGAAAACCAACTAGTGCTTGCTTATGGGGAAAGGTGCCTTGGGGTGCTGCATAAAACCAGAGACTGATATTAGCACAGATAACATTCCATAAGCCAAATATGTAATAGACAAGACCTACTCCTTGCTCAACGAAATGGACTCAACACCACATATTCAACGCCTAGGAATATACCTGACTAGGAAGAATCTTGAAACCCATGGATATATATGTCTCCATAAGAGAAACAAGCATGTGTACAGCGGCGGAAATGCAACAGTGAAAATCCGATAAATCCCATTATCAAAATAAATTTCGAAAACAAAACACAAAGACAGTGAAATAGAGAGCAATTCTTAAATAATTCACTCAGGGCATGTGATGCAACCGGGATTGACCACATCTACATCCAGAGCTGGTTGAGACATAAGGCTGGACACTTCAGGCTGATTGCACTGGTGAGTTTCGGTGAGCAAATGCAGACCCTTTGAAGTCATACTGCATGGTACCCATTCCATGGGTCCCAACTCTCCAGGTTCAAGGCATTCTTCCTCCAGTTAATACATGCATGGGAAACCCAGAGTATCGTCCACCGTGTGATTG
Source organism: Phocoena phocoena (assembly GCF_963924675.1). Taxonomy (NCBI): domain Eukaryota; kingdom Metazoa; phylum Chordata; class Mammalia; order Artiodactyla; family Phocoenidae; genus Phocoena; species Phocoena phocoena. Next base: position 1,375,051 of record NW_027077413.1, on the reverse strand, counting down.
GGACACGATTTAAAATGCATCTCAGTTTTCGTATCCTGGTCCTCGGGTTCACCATTCCAGATGCTTTACTAACACTCTCCCCGCTTGGAGAGTCAGTGCCTTTAACCTCCTGTTTGGCACAGCTTGCAATTTCTGTGCAAGATGAACAGGAATAGGGAGAACCAATGAGAGACTAGCTGTAGGTGTCTGCACGGGCAAATGTAACGCTCATTGCCAACCAGGAAGAGGAATTAAACAAAGGCTCAGCGTGCCCTGCTAAAAACAGATTAGGGCCTGAAGCAATCCTGCGGTTTTGTGCCCAGCTCACAAGAAAGCGAGTTGAAGAAAGGAGCTCAGTGGCACTGTAATTCACAAACCTGCAGAGTTATAAATGACAGCTATCCTAAAAAAATATAATGAATTAAGCCTGCGAAGGGGACTTGAAAGCGGGGCAGAATTTGAGGAAAACGATTGCAGGGGGTAGACTGGAATTGCCCTGAAAGCATAGGAAAAGAGGCAGAACGTCGACAATGATGCACTTGGCCAAAAAGGGCGTATGCGTTTTTTCCTGAATATATTCAGGAAAAAACGCATACGCCATTTTTGGCCAACCAAGCAAGCCTGTAAAGGAAATCTGTACTACAATGAAGTCTCACTGCCCCCCGGGCAAAAGGGCCATCTGAAAAAAGTGTAAAATCCAGAAAGGTAGGACAGGATATGGAGAACAGGGAGCCTTGTTATGCTGATTGGCAGGATGTAAATTGCCAGCAGCCACCCTGGATAAGTGTATGGTGTTTCCTGAAACACGTAAGAAATAAAGCAACACAGCCTATGGCAATTGCACTTATGTTCTTATTCCTTAGGGAAATTAAAATCAAAAACAGAGAGCCACCCCTAAGTTTGCGACGGCTGTGTTCACAAGAAGCTCGTCTACAGTACCAGGTAAGTATCCCAGAAAGCAAAAAATGGATAAAGAAGTTGTGGCACGTACGTGCAATGCAATATCACTCAGCAATGAAATCTGTGTCATCAGGCCCGTAGCGGCATAGTCAGTGGATGCAGGTACGGTGATTCTACGTGAATTACGTCACACAGAAAAAGAAACATCATAAGATATCACTAATACACGGAATGTAAACTTGACTACACATGAACTGAATTACAAAACAGAACAGGGTCTCAAATTTAGAAAACCAACTAGTGCTTGCTTATGGGGAAAGGTGCGTTGGGGTGCTGCATAAAACCAGAGACTGAAATTAGCACAGATAACTTTCCATAAGCCAAATATGTAATAGACAAGACCTACTCCTTGCTCAACGAAATGGACTCAACACCACATATTCAACGCCTAGGAATATACCTGACTAGGAAGAATCTTAAAACCCATGGATATATATGTCTCCGTAAGAGAATCAAGTGTGTGTACAGCGGCTGAAACGCAGCAGTGAAAATCCGATAAATCCCATTATCAAAATAAATTTCGAAAACAAAACACAAAGACAGTGAAATAGAGAGCAATTCTTAACTAATTCACTCAGGGCATGTGATGCAACCGGGATTGACCACATCTACACCCAGAGCTGGTTGAGACATAAGGCTGGACACTTCAGGCTGATAGCATTGGTGAGTTTCGGTGAGCAAATGCAGACCCTTTGAAGTCATACTGCATGGTACCCATTCCATGGGTCCCAACTCTCCAGGTTCAAGGCATTCTTCCTCCAGTTAAAACATGCATGGGAAACCCAGAGTATCGTCCACCGTGTGATTGGGACACGATTTAAAATGCATCTCAGTTTTCGTATCCTGGTCCTCGGGTTCACCATTCCAGATGCTTTACTAACACTCTCCCCGCTTGGAGAGTCAGTGCCTTTAACCTCCTGTTTGGCACAGCTTGCAATTTCTGTGCAAGATGAACAGGAATAGGGAGAACCAATGAGAGACTAGCTGTAGGTGTCTGCACGGGCAAATGTAACGCTCATTGCCGACCAGGAAGAGGAATTAAACAAAGGCTCAGCGTGCCCTGCTGAAAACAGATTAGGGCCTGAAGCAATCCTGCGGTTTTGTGCCCAGCTCACAAGAAAGCGAGTTGAAGAAAGGAGCTCAGGGGCACTGTAATTCACAAACCTGCAGAGTTATAAATGACAGCTATCCTCCAAAAATATATTGAAGTAAGCCTGCAAAGGGGACTTGAATGCGGGGCAGAATTTCAGGAAAACGATTGCAGGGGGTAGACTGGAATTGCCCAGAAAGCATAGGAAAAGAGGCAGAACGTCGACAATGATGCACTTGGCCAAAAAGGGCGTATGCGTTTTTTCCTGTATATATTCAGGAAAAAACGCATACGCCCTTTTTGGCCAACCAAGCAAGCCTGTAAAGGAAATCTTTACTACAATGAAGTCTCACTGCCCCCTGGGCAAAAGGGCCATCTGAAAAAAGTGTAAAATCCAGAAAGGTAGGACAGGATATGGAGAAGAGGGAGCCTTGTTATGCTGATTGGCAGGATGTAAATTGCCAGCAGCCACCCTGGAGAAGTGTATGGTGTTTCCTGAAACACGTAAGAAACAAAGCAACACAGCCTATGGCACTTCCACTTATGGTCCTATAGCTTACGGAAATTAAAATCAAAAACAGACAGCCACCCCAATATTTGGGACGGCTGTGTTCCCAAGAAGCTCGTCTACAGTATCAGGTAAATATCCCAGAAAGCAAAAAATGGATAAAGAAGTTGTGGCACGTACATACAATGCAATATCACTCAGCAATGAAATCTGTGTCATCAGGCCCATAGCGGCATAGTGAGTGGATGCAGGTACGGTGATTCTACGTGAACTACGTCACACAGAAAAAGAAACATCATAAGATATCACTAATACACGGAATGTAAACTTGACTACACATGAACTGAATTACAAAACAGAACAGGGTCTCAAATTTAGAAAACCAACTAGTGCTTGCTTATAGGGAAAGGTGCGTTGGGGTGCTGCATAAAACCAGAGACTGAAATTAGCACAGATAACTTTCCATAAGCCAAATATGTAATAGACAAGACCTACTCCTTGCTCAACGAAATGGACCCAACACCACATATTCAACGCCTAGGAATATACCTGAGTAGGAAGAATCTTAAAACCCATGGATATATATGTCTCCGTAAGAGAATCAAGCATGTGTACAGCGGCCGAAACGCAGCAGTGAAAATCCGATAAATCCCATTATCAAAATAAATTTCGAAAACAAAACACAAAGACAGTGAAATAGAGAGCAATTCTTAAATAATTCACTCAGGGCATGTGATGCAACCGGGATTTACCACATCTACACCCAGAGCTGGTTGAGACATAAGGCTGGACACTTCAGGCTGATAGCATTCGTGAGTTTCGGTGAGCAAATGCAGACCCTTTGAAGTCATACTGCATGGTACCCATTCCATGGGTCCCAACTCTCCAGGTTCAAGGGATTCTTCCTCCAGCTAAAACATGCATGGGAAACCCAGAGTATCGTCCACCGTGTGATTGGGAAACGATTTAAAATGCATCTCAGTTTTCGTATCCTGGTCCTCGGGTTCACCATTCCAGATGCTTTACTAATACTCTCCCCGCTTGGAGAGTCAGTGGCTTTAACCTCCTGTTGGGCACAGCTTGCAATTTCTGTGCAAGATGAACAGGAATAGGGAGAACCAGTGAGAGACTAGCTGTAGGTGTCTGCACGGGCAAATGTAATGCTCATTGCCGACCAGGAAGAGGAATTAAACAAAGGCTCAGCGTGCCCTGCTGAAAACAGATTAGGGCCTGAAGCAATCCTGCGGTTTTGTGCCCAGCTCACAAGAAAGCGAGTTGAAGAAAGGAGCTCAGGGGCACTGTAATTCACAAACCTGCAGAGTTATAAATGACAGCTATCCTCCAAAAATATATTGAAGTAAGCCTGCGAAGGGGACTTGAAAGCGGGGCAGAATTTCACGAAAACGATTGCAGGGTGTAGACTGGAATTGCCCTGAAAGGATAGGAAAAGAGGCACAACGTCGACAGTGATGCAGTTGGCCAAAAAGGGCCTATGCGTTTTTTCCTGAATATATTCAGGAAAAAACGCATACGCACTTTTTGGCCAACCAAGCAAGCCTGTAAAGGAAATCTGCACTACAATGATGTCTCACTGCCCCCCGGGCAAAAGGGCCATCTGAAAAAAGTGTAAAATCCAGAAATGTAGGACAGGATATGGAGAACAGGGAGCCTTGTTATGCTGATTGGCAGGATGTAAATTGCCGGCAGCCACCCTGGAGAAGTGTATGGTGTTTCCTGAAACACGTAAGAAACAAAGCAACACAGCCTATGGCACTTCCACTTATGGTCCTATAGCTTACGGAAATTAAAATCAAAAACAGCCACCCCAATATTTGGGACGGCTGTGTTCACAAGAAGCTCGTCTACAGTATCAGGTAAATATCCCAGAAAGCAAAAAAATGGATAAAGAAGTTGTGGCACGTACGTACAATGCAATATCACTCAGCAATGAAATCTGTGTCATCAGGCCCATAGCGGCATAGTGAGTGGATGCAGGTACGGTGATTCTACGTGAACTACGTCACACAGAAAAAGAAACATCATAAGATATCACTAATACACGGAATGTAAACTTGACTACATATGAACTGAATTACAAAACAGAACAGGGTCTCAAATTTAGAAAACCAACTAGTGCTTGCTTATGGGGAAAGGTGCCTTGGGGTGCTGCATAAAACCAGAGACTGAAATTAGTACCGATAACATTCCATAAGACAAATATGTAATAGACAAGACCTACTCCTTGCTCAACGAAATGGACTCAACACCACATATTCAACACCTAGGAATATACCTGACTAGGAAGAATCTTAAAACCCATGGATATATATGTCTCCGTAAGAGAATCAAGCGTGTGTATAGCGGCCGAAACGCAGCAGTGAAAATCCGATAAATCCCATTATCAAAATAAATTTCGAAAACAAAACACAAAGACAGTGAAATAGAGAGCAATTCTTAAATAATTCACTCAGGGCATGTGATGCAACCGGGATTGACCACATCTACACCCAGAGCTGGTTGAGACATAAGGCTGGACACTTCAGGCTGATAGCATTGGTGAGTTTCGGTGAGCAAATGCAGACCCTTTGAAGTCATACTGCATGGTACCCATTCCATGGGTCCCAACTCTCCAGGTTCAAGGGATTCTTCCTCCAGCTAAAACAGGCATTGGAAACCCAGAGTATGGTCCACCGTGTGATTGGGAAACGATTTAAAATGCATCTCAGTTTTCGTATCTTGTCCTCGGGTTCACCATTCCAGATGCTTTACTAACACTCTCCCCGCTTGGAGAGTCAGTGCCTTTAACCTCCTGTTTGGCACAGCTTGCCATTTCTGTGCAAGATAAACAGGAATAGGGAGGAACAATGAGAGACTAGCTGTAGGTGTCTGCACGGGCAAATGTAACGCTCATTTCCCACAAGGAAGAGGAATTAACCAAAGGCGCAGCATGCCCTGCCAGAAACAGATGAGGGCCTGAAGCAATCCTGCGGTTTTGTGCCCAGCTCACAAGAAAGCGAGTTGAAGAAAGGAGCTCAGGGGCACTGTAATTCACAAACCTGCAGAGTTATAAATGACAGCTATCCTCCAAAAATATATTGAAGTAAGCCTGCAAAGGGGACTTGAAAGCGGGGCAGAATTTCAGGAAAACGATTGCAGGGGGTAGACTGGAATTGCCCTGAAAGCATAGGAAAAGAGGCAGAACGTCGACAATGATGCACTTGGCCAAAAAGGGAGTAAGCGTTTTTTCCTGAATATATTCAGGAAAAAACGCATACGCCCTTTTTGGCCAACCAAGCAAGCCTGTAAAGGAAATCTGCACTACAATGAAGTCTCACTGTTCCCAGGGCAAAAGGGCCATCTGACAAAAAGTGTATAATCCAGAAAGGTAGGACAGGATATGGAGAACAGGGAACCATGTTATGCTGATTGGCAGGATGTAAATTGCCAGCAGCCAACCTGGAGAAGTTTATGGTGTTTCCTGAAACACGTTAGAAACAAAGCAACGCAGCCTATGGCACTTCCACTTATGGTCCTATAGCTTACGGAAATTAAAATCAAAAACAGACAGCCACCCCAATATTTGGGATGGCTGTGTTCACAAGAAGCTCGTCTACAGTATCAGGTAAATATCCCAGAAAACAAAAAATGGACAAAGAAGTTGTGGCACGTACGTACAATGCAATATCACTCAGCAATGAAATCTGTGTCATCAGGCCCGTAGCGGCATAGTGAGTGGATGCAGGTACGGTGATTCTACGTGAACTACGTCACACAGAAAAAGAAACATCATAAGATATCACTAATACACGGAATGTAAACTTGACTACACATGAACTGAATTACAAAACAGAACAGGGTCTCAAATTTAGAATACCAACTAGTGTTTGCTTATGGGGAAAGGTGCCTTGGGGGGGCTGCATAAAACCAGAGACTGAAATTAGCACAGATAACTTTCCATAAGCCAAATATGTAATAGACAAGACCTACTCCTTGCTCAACGAAATGGAACCAACACCACATATTCAACGCCTAGGAATATACCTGACTAGGAAGAATCTAAAAACCCATGGATATATATGTCTCCGTAAGAGAATCAAGCGTGTGTACAGCGGCCGAAATGCAGCAGTGAAAATCCGATAAATCCCATTATCAAAATAAATTTCGAAAACAAAACACAAAGACAGAGAAATAGAGAGCAATTCTTAAATAATTCACTCAGGGCATGTGATGCAACCGGGATTGACCACATCTACACCCAGAGCTGGTTGAGACATAAGGCTGGACACTTCAGGCTGATAGCATTGGTGAGTTTCGGTGAGCAAATGCAGACCCTTTGAAGTCATACTGCATGGTACCCATTCCATGGGTCCCAACTCTCCAGGTTCAAGGGATTCTTCCTCCAGCTAAAACATGCATGGGAAACCCAGAGTATCGTCCACCGTGTGATTGGGAAACGATTTAAAATGCATCTCAGTTTTCGTATCCTGGTCCTCGGGTTCACCATTCCAGATGCTTTACTAACACTCTCCCTGCTTGGAGAGTCAGTATGTTTAACCTCCTGTTTGGCATAGCTTGCAATTTCTGTGCAAGATGAACAGGAATAGGGAGAACCAATGAGAGACTAGCTGTAGGTGTCTGCACGGGCAAATGTAACGCTCATTGCCCACCAGGAAAAGGAATTACACAAAGGCTCAGCGTGCCCTGCTGAAAACAGATTAGGGCCTGAAGGAATCCTGCGGTTTTGTGCCCAGCTCACAAGAAAGCGAGTTGAAGAAAGGAGCTCAGGGGCACTGTAATTCACAAACCTGCAGAGTTATAAATGACAGTTATCCTCCAAAAATATATTGAAGTAAGCCTGCGAAGGGGACTTGAAAGCGGGGCAGAATTTCAGGAAAACGATTGCAGGGGGTAGACTGGAATTGCCCTGAAAGCATAGGAAAAGAGGCAGAACGTCGACAATGATGCACTTGGCCGAAAAGGGCGTATGCGTTTTTTCCTAAATATATTCAGGAAAAAACACATACGCCCTTTTTGGCCAACCAAGCAAGCCTGAAAAGGAAATCTGCACTACAATGAAGTCTCACTGCCCCCCGGGCAAAAGGGCCATCTGAAAAAAGTGTAAAATCCAGAAATGTAGGACAGGATATGGAGAACAGGGAGCCTTGTTATGCTGATTGGCAGGATGTAAATTGCCAGCAGCCACCCTGGAAAAATGTATGGTGTTTCCTGAAACACGTAAGAAACAAAGCAACACAGCCTAGGGCAATTGCACTTATGGTCCTATTCCTTAGGGAAATTAAAATCAAAAACAGAGAGCTACCCCAAAGTTCGGGACGGCTGTGTTCCCAAGAAGCTCGTCTACAGTACCAGGTAAATATCCCAGAAAGCAAAAAATGGATAAAGAAGTTGTGGCACGTACGTGCAATGCAGTATCACGCAGCAATGAAATCTGTGTCATCAGGCCCGTAGCGGCATAGTGAATGGATGCAGGTACGGTGATTCTACGTGAACTACGTCACACAGAAAAAGAAACATCATAAGATATCACTAATACACGGAATGTAAACTTGACTACACATGAACTGAATTACAAAACAGAACAGGGTCTCAAATTTAGAAAACCAACTAGTGCTTGCTTATGGGGAAAGGTGCGTTGGGGTGCTGCATAAAACCAGAGACTGAAATTAGCACAGATAACATTCCATAAGCCAAATATGTAATAGATAAGACCTACTCCTTGCTCAACGAAATGGACCCAACACCACATATTCAACGCCTAGGAATATACCTGACTAGGAAGAATCTTAAAACCCATGGATATATATGTCTCCGTAAGAGAATCAAGCGTGTGTACAGCGGCCGAAACGCAGCAGTGAAAATCCGATAAATCCCATTATCAAAATAAATTTCGAAAACAAAACACAAAGACAGTGAAATAGAGAGCAATTCTTAAATAATTCACTCAGGGCATGTGATGCAACCTGGATTGACCACATCTACACCCAGAGCTGGTTGAGACATAAGGCTGGACACTTCAGGCTGATAGCACTGGTGAGTTACGGTGAGCAAATGCAGACCCTTTGAAGTCATACTGCATGGTACCCATTCCATGGGTCCCAACTCTCCAGGTTCAAGGCATTCTTCCTCCAGCTAATACATGCATGGGAAACCCAGAGTATCGTCCACCGTGTGATTGGGAAACGATTTAAAATGCATCTCAGTTTTCGTATCCTGGTTCTCGGGCTCACCATTCCAGATGCTTTACTAACACTCTCCCCGCTTGGAGAGTCAGTGCCTTTAACCTCCTGTTTCGCACAGCTTGCAATTTCTGTGCAAGATGAACAGGAATAGGGAGAACCAATGAGAGACTAGCTATAGGTGTCTGCACGGGCAAATGTAACGCTCATTTCCCACTAGGAAGAGGAATTAAACAAAGGCTCAGTGTGCCCTGCTGGAAACAGATTAGGGCCTGAAGCAATCCTGCGGTTTTGTGCCCAGCTCACAAGAAAGTGAGTTGAAGAAAGGAGCTCAGGGGCACTGTACTTCACAAACCTGCAGAGTTATAAATGACAGCTATCCTCCAAAAATATATTGAAGTAAGTCTGCGAAGGGGACTTGAAAGGGGGGCAGAATTTCAGGAAAACGATTGCAGGGGGTAGACTGGAATTGCCCTGAAAGCATAGGAAAAGAGGCAGAACGTCGACAATGATGCACTTGGCGAAAAAGTGCGTATGCGTTTTTTCCTGAATATATTCAGGAAAAAACGCATACGCCCTTTTTGGCCAACCAAGCAAGCCTGTAAAGGAAATCTGCACTACAATGAAGTCTCGCTGCCCCCCGGGCAAGAGGGACATCTGAAGAAAGTGTAAAATCCAGAATGGTAGGACAGGATATGGAGAACAGGGAGCCTTGTTATGCTGATTGGCAGGATGTAAATTGCCAACAGCCACCCTGGAGATGTGTATGGTGTTTCCTGAAACACGTAAGAAATAAAGCAACACAGCCTATGGCAATTGCACTTATGGTCCTATTCCTTAGGGAAATTAAAATCAAAAACAGAGAGCCACCCCAAAGTTTGGGACGGCTGTGTTCCCAAGAAGCTCGTCTACAGTACCAGGTAAATATCCCAGAAAGCAAAAAATGGATAAAGAAGTTGTGGCACGTACGTGCAATGCAATATCACTCAGCAATGAAATCTGTGTCATCAGGCCCGAAGCGGCATAGTGAGTGGATGCAGGTACGGTGATTCTACGTGAACTACGTCACACAGAAAAAGAAACATCATAAGATATCACTAATACACGGAATGTAAACTTGACTACACATGAACTGAATTACAAAACAGAACAGGGTCTCAAATTTAGAAAACCAACTAGTGCCTGCTTATGGGGAAAGGTGCCTTGGGGTGCTGCATAAAACCAGAGACTGAAATTAGCACAGATAACATTCCATAAGCCAAATATGTAATAGACAAGACATACTCCTTGCTCAACGAAATGGACTCAACACCACATATTCAACGCCTAGGAATATACCTGACTAGGAAGAATCTTAAAACCCATGGATATATATGTCTCCGTAAGAGAATCAAGCGTGTGTACAGCGACCGAAACGCAGCAGTGAAAATCCGATAAATCCCATTATCAAAATAAATTTAGAAAACAAAACACAAAGACAGTGAAATAGAGAGCAATTCTTAAATAAATCACTCAGGGCATGTGATGCAACCGGGATTTACCACATCTACACCCAGAGCTGGTTGAGACATAAGGCTGGACACTTCAGGCTGATAGAATTGGTGAGTTTCGGTGAGCAAATGCAGACCCTTTGAAGTCATACTGCATGGTACCCATTCCATGGGTCCCAACTCTCCAGTTTCAAGGGATTCTTCCTCCAGCTAAAACATGTATGGGAAACCCAGAGTATCATCCACCGTGTGTTTGGGAAACGATTTAAAATGCATCTCAGTTTTCGTATCCTGGTTCTCGGGTTCACCATTCCAGATGCCTTACTAAAACTCTCCCCGCTTGGAGAGTCAGTGCCGTTAACCTCCTGTTTGGCACAGCTTGCAATTTCTGTGCAAGATGAACAGGAATAGGGAGAACCAATGAGAGACTAGCTGTAGGTGTATGCACGGGCAAATGTAACACTCATTGCCCACCAGGAAGAGGAATTAAACAAAGGCTCAGCGTGCCCTGCCGGAAACAGATTAGGGCCTGAAGCAATCCTGCGGTTTTTTGCCCAGCTCACAAGAAAGCGAGTTGAAGAAAGGAGCTCAGGGGCAGTGTAATTCACAAACCTGCAGAGTTATAAATGACAGCTATCCTCCAAAAATATATTGAAGTAAGCCTGCGAAGGGGACTTGAAAGCGGGGCAAAATTTCAGGAAAACGATTGCAGGGGGTAGACTGGAATTGCCCTGAAAGCATAGGAAAAGAGGCAGAACGTCGACAATGATGCACTTGGCCAAAAAGTGCGTATGCGTTTTTTCCTGAATATATTCAGGAAAAAACGCATACGCCCTTTTTGGCCAACCAAGCAAGCCTGTAAATGATATCTGCACTACAATGAAGTCTCACTGCCCCCCGGGCAAAAGGGCCATCTGAAAAAAGTGTAAAATCCAGAAATGTAGGACAGGATATGGAGAACAGGGTGCCTTGTTATGCTGATTGGCAGGATGTAAATTGCCAGCAGCCACCCTGGAGAAGTGTATGGTGTTTCCTGAAACACGTAAGAAACAAAGCAACACAGCCTATGGCACTTCCACTTATGGTCCTATAGCTTACGGAAATTAAAATCAAAAACAGACAGCCACCCCAATATTTGGGACGGCTGTGTTCACAAGAAGCTCCTCTACAGTATCAGGTAAATATCCCAGAAAGCAAAAAATGGATAAAGAAGTTGTGGCACGTACGTACAATGCAATATCACTCAGCAATGAAATCTGTGTCATCAGGCCCGTAGCGGCATAGTGAGTGGATGCAGGTACGGTGATTCTACGTGAACTACGTCACACAGAAAAAGAAACATCATAAGATATCACTAATACACGGAATGTAAACTTTACTACACATGAACTGAATTACAAAACAGAACAGGGTCTCAAATTTAGAAAACCAACTAGTGCTTGCTTATGGGGAAAGGTGCCTTGGGGGGCTGCATAAAACTAGAGACTGAAATTAGCACAGATAACTTTCCATAAGCCAAATATGTAATAGACAAGACCTACTTCTTGCTCAACGAAATGGAACCAACACCACATATTCAACGCCTAGGAATATACCTGACTAGAAGAATCTAAAAACCCATGGATATATATGTCTCCGTAAGAGAATCAAGCGTGTGTACTGCGGCCGAAACGCAGCAGTGAATATCCGATAAATCCCATTATCAAAATAAATTTCCAAACAAAACACAAAGACAGTGAAATAGAGAGCAATTCTTAAATAATTCACTCAGGGCATGTGATGCAACCGGGATTGACCACATCTACACCCAGAGCTGGTTGAGACATAAGGCTTGACACTTCAGGCTGATAGCATTGGTGAGTTTCGGTGAGCAAATGCAGACCCTTTGAAGTCATACTGCATGGTACCCATTCCATGGGTCCCAACTCTCCAGGTTCTAGGGATTCTTCCTCCAGCTAAAACATGCATGGGAAACCCAGAGTATCGTCCAACCCGTGTGATTGGGAAACGATTGAAAATGCATCTCAGTTTTCGTATCCTGGTCCTCGGGTTCACCATTCCAGATGCTTTACTAACACTCTCCCCGCTTGGAGAGTCAGTGCCTTTAACCTCCTGTTTTGGCACAGCTTGCAATTTCTGTGCAAGATGAACAGGAATAGGGAGAACCAATGAGAGACTAGCTGTAGGTATCTGCACGGGCAAATGTAACGCTCATTGCCCACCAGGAAGAGGAATTAAACAAAGGCTCAGCATGCCCTGCTGAAAACAGATTAGGGCCTGAAGCAATCCTGCGGTTTTGTGCCCAGCTCACAAGAAAGCGAGTTGAAGAAAGGAGATCAGGGGCACTGTAATTCACAAACCTGCAGAGTTATAAATGACAGTTATCCTCCAAAAATATATTGAAGTAAGCCTGCGAAGGGGACTTGAAAGCGGGCAGAATTTCAGGAAAACGATGGCAGGGGGTAGACTGGAATTGCCCTGAAAGCATAGGAAAAGAGGCAGAACGTCGACAATGATGCACTTGGCCGAAAAGGGCGTATGCGTTTTTTCCTGAATATATTCAGGAAAAAACGCATACGCCCTTTTTGGCCAACCAAGCAAGCCTGTAAAGGAAATCTGCACTACAATGAAGTCTCACTGCCCCCCGGGCAAAAGGGCCATCTGAAAAAAAGTGTAAAATCCAGAAAGGTAGGACAGGATATGGAGAACAGGGAGCCTTGTTATGCTGATTGCAGGATGTAAATTGCCAGCAGCCACCCTGGAGAAGTGTATGGTGTTTCCTGAAACACGTAAGAAACAAAGCAACACAGCCTATGGCACTTCCACTTATGTCCTATAGCTTACGGAAATTAAAATCAAAAACAGACAGCCACCCCAATATTTGGGACGGCTGTGTTCACAAGAAGCTCGTCTACAGTATCAGGTAAATATCCCAGAAAGCAAAAAATGGATAAAGAAGTTGTGGCACGTACGTACAATGCAATATCACTCAGCAATGAAATCTGTGTCATCAGGCCCGTAGCGGCATAGTGAGTGGATGCAGGTACGGTGATTCTACGTGAACTACGTCACACAGAAAAAGAAACATCATAAGATATCACTAATACACGGAATGTAAACTTGACTACACATGAACTGAATTACAAAACAGAACAGGGTCTCAAATTTAGAAAACCAACTAGAGCTTGCTTATGGGGAAAGGTGCGTTGGGGTGCTGCATAAAACCAGAGACTGAAATTAGCACAGATAACTTTCCTTAGGCCAAATATGTAATAGACAAGACCTACTCCTTGCTCAACGAATGGACTCAACACCACATATTCAACGCCTAGGAATATACCTGACTAGGAAGAATCTTAAAACCCATGGATATATATATCTCCGTAAGAGAATCAAGCGTGTATAGAGCGGGCGAAACGCAGCAGTGAAAATTCGATAAATCCCATTATCAAAATAAATTTCGAAAACAAAACACAAAGACAGTGAAATAGAGAGCAATTCTTAAATAATTCACTCAGGGCATGTGATGCAACCAGGATTTACCACATCTACACCCAGAGCTGGTTGAGACATAAGGCTGGACACTTCAGGCTGATAGCATTGGTGAGTTTCGGTGAGCAAATGCAGACCCTTTGAAGTCATACTGCATGGTACCCATTCCATGGTTCCCAACTCTCCAGGTTCAAGGGATTCTTCCTCCAGCTAAAACATGCATGGGAATCCCAGAGTATCATCCACCGTGTGATTGGGAAACAATTTAAAATGCATCTCAGTTTTCGTATCCTGGTTCTCGGGTTCACCATTCCTGATGCTTTACTAAAACTCTCCCCGCTTGGAGAGTCAGTGCCTTTAACCTCCTGTTTGGCACAGCTTGCAATTTCTGTGCAAGATGAACAGGAATAGGGAGAACCAATGAGAGACTAGCTGTAGGTGTATGCACGGGCAAATGTAACGCTCATTGCCCACCAGGAAGAGGAATTAAACAAAGGCTCAGCGTGCCCTGCCTGCAACAGATTAGGGCCTGAAGCAATCCTGCGGTTTTGTGCCCAGCTCACAAGAAAGCGAGTTGAAGAAAGGAGCTCAGGGGCACTGTAATTCACAAACCTGCAGAGTTATAAATGACAGCTATCCTCCAAAAATATATTGAAGTAAGCCTGCGAAGGGGACTTGAAAGCGGGGCTGTATTTCAGGAAAACGATTGCAGGGGGTAGACTGGAATTGCCCTGAAAGCATAGGAAAAGAGGCAGAACGTCGACAATGATGCACTTGGCCAAAAAGGGCGTATGCGTTTTTTCCTGAATATATTCAGGAAAAAACGCATACGCCCTTTTTGGCCAACCAAGCAAGCCTGTAAAGGAAATCTGCACTACAATGAAGTCTCACTGCCCCCCCCCCGGGCAAAAGGGCCATCTGAAAAAAGTGTAAAATCCAAAAAGGTAGGACAGGATATGGAGAACAGGGAGCCTTGTTATGCTGATTGGCAGGATGTAAATTGCCAGCAGCCACCCTGGAGAAGTGTATGGTGTTTCCTGAAACACGTTACAAACAAAGCAACACAGCCTATGGCACTTCCACTTATGGTCCTATAGCTTATGGAAATTAAAATCAAAAACAGAGAGCCACCCCAAAGTTTGGGACGGCTGTGTTCACAAGAAGCTCGTCTACAGTATCAGGTAAATATCCCAGAAAGCAAAAAATGGATAAAGAAGTTGTGGCACGTACGTGCAATGCAGTATCACTCAGCAATGAAATCTGTGTCATCAGGCCCGTAGCGGCTTAGTGAATGGATGCAGGTACGGTGATTCTACGTGAACTACGTCACACAGAAAAAGAAACATCATAAGATGTCACTAATACACGGAATGTAAACTTGACTACACATGAACTGAATTACAAAACAGAACAGGGTCTCAAATTTAGAAAACCAACTAGTGCTTGCTTATGGGGAAAGGTGCCATGGGGTGCTGCATAAAACCAGAGACTGAAATTAGCACAGATAACATTCCATAAGCCAAATATGTAATACACAAGACCTACTCCTTGCTCAACGAAATGGACTCAACACCACATATTCAACGCCTAGGAATATACCTGACTAGGAAGAATCTTAAAACCCATGGATATATATGTCTCCGTAAGAGAATCAAGCGTGTGTACTGCGGCCGAAACGCAGCAGTGAAAATCCGATAAATCCCATTATCAAAATAAATTTCGAAAACAAAACACAACGACAGTGAAATAGAGAGCAATTCTTAAATCATTCATTCAGCGCATGTGATGCAACCGGGATTTACCACATCTATACCCAGAGCTGGTTGACACATAAGGCTGGACACTTCAGGCTGATAGCATTGGTGAGTTTCGGTGAGCAAATGCAGACCCTTTGAAGTCATACTGCATGGTACTTATTCCATGGGTCCCAACTCTTCAGGTTCAAGGTATTCTTCCTCCAGCTAAAACATGCATGGGAAACCCACAGTATGGTCCACCGTGTGATTGGGAAACGATTTATAATGCATCTCAGTTTTCGTATCCTGTTCCTCGGGTTCACCATTCCAGATGCTTTACTAACACTCTCCCTGCTTGGAGAGTCAGTGCCTTTAACCTCCTGTTTGGCACAGCTTGCCATTTCTGTGCAAGATGAACAGGAATAGGGAGAACCAATGAGAGACTAGCTGTAGGTGTCTGCACGGGCAAACGTAACGCTCATTTCCCACCAGGAAGAGGAATTAACCAAAGGCTCAGCATTCCCTGCCGGAAACAGATTAGGGCCTGAAGCAACCCTGCGGTTTTGTGCCCAGCTCACAAGAAAGCGAGTTGAAGAAAGGAGCTCAGGGGCACTGTAATTCACAAACCTGCAGAGTTATAAATGACAGCTATCCTCCAAAAATATATTGAAGTAAGCCTACGAAGGGGACTTGAAAGCGGGGCAGAATTTCAGGAAAACGATTGCAGGGGGTAGACTGGAATTGCCCTGAAAGCATAGGAAAAGAGGCAGAACGTCGACAATGATGCACTTGGCCAAAAAGGGCGTATGCGTTTTTTCCTGAATATATTCAGGAAAAAACCCATACGCCCTTTTTGGCCAACTAAGCAAGCCTGTAAAGGAAATCTGCACTACAATGAAGTCTCACTGCCCCCCGGGCAAGAGGGCCATCTGAAAAAAGGGTAAAATCCAGAATGGTAGGACAGGATATGGAGAACAGGGAGCCTTGTTATGCTGATTGGCAGGATGTAAATTGCCAACAGCCACCCTGGAGAAGTGTATGGTGTTTCCGGAAAAACGTAAGAAATAAAGCAACACAGCCTATGGCAATTGCACTTATGGTCCTATTCCTTAGGGAAATTAAAATCAAAAACAGAGAGCCACCCCAAAGTTTGGGACGGCTGTGTTCCCAAGAAGCTCGTCTACAGTACCAGGTAAATATCCCAGAAAGCAAAAAATGGATAAAGAAGTTGTGGCACGTACGTGCAATGCAATATCACTCAGCAATGAAATCTGTGTCATCAGGCCCGTAGCGGCATAGTGAGTGGATGCAGGTACGGTGATTCTACGTGAACTACGTCACACAGAAAAAGAAACATCATAAGATATCACTAATACACGGAATGTAAACTTGACTACACATGAACTGAATTACAAAACAGAACAGGGTCTCAAATTTAGAAAACCAACTAGTGCTTGCTTATGGGGAAAGGTGCCTTGGGGTGCTGCATAAAACCAGAGACTGAAATTAGCACAGATAACATTCCATAAGCCAAATATGTAATAGACAAGACCTACTCCTTGCTCAACGAAATGGACTCAACACCACATATTCAACGCCTAGGAATATACCTGACTAGGAAGAATCTTAAAACCCATGGATATATATGTCTCCGTAAGAGAATCAAGCATGTGTACAGCGGCCGAAACGCAGCAGTGAAAATCCGATAAATCCCATTATCAAAATAAATTTCGAAAACAAAACACAAAGACAGTGAAATAGAGAGCAATTCTTAACTAATTCACTCAGGGCATGTGATGCAACCGGGATTGACCACATCTACACCCAGAGCTGGTTGAGACATAAGGCTGGACACTTCAGGCTGATAGCACTGGTGAGTTTCGGTGAGCAAATGCAGACCCTTTGAAGTCATACTGCATGGTACCTATTCCATGGGTCCCAACTCTTCAGGTTCAAGGGATTCTTCCTCCAGCTAAAACATGCATGGGAACCCCACAGTATGGTCCACCGTGTGATTGGGAAACGATTTAAAATGCATCTCAGTTTTCGTATCCTGGTCCTCGGGTTCACCATTCCAGATGTTTTACTAACACTCTCCCCGCTTGGAGAGTCACTGCCTTTAACCTCCTGTTTGGCACAGCTTGCAATTTCTGTGCAAGATGAACAGGAATAGGGAGAACCAATGAGAGACTAGCTGTAGGTGTATGCACGGGCAAATGTAACGCTCATTGCCCACCAGGAAGAGGAATTAAACAAGGCTCAGCGTGCCCTGCTGAAAACACATTAGGGCCTGAAGCAATCCTGCGGTTTTGTGCCCAGCTCACAAGAAAGCGAGTTGAAGAAAGGAGCTCAGGGGCACTGTAATTCACAAACCTGCAGAGTTATAAATGACAGCTATCCTCCAAAAATATATTGAAGTAAACCTGCGAAGGGGACTTGAAAGCGGGGCAGAATTTCAGGAAAACGATTGCAGGGGGTAGACTGGAATTGCCCTGAAAGCATAGGAAAAGAGGCAGAACGTCGACAATGATGCACTTGGCCAAAAAGGGCGTATGCGTTTTTTCCTGAATATATTCAGGAAAAAACGCATACGCACTTTTTGGCCAACCAAGCAAGCCTATAAAGGAAACCTGCACTACAATGAAGTCTCACTGCCCCCCGGGCAAAGGACCATCTGAAAAAAGTGTAAAATCCAGAAAGGTAGGACAGGATATGGAGAACAGGGAGCCTTGTTATGCTGATTGGCAGGATGTAAATTGCCAGCAGCCACCCTGGAAAAGTGTATGGTGTTTCCTGAAACACGTAAGAAACAAAGCAACACAGCCTATGGCACTTCCACTTATGGTCCTATAGCTTACGGAAATTAAAATCAAAAACAGACAGCCACCCCAATATTTGGGACGGCTGTGTTCACAAGAAGCTCGTCTACAGTATCAGGTAAATATCCCAGAAAGCAAAAAATGGATAAAGAAGTTGTGGCACGTACGTGCAATGCAATATCACTCAGCAATGAAATCTGTGTCATCAGGCCCGTAGCGGCATAGTAAGTGGATGCAGGTACGGTGATTCTACGTGAACTAAGTCACACAGAAAAAGAAACATCATAAGATATCACTAATACACGGAATGTAAACTTGACTACACATGAACTGAATTACAAAACAGAACAGGGTCTCAAATTTAGAAAACCAACTAGTGCTTGCTTATGGGGAAAGGTGCGTTGGGGTGCTGCATAAAACCAGAGACTGAAATTAGCACAGATAACATTCCATAAGCCAAATATGTAATAGACAAGACCTACTCCTTGCTCAACGAAATGGACTCAACACCACATATTCAACGCCTAGGAATATACCTGACTAGGAAGAATCTTGAAACCCATGGATATATATGTCTCCATAAGAGAAACAAGCATGTGTACAGCGGCGGAAATGCAGCAGTGAAAATCCGATAAATCCCATTATCAAAATAAATTTCGAAAACAAAACACAAAGACAGTGAAATAGAGAGCAATTCTTAAATAATTCACTCAGGGCATGTGATGCAACCGGGATTGACCACATCTACATCCAGAGCTGGTTGAGACATAAGGCTGGACACTTCAGGCTGATTGCACTGGTGAGTTTCGGTGAGCAAATGCAGACCCTTTGAAGTCATACTGCATGGTACCCATTCCATGGGTCCCAACTCTCCAGGTTCAAGGCATTCTTCCTCCAGTTAATACATGCATGGGAAACCCAGAGTATCGTCCACCGTGTGATTGGGACACGATTTAAAATGCATCTCAGTTTTCGTATCCTGGTCCTCGGGTTCACCATTCCAGATGCTTTACTAACACTCTCCCCGCTTGGAGAGTCAGTGCCTTTAACCTCCTGTTTGGCACAGCTTGCAATTTCTGTGCAAGATGAACAGGAATAGGGAGAACCAATGAGAGACTAGCTGTAGGTGTCTGCACGGGCAAATGTAACGCTCATTGCCAACCAGGAAGAGGAATTAAACAAAGGCTCAGCGTGCCCTGCTAAAAACAGATTAGGGCCTGAAGCAATCCTGCGGTTTTGTGCCCAGCTCACAAGAAAGCGAGTTGAAGAAAGGAGCTCAGTGGCACTGTAATTCACAAACCTGCAGAGTTATAAATGACAGCTATCCTAAAAAAATATAATGAATTAAGCCTGCGAAGGGGACTTGAAAGCGGGGCAGAATTTGAGGAAAACGATTGCAGGGGGTAGACTGGAATTGCCCTGAACGCATAGGAAAAGAGGCAGAACGTCGACAATGATGCACTTGGCCAAAAAGGGCGTATGCGTTTTTTCCTGAATATATTCAGGAAAAAACGCATACGCCATTTTTGGCCAACCAAGCAAGCCTGTAAAGGATATCTGTACTACAATGAAGTCTCACTGCCCCCCGGGCAAAAGGGCCATCTGAAAAAAGTGTAAAATCCAGAAAGGTAGGACAGGATATGGAGAACAGGGAGCCTTGTTATGCTGATTGGCAGGATGTAAATTGCCAGCAGCCACCCTGGATAAGTGTATGGTGTTTCCTGAAACACGTAAGAAATAAAGCAACACAGCCTATGGCAATTGCACTTATGTTCTTATTCCTTAGGGAAATTAAAATCAAAAACAGAGAGCCACCCCTAAGTTTGCGACGGCTGTGTTCACAAGAAGCTCGTCTACAGTACCAGGTAAGTATCCCAGAAAGCAAAAAATGGATAAAGAAGTTGTGGCACGTACGTGCAATGCAATATCACTCAGCAATGAAATCTGTGTCATCAGGCCCGTAGCGGCATAGTCAGTGGATGCAGGTACGGTGATTCTACGTGAATTACGTCACACAGAAAAAGAAACATCATAAGATATCACTAATACACGGAATGTAAACTTGACTACACATGAACTGAATTACAAAACAGAACAGGGTCTCAAATTTAGAAAACCAACTAGTGCTTGCTTATGGGGAAAGGTGCGTTGGGGTGCTGCATAAAACCAGAGACTGAAATTAGCACAGATAACTTTCCATAAGCCAAATATGTAATAGACAAGACCTACTCCTTGCTCAACGAAATGGACTCAACACCACATATTCAACGCCTAGGAATATACCTGACTAGGAAGAATCTTAAAACCCATGGATATATATGTCTCCGTAAGAGAATCAAGCGTGTGTACAGCGGCTGAAACGCAGCAGTGAAAATCCGATAAATCCCATTATCAAAATAAATTTCGAAAACAAAACACAAAGACAGTGAAATAGAGAGCAATTCTTAACTAATTCACTCAGGGCATGTGATGCAACCGGGATTGACCACATCTACACCCAGAGCTGGTTGAGACATAAGGCTGGACACTTCAGGCTGATAGCATTGGTGAGTTTCGGTGAGCAAATGCAGACCCTTTGAAGTCATACTGCATGGTACCCATTCCATGGGTCCCAACTCTCCAGGTTCAAGGCATTCTTCCTCCAGTTAAAACATGCATGGGAAACCCAGAGTATCGTCCACCGTGTGATTGGGACACGATTTAAAATGCATCTCAGTTTTCGTATCCTGGTCCTCGGGTTCACCATTCCAGATGCTTTACTAACACTCTCCCCGCTTGGAGAGTCAGTGCCTTTAACCTCCTGTTTGGCACAGCTTGCAATTTCTGTGCAAGATGAACAGGAATAGGGAGAACCAATGAGAGACTAGCTGTAGGTGTCTGCACGGGCAAATGTAACGCTCATTGCCGACCAGGAAGAGGAATTAAACAAAGGCTCAGCGTGCCCTGCTGAAAACAGATTAGGGCCTGAAGCAATCCTGCGGTTTTGTGCCCAGCTTACAAGAAAGCGAGTTGAAGAAAGGAGCTCAGGGGCACTGTAATTCACAAACCTGCAGAGTTATAAATGACAGCTATCCTCCAAAAATATATTGAAGTAAGCCTGCAAAGGGGACTTGAATGCGGGGCAGAATTTCAGGAAAACGATTGCAGGGGGTAGACTGGAATTGCCCAGAAAGCATAGGAAAAGAGGCAGAACGTCGACAATGATGCACTTGGCCAAAAAGGGCGTATGCGTTTTTTCCTGTATATATTCAGGAAAAAACGCATACGCCCTTTTTGGCCAACCAAGCAAGCCTGTAAAGGAAATCTTTACTACAATGAAGTCTCACTGCCCCCACGGGCAAAAGGGCCATCTGAAAAAAGTGTAAAATCCAGAAAGGTAGGACAGGATATGGAGAAGAGGGAGCCTTGTTATGCTGATTGGCAGGATGTAAATTGCCAGCAGCCACCCTGGAGAAGTGTATGGTGTTTCCTGAAACACGTAAGAAATAAAGCAACACAGCCTATGGCAACTGCACTTATGGTCCTATTCCTTAGGGAAATTAAAATCAAAAACAGAGAGCCACCCCAATATTTGGGACGGCTGTGTTCACAAGAAGCTCGTCTACAGTATCAGTTAAATATCCCAGAAATCAAAAAATGGATAAAGAAGTTGTGGCACGTACGTACAATGCAATATAACTCAGCAATGAAATCTGTGTCATCAGGCCCGTAGCGGTATAGTGAGTGGATGCAGGTACGGTGATTTTACGTGAACTACGTCACACAGAAAAAGAAACTTCATAAGATATCACTAATACACGGAATGTAAACTTGACTACACATGAACTGAATTACAAAACAGAACAGGGTCTCAAATTTAGAAAACCAACTAGTGCTTGCTTATGGGGAAAGGCGCCTTGGGATGCTGCATAAAACCAGAGACTGAAATTAGCACAGATAACTTTCCATAAGCCAAATATGTAATAGAAAAGACCTACTCCTTGCTCAACGAAATGGACCCAACACCACATATTCAACGCCTAGGAATATACCTGACTAGGAAGAATCTTAAAACCCATGGATATATATGTCTCCATAAGAGAATCAAGCTTGTGTACAGTGGCCGAAACGCAGCAGTGAAAATCAAATAAATCCCATTCTCAAATCAAATTTCGAAAACAAAGCACAAAGACAGTGAAATAGAGAGTAATTCTTAAATAATTCACTCAGGGCATGTGATGCAACCGGGATTGACCACATCTACACCCAGAGCTGGTTGAGACATAAGGCTGGACACTTCAGGCTGATAGCATTGGTGAGTTTCGGTGAGCAAATGCAGACCCTTTGAAGTCATACTGCATGGTACCCATTCCATGGGTCCCAACTCTCCAGGTTCAAGGCATTCTTCCTCCAGCTAAAATATGCATGGGAAACCCAGTGTATCGTCCACCGTGTGATTGGGAAAAGATTTAAAATGCATCTCAGTTTTCATATCCTGGTCCTCGGGTTCACCATTCCAGATGCTTTACTAACACTCTCCCCGCTTGGAGAGTCACTGCCTTTAACCTCCTCTTTGGCACAGCTTGCAATTTCTGTGCAAGATGAACAGGAATAGGGAGAACCAATGAGAGACTAGCTGTAGGTGTCTGCACGGGCAAATGTAACGCTCATTGCCCACCAGGAAGAGGAATTAAACAACGGCTCAGTGTGCCCTGCTGGAAACAGATTAGGGCCTGAAGCAATCCTGCGGTTTTGTGCCCAGCTCACAAGAAAGCGAGTTGAAGAAAGGAGCTCAGGGGCAATGTAATTCACAAACCTGCAGAGTTATAAATGACAGCTATCTTCCAAAAGTATATTGAAGTAAGCCTGCAAAGGGGACTTGAAAGTGGGGCAGAATTTCAGGAAAACGATTGCGGGGGGTAGACTGGAATTGCCCTGAAAGCATAGGAAAAGAGGCACAACGTCGACAATGATGCACTTGGCAAAAAAGGGCGTATGCGTTTTTTCCTGAATATATTCAGGAAAAAACGCATACGCCCTTTTTGGCCAACCAAGCAAGCCTGTAAAGGAAATCTGCACCACAACGAAGTCTCACTGCCCCCCGGGCAAATGGGCCATCGGAAAAAAGTGTAAAATCCAGAAAAGTAGGACAGGATATGGAGAACAGGGAGCCTTGTTATGCTGATTGGCAGGATGTAAATTGCCAGCAGCCACCCTGGAGAAGTGTATGGTGTTTCCTGAAACACGTAAGAAACAAAGCAACACAGCCTATGGCACTTCCACTTATGGTCCTATAGCATACGGAAATTAAAATCAAAAACAGACAGCCACCCCAATATTTGGGACGGCTGTGTTCACAAGAAGCTCGTCTACAGTATCAGGTAAATATCCCAGAAAGCAAAAAATGGATAAAGAAGTTGTGGCACGTACGTACAATGCAATATCACTCAGCAATGAAATCTGTGTCATCAGGCCCGTAGCGGCATAGTGAGTGGATGCAGGTACGGTGATTCTACGTGAACTACGTCACACAGAAAAAGAAACATCATAAGATATCACTAATACACGGAATGTAAACTTGACTACACATGAACTGAATTACAAAACAGAACAGGGTCTCAAATTTAGAAAACCAACTAGTGCTTGCTTATAGGGAAAGGTGCGTTGGGGTGCTGCATAAAACCAGAGACTGAAATTAGCACAGATAACTTTCCATAAGCCAAATATGTAATAGACAAGACCTACTCCTTGCTCAACGAAATGGACCCAACACCACATATTCAACGCCTAGGAATATACCTGAGTAGGAAGAATCTTAAAACCCATGGATATATATGTCTCCGTAAGAGAATCAAGCATGTGTACAGCGGCCGAAACGCAGCAGTGAAAATCCGATAAATCCCATTATCAAAATAAATTTCGAAAACAAAACACAAAGACAGTGAAATAGAGAGCAATTCTTAAATAATTCACTCAGGGCATGTGATGCAACCGGGATTTACCACATCTACACCCAGAGCTGGTTGAGACATAAGGCTGGACACTTCAGGCTGATAGCATTCGTGAGTTTCGGTGAGCAAATGCAGACCCTTTGAAGTCATACTGCATGGTACCCATTCCATGGGTCCCAACTCTCCAGGTTCAAGGGATTCTTCCTCCAGCTAAAACATGCATGGGAAACCCAGAGTATCGTCCACCGTGTGATTGGGAAACGATTTAAAATGCATCTCAGTTTTCGTATCCTGGTCCTCGGGTTCACCATTCCAGATGCTTTACTAACACTCTCCCCGCTTGGAGAGTCAGTGCCTTTAACCTCCTGTTGGGCACAGCTTGCAATTTCTGTGCAAGATGAACAGGAATAGGGAGAACCAGTGAGAGACTAGCTGTAGGTGTCTGCACGGGCAAATGTAATGCTCATTGCCGACCAGGAAGAGGAATTAAACAAAGGCTCAGCGTGCCCTGCTGAAAACAGATTAGGGCCTGAAGCAATCTTGCGGTTTTGTGCCCAGCTCACAAGAAAGCGAGTTGAAGAAAGGAGCTCAGGGGCACTGTAATTCACAAACCTGCAGAGTTATAAATGACAGCTATCCTCCAAAAATATATTGAAGTAAGCCTGCGAAGGGGACTTGAAAGCGGGGCAGAATTTCACGAAAACGATTGCAGGGTGTAGACTGGAATTGCCCTGAAAGGATAGGAAAAGAGGCACAACGTCGACAGTGATGCAGTTGGCCAAAAAGGGCCTATGCGTTTTTTCCTGAATATATTCAGGAAAAAACGCATACGCACTTTTTGGCCAACCAAGCAAGCCTGTAAAGGAAATCTGCACTACAATGATGTCTCACTGCCCCCCGGGCAAAAGGGCCATCTGAAAAAAGTGTAAAATCCAGAAATGTAGGACAGGATATGGAGAACAGGGAGCCTTGTTATGCTGATTGGCAGGATGTAAATTGCCGGCAGCCACCCTGGAGAAGTGTATGGTGTTTCCTGAAACACGTAAGAAACAAAGCAACACAGCCTATGGCACTTCCACTTATGGTCCTATAGCTTACGGAAATTAAAATCAAAAACAGCCACCCCAATATTTGGGACGGCTGTGTTCACAAGAAGCTCGTCTACAGTATCAGGTAAATATCCCAGAAAGCAAAAAAATGGATAAAGAAGTTGTGGCACGTACGTACAATGCAATATCACTCAGCAATGAAATCTGTGTCATCAGGCCCATAGCGGCATAGTGAGTGGATGCAGGTACGGTGATTCTACGTGAACTACGTCACACAGAAAAAGAAACATCATAAGATATCACTAATACACGGAATGTAAACTTGACTACATATGAACTGAATTACAAAACAGAACAGGGTCTCAAATTTAGAAAACCAACTAGTGCTTGCTTATGGGGAAAGGTGCCTTGGGGTGCTGCATAAAACCAGAGACTGAAATTAGTACCGATAACATTCCATAAGACAAATATATAATAGACAAGACCTACTCCTTGCTCAACGAAATGGACTCAACACCACATATTCAACACCTAGGAATATACCTGACTAGGAAGAATCTTAAAACCCATGGATATATATGTCTCCGTAAGAGAATCAAGCGTGTGTACAGCGGCCGATACGCAGCAGTGAAAATCCGATAAATCCCATTATCAAAATAAATTTCGAAAACAAAACACAAAGACAGTGAAATAGAGAGCGATTCTTAAATAATTCACTCAGGGCATGTGATGCAACCGGGATTGACCACATCTACACCCAGAGCTGGTTGAGACATAAGGCTGGACACTTCAGGCTGATAGCATTGGTGAGTTTCGGTGAGCAAATGCAGACCCTTTGAAGTCATACTGCATGGTACCCATTCCATGGGTCCCAACTCTCCAGGTTCAAGGCATTCTTCCTCCAGCTAAAATATGCATGGGAAACCCAGAGTATCGTCCACCGTGTGATTGGGAAACGATTTAAAATGCATCTCAGTTTTCGTATCCTGGTCCTCGGGTTCACCATTCCAGATGCTTTACTAACACTCTCCCCGTTTGGAGAGTCAGTGCCTTTAACCTCTTCTTTGGCACAGCTTGCAATTTCTCTGCAAGATGAACAGGAATAGGGAGAACCAATGAGAGACTAGCTGTAGGTGTCTGCACGGGCAAATGTAACGCTCATTGCCCACCAGGAAGAGGAATTAACCAAAGGCTTAGCATGCCCTGCCGGAAACAGATTAGGGCCTGAAGCAATCCTGCGGTTTTGTGCCCAGCTCACAAGAAAGCGAGTTGAAGAAAGGAGCTCAGGGGCACTGTAATTCACAAACCTGCAGAGTTATAAATGACAGCATTCCTCCAAAAATATATTGAAGTAAGCCTGCGAAGGGGACTTGAAAGCGGGGCAGAATTTCAGGAAAACGATTGCAGGGGGTAGACTGGAATTGCCCTGAAAGCATAGGAAAAGAGGCACAACGTCGACAATGATGCACTTGGCCAAAAAGGGCGTATGCGTTTTTTCCTGAATATATTCAGGAAAAAACGCATACGCCCTTTTTGGCCAACCAAGCAAGCCTGTAAAGGAAATCTGCACTACAATGAAATCTCACTGCCCCCCCGGGCAAAAGGGCCATCTGAAAAAAGTGTAAAATCCAGAAAGTTTGGACAGGATATGGAGAACAGGGAGCCTTGTTATGCTGATTGGCAGGATGTAAATTGCCAGCAGCCACCCTGGAGAAGTGTATGGTGTTTCCTGAAACACGTAAGAAACAAAGCAACACAGCCTATGGCACTTCCACTTATGGTCCTATAGCTTACGGAAATTAAAATCAAAAACAGACAGCCACCCCAATATTTGGGACGGCTGTGTTCACAAGAAGCTCGTCTACAGTATCAGGTAAATATCCCAGAAAGCAAAAAATGGATAAAGAAGTTGTGGCACGTACGTACAATGCAATATCACTCAGCAATGAAATCTGTGTCATCAGGCCCGTAGCGGCATAGTGAGTGGATGCAGGTACGGTGATTCTACGTGAACTACGTCACACAGAAAAAGAAACATCATAAGATATCACTAATACACGGAATGTAAACTTGACTACACATGAACTGAATTACAAAACAGAACAGGGTCTCAAATTTAGAAAACCAACTACTGCTTGCTTATGGGAAAAGGTGCCTTGGGGTGCTGCATTAAACCAGAGATTGAAATTAGCACAGATAAATTTCCATAAGCCAAATATGTAATAGAGAAGACCTACTCCTTGCTCAACGAAATGGACTCAACACCACATATTCAACGCCTAGGAATATACCTGACAAGAAGAATCTTAAAACCCATGGATATATATGTCTCCGTAAGAGAATCAAGCGTGTGTACAGCGGCGGAAATGCAGCAGTGAAAATCCGATAAATCCCATTATCAAAATAAATTTCGAAAACAAAACACAAAGACAGTGAAATAGAGAGCAATTCTTAAATAATTCACTCAGGGCATGTGATGCAACCGGGATTGACCACATCTACACACACAGCTGGTTGAGTCATAAGGCTGGACACTTCAGGCTGCTAGCATTGGTGAGTTTCGGTGAACAACTGCAGACCCTTTGAAGTCATACTGCATGGTACCCATTCCATGGGTCCCAACTCTCCAGGTTCAAGGCATTCTTCCTCCAGCTAAAACATGCATGGGAAACCCAGAGTATCATCCACCGTGTGATTGGGAAACGATTTAAAATGCATCTCAGTTTTCGTATCCTGGTCCTCGGATTCACCATTCCAGATGCTTTACTAACACTCTCCCCGCTTGGAGAGTCAGTGCCTTTAACCTCCTGTTTGGCACAGCTTGCCATTTCTGTGCAAGATGAACAGGAATAGGGAGAACCAGTGAGAGACTAGCTGTAGGTGTCTGCACGGGCAAATGTAACGCTCATTGCCCAACAGGAAGAGGAATTAAACAAAGGCTCAGTGTGCCCTGCTGGAAACAGATTAGGGCCTGAAGCAATCCTGCGGTTTTCTGCCCAGCTCACAAGAAAGCGAGTTGAAGAAAGGAGCTCAGGGGCACTCTACTTCACAAACCTGCAGAGTTATAAATGACAGCTATCCTCCAAAAATATATTGAAGTAAGCCTGCGAAGGGGACTTGAAAGCGGGGCAGAATTTCAGGAAAACGATTGCAGGGGGTAGACTGGAATTGCCCTGGAAGCATAGGAAAAGAGGCACAACGTCGACAATGATGCACTTGGCCAAAAAGGGCGTATGCGTTTTTTCCTGAATATATTCAGGAAAAAACGCATACGCCCGTTTTGGCCAACCAAGCAAGCCTGTAAAGGATATCTGCACTACAATGAAATCTCACTGCCCCCCCGGGCAAAAGGGCCATCTGAAAAAACTGTAAAATCCAGAAAGGTAGGACAGGATATGGAGAACAGGGAGCCTTGTTATGCTGATTGGCAGGATGTAAATTGCCAGCAGCCACCCTGGAGAAGTGTATGGTGTTTCCTGAAACACGTAAGAAACAAAGCAACACAGCCTATGGCACTTCCACTTATGGTCCTATAGCTTACGGAAATTAAAATCAAAAACAGACAGCCACCCCAATATTTGGGACGGTTGTGTTCACAAGAAGCTCGTCTACACTATCAGGTAAATATCCCAGAAAGCAAAAAATGGATAAAGAAGTTGTGGCACGTACGTACAATGCAATATCACTCAGCAATGAAATCTGTGTCATCAGGCCCATAGCGGCATAGTGAGTGGATGCAGGTACGGTGATTCTACGTGAACTACGTCACACAGAAAAAGAAACATCATAAGATATCACTAATACACGGAATGTAAACTTGACTACACATGAACTGAATTACAAAAAAGAACAGGGTCTCAAATTTAGAAAACCAACTAGTGCTTGCTTATGGGGAAAGGTGCCTTGGGGTGCTGCATAAAACCAGAGACTGAAATTAGCACAGATAACTTTCCATAAGCCAAATATGTAATAGACAAGACCTACTCCTTGCTCAACTAAATGGACCCAACACCACATATTCAACGCCTAGGAATATACCTGACTAGGAAGAATCTTAAAACCCATGGATATATATGTCTCCGTAAGAGAATCAAGTGTGTGTACAGCGGCATAAACGCAGCAGTGAAAATCCGATAAATCCCATTATCAAAATAAATTTCGAAAACAAAACACAAAGACAGTGAAATAGAGAGCAATTCTTAAATAATTCACTCAGGGCATGTGATGCAACCGGGATTGACCACATCTACACCCAGAGCTGGTTGAGACATAAGGCTGGACACTTCAGGCTGATAGCATTGGTGAGTTTCGGTGAGCAAATGCAGACCCTTTGAAGTCATACTGCATGGTACCCAATCCATGGGTCCCAACTCTCCAGGTTCAAGGCATTCTTCCTCCAGCTAAAACATGCATGGGAAACCCAGAGTATCGTCCACCGTGTGATTGGGAAACGATTTAAAATGCATCTCAGTTTTCGTATCCTGGTCCTCGGGTTCACCATTCCAGATGCTTTACTAACACTCTCCCCGCTTGGAGAGTCAGTGCCTTTAACCTCCTGTTTGGCACAGCTTGCCATTTCTGTGCAAGATGAACAGGAATAGGGAGAACCAATGAGAGACTAGCTGTAGGTGTCTGCACGGGCAAATGTAACGCTCATTGCCCACCAGGAAGAGGAATTAAACAAAGGCTCAGTGTGCCCTGCTGGAAACAGATTAGGGCCTGAAGCAATCCTGCGGTTTTGTGCCCAGCTCACAAGAAAGCGAGTTGAAGAAAGGAGCTCAGGGGCACTGTACTTCACAAACCTGCAGTGTTATAAATGACAGCTATCCTCCAAAAATATATTGAAGTAAGCCTGCGAAGGGGACTTGAAAGCGGGGCTGAATTTCAGGAAAACGATTGCAGGGGGTAGACTGGAATTGCGCTGAAAGCATAGGAAAAGAGGCACAACGTCAACAATGATGCACTTGGCCAAAAAGGTCGTATGCGTTTTTTCCTGAATATATTTAGGAAAAAACGCATACGCCCTTTTTGGCCAACCAAGCAAGCCTGTAAAGGAAATCTGCACTAAAATGAAATCTCACTGCCCCCCCGGGCAAAAGGGCCATCTGAAAAAAGTATAAAATCCAGAAAGTTAGGACAGGATATGGAGAACAGGGAGCCTTGTTATGCTGATTGGCAGGATGTAAATTGCCAGCAGCCACCCTGGAGAAGTGTATGGTGTTTCCTGAAACACGTAAGAAACAAAGCAACACAGCCTATGGAACTTCCACTTATGGTCCTACAGCTTACAGAAATTAAAATCAAAAACAGACAAACCACCCCAATATTTGGGACGGCTGTGTTCACAAGAAGCTCGTCTACAGTATCAGGTAAATATCCCAGAAAGCAAAAAATGGATAAAGAAGTTGTGGCACGTACGTACAATGCAATATCACTCAGCAATGAAATCTTTGTCATCAGGCCCGTAGCGGCATAGTGAGTGGATGCAGGTACGGTGATTCTACATGAACTACGTCACAAAGAAAAAGAAACATCATAAGATATCACTAATACACGGAATGTAAACTTGACTACACATGAACTGAATTACAAAACAGAACAGGGTCTCAAATTTAGAAAACCAACTAGTGCTTGCTTATGGGGAAAGGTGCCTTGGGGTGCTGCATAAAACCAGAGACTGAAATTAGCACAGATAACTTTCCATAAGCCAAATATGTAATAGACAAGACCTACTCCTTGCTCAACGAAATGGACTCAACACCACATATTCAACGCCTAGGAATATACCTGACTAGGAAGAATCTTAAAACCCATGGATATATATGTCTCCGTAAGAGAATCAAGCGTGTGTACAGTGGCCGAAACGCAGCAGTGAAAATCCGATAAATCCCATTATCAAAATAAATTTCGAAAACAAAACACTAAGACAGTGAAATAGAGAGCAATTCTTAAATAATTCACTCAGGGCATGTGATGCAACCGGGATTGACCACATCTACACCCAGAGCTGGTTGAGACATAAGGCTGGACACTTCTGGCTGATAGCACTGGTGAGTTTCGGTGAGCAAATGCAGACACTTTGAAGTCATACTGCATGGTACCCATTCCATGGGTCACAACTCTCCAGGTTCAAGGCATTCTTCCTCCAGCTAAAACATGCATGGGAAACCCAGAGTATCGTCCACCGTGTGATTGGGAAACGATTTAAAATGCATCTCAGTTTTCGTATCCTTGTCCTCGTGTTCACGATTCCAGATGCTTTACTAACTCTCTCCCCGCTTGGAGAGTCAGTGCCTTTAACCTCCTGTTTGGCACAGCTTGCCATTTCTGTGCTAGATGAGCAGGAATAGGGAGAACCAATGAGAGACTAGCTGTAGGTGTCTGCACGGGCAAATGTAACGCTTATTGCCCACCAGGAAGAGGAATTAAACAAAGGCTCAGTGTGCCCTGCTGGAAACAGATTAGGGCCTGAAGCAATCCTGCGGTTTTGTGCCCAGCTCACAAGAAAGCGAGTTGAAGAAAGGAGCTCAGGGGCACTGTACTTCACAAACCTGCAGAGTTATAAATGACAGCTATCCTCCAAAAATATATTGAAGTAAGCCTGCGAAGGGGACTTGAATGCGGGGCTGAATTTCAGGAAAACGATTGCAGGGGGTAGACTGGAATTGCCCTGAAAGCATAGGAAAAGAGGCACAACGTCAACAATGATGCACTTGGCCAAAAAGGTCGTATGCGTTTTTTCCTGAATATATTTAGGAAAAAACGCATACGCCCTTTTTGGCCAACCAAGCAAGCCTGTAAAGGAAATCTGCACTAAAATGAAATCTCACTGCCCCCCCGGGCAAAAGGGCCATCTGAAAAAAGTATAAAATCCAGAAAGTTAGGACAGGATATGGAGAACAGGGAGCCTTGTTATGCTGATTGGCAGGATGTAAATTGCCAGCAGCCACCCTGGAGAAGTGTATGGTGTTTCCTGAAACACGTAAGAAACAAAGCAACACAGCCTATGGAACTTCCACTTATGGTCCTATAGCTTACGGAAATTAAAATCAAAAACAGACAAACCACCCCAATATTTGGGACGGCTGTGTTCACAAGAAGCTCGTCTACAGTATCAGGTAAATATCCCAGAAAGCAAAAAATGGATAAAGAAGTTGTGGCACGTACGTACAATGCAATATCACTCAGCAATGAAATCTTTGTCATCAGGCCCGTAGCAGCATAGTGAGTGGATGCAGGTACGGTGATTCTACATGAACTACGTCACAAAGAAAAAGAAACATCATAAGATATCACTAATACACGGAATGTAAACTTGACTACACATGAACTGAATTACAAAACAGAACAGGGTCTCAAATTTAGAAAACCAACTAGTGCTTCCTTATGGGGAAAGGTGCCTTGGGGTGCTGCATAAAACCAGAGACTGAAATTAGCACAGATAACTTTCCATAAGCCAAATATGTAATAGACAAGACCTACTCCTTGCTCAACGAAATGGACTCAACACCACATATTCAACGCCTAGGAATATACCTGACTAGGAAGAATCTTAAAACCCATGGATATATATGTCTCCGTAAGAGAATCAAGCGTGTGTACAGTGGCCGAAACGCAGCAGAGAAAATCCGATAAATCCCATTATCAAAATAAATTTCGAAAACAAAACACTAAGACAGTGAAATAGAGAGCAATTCTTAAATAATTCACTCAGGGCATGTGATGCAACCGGGATTGACCACATCTACACCCAGAGCTGGTTGAGACATAAGGCTGGACACTTCAGGCTGATAGCACTGGTGAGTTTCGGTGAGCAAATGCAGACCCTTTGAAGTCATACTGCATGGTACCCATTCCATGGGTCCCAACTCTCCAGGTTCAAGGCATTCTTCCTCCAGCTAAAACATGCATGGGAAACCCAGATTATCGTCCACCGTGTGATTGGGAAACGATTTAAAATGCATCTCAGTTTTCGTATCCTTGTCCTCGGGTTCACGATTCCAGATGCTTTACTAACTCTCTCCCAGCTTGGAGAGTCAGTGCCTTTAACCTCCTGTTTGGCACAGCTTGCCATTTCTGTGCTAGATGAGCAGGAATAGGGAGAACCAATGAGAGACTAGCTGTAGGTGTCTGCACGGGCAAATGTAACGCTTATTGCCCACCAGGAAGAGGAATTAAACAAAGGCTCAGTGTGCCCTGCTGGAAACAGATTAGGGCCTGAAGCAATCCTGCGGTTTTGTGCCCAGCTCACAAGAAAGCGAGTTGAAGAAAGGAGCTCAGCGGCACTGTACTTCACAAACCTGCAGAGTTATAAATGACAGCTATCCTCCAAAAATATATTGAAGTAAGCCTGCGAAGGGGACTTGAAAGCGGGGCTGAATTTCAGGAAAATGATTGCAGGGGGTAGACTGGATTTGCCCTGAAAGCATAGGAAAAGAGGCAGAACGTCGACAATGATGCACTTGGCCAAAAAGGGCGTATGAGTTTTTTCCTGAATATATTTCCTGAATATATTCAGGAAAAAACGCATACGCCCTTTTTGGCCAACCAAGCAAGCCTGTAAAGGAAATCTGCACTACAATGAAATCTCACTGCCCCCACGGGCAAAAGGGCAATCTGAAAAAAGTGTAAAATCCAGAAAGGTAGGACAGGATATGGAGAACAGGGAGCCTTGTTATGCTGATTGGCAGGATGTAAATTGCCAGCAGCCACCCTGGAGAAGTGTATGGTGTTTCCTGAAACACGTAAGAAACAAAGCAACACAGCCTATGGCACTTCCACTTATGGTCCTTTAGCTTACGGAAATTAAAATCAAAAACAGACAGCCACCCCAATATTTGGGACGGCTGTGTTCACAAGAAGCTCGTCTAGAGTATCAGGAAAATATCCCAGAAAGCAAAAAATGGATAAAGAAGTTGTGGCACGTACGTGCAATGCAATATCACTCAGCAATGAAATCTGTGTCATCAGGCCCGTAGCGGCATAGTAAGTGGATGCAGGTACGGTGATTCTACGTGAACTACGTCACACAGAAAAAGAAACATCATAAGATATCACTAATACACGGAATGTAAACTTGACTGCACATGAACTGAATTACAAAACAGAACAGGGTCTCAAATTTAGAAAACCAACTAGTGCTTGCTTATGGGGAAAGGTGCGTTGGGGTGCTGCATAAAACCAGAGACTGAAATTAGCACAGATAACATTCCATAAGCCAAATATGTAATAGACAAGACCTACTCATTGCTCAACGAAATGGACTCAACACCACATATTCAACGCCTAGGAATATACCTGACTAGGAAGAATCTTAAAACCCATGGATATATATGTCTCCGTAAGAGAATCAAGCGTGTGTACAGCGGCGGAAATGCAGCAGTGAAAATCCGATAAATCCCATTATCAAAATAAATTTCGAAAACAAAACACAAAGACAGTGAAATAGAGAGCAATTCTTAAATAATTCACTCAGGGCATGTGATGCAACCGGGATTGACCACATCTACACACACAGCTGGTTGAGTCATAAGGCTGGACACTTCAGGCTGCTAGCATTGGTGAGTTTCGGTGAACAACTGCAGACCCTTTGAAGTCATACTGCATGGTACCCATTCCATGGGTCCCAACTCTCCAGGTTCAAGGCATACTTCCTCCAGCTAAAACATGCATGGGAAACCCAGAGTATCGTCCACCGTGTGATTGGGAAACGATTTAAAATGCATCTCAGTTTTCGTATCCTTGTCCTCGGGTTCACCATTCCAGATGCTTTACTAACACTCTCCCCGCTTGGAGAGTCAGTGCCTTTAACCTCCTGTTTGGCAGAGCTTGCCATTTCTGTGCAAGATGAACAGGAATAGGGAGAACCAATGAGAGACTAGCTCTAGGTGTCTGCACGGGCAAATGTAATGCTCATTGCCCAACAGGAAGAGGAATTAAACAAAGGCTCAGTGTGCCCTGCTGGAAACAGATTAGGGCCTGAAGCAATCCTGCGGTTTTGTGCCCAGCTCACAAGAAAGCGAGTTGAAGAAAGGAGCTCAGGGGCACTGTACTTCACAAACCTGCAGAGTTATAAATGACAGCTATCCTCCAAAAATATATTGAAGTAAGCCTGCGAAGGGGACTTGAAAGCGGGGCAGAATTTCAGGAAAACGATTGCAGGGGGTAGACTGGAATTGCCCTGAAAGCATAGGAAAAGAGGCACAACGTCGACAATGATGCACTTGGCCAAAAAGGGCGTATGCGTTTTTTCCTGAATATATTTGGCCAACCAAGCAAGCCTGTAAAGGAAATCTGCACTACAATGAAATCTCACTGCCCCCCCGGGCAAAAGGGCCATCTGAAAAAAGTGTAAAATCCAGAAAGGTAGGACAGGATATGGAGAACAGGGAGCCTTGTTATGCTGATTGGCAGGATGTAAATTGCCAGCAGCCACCCTGGAGAAGTGTATGGTGTTTCCTGAAACACGTAAGAAACAAAGCAACACAGCCTATGGCACTTCCACTTATGGTCCTATAGCTTACGGAAATTAAAATCAAAAACAGACAGCCACCCCAATATTTGGGACGGCTGTGTTCACAAGAAGCTCGTCTACAGTATCAGGTAAATATCCCAGAAAGCAAAAAATGGATAAAGAAGTTGTGGCACGTACGTGCAATGCAATATCACTCAGCAATGAAATCTGTGTCATCAGGCCCGTAGCGGCATAGTGAGTGGATGCAGGTACGGTGATTCTACGTGAACTACGTCACACAGAAAAAGAAATATCATAAGATATCACTAATACACGGAATGTAAACTTGACTACACATGAACTGAATTACAAAACAGAACAGGGTCTCAAATTTAGAAAATCAACTAGTGCTTGCTTATGGGGAAAGGTGCCTTGGGGTGCTGCATAAAACCAGAGACTGAAATTAGCACAGATAACATTCCATAAGCCAAATATGTAATAGACAAGACCTACTCCTTGCTCAACGAAATGGACTCAACACCACATATTCAACGCCTAGGAATATACCTGACTAGGAAGAATCTTAAAACCCATGGATATATATGTCTCCGTAAGAGAATCAAGCGTGTGTACAGCGGCTGAAACGCAGCAGTGAAAATCCGATAAATCCCATTATCAAAATAAATTTCGAAAACAAAACACAAAGACAGTGAAATCGAGAGCAATTCTTAACTAATTTACTCAGGGCATGTGATGCAACCGGGATTGACCACATCTACACCCAGAGCTGGTTGAGACATAAGGCTGGACACTTCAGGCTGATAGCATTGGTGAGTTTCGGTGAGCAAATGCAGACCCTTGGAAGTCATACTGCATGGTACCCATTCCATGGGTCCCAACTCTCCAGGTTCAAGGGATTCTTCCTCCAGCTAAAACATGCATGGGAAACCCAGAGTATCGTCCACCGTGTGATTGGGAAACGATTTAAAATGCATCTCAGTTTTCGTATCCTGGTCCTCGGGTTCACCATTCCAGATGCTTTACTAACACTCTCCCCGCTTGGAGAGTCAGTGCCTTCAACCTCCTCTTTGGCACAGCTTGCAATTTCTGTGCAAGATGAACAGGAATAGGGAGAACCAATGAGAGACTAGCTGTAGGTGTCTGCACGGGCAAATGTAACGCTCATTGCCCACCAGGAAGAGGAATTAAACAAAGGCTCAGCGTGCCCTGCTGAAAACAGATTAGGGCCTGAAGCAATCCTGCGGTTTTGTGCCCAGCTCACAAGAAAGCGAGTTGAAGAAAGGAGCTCAGGGGCACTGTACTTCACAAACCTGCAGAGTTATAAATGACAGCTATCCTCCAAAAATATATTGAAGTAAGCCTGCGAAGGGGACTTGATAGCGGGGCTGAATTTCAGGAAAACGATTGCAGGGGGTAGACTGGAATTGCCCTGAAAGCATAGGAAAAGAGGCACAACGTCGACAATGATGCACTTGGCCAAAAAGGGCGTATGCGTTTTTTCCTGAATATATTTGGCCAACCAAGCAAGCCTGTAAAGGAAATCTGCACTACAATGAAATCTCACTGCCCCCCCGGGCAAAAGGGCCATCTGAAAAAAGTGTAAAATCCAGAAAGGTAGGACAGGATATGGAGAACAGGGAGCCTTGTTATGCTGATTGGCAGGATGTAAATTGCCAGCAGCCACCCTGGAGAAGTGTATGGTGTTTCCTGAAACACGTAAGAAACAAAGCAACACAGCCTATGGCACTTCCACTTATGGTCCTATAGCTTACGGAAATTAAAATCAAAAACAGACAGCCACCCCAATATTTGGGACGGCTGTGTTCACAAGAAGCTCGTCTACAGTATCAGGTAAATATCCCAGAAAGCAAAAAATGGATAAAGAAGTTGTGGCACGTACGTGCAATGCAATATCACTCAGCAATGAAATCTGTGTCATCAGGCCCGTAGCGGCATAGTGAGTGGATGCAGGTACGGTGATTCTACGTGAACTACGTCACACAGAAAAAGAAATATCATAAGATATCACTAATACACGGAATGTAAACTTGACTACACATGAACTGAATTACAAAACAGAACAGGGTCTCAAATTTAGAAAATCAACTAGTGCTTGCTTATGGGGAAAGGTGCCTTGGGGTGCTGCATAAAACCAGAGACTGAAATTAGCACAGATAACATTCCATAAGCCAAATATGTAATAGACAAGACCTACTCCTTGCTCAACGAAATGGACTCAACACCACATATTCAACGCCTAGGAATATACCTGACTAGGAAGAATCTTAAAACCCATGGATATATATGTCTCCGTAAGAGAATCAAGCGTGTGTACAGCGGCTGAAACGCAGCAGTGAAAATCCGATAAATCCCATTATCAAAATAAATTTCGAAAACAAAACACAAAGACAGTGAAATCGAGAGCAATTCTTAACTAATTTACTCAGGGCATGTGATGCAACCGGGATTGACCACATCTACACCCAGAGCTGGTTGAGACATAAGGCTGGACACTTCAGGCTGATAGCATTGGTGAGTTTCGGTGAGCAAATGCAGACCCTTGGAAGTCATACTGCATGGTACCCATTCCATGGGTCCCAACTCTCCAGGTTCAAGGGATTCTTCCTCCAGCTAAAACATGCATGGGAAACCCAGAGTATCGTCCACCGTGTGATTGGGAAACGATTTAAAATGCATCTCAGTTTTCGTATCCTGGTCCTCGGGTTCACCATTCCAGATGCTTTACTAACACTCTCCCCGCTTGGAGAGTCAGTGCCTTCAACCTCCTCTTTGGCACAGCTTGCAATTTCTGTGCAAGATGAACAGGAATAGGGAGAACCAATGAGAGACTAGCTGTAGGTGTCTGCACGGGCAAATGTAACGCTCATTGCCCACCAGGAAGAGGAATTAAACAAAGGCTCAGCGTGCCCTGCTGAAAACAGATTAGGGCCTGAAGCAATCCTGCGGTTTTGTGCCCAGCTCACAAGAAAGAGAGTTGAAGAAAGGAGCTCAGGGGCACTGTACTTCACAAACCTGCAGAGTTATAAATGACAGCTATCCTCCAAAAATATATTGAAGTAAGCCTGCGAAGGGGACTTGAAAGCGGGGCAGAATTTCAGGAAAACGATTGCAGGGGGTAGACTGGAATTGCCCTGAAAGCATAGGAAAAGAGTCACAACGTCAACAATGATGCACTTGGCCAAAAAGGGCGTATGCGTTTTTTCCTGAATATATTCTGGAAAAAACGTATACGCCCTTTTTTTCCAACCAAGCAAGCCTGTAAAGGAAACCTGCACTACAATGAAATCTCACTGCCCCCCCGGGCATAAGGGCCATCTGAAAAAAGTGTAAAATCAAGAAAGGTTAGACAGGATATGGAGAACAGGGAGCCTTGTTATGCTGATTGGCAGGATGTAAATTGCCAGCAGCCACCCTGGAGAAGTGTATGGTGTTTCCTGAAACACGTAAGAAACAAAGCAACACAGCCTATGGCACTTCCACTTATGGTCCTATAGCTTACGGAAATTAAAATCAAAAACAGACAGCCACCCCAATATTTGGGACGGCTGTGTTCACAAGAAGCTCGTCTACAGTATCAGTTAAATATCCCAGAAAGCAAAAAATGGATAAAGAAGTTGTGGCACGTACGTGCAATGCAATATCACTCAGCAATGAAATCTGTGTCATCAGGCCCGTAGCGGCATAGTAAGTTGATGCAGGTACGGTGATTCTACGTGAACTACGTCACACAGAAAAAGAAACATCATAAGATATCACTAATACACGGAATGTAAACTTGACTACACATGAACTGAATTACAAATCAGAACAGGGTCTCAAATTTAGAAAACCAACTAGTGCTTGCTTATGGGGAAAGGTGCGTTGGGGTGCTGCATAAAACCAGAGACTGAAATTAGCACAGATAACTTTCCATAAGCCAAATATGTAATAGACAAGACCTACTCCTTGCTCAACGAAATGGACTCAACACCACATATTCAACGCCTAGGAATATACCTGACTAGGAAGAATCTTAAAACCCATGGATATATAAGTCTCCGTAAGAGAATCAAGCGTGTGTACAGCGGCCGAAACGCAGCAGTGAAAATCCGATAAATCCCATTATCAAAATAAATTTCGAAAACAAAA
The DNA here is from genome assembly GCF_963924675.1 of Phocoena phocoena. Classification (NCBI taxonomy): domain Eukaryota; kingdom Metazoa; phylum Chordata; class Mammalia; order Artiodactyla; family Phocoenidae; genus Phocoena; species Phocoena phocoena. The sequence goes on along the minus strand of NW_027077413.1, from coordinate 1,335,178 downwards.
CACAAAGACAGTGAAATAGAGAGCAATTCTTAAATAATTCACTCAGAGCATGTGATGCAACCGGGATTGACCACATCTACTCCCAGAGCTGGTTGAGACATAAGGCTGGACACTTCAGGCCAATAGCATTGGTGAGTTTCGGTGAGCAAATGCAGACCCTTTGAAGTCATACTGCATGGTACCGATTCCATGGGTCCCAACTCTTCAGGTTCAAGTCATTCTTCCTCCAGCTAAAACATGCATGGGAAACACAGAGTATCGTCTACCGTGTGATTGGGAAACGATTTAAAATGCATCTCAGTTTTCGTATCCTGGTCCTCGGGTTCACCATTCCAGATGCTTTACTAACACTCTCCCTGCTTGGAGAGTCAGTGCCTTTAACCTCCTGTTTGGCACAGCTTGCAATTTCTGTGCAAGATGAACAGGAATAGGGAGAACCAATGAGAGACTAGCTGTAGGTGTCTGCACGGGCAAATGTAACGCTCATTGCCGACCAGGAAGAGGAATTAAACAAAGGCTCAGCGTGCCCTGCTGAAAACAGATTAGGGCCTGAAGCAATCCTGCGGTTTTGTGCCCAGCTCACAAGAAAGCGAGTTGAAGAAAGGAGCTCAGGGGCACTGTAATTCACAAACGTGCAGAGTTATAAATGACAGCTATCCTCCAAAAATATAATGCAGTAAGCCTGCGAAGGGGACTTGAAAGCGGGGCAGAAATTCAGGAAAACGATTGCAGGGGGTAGACTGGAATTGCCCTGAAAGCATAGGAAAAGAGGCAGAACGTCGACAATGATGCACTTGGCCAAAAAGGGCGTATGCGTTTTTTCCTGAATATATTCAGGAAAAAACGCATACGCCCTTTTTGGCCAACCAAGCAAGCCTGTAAAGGAAATCTGCACTACAATGAAGTCTCACTGCACCCCGGGCAAAAGGGCCATCTGAAAAAAGTGTAAAATCCAGAAAGGTAGGACAGGATATGGAGAACAGGGAGCCTTGTTATGCTGATTGGCAGGAAGTAAATTGCCAGCAGCCACCCTGGAGAAGTGTATGGTGTTTCCTGAAACACGTAAGAAACAAAGCAACACATCCTATGGCACTTCCACTTATGGTCCTATAGCTTACGGAAATTAAAATCAAAAACAGACAGCCACCCCAATATTTGGGACGGCTGTGTTCACAAGAAGCTCGTCTACAGTATCAGGTAAATATCCCAGAAAGCAAAAAATGGATAAAGAAGTTGTGGCACATACGTACAATGCAATATCACTCAGCAATGAAATCTGTGTCATCAGGCCCGTAGCAGCATAGTGAGTGGATGCAGGTACGGTGATTGTACGTGAACAAAGTCACACAGAAAAAGAAACATCATAAGATATCACTAATACACGGAATGTAAACTTGACTACACATGAACTGAATTACAAAACAGAACAGGGTCTCAAATTTAGAAAACCAACTAGTGCTTGCATATGGGGAAAGGTGCCTTGGGGTGCTGCATAAAACCAGAGACTGAAATTAGCTCAGATAACTTTCCATAAGCCAAATATGTAATAGACAAGACCTACTCCTTGCTCAACGAAATGGACCCAACACCACATATTCAACGCCTAGGAATATACCTGACTAGGAAGAATCTTAAAACCCATGGATATATATGTCTCCGTAAGAGAATCAAGTGTGTGTACAGCGGCATAAACGCAGCAGTGAAAATCCGATAAATCCCATTATCAAAATAAATTTCGAAAACAAAACACAAAGACAGTGAAATAGAGAGCAATTCTTAAATAATTCACTCAGGGCATGTGATGCAACCGGGATTGACCACATCTACACCCAGAGCTGGTTGAGACATAAGGCTGGACACTTCAGGCTGATAGCATTGGTGAGTTTCGGTGAGCAAATGCAGACCCTTTGAAGTCATACTGCATGGTACCCAATCCATGGGTCCCAACTCTCCAGGTTCAAGGCATTCTTCCTCCAGCTAAAACATGCATGGGAAACCCAGAGTATCGTCCACCGTGTGATTGGGAAACGATTTAAAATGCATCTCAGTTTTCGTATCCTGGTCCTCGGGTTCACCATTCCAGATGCTTTACTAACACTCTCCCCGCTTGGAGAGTCAGTGCCTTTAACCTCCTGTTTGGCACAGCTTGCCATTTCTGTGCAAGATGAACAGGAATAGGGAGAACCAATGAGAGACTAGCTGTAGGTGTCTGCACGGGCAAATGTAACGCTCATTGCCCACCAGGAAGAGGAATTAAACAAAGGCTCAGTGTGCCCTGCTGGAAACAGATTAGGGCCTGAAGCAATCCTGCGGTTTTGTGCCCAGCTCACAAGAAAGCGAGTTGAAGAAAGGAGCTCAGGGGCACTGTACTTCACAAACCTGCAGTGTTATAAATGACAGCTATCCTCCAAAAATATATTGAAGTAAGCCTGCGAAGGGGACTTGAAAGCGGGGCTGAATTTCAGGAAAACGATTGCAGGGGGTAGACTGGAATTGCGCTGAAAGCATAGGAAAAGAGGCACAACGTCAACAATGATGCACTTGGCCAAAAAGGTCGTATGCGTTTTTTCCTGAATATATTTAGGAAAAAACGCATACGCCCTTTTTGGCCAACCAAGCAAGCCTGTAAAGGAAATCTGCACTAAAATGAAATCTCACTGCCCCCCCGGGCAAAAGGGCCATCTGAAAAAAGTATAAAATCCAGAAAGTTAGGACAGGATATGGAGAACAGGGAGCCTTGTTATGCTGATTGGCAGGATGTAAATTGCCAGCAGCCACCCTGGAGAAGTGTATGGTGTTTCCTGAAACACGTAAGAAACAAAGCAACACAGCCTATGGAACTTCCACTTATGGTCCTACAGCTTACGGAAATTAAAATCAAAAACAGACAAACCACCCCAATATTTGGGACGGCTGTGTTCACAAGAAGCTCGTCTACAGTATCAGGTAAATATCCCAGAAAGCAAAAAATGGATAAAGAAGTTGTGGCACGTACGTACAATGCAATATCACTCAGCAATGAAATCTTTGTCATCAGGCCCGTAGCGGCATAGTGAGTGGATGCAGGTACGGTGATTCTACATGAACTACGTCACAAAGAAAAAGAAACATCATAAGATATCACTAATACACGGAATGTAAACTTGACTACACATGAACTGAATTACAACACAGAACAGGGTCTCAAATTTAGAAAACCAACTAGTGCTTGCTTATGGGGAAAGGTGCCTTGGGGTGCTGCATAAAACCAGAGACTGAAATTAGCACAGATAACTTTCCATAAGCCAAATATGTAATAGACAAGACCTACTCCTTGCTCAACGAAATGGACTCAACACCACATATTCAACGCCTAGGAATATACCTGACTAGGAAGAATCTTAAAACCCATGGATATATATGTCTCCGTAAGAGAATCAAGCGTGTGTACAGTGGCCGAAACGCAGCAGTGAAAATCCGATAAATCCCATTATCAAAATAAATTTCGAAAACAAAACACTAAGACAGTGAAATAGAGAGCAATTCTTAAATAATTCACTCAGGGCATGTGATGCAACCGGGATTGACCACATCTACACCCAGAGCTGGTTGAGACATAAGGCTGGACACTTCTGGCTGATAGCACTGGTGAGTTTCGGTGAGCAAATGCAGACACTTTGAAGTCATACTGCATGGTACCCATTCCATGGGTCACAACTCTCCAGGTTCAAGGCATTCTTCCTCCAGCTAAAACATGCATGGGAAACCCAGAGTATCGTCCACCGTGTGATTGGGAAACGATTTAAAATGCATCTCAGTTTTCGTATCCTTGTCCTCGTGTTCACGATTCCAGATGCTTTACTAACTCTCTCCCCGCTTGGAGAGTCAGTGCCTTTAACCTCCTGTTTGGCACAGCTTGCCATTTCTGTGCTAGATGAGCAGGAATAGGGAGAACCAATGAGAGACTAGCTGTAGGTGTCTGCACGGGCAAATGTAACGCTTATTGCCCACCAGGAAGAGGAATTAAACAAAGGCTCAGTGTGCCCTGCTGGAAACAGATTAGGGCCTGAAGCAATCCTGCGGTTTTGTGCCCAGCTCACAAGAAAGCGAGTTGAAGAAAGGAGCTCAGGGGCACTGTACTTCACAAACCTGCAGAGTTATAAATGACAGCTATCCTCCAAAAATATATTGAAGTAAGCCTGCGAAGGGGACTTGAATGCGGGGCTGAATTTCAGGAAAACGATTGCAGGGTGTAGACTGGAATTGCCCTGAAAGCATAGGAAAAGAGGCACAACGTCAACAATGATGCACTTGGCCAAAAAGGTCGTATGCGTTTTTTCCTGAATATATTTAGGAAAAAACGCATACGCCCTTTTTGGCCAACCAAGCAAGCCTGTAAAGGAAATCTGCACTAAAATGAAATCTCACTGCCCCCCCGGGCAAAAGGGCCATCTGAAAAAAGTATAAAATCCAGAAAGTTAGGACAGGATATGGAGAACAGGGAGCCTTGTTATGCTGATTGGCAGGATGTAAATTGCCAGCAGCCACCCTGGAGAAGTGTATGGTGTTTCCTGAAACACGTAAGAAACAAAGCAACACAGCCTATGGAACTTCCACTTATGGTCCTATAGCTTACGGAAATTAAAATCAAAAACAGACAAACCACCCCAATATTTGGGACGGCTGTGTTCACAAGAAGCTCGTCTACAGTATCAGGTAAATATCCCAGAAAGCAAAAAATGGATAAAGAAGTTGTGGCACGTACGTACAATGCAATATCACTCAGCAATGAAATCTTTGTCATCAGGCCCGTAGCAGCATAGTGAGTGGATGCAGGTACGGTGATTCTACATGAACTACGTCACAAAGAAAAAGAAACATCATAAGATATCACTAATACACGGAATGTAAACTTGACTACACATGAACTGAATTACAAAACAGAACAGGGTCTCAAATTTAGAAAACCAACTAGTGCTTCCTTATGGGGAAAGGTGCCTTGGGGTGCTGCATAAAACCAGAGACTGAAATTAGCACAGATAACTTTCCATAAGCCAAATATGTAATAGACAAGACCTACTCCTTGCTCAACGAAATGGACTCAACACCACATATTCAACGCCTAGGAATATACCTGACTAGGAAGAATCTTAAAACCCATGGATATATATGTCTCCGTAAGAGAATCAAGCGTGTGTACAGTGGCCGAAACGCAGCAGTGAAAATCCGATAAATCCCATTATCAAAATAAATTTCGAAAACAAAACACTAAGACAGTGAAATAGAGAGCAATTCTTAAATAATTCACTCAGGGCATGTGATGCAACCGGGATTGACCACATCTACACCCAGAGCTGGTTGAGACATAAGGCTGGACACTTCTGGCTGATAGCACTGGTGAGTTTCGGTGAGCAAATGCAGACCCTTTGAAGTCATACTGCATGGTACCCATTCCATGGGTCCCAACTCTCCAGGTTCAAGGCATTCTTCCTCCAGCTAAAACATGCATGGGAAACCCAGATTATCGTCCACCGTGTGATTGGGAAACGATTTAAAATGCATCTCAGTTTTCGTATCCTTGTCCTCGGGTTCACGATTCCAGATGCTTTACTAACTCTCTCCCAGCTTGGAGAGTCAGTGCCTTTAACCTCCTGTTTGGCACAGCTTGCCATTTCTGTGCTAGATGAGCAGGAATAGGGAGAACCAATGAGAGACTAGCTGTAGGTGTCTGCACGGGCAAATGTAACGCTTATTGCCCACCAGGAAGAGGAATTAAACAAAGGCTCAGTGTGCCCTGCTGGAAACAGATTAGGGCCTGAAGCAATCCTGCGGTTTTGTGCCCAGCTCACAAGAAAGCGTGTTGAAGAAAGGAGCTCAGCGGCACTGTACTTCACAAACCTGCAGAGTTATAAATGACAGCTATCCTCCAAAAATATATTGAAGTAAGCCTGCGAAGGGGACTTGAAAGCGGGGCTGAATTTCAGGAAAATGATTGCAGGGGGTAGACTGGATTTGCCCTGAAAGCATAGGAAAAGAGGCAGAACGTCGACAATGATGCACTTGGCCAAAAAGGGCGTATGAGTTTTTTCCTGAATATATTTCCTGAATATATTCAGGAAAAAACGCATACGCCCTTTTTGGCCAACCAAGCAAGCCTGTAAAGGAAATCTGCACTACAATGAAATCTCACTGCCCCCACGGGCAAAAGGGCAATCTGAAAAAAGTGTAAAATCCAGAAAGGTAGGACAGGATATGGAGAACAGGGAGCCTTGTTATGCTGATTGGCAGGATGTAAATTGCCAGCAGCCACCCTGGAGAAGTGTATGGTGTTTCCTGAAACACGTAAGAAACAAAGCAACACAGCCTATGGCACTTCCACTTATGGTCCTTTAGCTTACGGAAATTAAAATCAAAAACAGACAGCCACCCCAATATTTGGGACGGCTGTGTTCACAAGAAGCTCGTCTAGAGTATCAGGAAAATATCCCAGAAAGCAAAAAATGGATAAAGAAGTTGTGGCACGTACGTGCAATGCAATATCACTCAGCAATGAAATCTGTGTCATCAGGCCCGTAGCGGCATAGTAAGTGGATGCAGGTACGGTGATTCTACGTGAACTACGTCACACAGAAAAAGAAACATCATAAGATATCACTAATACACGGAATGTAAACTTGACTGCACATGAACTGAATTACAAAACAGAACAGGGTCTCAAATTTAGAAAACCAACTAGTGCTTGCTTATGGGGAAAGGTGCGTTGGGGTGCTGCATAAAACCAGAGACTGAAATTAGCACAGATAACATTCCATAAGCCAAATATGTAATAGACAAGACCTACTCATTGCTCAACGAAATGGACTCAACACCACATATTCAACGCCTAGGAATATACCTGACTAGGAAGAATCTTAAAACCCATGGATATATATGTCTCCGTAAGAGAATCAAGCGTGTGTACAGCGGCGGAAATGCAGCAGTGAAAATCCGATAAATCCCATTATCAAAATAAATTTCGAAAACAAAACACAAAGACAGTGAAATAGAGAGCAATTCTTAAATAATTCACTCAGGGCCTGTGATGCAACCGGGATTGACCACATCTACACACACAGCTGGTTGAGTCATAAGGCTGGACACTTCAGGCTGCTAGCATTGGTGAGTTTCGGTGAACAACTGCAGACCCTTTGAAGTCATACTGCATGGTACCCATTCCATGGGTCCCAACTCTCCAGGTTCAAGGCATACTTCCTCCAGCTAAAACATGCATGGGAAACCCAGAGTATCGTCCACCGTGTGATTGGGAAACGATTTAAAATGCATCTCAGTTTTCGTATCCTTGTCCTCGGGTTCACCATTCCAGATGCTTTACTAACACTCTCCCCGCTTGGAGAGTCAGTGCCTTTAACCTCCTGTTTGGCACAGCTTGCCATTTCTGTGCAAGATGAACAGGAATAGGGAGAACCAATGAGAGACTAGCTCTAGGTGTCTGCACGGGCAAATGTAACGCTCATTGCCCAACAGGAAGAGGAATTAAACAAAGGCTCAGTGTGCCCTGCTGGAAACAGATTAGGGCCTGAAGCAATCCTGCGGTTTTGTGCCCAGCTCACAAGAAAGCGAGTTGAAGAAAGGAGCTCAGGGGCACTGTACTTCACAAACCTGCAGAGTTATAAATGACAGCTATCCTCCAAAAATATATTGAAGTAAGCCTGCGAAGGGGACTTGAAAGCGGGGCAGAATTTCAGGAAAACGATTGCAGGGGGTAGACTGGAATTGCCCTGAAAGCATAGGAAAAGAGGCACAACGTCGACAATGATGCACTTGGCCAAAAAGGGCGTATGCGTTTTTTCCTGAATATATTCAGGAAAAAACGCATACGCCCTTTTTGGCCAACCAAGCAAGCCTGTAAAGGAAATCTGCACTACAATGAAATCTCACTGCCCCCCCGGGCAAAAGGGCCATCTGAAAAAAGTGTAAAATCCAGAAAGGTAGGACAGGATATGGAGAACAGGGAGCCTTGTTATGCTGATTGGCAGGATGTAAATTGCCAGCAGCCACCCTGGAGAAGTGTATGGTGTTTCCTGAAACACGTAAGAAACAAAGCAACACAGCCTGTGGAACTTCCACTTATGGTCCTATAGCTTACGGAAATTAAAATCAAAAACAGACAGCCACCCCAATATTTGGGACGGCTGTGTTCACAAGAAGCTCGTCTACAGTATCAGGTAAATATCCCAGAAAGCAAAAAATGGATAAAGAAGTTGTGGCACGTACGTACAATGCAATATCACTCAGCAATGAAATCTGTGTCATCAGGACCGTAGCGGCATAGTGAGTGGATGCAGGTACGGTGATTCTACGTGAACTACGTCACACAGAAAAAGAAACATCATAAGATATCACTAATACACGGAATGTAAACTTGACTACACATGAACTGAATTACAAAAAAGAACAGGGTCTCAAATTTAGAAAACCAACTAGTGCTTGCTTATGGGGAAAGGTACCTTGGGGTGCTGCATAAAACCAGAGACTGAAATTAGCACAGATAACTTTCCATAAGCCAAATATGTAATAGACAAGACCTACTCCTTGCTCAACGAAATGGACCCAACACCACATATTCAACGCCTAGGAATATACCTGACTAGGAAGAATCTTAAAACCCATGGATATATATGTCTCCGTAAGAGAATCAAGCGTGTGTACAGCGGCCGAAACGCAGCAGTGAAAATCCGATAAATCCCATTATCAAAATAAATTTCGAAAACAAAACACAAAGACAGTGAAATAGAGAGCAATTCTTAAATAATTCACTAAGGGCATGTGATGCAACCGGGATTGACCACATCTACACCCAGAGCTGGTTGAGACATAAGGCTGGACACTTCAGGCTGATAGCATTGGTGAGTTTCGGTGAGCAAATGCAGACCCTTTGAAGTCATACTGCATGGTACCCATTCCATGGGTCCCAACTCTCCAGGATCAAGGCATTCTTCCTCTAGCTAAAACATGCATGGGAAATCCAGAGTATCGTCCACCGTGTGATTGGGAAACGATTTAAAATGCATCTCAGTTTTCGTATCCTGGTCCTCGTGTTCACCGTTCCAGATGCTTTACTAACACTCTCCCCTCTTGTAGAGTCAGTGCCTTTAACCTCGTGTTTGGCACAGCTTGCCATTTCTGTGCAAGACGAACAAGAATAGGGAGAACCAATGAGAGACTAGCTGTAGGTGTCTGCACGGGCAAATGTAACGCTCATTGCCGACCAGGAAGAGGAATTAAACAAAGGCTCAGTGTGCCCTGCTGGAAACAGATTAGGGCCTGAAGCAATCCTGCGGTTTTGTGCCCAGCTCACAAGAAAGCGAGTTGAAGAAAGGAGCTCAGGGGCACTGTACTTCACAAACCTGCAGAGTTATAAATGACAGCTATCCTCCAAAAATATATTGAAGTAAGCCTGCGAAGGGGACTTGATAGCGGGGCTGAATTTCAGGAAAACGATTGCAGGGGGTAGACTGGAATTGCCCTGAAAGCATAGGAAAAGAGGCACAACGTCGACAATGATGCACTTGGCCAAAAAGGGCGTATGCGTTTTTTCCTGAATATATTTGGCCAACCAAGCAAGCCTGTAAAGGAAATCTGCACTACAATGAAATCTCACTGCCCCCCCGGGCAAAAGGGCCATCTGAAAAAAGTGTAAAATCCAGAAAGGTAGGACAGGATATGGAGAACAGGGAGCCTTGTTATGCTGATTGGCAGGATGTAAATTGCCAGCAGCCACCCTGGAGAAGTGTATGGTGTTTCCTGAAACACGTAAGAAACAAAGCAACACAGCCTATGGCACTTCCACTTATGGTCCTATAGCTTACGGAAATTAAAATCAAAAACAGACAGCCACCCCAATATTTGGGACGGCTGTGTTCACAAGAAGCTCGTCTACAGTATCAGGTAAATATCCCAGAAAGCAAAAAATGGATAAAGAAGTTGTGGCACGTACGTGCAATGCAATATCACTCAGCAATGAAATCTGTGTCATCAGGCCCGTAGCGGCATAGTGAGTGGATGCAGGTACGGTGATTCTACGTGAACTACGTCACACAGAAAAAGAAATATCATAAGATATCACTAATACACGGAATGTAAACTTGACTACACATGAACTGAATTACAAAACAGAACAGGGTCTCAAATTTAGAAAATCAACTAGTGCTTGCTTATGGGGAAAGGTGCCTTGGGGTGCTGCATAAAACCAGAGACTGAAATTAGCACAGATAACATTCCATAAGCCAAATATGTAATAGACAAGACCTACTCCTTGCTCAACGAAATGGACTCAACACCACATATTCAACGCCTAGGAATATACCTGACTAGGAAGAATCTTAAAACCCATGGATATATATGTCTCCGTAAGAGAATCAAGCGTGTGTACAGCGGCTGAAACGCAGCAGTGAAAATCCGATAAATCCCATTATCAAAATAAATTTCGAAAACAAAACACAAAGACAGTGAAATCGAGAGCAATTCTTAACTAATTCACTCAGGGCATGTGATGCAACCGGGATTGACCACATCTACACCCAGAGCTGGTTGAGACATAAGGCTGGACACTTCAGGCTGATAGCTTTGGTGAGTTTCGGTGAGCAAATGCAGACCCTTGGAAGTCATACTGCATGGTACCCATTCCATGGGTCCCAACTCTCCAGGTTCAAGGGATTCTTCCTCCAGCTAAAACATGCATGGGAAACCCAGAGTATCGTCCACCGTGTGATTGGGAAACGATTTAAAATGCATCTCAGTTTTCGTATCCTGGTCCTCGGGTTCACCATTCCAGATGCTTTACTAACACTCTCCCCGCTTGGAGAGTCAGTGCCTTTAACCTCCTCTTTGGCACAGCTTGCAATTTCTGTGCAAGATGAACAGGAATAGGGAGAACCAAAGAGAGACTAGCTGTAGGTGTCTGCACGGGCAAATGTAACGCTCATTGCCCACCAGGAAGAGGAATTAAACAAAGGCTCAGCGTGCCCTGCTGAAAACAGATTAGGGCCTGAAGCAATCCTGCGGTTTTGTGCCCAGCTCACAAGAAAGAGAGTTGAAGAAAGGAGCTCAGGGGCACTGTACTTCACAAACCTGCAGAGTTATAAATGACAGCTATCCTCCAAAAATATATTGAAGTAAGCCTGCGAAGGGGACTTGAAAGCGGGGCAGAATTTCAGGAAAACGATTGCAGGGGGTAGACTGGAATTGCCCTGAAAGCATAGGAAAAGAGTCACAACGTCAACAATGATGCACTTGGCCAAAAAGGGCGTATGCGTTTTTTCCTGAATATATTCTGGAAAAAACGCATACGCCCTTTTTTTCCAACCAAGCAAGCCTGTAAAGGAAACCTGCACTACAATGAAATCTCACTGCCCCCCCGGGCATAAGGGCCATCTGAAAAAAGTGTAAAATCAAGAAAGGTTAGACAGGATATGGAGAACAGGGAGCCTTGTTATGCTGATTGGCAGGATGTAAATTGCCAGCAGCCACCCTGGAGAAGTGTATGGTGTTTCCTGAAACACGTAAGAAACAAAGCAACACAGCCTATGGCACTTCCACTTATGGTCCTATAGCTTACGGAAATTAAAATCAAAAACAGACAGCCACCCCAATATTTGGGACGGCTGTGTTCACAAGAAGCTCGTCTACAGTATCAGTTAAATATCCCAGAAAGCAAAAAATGGATAAAGAAGTTGTGGCACGTACGTGCAATGCAATATCACTCAGCAATGAAATCTGTGTCATCAGGCCCGTAGCGGCATAGTAAGTTGATGCAGGTACGGTGATTCTACGTGAACTACGTCACACAGAAAAAGAAACATCATAAGATATCACTAATACACGGAATGTAAACTTGACTACACATGAACTGAATTACAAATCAGAACAGGGTCTCAAATTTAGAAAACCAACTAGTGCTTGCTTATGGGGAAAGGTGCGTTGGGGTGCTGCATAAAACCAGAGACTGAAATTAGCACAGATAACTTTCCATAAGCCAAATATGTAATAGACAAGACCTACTCCTTGCTCAACGAAATGGACTCAACACCACATATTCAACGCCTAGGAATATACCTGACTAGGAAGAATCTTAAAACCCATGGATATATAAGTCTCCGTAAGAGAATCAAGCGTGTGTACAGCGGCCGAAACGCAGCAGTGAAAATCCGATAAATCCCATTATCAAAATAAATTTCGAAAACAAAACACAAAGACAGTGAAATAGAGAGCAATTCTTAAATAATTCACTCAGAGCATGTGATGCAACCGGGATTGACCACATCTACTCCCAGAGCTGGTTGAGACATAAGGCTGGACACTTCAGGCCAATAGCATTGGTGAGTTTCGGTGAGCAAATGCAGACCCTTTGAAGTCATACTGCATGGTACCGATTCCATGGGTCCCAACTCTTCAGGTTCAAGTCATTCTTCCTCCAGCTAAAACATGCATGGGAAACACAGAGTATCGTCTACCGTGTGATTGGGAAACGATTTAAAATGCATCTCAGTTTTCGTATCCTGGTCCTCGGGTTCACCATTCCAGATGCTTTACTAACACTCTCCCTGCTTGGAGAGTCAGTGCCTTTAACCTCCTGTTTGGCACAGCTTGCAATTTCTGTGCAAGATGAACAGGAATAGGGAGAACCAATGAGAGACTAGCTGTAGGTGTCTGCACGGGCAAATGTAACGCTCATTGCCGACCAGGAAGAGGAATTAAACAAAGGCTCAGCGTGCCCTGCTGAAAACAGATTAGGGCCTGAAGCAATCCTGCGGTTTTGTGCCCAGCTCACAAGAAAGCGAGTTGAAGAAAGGAGCTCAGGGGCACTGTAATTCACAAACGTGCAGAGTTATAAATGACAGCTATCCTCCAAAAATATAATGCAGTAAGCCTGCGAAGGGGACTTGAAAGCGGGGCAGAAATTCAGGAAAACGATTGCAGGGGGTAGACTGGAATTGCCCTGAAAGCATAGGAAAAGAGGCAGAACGTCGACAATGATGCACTTGGCCAAAAAGGGCGTATGCGTTTTTTCCTGAATATATTCAGGAAAAAACGCATACGCCCTTTTTGGCCAACCAAGCAAGCCTGTAAAGGAAATCTGCACTACAATGAAGTCTCACTGCACCCCGGGCAAAAGGGCCATCTGAAAAAAGTGTAAAATCCAGAAAGGTAGGACAGGATATGGAGAACAGGGAGCCTTGTTATGCTGATTGGCAGGAAGTAAATTGCCAGCAGCCACCCTGGAGAAGTGTATGGTGTTTCCTGAAACACGTAAGAAACAAAGCAACACAGCCTATGGCACTTCCACTTATGGTCCTATAGCTTACGGAAATTAAAATCAAAAACAGACAGCCACCCCAATATTTGGGACGGCTGTGTTCACAAGAAGCTCGTCTACAGTATCAGGTAAATATCCCAGAAAGCAAAAAATGGATAAAGAAGTTGTGGCACATACGTACAATGCAATATCACTCAGCAATGAAATCTGTGTCATCAGGCCCGTAGCAGCATAGTGAGTGGATGCAGGTACGGTGATTGTACGTGAACAAAGTCACACAGAAAAAGAAACATCATAAGATATCACTAATACACGGAATGTAAACTTGACTACACATGAACTGAATTACAAAACAGAACAGGGTCTCAAATTTAGAAAACCAACTAGTGCTTGCATATGGGGAAAGGTGCCTTGGGGTGCTGCATAAAACCAGAGACTGAAATTAGCTCAGATAACTTTCCATAAGCCAAATATGTAATAGACAAGACCTACTCCTTGCTCAACGAAATGGACCCAAAACCACATATTCAACGCCTAGGAATATACCTGACTAGGAAGAATCTTAAAACCCATGGATATATATGTATCCGTAAGAGATTCAAGCGTGTGTACAGCGGCCGAAATGCAGCAGTGAAAATCCGATAAATCCCATTATCAAAATAAATTTCGAAAACAAAACACAAAGACAGTGAAATAGAGAGCAATTCTTAAATAATTCACTCAGGGCATGTGATGCAACCGGGATTGACCACATCTACACCCAGAGCTGGTTGAGACATAAGGCTGGACACTTCAGGCTGATAGCATTGGTGAGTTTCGGTGAGCAAATGCAGACCCTTTAAAGTCATACTGCATGGTACCCATTCCATGGGTCTCAAATCTCCAGGTTCAAGGGATTCTTCCTCCAGCTAAAACATGCATGGGAACCCCACAGTATGGTCCACCGTGTGATTGGGAAACGATTTAAAATGCATCTCAGTTTTCGTATCCTGGTCCTCGGGTTCACCATTCCAGATGCTTTACTAACACTCTCCCCGCTTAGAGAGTCAGTGCCTTTAACCTCCTCTTTGGCACAGCTTGCAATTTCTGTGCAAGATGAACAGGAATAGGGAGAACCAATGAGAGACTAGCTGTAGGTGTCTGCACGGGCAAATGTAACGCTCATTGCCCACCAGGAAGACGAATTAAACAAAGGCTCAGTGTGCCCGGCTGGAAACAGATTAGGGCCTGAAGCAATCCTGCGGTTTTGTGCCCAGCTCACAAGAAAGCGAGTTGAAGAAAGGAGCTCAGGGGCACTGTAATTCACAAACCTGCAGAGTTATAAATGACAGCTATCTTCCAATAGTATATTGAAGTAAGCCTGCGTAGGGGACTTTAAAGCGGGGCAGAATTTCAGGAAAACGATTGCAGGGGGTAGACTGGAATTGCCCTGAAAGCATAGGAAAAGAGGCACAACGTCGACAATGATGCACTTGTCCAAAAAGGGCGTATGCGTTTTTTCCTGAATATATTCAGGAAAAAACGCATACGCCCTTTTTGGCCAACCAAGCAAGCCTGTAATGGAAATCTGCACTACAATGAAGTATCACTGCCCCCCGGGCAAGAGGGCCATCTGAAAAAAGTGTAAAATCCAGAAAGGTAGGACAGGATATGGAGAACAGGGAGCCTTGTTATGCAGATTGGCAGGATGTAAATTGCCAGCAGCCACCCTGGAGAAGTGTATGGTGTTTCCTGAAACACGTAAGAAATAAAGCAACACAGCCTATGGCAATTGCACTTATGGTCCTATTCCTTAGGGAAATTAAAATCAAAAACAGAGAGCCACCCCAAAGTTTGGGACGGCTGTGTTCCCAAGAAGCTCGTCTACAGTACCAGGTAAATATCCCAGAAAGCAAAAAATGGATAAAGAAGTTGTGGCACGTACGTACAATGCAATATCACTCAGCAATGAAATCTGTGTCATCAGGCCCGTAGCGGCATAGTGAGTGGATGCAGGTACGGTGATTCTACGTGAACTATGTCACACAGAAAAAGAAACATCATAAGATATCACTAATACACGGAATGTAAACTTGACTACACATGAACTGAATTACAAAACAGAACAGGGTCTCAAATTTAGAAAATCAACTAGTGCTTGCTTATGGGGAAAGGTGCCTTGGGGTGCTGCATAAAACCAGAGACTGAAATTAGCACAGATAACATTCCATAAGCCAAATATGTAATAGACAAGACCTACTCCTTGCTCAACGAAATGGACTCAACACCACATATTCAACGCCTAGGAATATACCTGACTAGGAAGAATCTTAAAACCCATGGATATATATGTCTCCGTAAGAGAATCAAGCGTGTGTACAGCGGCCGAAACGCAGCAGTGAAAATCCGATAAATCCCATTATCAAAATAAATTTCGAAAACAAAACACAAAGACAGTGAAATAGAGAGCAATTCTTAACTAATTCACTCAGGGCATGTGATGCAACCGGGATTGACCACATCTAAACCCAGAGCTGGTTGAGACATAAGGCTGGACACTTCAGGCTGATAGCATTGGTGAGTTTCGGTGAGCAAATACAGACCCTTGGAAGTCATACTGCATGGTACCAATTCCATGGGTCCCAACTCTCCAGGTTCAAGGGATTCTTCCTCCAGCTAAAACATGCATGGGAAACCCAGAGTATCGTCCACCGTGTGATTGGGAAACGATTTATAATGCATCTCAGTTTTCGTATCCTGGTCCTCGGGTTCACCATTCCAGATGCTTTACTAACACTCTCCCCGCTGGAGAGTCAGTGCCTTTAACCTCCTCTTTGGCACAGCTTGCAATTTCTGTGCAAGATGAACAGGAATAGGGAGAACCAATGAGAGACTAGCTGTAGGTGTCTGCACGGGCAAATGTAACGCTCATTGCCCACCAGGAAGAGGAATTAAACAAAGGCTCATCGTGCCCTGCTGAAAACAGATTAGGGCCTGAAGCAATCCTGCGGTTTTGTGCCCAGCTCACAAGAAAGCGAGTTGAAGAAAGGAGCTCAGGGGCACTGTACTTCACAAACCTGCAGAGTTATAAATGACAGCTATCCTCCAAAAATATATTGAAGTAAGCCTGCGAAGGGGACTTGAAAGCGGGGCAGAATTTCAGGAAAACGATTGCAGGGGGTAGACTGGAATTGCCCTGAAAGCATAGGAAAAGAGGCACAACGTCGACAATGATGCACTTGGCCAAAAAGGGCGTATGCGTTTTTTCCTGAATATATTCTGGAAAAAACGCATACGCCCTTTTTGGCCAACCAAGCAAGCCTGTAAAAGAAATCTGCACTACAATGAAATCTCACTGCGCCCCCGGGCAAAAGGGCCATCTGAAAAAAGTGTAAAATCCAGAAAGGTAGGACAAGATATGGAGAACAGGGAGCCTTGTTATGCTGATTGGCAGGATGTAAATTGTGAACAGCCACGCTGGAGAAGTGTATGGTGTTTCCTGAAACACGTAAGAAACAAAGCAACACAGCCTATGGCACTTCCACTTATGGTCCTATAGCTTACGGAAATTAAAATCAAAAACAGACAGCCACCCCAATATTTGGGACGGCTGTGTTCACAAGAAGCTCGTCTACAGTATCAGGTAAATATCCCAGAAAGCAAAAAATGGATAAAGAAGTTGTGGCACGTACGTGCAATGCAATATCACTCAGCAATGAAAACTGTGTCATCAGGCCCATAGCGGCATAGTAAGTGGATGCAGGTACGGTGATTCTACGTGAACTACGTCACACAGAAAAAGAAACATCATAAGATATCACTAATACACGGAATGTAAACTTGACTACACATGAACTGAATTACAAAACAGAACAGGGTCTCAAATTTAGAAAACCGACTAGTGCTTGCTTATGGTGAAAGGTGCCTTGGGGGGCTGCATAAAACCAGAGACTGAAATTAGCACAGATAACTTTCCATAAGCCAAATATGTAATAAAAAAGACCTACTCCTTGCTCAACGAAATGGACCCAACACCACATATTCAACGCCTAGGAATATACCTGACTAGGAAGAATCTTAAAACCCATGGATTTATATGTCTCCGTAAGAGAATCAAGCGTGTGTACAGCGGCGGAAATGCAGCAGTGAAAATCCGATAAATCCCATTATCAAAATAAATTTCGAAAACAAAACACAAAGACAGTGAAATAGAGAGCAATTCTTAAATAATTCCCTCAGGGCATGTGATGCAACCGGGATTGACCACATCTACACCCAGAGCTGGTTGATACATAAGGCTGGACACTTCAGGCTGATAGCATTGGTGAGTTTCGGTGAGCAAATGCAGACCCTTTGAAGTCATACTGAATGGTACCCATTCCATGGGTCCCAACTCTCCAGGGTCAAGGCATTCTTCCTCCAGCTAAAACATGCATGGGAAACCCAGAGTATCGTCCACCATGTGATTGGGAAATGATTTAAAATGCATCTCAGTTTTCATATCCTGGTCCTCGGGTTCACCATTCCAGATTCTTTACTAACACTCTCCCCGCTTGGAGAGTCAGTGCCTTTAACCTCCTGTTTGGCACAGCTTGCCATATCTGTGCAAGATGAACAGGAATAGGGAGAACCAATGAGAGACTAGCTGTAGGTGTCTGCACGGGCAAATGTAACGCTCATTGCCCACCAGAAAGAGGAATTAAACAAAGGCTCAGTGTGCCCTGCTGGAAACAGATTAGGACCTGAAGCAATCCTGCGGTTTTGTGCCCAGCTCACAAGAAAGCGAGTTGAAGAAAGGAGCTCAGGGGCACCTTAATTCACAAACCTGCAGAGTTATAAATGACAGCTATCCTCCAAAAATATATTGAAGTAAGCCTGCGAAGGGGACTTGAAAGCAGGGCAGAATTTCAGGAAAACGATTGCAGGGGGTAGAATGGAATTGTCCTGAAAGCATAGGAAAAGAGGCACAACGTCGACAATGATGCACTTGGCCAAAAAGGGCGTATGCGTTTTTTCCTGAATATATTCAGGAAAAAACGCATACGCCCTTTTTGGCCAACCAAGCAAGCCTGTAAAGGAAATCTGCACTACAATGAAGTCTCACTGCCCCACGGGCAAAAGGGCCATCTGAAAAAAGTGTAAAATCCAGAAAGGTAGGACAGGATATGGAGAACAGGGAGCCTTGTTATGCTGATTGGCAGGATGTAAATTGCCAGCAGCCACCCTGGAGAAGTGTATGGTGTTTCCTGAAACACGTAAGAAACAAAGCAACACAGCCTATGGCACTTCCACTTATGGTCCTATAGCTTACGGAAATTAAAATCAAAAACAGACAGCCACCCCAATATTTGGGACGGCTGTGTTCACAAGAAGCTCGTCTACAGTATCAGGTAAATATCCCAGAAAGAAAAAAATGGATAAAGAAGTTGTGGCACGTACGTGCAATGCAATATCACTCAGCAATGAAATCTGTGTCATCAGGCCCGTAGCGGCATAGTGAGTGGATGCAGGTACGGTGATTCTACGTGAACTACGTCACACAGAAAAAGAAACATCATAAGATATCACTAATACACGGAATGTAAACTTGACTACACATGAACTGAATTACAAAACAGAACAGGGTCACAAAGTTAGAAAACCAACTAGTGCTTGCTTATGGGGAAAGGTGCCTTGGGGTGATGCATAAAACCAGAGACTGAAATTAGCACAGATAACATTCCATAAGCCAAATATGTAATAGACAAGACCTACTCCTTGCTCAACGAAATGGACTCAACACCACATATTCAACGCCTAGGAATATACCTGACTAGGAAGAATCTTAAAACCCATGGATATATATGTCTCCGTAAGAGAATCAAGCGTGTGTACAGCGGCGGAAACGCAGCAGTGAAAATCCGATAAATCCCATTATCAAAATAAATTTCGAAAACAAAACACAAAGACAGTGAAATAGAGAGCAATTCTTAAATAATTCACTCAGGGCATGTGATGCAACCGGGATTGACCACATCTACACCGAGAGCTGGTTGAGACATAAGGCTGGACACTTCTGGCTGATAGCACTGGTGAGTTTCGGTGAGCAAATGCAGACCCTTTGAAGTCATACTGCATGGTACCCATTCCATGGGTCCCAACTCTCCAGGTTCAAGGGATTCTTCCTCCAGCTAAAACATGCATGGGAAACCCAGAGTATCGTCCACCGTGTGATTGGGAAACGATTTAAAATGCATCTCAATTTTCGTATCCTGGTCCTCGGGTTCACCATTCCAGATGCTTTACTAACACTCTCCCCGCTTGGAGAGTCAGTGCCTTTAACCTCCTGTTTGGCACAGCTTGCCATTTCTGTGCAAGATGAACAGGAATAGGGAGAACCAATGAGAGACTAGCTGTAGGTGTCTGCACGGGCAAATGTAACGCTCATTGCCCACCAGGAAGAGGAATTAAACAAAGGCTCAGTGTGCCCTGCTGGAAACAGATTAGGGCCTGAAGCAATCCTGCGGTTTTGTGCCCAGCTCACAAGAAAGCGAGTTGAAGAAAGGAGCTCAGGGGCACTGTACTTCACAAACCTGCAGAGTTATAAATGACAGCTATCCTCCAAAAATATATTGAAGTAAGCCTGCGAAGGGGACTTGAAAGCGGGGCTGAATTTCAGGAAAACGATTGCAGGGGGTAGACTGGAATTGCCCTGAAAGCATAGGAAAAGAGGCAGAACGTCGACAATGATGCACTTGGCCAAAAAGGGCGTATGCGTTTTTTCCTGAATATATTCAGGAAAAAACGCATACGCCCTTTTTGGCCAACCAAGCAAGCCTGTAAAGGAAATCTGCACTACAATGAAATCTCACTGCCCCCCCGGGCAAAAGGGCCATCTGAAAAAAGTGTAAAATCCAGAAAGGTAGGACAGGATATGGAGAACAGGGAGCCTTGTTATGCTGATTGGCAGGATGTAAATTGCCAGCAGCCACCCTGGAGAAGTGTATGGTGTTTCCTGAAACACGTAAGAAACAAAGCAACACAGCCTATGGCACTTCCACTTATGGTCCTATAGCTTACGGAAATTAAAATCAAAAACAGACAGCCACCCCAATATTTGGGACGGCTGTGTTCACAAGAAGCTCGTCTACAGTATCAGGTAAATATCCCAGAAAGCAAAAAATGGATAAAGAAGTTGTGGCACGTACGTGCAATGCAATATCACTCAGCAATGAAATCTGTGTCATCAGGCCCGTAGCGGCATAGTGAGTGGATGCAGGTACGGTGATTCTACGTGAACTACGTCACACAGAAAAAGAAACATCATAAGATATCACTAATACACGGAATGTAAACTTGACTACACATGAACTGAATTACAAAACAGAACAGGGTCTCAAATTTAGAAAACCAACTAGTGCTTGCTTATGGGGAAAGGTGCGTTGGGGTGCTGCATAAAACCAGAGACTGAAATTAGCACAGATAACATTCCATAAGCCAAATATGTAATAGACAAGACCTACTCCTTGCTCAACGAAATGGACTCAACACCACATATTCAACGCCTAGGAATATACCTGACTAGGAAGAATCTTAAAACCCATGGATATATATGTCTCCGTAAGAGAATCAAGCGTGTGTACAGCGGCGGAAATGCAGCAGTGAAAATCCG
This sequence comes from Phocoena phocoena, assembly GCF_963924675.1. Classification (NCBI taxonomy): domain Eukaryota; kingdom Metazoa; phylum Chordata; class Mammalia; order Artiodactyla; family Phocoenidae; genus Phocoena; species Phocoena phocoena. The sequence goes on along the minus strand of NW_027077413.1, from coordinate 1,314,254 downwards.
ATAAATCCCATTATCAAAATAAATTTCGAAAACAAAACACAAAGACAGTGAAATAGAGAGCAATTCTTAAATAATTCACTCAGGGCATGTGATGCAACCGGGATTGACCACATCTACACTCAGAGCTGGTTGAGACATAAGGCTGGACACTTCAGGCTGATAGCACTGGTGAGTTTCGGTGAGCAAATGCAGACCCTTTGAAGTCATACTGCATGGTACCCATTCCATGGGTCCCAACTCTCCAGGTTCAAGGCATTCTTCCTCCAGCTAAAACATGCATGGGAAACCCAGAGTATCCTCCACCGTGTGATTGGGAAACGATTTAAAATGCATCTCAGTTTTCGTATCCTGGTCCTCGGGTTCACCATTCCAGATGCTTTACTAACACTCTCCCCGCTTGGAGAGTCAGTGCCTTTAACCTCCTGTTTGGCACAGCTTGCCATTTCTGTGCAAGATGAACAGGAATAGGGAGAACCAATGAGAGACTAGCTGTAGGTGTCTGCACGGGCAAATGTAACGCTCATTGCCCACCAGGAAGAGGAATTAAACAAAGGCTCAGTGTGCCCTGCTGGAAACAGATTAGGGCCTGAAGCAATCCTGCGGTTTTGTGCCCAGCTCACAAGAAAGCGAGTTGAAGAAAGGAGCTCAGGGGCACTGTACTTCACAAACCTGCAGAGTTATAAATGACAGCTATCCTCCAAAAATATATTGAAGTAAGCCTGCGAAGGGGACTTGAAAGCGGGGCTGAATTTCAGGAAAACGATTGCAGGGGGTAGACTGGAATTGCCCTGAAAGCATAGGAAAAGAGGCACAACGTCGAAAATGATGCACTTGGCCAAAAAGTGCGTATGCGTTTTTTCCTGAATATATTCAGGAAAAAACGCATACGCCCTTTTTGGCCAACCAAGCAAGCCTGTAAAGGAAATCTGCACTACAATGAAATCTCACTGCCCCCCCGGGCAAAAGGGCCATCTGAAAAAAGTGTAAAATCCAGAAATGTAGGACAGGATATGGAGAACAGGGAGCCTTGTTATGCTGATTGGCAGGATGTAAATTGCCAGCAGCCACCCTGGAGAAGTGTATGGTGTTTCCTGAAACACGTAAGAAACAAAGCAACACAGCCTATGGCACTTCCACTTATGGTCCTATAGCTAACGGAAATTAAAATCAAAAACAGACAGCCACCCCAATATTTGGGACGGCTGTGTTCCCAAGAAGCTCGTCTACAGTATCAGGTAAATATCCCAGAAAGCAAAAAATGGATAAAGAAGTTGTGGCACGTACATACAATGCAATATCACTCAGCAATGAAATCTGTGTCATCAGGCCCATAGCGGCATAGTGAGTGAATGCAGGTACGGTGATTCTACGTGAACTACGTCACACAGAAAAAGAAACATCATAAGATATCACTAATACATGGAATGTAAACTTGACTACACATGAACTGAATTACAAAAAAGAACAGGGTCTCAAATTTAGAAAAGCAACTAGTGCTTGCTTATGGGGAAAGGTGCCTTGGGGTGCTGCATAAAACCAGAGACTGAAATTAGCACAGATAACTTTCCATAAGCCAAATATGTAATAGACAAGACCTACTCCTCGCTCAACGAAATGGACCCAACACCACATATTCAACGCCTAGGAATATACCTGATTAGGAAGAATCTTAAAACCCATGGATATATATGTCTCCGTAAGAGAATCAAGGGTGTGTATAGCGGCCGAAACGCAGCAGTGAAAATCCGAAAAATCCCATTATCAAAATAAATTTCGAAAACAAAACACAAAGACAGTGAAATAGAGAGCAATTCTTAAATAATTCACTCAGGGCATGTGATGCAACCGGGATTGACCACATCTACACCCAGAGCTGGTTGAGACATAAGGCTGGACACTTCATGCTGATAGCATTGGTGAGTTTCGGTGAGCAAATGTAGACCCTTTGAAGTCATACTGCATGGTACCCATTCCATGGGTCCCAACTCTCCAGGTTCAAGGGATTCTTCCTCCAGCTAAAACATGCATGGGAAACCCAGAGTATCGTCCACCGTGTGATTGGGAAACGATTTAAAATGCATCTCAATTTTCGTATCCTGGTCCTCGGGTTCACCATTCCAGATGCTTTACTAACACTCTCCCCGCTTGGAGAGTCAGTGCCTTTAACCTCCTGTTTGGCACAGCTTGCCATTTCTGTGCAAGATGAACAGGAATAGGGAGAACCAATGAGAGACTAGCTGTAGGTGTCTGCACGGGCAAATGTAATGCTCATTGCCCACCAGGAAGAGGAATTAAACAAAGGCTCAGTGTGCCCTGCTGGAAACAGATTAGGGCCTGAAGCAATCCTGCGGTTTTGTGCCCAGCTCACAAGAAAGCGAGTTGAAGAAAGGAGCTCAGGGGCACTGTACTTCACAAACCTGCAGAGTTATAAATGACAGCTATCCTCCAAAAATATATTGAAGTAAGCCTGCGAAGGGGACTTGAAAGCGGGGCTGAATTTCAGGAAAACGATTGCAGGGGGTAGACTGGAATTGCCCTGAAAGCATAGGAAAAGAGGCAGAACGTCGACAATGATGCACTTGGCCAAAAAGTGCGTATGCGTTTTTTCCTGAATATATTCAGGAAAAAACGCATACGCCCTTTTTGGCCAACCAAGCAAGCCTGTAAAGGAAATCTGCACTACAATGAAATCTCACTGCCCCCCCGGGCAAAAGGGCCATCTGAAAAAAGTGTAAAATCCAGAAAGGTAGGACAGGATATGGAGAACAGGGAGCCTTGTTATGCTGATTGCCAGGATGTAAATTGCCAGCAGCCACCCTGGAGAAGTGTATGGTGTTTCCTGAAACACGTAAGAAACAAAGCAACACAGCCTATGGCACTTCCACTTATGGTCCTATAGCTTACGGAAATTAAAATCAAAAACAGACAGCCACCCCAATATTTGGGACGGCTGTGTTCACAAGAAGCTCGTCTACAGTATCAGGTAAATATCCCAGAAAGCAAAAAATGGATAAAGAAGTTGTGGCACGTACGTGCAATGCAATATCACTCAGCAATGAAATCTGTGTCATCCGGCCCGTAGCGGCATAGTGAGTGGATGCAGGTACGGTGATTCTACGTGAACTACGTCACACAGAAAAAGAAACATCATAAGATATCACTAATACACGGAATGTAAACTTGACTACACATGAACTGAATTACAAAACAGAACAGGGTCTCAAATTTAGAAAACCAACTAGTGCTTGCTTATGGGGAAAGGTGCGTTGGGGTGCTGCATAAAACCAGAGACTGAAATTAGCACAGATAACATTCCATAAGCCAAATATGTAATAGACAAGACCTACTCCTTGCTCAACGAAATGGACTCAACACCACATATTCAACGCCTAGGAATATACCTGACTAGGAAGAATCTTAAAACCCATGGATATATATGTCTCCGTAAGAGAATCAAGCGTGTGTACAGCGGCGGAAATGCAGCAGTGAAAATCCGATAAATCCCATTATCAAAATAAATTTCGAAAACAAAACACAAAGACAGTGAAATAGAGAGCAATTCTTAAATAATTCACTCAGGGCATGTGATGCAACCGGGATTGACCACATCTACACTCAGAGCTGGTTGAGACATAAGGCTGGACACTTCAGGCTGATAGCACTGGTGAGTTTCGGTGAGCAAATGCAGACCCTTTGAAGTCATACTGCATGGTACCCATTCCATGGGTCCCAACTCTCCAGGTTCAAGGCATTCTTCCTCCAGCTAAAACATGCATGGGAAACCCAGAGTATCCTCCACCGTGTGATTGGGAAACGATTTAAAATGCATCTCAGTTTTCGTATCCTGGTCCTCGGGTTCACCATTCCAGATGCTTTACTAACACTCTCCCCGCTTGGAGAGTCAGTGCCTTTAACCTCCTGTTTGGCACAGCTTGCCATTTCTGTGCAAGATGAACAGGAATAGGGAGAACCAATGAGAGACTAGCTGTAGGTGTCTGCAGGGGCAAATGTAACGCTCATTGCCCACCAGGAAGAGGAATTAAACAAAGGCTCAGTGTGCCCTGCTGGAAACAGATTAGGGCCTGAAGCAATCCTGCGGTTTTGTGCCCAGCTCACAAGAAAGCGAGTTGAAGAAAGGAGCTCAGGGGCACTGTACTTCACAAACCTGCAGAGTTATAAATGACAGCTATCCTCCAAAAATATATTGAAGTAAGCCTGCGAAGGGGACTTGAAAGCGGGGCTGAATTTCAGGAAAACGATTGCAGGGGGTAGACTGGAATTGCCCTGAAAGCATAGGAAAAGAGGCACAACGTCAACAATGATGCACTTGGCCAAAAAGTGCGTATGCGTTTTTTCCTGAATATATTCAGGAAAAAACGCATACGCCCTTTTTGGCCAACCAAGCAAGCCTGTAAAGGAAATCTGCACTACAATGAAATCTCACTGCCCCCCCGGGCAAAAGGGCCATCTGAAAAAAGTGTAAAATCCAGAAATGTAGGACAGGATATGGAGAACAGGGAGCCTTGTTATGCTGATTGGCAGGATGTAAATTGCCAGCAGCCACCCTGGAGAAGTGTATGGTGTTTCCTGAAACACGTAAGAAACAAAGCAACACAGCCTATGGCACTTCCACTTATGGTCCTATAGCTTACGGAAATTAAAATCAAAAACAGACAGCCACCCCAATATTTGGGACGGCTGTGTTCCCAAGAAGCTCGTCTACAGTATCAGGTAAATATCCCAGAAAGCAAAAAATGGATAAAGAAGTTGTGGCACGTACATACAATGCAATATCACTCAGCAATGAAATCTGTGTCATCAGGCCCATAGCGGCATAGTGAGTGAATGCAGGTACGGTGATTCTACGTGAACTACGTCACACAGAAAAAGAAACATCATAAGATATCACTAATACATGGAATGTAAACTTGACTACACATGAACTGAATTACAAAAAAGAACAGGGTCTCAAATTTAGAAAAGCAACTAGTGCTTGCTTATGGGGAAAGGTGCCTTGGGGTGCTGCATAAAACCAGAGACTGAAATTAGCACAGATAACTTTCCATAAGCCAAATATGTAATAGACAAGACCTACTACTCGCTCAACGAAATGGACCCAACACCACATATTCAACGCCTAGGAATATACCTGATTAGGAAGAATCTTAAAACCCATGGATATATATGTCTCCGTAAGAGAATCAAGGGTGTGTATAGCGGCCGAAACGCAGCAGTGAAAATCCGAAAAATCCCATTATCAAAATAAATTTCGAAAACAAAACACAAAGACAGTGAAATAGAGAGCAATTCTTAAATAATTCACTCAGGGCATGTGATGCAACCGGGATTGACCACATCTACACCCAGAGCTGGTTGAGACATAAGGCTGGACACTTCATGCTGATAGCATTGGTGAGTTTCGGTGAGCAAATGTAGACCCTTTGAAGTCATACTGCATGGTACCCATTCCATGGGTCCCAACTCTCCAGGTTCAAGGGATTCTTCCTCCAGCTAAAACATGCATGGGAAACCCAGAGTATCGTCCACCGTGTGATTGGGAAACGATTTAAAATGCATCTCAATTTTCGTATCCTGGTCCTCGGGTTCACCATTCCAGATGCTTTACTAACACTCTCCCCGCTTGGAGAGTCAGTGCCTTTAACCTCCTGTTTGGCACAGCTTGCCATTTCTGTGCAAGATGAACAGGAATAGGGAGAACCAATGAGAGACTAGCTGTAGGTGTCTGCACGGGCAAATGTAACGCTCATTGCCCACCAGGAAGAGGAATTAAACAAAGGCTCAGTGTGCCCTGCTGGAAACAGATTAGGGCCTGAAGCAATCCTGCGGTTTTGTGCCCAGCTCACAAGAAAGCGAGTTGAAGAAAGGAGCTCAGGGGCACTGTACTTCACAAACCTGCAGAGTTATAAATGACAGCTATCCTCCAAAAATATATTGAGGTAAGCCTGCGAAGGGGACTTGAAAGCGGGGCTGAATTTCAGGAAAACGATTGCAGGGGGTAGACTGGAATTGCCCTGAAAGCATAGGAAAAGAGGCAGAACGTCGACAATGATGCACTTGGCCAAAAAGGGCGTATGCGTTTTTTCCTGAATATATTCAGGAAAAAACGCATACGCCCTTTTTGGCCAACCAAGCAAGCCTGTAAAGGAAATCTGCACTACAATGAAATCTCACTGCCCCCCCGGGCAAAAGGGCCATCTGAAAAAAGTGTAAAATCCAGAAAGGTAGGACAGGATATGGAGAACAGGGAGCCTTGTTATGCTGATTGGCAGGATGTAAATTGCCAGCAGCCACCCTGGAGAAGTGTATGGTGTTTCCTGAAACACGTAAGAAACAAAGCAAGACAGCCTATGGCACTTCCACTTATGGTCCTATAGCTTACGGAAATTAAAATCAAAAACAGACAGCCACCCCAATATTTGGGACGGCTGTGTTCACAAGAAGCTCGTCTACAGTATCAGGTAAATATCCCAGAAAGCAAAAAATGGATAAAGAAGTTGTGGCACGTACGTGCAATGCAATATCACTCAGCAATGAAATCTGTGTCATCAGGCCCGTAGCGGCATAGTAGGTGGATGCAGGTACGGTGATTCTACGTGAACTACGTCACACAGAAAAAGAAACATCATAAGATATCACTAATACACGGAATGTAAACTTGACTACACATGAACTGAATTACAAACCAGAACAGGGTCTCAAATTTAGAAAACCAACTAGTGCTTGCTTATGGGGAAAGGTGCGTTGGGGTGCTGCATAAAACCAGAGACTGAAATTAGCACAGATAACATTCCATAAGCCAAATATGTAATAGAGAAGACCTACTCCTTGCTCAACGAAATGGACTCAACACCACATATTCAACGCCTAGGAATATACCTGACTAGGAAGAATCTTAAAACCCATGGATATATATGTCTCCGTAAGAGAATCAAGCGTGTGTACAGCGGCGGAAATGCAGCAGTGAAAATCCGATAAATCCCATTATCAAAATAAATTTCGAAAACAAAACACAAAGACAGTGAAATAGAGAGCAATTCTTAAATAATTCACTCAGGGCATGTGATGCAACCGGGATTGACCACATCTACACTCAGAGCTGGTTGAGACATAAGGCTGGACACTTCAGGCTGATAGCACTGGTGAGTTTCGGTGAGCAAATGCAGACCCTTTGAAGTCATACTGCATGGTACCCATTCCATGGGTCCCAAATCTCCAGGTTCAAGGCATTCTTCCTCCAGCTAAAACATGCATGGGAAACCCAGAGTATCCTCCACCGTGTGATTGGGAAACGATTTAAAATGCATCTCAGTTTTCGTATCCTGGTCCTCGGGTTCACCATTCCAGATGCTTTACTAACACTCTCCCCGCTTGGAGAGTCAGTGCCTTTAACCTCCTGTTTGGCACAGCTTGCCATTTCTGTGCAAGATGAACAGGAATAGGGAGAACCAATGAGAGACTAGCTGTAGGTGTCTGCACGGGCAAATGTAACGCTCATTGCCCACCAGGAAGAGGAATTAAACAAAGGCTCAGTGTGCCCTGCTGGAAACAGATTAGTGCCTGAAGTAATCCTGCGGTTTTGTGCCCAGCTCACAAGAAAGCGAGTTGAAGAAAGGAGCTCAGGGGCACTGTACTTCACAAACCTGCAGAGTTATAAATGACAGCTATCCTCCAAAAATATATTGAAGTAAGCCTGCGAAGGGGACTTGAAAGCGGGGCTGAATTTCAGGAAAACGATTGCAGGGGGTAGACTGGAATTGCCCTGAAAGCATAGGAAAAGAGGCACAACGTCAACAATGATGCACTTGGCCAAAAAGTGCGTATGCGTTTTTTCCTGAATATATTCAGGAAAAAACGCATACGCCCTTTTTGGCCAACCAAGCAAGCCTGTAAAGGAAATCTGCACTACAATGAAATCTCACTGCCCCCCCGGGCAAAAGGGCCATCTGAAAAAAGTGTAAAATCCAGAAATATAGGACAGGATATGGAGAACAGGGAGCCTTGTTATGCTGATTGGCAGGATGTAAATTGTCAGCAGCCACCCTGGAGAAGTGTATGGTGTTTCCTGAAACACGTAAGAAACAAAGCAACACAGCCTATGGCACTTCCACTTATGGTCCTATAGCTTACGGAAATTAAATCAAAAACAGAGAGCCACCCCAATATTTGGGACGGCTGTGTTCACAAGAAGCTCGTCTACAGTATCAGGTAAATATCCCAGAAAGCAAAAAATGGATAAAGAAGTTGTGGCACGTACATACAATGCAATATCACTCAGCAATGAAATCTGTGTCATCAGGCCCATAGCGGCATAGTGAGTGGATGCAGGTACGGTGATTCTACGTGAACTACGTCACACAGAAAAAGAAACATCATAAGATATCACTAATACATGGAATGTAAACTTGACTACACATGAACTGAATTACAAAAAAGAACAGGGTCTCAAATTTAGAAAAGCAACTAGTGCTTGCTTATGGGGAAAGGTGCCTTGGGGTGCTGCATAAAACCAGAGACTGAAATTAACACAGATAACTTTCCATAAGCCAAATATGTAATAGACAAGACCTACTCCTTGCTCAACGAAATGGACCCAACACCACATATTCAACGCCTAGGAATATACCTGACTAGGAAGAATCTTAAAACCCATGGATATATATGTCTCCGTAAGAGAATCAAGCGTGTGTACAGCGGCCAAAACGCAGCAGTGAAAATCCGATAAATCCCATTATCAAAATAAATTTCGAAAACAAACACAAAGACAGTGAAATAGAGAGCAATTCTTAAATAATTCACTCAGGGCATGTGATGCAACCGGGATTTAACACATCTACACCCAGAGATGGTTGAGACATAAGGCTGGACACTTCAGGCTGATAGCATTGGTGAGTTTCGGTGAGCAAATGCAGACCCTTTGAAGTCATACTGCATGGTACCCATTCCATGGGTCCCAACTCTCCAGGTTCAAGGGATTCTTCCTCCAGGAAAAAAACATGCATGAGAAACCTAGAGTATCGTCCACCGTGTGATTGGGAAACGATTTAAAATGCATCTCAGTTTTTGTATCCTGGTCCTCGGGTTCACCATTCCAGATGCTTTACTAACACTCTCCCCGCTTGGAGAGTCAGTGCCTTTAACCTCCTCTTTGGCACAGCTTGCAATTTCTGTGCAAGATGAACAGGAATAGGGAGAACCAATGAGAGACTAGCTGTAGGTGTCTGCACGGGCAAATGTAACGCTCATTGCCCACCAGGAAGAGGAATTAAACAAAGGCTCAGTGTGCCCTGCTGGAAACAGATTAGGGTCTGAAGCAATCTTGCGGGTTTGTGCCCAGCTCACAAGAAAGCGAGGTGAAGAAAGGAGCTCAGGGGCACTGTAATTCACAAACCTGCAGAGTTATAAATGACAGCTATCTTCCAAAAGTATATTGAAGTAAGCCTGCGAAGGGGACTTGAAAGCGGGGCAGAATTTCAGGAAAACGATTGCAGGGGGTAGACAGGAATTGCCCTGAAAGCATAGGAAAAGAGGCAGAATGTCGACAATGATGCACTTGGCCAAAAAGTGCGTATGCGTTTTTTCCTGAATATATTCAGGAAAAAACGCATAGGCCCTTTTTGGCCAACCAAGCAAGCCTGTAAAGGAAATCTGCACTACAATGAAGTCTCACTGCCCCCCGGGCAAGAGGGCCACCTGAAAAAAGTGTAAAATCCAGAAAGGTAGGACAGGATATGGAGAACAGGGAGCCTTGTTATGCTGATTGGCAGGATGTAAATTGACAGCAGCCACTCTGGAGAAGTGTATGGTGTTTCCTGAAACACGTAAGAAACAAAGCAACACAACCTATGGCACTTCCACTTATGGTCCTATAGCTTACGGAAATTAAAATCAAAAACAGACAGCCACCCCAATATTTGGGACGGCTGTGTTCACAAGAAGCTCGTCTACAGTATCAGGTAAATATCCCAGAAAGCAAAAAATGGATAAAGAAGTTGTGGCACGTACGTGCAATGCAATATCACTCAGCAATGAAATCTGTGTCATCAGGCCCGTAGCGGCATAGTGAGTGGATGCAGGTACGGTGATTCTACGTGAACTACGTCACACAGAAAAAGAAACATCATAAGATATCACTAATACACGGAATGTAAACTTGACTACACATGAACTGAACTACAAAACAGAACAGGGTCTCAAATTTAGAAAACCAACTTGTGCTTGCTTATGGGGAAAGGTGCGTTGGGGTGCTGCATAAAACCAGAGACTGAAATTAGCACAGATAACTTTCCATAAGCCAAATATGTAATAGACAAGACCTACTCCTCGCTCAACGAAATGGACCCAACACCACATATTCAACGCCTAGGAATATACCTGATTAGGAAGAATCTTAAAACCCATGGATATATATGTCTCCGTAAGAGAATCAAGGGTGTGTACAGCGGCCGAAACGCAGCAGTGAAAATCCGAAAAATCCCATTATCAAAATAAATTTCGAAAACAAAACACAAAGACAGTGAAATAGAGAGCAATTCTTAAATAATTCACTCAGGGCATGTGATGCAACCGGGATTGACCACATCTACACCCAGAGCTGGTTGAGACATAAGGCTGGACACTTCAGGCTGATAGCATTGGTGAGTTTCGGTGAGCAAATGTAGACCCTTTGAAGTCATACTGCATGGTACCCATTCCATGGGTCCCAACTCTCCAGGTTCAAGGGATTCTTCCTCCAGCTAAAACATGCATGGGAAACCCAGAGTATCGTCCACCGTGTGATTGGGAAACGATTTAAAATGCATCTCAATTTTCGTATCCTGGTCCTCGGGTTCACCATTCCAGATGCTTTACTAACACTCTCCCCGCTTGGAGAGTCAGTGCCTTTAACCTCCTCTTTGGCACAGCTTGCAATTTCTGTGCAAGATGAACAGGACTAGGGAGAACCAATGAGAGACTAGCCGTAGGTGTCTGCACGGGCAAATGTAATGCTCATTGCCCACCAGGAAGAGGAATTAAACAAAGGCTCAGCGTGCCCTGCTGAAAACAGATTAGGGCCTGAAGCAATCCTGCGATTTTGTGCCCAGCTCACAAGAAAGAGAGTTGAAGAAAGGAGCTCAGGGGCAATGTAATTCACAAACCTGCAGAGTTATAAATGACAGCTATCTTCCAAAAGTATATTGAAGTAAGCCTGCAAAGGGGACTTGAAAGCGGGGCAGAATTTCAGGAAAACGATTGCCGGGGGTAGACTGGAATTGCCCTGAAAGCATAGGAAAAGAGGCACAACGTCGACAATGATGCACTTGGCCAAAAAGGGCGTATGCGTTTTTTCCTGAATATATTCAGGAAAAAACGCATACGCCCTTTTTGGCCAACCAGGCAAGCCTGTGAAGGAAATCTGCACTACAATGAAGTCTCACTGCCCCCTGGGCAAGAGAGCCATCTGAAAAAAGTGAAAAATCCAGAAAGGTAGGACAGGATATGGAGAACAGGGAGCCTTGTTATGCTGATTGTCAGGATGTAAATTGCCAAAAGCCACCCTGGAGAAGTGTATGGTGTTTCCTGAAACACGTAAGAAATAAAGCAACACAGCCTATGGCAATTGCAGTTATGGTCCTATTCCTTAGGGATATTAAAATCAAAAACAGAGAGCCACCCCAAAGTTTGGGACGGCTGTGTTCCCAGGAAGCTCGTCTACAGTACCAGGTAAATATCCCAGAAAGCAACAAATGGATAAAGAAGTTGTGGCACGTACGTGCAATGCAATATCACACAGCAATGAAATCTGTGTCATCAGGCCCGTAGCGGCATAGTGAGTGGATGCAGGTACGGTGATTCTACGTGAACTACGTCACACAGAAAAAGAAACATCATAAGATATCACTAATGCACGGAATGTAAACTTGACTACACATGAACTGAATTAAAACACAGAACAGGGTCTCAAATTTAGAAAACCAACTAGTGCTTGCTTATGGGGAAAGGTGCGCTGGGGTGCTGCATAAAACCAGAGACTGTAATTAGCACAGATAACTTTCCATAAGCCAAATATGTAATAGACAAGACCTACTCTTTGCTCAACGAAATGGAACCAACACCACATATTCAACGCCTAGGAATATACCTGACTAGGAAGAATCTTAAAACCCATGGATATATATGTCTCCGTAAGAGAATCAAGCGTGTGTACAGCGGCCGAAACGCAGTAGTGAAAATCCGATAAATCCCATTATCAAAATAAATTTCGAAAGCAAAACACAAACACAGTGAAATAGAGAGCAATTCTTAAATAATTCACTCAGGGCATGTGATGCAACCGGGATTGACCACATCTACACCCAGAGCTGGTTGAGACATAAGGCTGGACACTTCAGGCTGATAGCATTGGTGAGTTTCGTTGAGCAAATGCAGACACTTTGAAGTCATACTGCATGGTACCCATTCCATGGGTCCCAAATCTCCAGGTTCAAGGGATTCTTCCTCCAGCTAAAACATGCATGGGAAACCCAGAGTATCATCCACCGTGTGATTGGGAAACGATTTAAAATGCATCTCAGTTTTCGTATCCTGGTCCTCGGGTTCACCATTCCAGATGCTTTACTAACACTCTCCCCGCTTGGAGAGTCAGTGCCTTTAACCTCCACTTTGGCACAGCTTGCAATTTCTGTGCAAGGTGAACAGGAATACGGAGAACCAATGAGAGACTAGCTATAGGTATCTGCACGGGCAAATGTAATGCTCATTTCCCACCAGGAAGAGGAATTAACCAAAGGCTCAGCGTGCCCTGCCAGAAACAGATTACGGCCTGAAGCAATCCTGCGGTTTTGTGCCAGCTCACAAGAAAGCAAGTTGAAGAAACGAGCTCAGGGGCACTGTAATTCACAAACCTGCAGAGTTATAAATGACAGCTATCCTCCAAAAATATATTGAAGTAAGCCTGCGAAGGGGACTTGAAAGCGGGGCAGAGTTTCAGGAAAACCATTGCAGGGGGTAGACTGGAATTGCCCTGAAAGCATAGGAAAAGAGGCACAACGTCGACAATGATGCACTTGGCCAAAAAGGGCGTATGCGTTTTTTCCTGAATATATTCAGGAAAAACGCATAAGCCCTTTTTGGCCAACCAAGCAAGCCTGTAAAGGAAATCTGCACTACAATGAAGTCTAACTGCCCCCCGGGCAAAAGGGCCATCTGAAAAAAGTGTAAAATCCAGAAATGTAGGACAGGATATGGAGAACAGGGAGCCTTGTTATGCTGATTGGCAGGATGTCAATTGCCAGCAGCCACCCTGGAGAAGTGTATGGTGTTTCCTGAAACACGTAAGAAACAAAGCAACACAGCCTATGGCACTTCCACTTATGGTCCTATAGCTTACGGAAATTAAAATCAAAAACAGACAGCCACCCCAATATTTGGGACGACTGTGTTCACAAGAAGCTCGTCTACAGTATCAGGTAAATATCCCAGAAAGCAAAAAATGGATAAAGAAGTTGTGGCACGTACGTGCAATGCAATATCACTCAGCAATGAAATCTGTGTCATCAGGCCCGTAGCGGCATAGTGAGTGGATGCAGGTACGGTGATTCTACGTGAACTACGTCACACAGAAAAAGAAACATCATAAGATATCACTAATACACGGAATGTAAACTTGACTACACATGAACTGAATTACAAAACAGAACAGGGTCTCAAATTTAGAAAACCAACTTGTGCTTGCTTATGGGGAAAGGTGCGTTGGGGTGCTGCATAAAACCAGAGACTGAAATTAGCACAGATAACTTTCCATAAGCCAAATATGTAATAGACAAGACCTACTCCTCGCTCAACGAAATGGACCCAACACCACATATTCAACGCCTAGGAATATACCTGATTAGGAAGAATCTTAAAACCCACGGATATATATGTCTCCGTAAGAGAATCAAGGGTGTGTACAGCGGCCGAAACGCAGCAGTGAAAATCCGAAAAATCCCATTATCAAAATAAATTTCGAAAACAAAACACAAAGACAGTGAAATAGAGAGCAATTCTTAAATAATTCACTCAGGGCATGTGATGCAACCGGGATTGACCACATCTACACCCAGAGCTGGTTGAGACATAAGGCTGGACACTTCAGGCTGATAGCATTGGTGAGTTTCGGTGAGCAAATGTAGACCCTTTGAAGTCATACTGCATGGTACCCATTCCATGGGTCCCAACTCTCCAGGTTCAAGGGATTCTTCCTCCAGCTAAAACATGCATGGGAAACCCAGAGTATCGTCCACCGTGTGATTGGGAAACGATTTAAAATGCATCTCAATTTTCGTATCCTGGTCCTCGGGTTCACCATTCCAGATGCTTTACTAACACTCTCCCCGCTTGGAGAGTCAGTGCCTTTAACCTCCTCTTTGGCACAGCTTGCAATTTCTGTGCAAGATGAACAGGAATAGGGAGAACCAATGAGAGACTAGCCGTAGGTGTCTGCACGGGCAAATGTAATGCTCATTGCCCACCAGGAAGAGGAATTAAACAAAGGCTCAGCGTGCCCTGCTGAAAACAGATTAGGGCCTGAAGCAATCCTGCGGTTTTGTGCCCAGCTCACAAGAAAGCGAGTTGAAGAAAGGAGCTCAGTAGCACTGTAATTCACAAACCTGCAGAGTTATAAATGACAGCTATCCTCCAAAAATATATTGAAGTAAGCCTGCGAAGGGGACTTGAAAGCGGGGCAGAATTTCAGGAAAACGATTTCAGGGGTAGACTGGAATTGCCCTGAAAGCATAGGAAAAGAGGCAGAACGTCGACAATGATGCACTTGGCCAAAAAGGGCGTATGCGTTTTTTCCTGAATATATTCAGGAAAAAACGCATACGCCCTTTTTGGCCAACCAAGCAAGCCTGTAAAGGAAATCTGCACTACAATGAAGTCTCACTGCCCCCCGGGCAAAAGGGCCATCTGAAAAAAGTGTAAAATCCAGAAAGGTAGGACAGGATATGGAGAACAGGGAGCCTTGTTATGCTGATTGGCAGGATGTAAATTGCCAACAGCCATCCTGGAGAAATGTATGGTGTTTCCTGAAACACGTAAGAAATAAAGCAACACAGCCTATGGCAATTGCAGTTATGATCCTATTCCTTAGGGAAATTAAAATCAAAAACAGAGAGCCACCCCAAAGTTTGGGACGGCTGTGTTCCCAAGAAGCTCGTCTACAGTACCAGGTAAATATCCCAGAAAGCAAAAAATGGATAAAGATGTTGTGGCACGTACGTGCAGTGCAGTATCACTCAGCAATGAAATCTGTGTCATCAGGCCCGTAGCGGCATAGTGAGTGGATGCAGGTACGGTGATTCTACGTGAACTACGTCACACAGAAAAAGAAACATCATAAGATATCACTAATACACGGAATGTAAACTTGACTACACATGAACTGAATTACAAAACAGAACAGGGTCTCAAATTTAGAAAACCAACTAGTGCTTGCTTATGGGGAAAGGTGCCTTGGGGTGCTGCATAAAACCAGAGACTGAAATTAGCACAGATAACTTTCCATAAGCCAAATATGTAATAGACAAGACCTACTCCTTGTTCAACGAAATGGACCCAACACCACATATTCAACGCCTATGAATATACCTGACTAGGAAGAATCTTAAAACCCATGGATATATATGTCTCCGTAAGAGAATCAAGCGTGTGTACAGCGGCCGAAACGCAGCACTGAAAATCCGATAAATCCCATTATCAAAATAAATTTCGAAAACAAAACACAAAGACAGTGAAATAGAGAGCAATTCTTAAATAATTCACTCAGGGCATGTGATGCAACCGGGATTGACCACATCTACACCCAGAGCTGGTTGAGACATAAGCCTGGACACTTCAGGCTGATAGCATTGGTGAGTTTCGGTGAGCAAATGCAGACCCTTTGAAGTCATACTGCATGGTACCCATTCCATGGGTCCCAACTCTCCAGGTTCAAGGGATTCTTCCTCCAGCTAAAACATGCATGGGAAACCCAGAGTATCATCCACCGTGTGATTGGGAAACGATTTAAAATGCATCTCAGTTTTCGTATCCTGGCCCTCGGGTTCACCATTCCAGATGCTTTACTAACACTCTCCCTGCTCGGAGAGTCAGTGCCTTTAACCTCCTGTTTGGCACAGCTTGCAATTTCTGTGCAAGATGAACAGAAATAGGGAGAACCAATGAGAGACTAGCTGTAGGTGTCTGCACGGGCAAATGTAACGCTCATTGCCCACAAGGAAGAGGAATTATCCAAAGGCTCAGCATGCCCTGCCGGAAACAGATTAGGGCCTGAAGAAATCCTGCGGTTTTGTGCCCAGCTCACAAGAAAGCGAGTTGAAGAAAGGAGCTCAGGGGCACTGTAATTCACAAACCTGCAGAGTTATAAATGACAGCTATCCTCCAAAAATATATTGAAGTAAGCCTGCGAAGGGGACTTGAAAGCAGGGCAGAATTTCAGGAAAACGATTGCAGGGGGTAGACTGGAATTGCCCTGAAAGCATAGGAAAAGAGGCACAACGTCGACAATGATGCACTTGGCCAAAAAGGGCGTATGCGTTTTTTCCTGAATGTATTCAGGAAAAAACGCATACGCCCTTTTTGGCCAACCAAGCAAGCCTGTAAAGGAAATCTGCACTACAATGAAGTCTCACTGCCCCCCGGGCAAAAGGGCCATCTGAAAAAAGTGTAAAATGCAGAAAGTTAGGACAGGATATGGAGAACAGGGAGCCTTGTTATGCTGATTGGCAGGATGTAAATTGCCAACAGCCACCCTGGAGAAATGTATGGTGTTTCCTGAAACACATAAGAAATAAAGCAACACAGCCTATGGCAATTGCAGTTATGGTCCTATTTCTTAGGGAAATTAAAATCAAAAACAGAGAGCCACCCCAAAGTTTGGGACGGCTGTGTTCCCAAGAAGCTCGTCTACAGTACCAGGTAAATATCCCAGAAAGCAAAAAATGGATAAAGAAGTTGTGGCACGTACGTGCAGTGCAGTATCACTCAGCAATGAAATCTGTGTCATCAGGCCCGTAGCGGCATAGTGAGTGGATGCAGGTACGGTGATTCTACGTGAACTACGTCACACAGAAAAAGAAACATCATAAGATATCACTAATACACGGAATGTAAACTTGACTACACATGAACTGAATTACAAAACAGAACAGGGTCTCAAATTTAGAAAACCAACCAGTGCTTGCTTATGGGGAAAGGTGCGTTGGGGTGCTGCATAAAACCAGAGACTGAAATTAGCACAGATAACTTTCCATAAGCCAAATATGTAATAGACAAGACCTACTCCTTGTTCAACGAAATGGACCCAACACCACATATTCAACGCCTATGAATATACCTGACTAGGAAGAATCTTAAAACCCATGGATATATATGTCTCCGTAAGAGAATCAAGTGTGTGTACAGCGGCCGAAACGCAGCAGTGAAAATCCGATAAATCCCATTATCAAAATAAATTTCGAAAACAAAACACAAAGACAGTGAAATAGAGAGCAATTCTTAAATAATTCACTCAGGGAATGTGATGCAACCGGGATTGACCACATCTACACCCAGAGCTGGTTGAGACATAAGGCTGGACACTTCAGGCTGATAGCATTGGTGAGTTTCGGTGAGCAAATGCAGACCCTTTGAAGTCATACTGCATGGTACCTATTCCATGGGTGCCAACTTTTCAGGTTCAAGGGATTCTTCCTCTAGCTAAAACGTGCATGGGAAACCCACAAGATGGTCCACCATGTGATTGGGAAACGATTTACAATGCATCTCAGTTTTCGTATCCTGGTCCTCGGGTTCACCATTCCAGATGCTTTACTAACACTCTCCCTGCTTGGAGAGTCAGTGCCTTTAACCTCCTGTTTGGCACAGCTTGCAATTTCTGTGCAAGATGAACAGGAATAGGGAGAACCAATGAGAGACTAGATGTAGGTGTCTGCACGGGCAAATGTAACGCTCATTTCCCACCAGGAAGAGGAATTAACCAAAGGCTCAGCATGCCCTGCCGGAAACAGTTTAGGGCCTGAAGCAATCCTGCGGTTTTGTGCCCAGCTCACAAGAAAGCGAGTTGAAGAAAGGAGCTCAGGGGCACTGTAATTCACAAACCTGCAGAGTTATAAATGACAGCTATCCTCCAAAAATATACTGAAGTAAGCCTGCGAAGGGGACTTGAAAGCGGGGCAGAATTTCAGGAAAACGATTGCAGGGGGTAGACTGGAATTGCCCTGAAAGCATAGGAAAAGAGGCAGAACGTCGACAATGATGCACTTGGCCAAAAAGGGCATATGCGTTTTTTCCTGAATGTATTCAGGAAAAAACACATACGCCCTTTTTGGCCAACCAAGCAAGCCTGTAAAGGAAATCTGCACTACAATGAAGTCTCACTGCCCCCCGGGCAAAAGGGCCATCTGAAAAAAGTGTAAAATGCAGAAAGTTAGGACAGGATATGGAGAACAGGGAGCCTTGTTATGCTGATTGGCAGGATGTAAATTGCCAACAGCCACCCTGGAGAAGTGTATGGTGTTTCCTGAAACACGGAAGAAATAAAGCAACACAGCCTATGGCAATTGCACTTATGGTCCTATTCCTTAGGGAAATTAAAATCAAAAATAGAGAGCCACTCCAAAGTTTGGGACGGCTGTGTTCCCAAGAAGCTCGTCTACAGTACCAGGTAAATATCCCAGAAAGCAAAAAATGGATAAAGAAGTTGTGGCACGTACGTACAATGCAATATCACTCAGCAATGAAATCTGTGTCATCAGGCCCTTAGCGGCATAGTGAATGGATGCAGGTACGGTGATTCTACGTGAACTACGTCACACAGAAAAAGAAACATCATAAGATATCATTAATACACGGAATGTAAACTTGACTACACATGAACTGAATTACAAAACAGAACAGGGTCTCAAATTTAGAAAACCAACTAGTGCTTGCTTATGGGGAAAGGTGCCTTGGGGTGCTGCATAAAACCAGAGACTGAAATTAGCACAGATAACTTTCCATAAGCCAAATATGTAATAGACAAGACCTACTTCTTGCTCAACGAAATGGACCCAACACCACATATTCAACGCCTAGGAATATACCTGACTAGGAAGAATCTTAAAACCCATGGATATATATGTCTCCGTAAGAGAATCAAGCGTGTATACAGCGGGCGAAACGCAGCAGTGAAAATTCGAGAAATCCCATTATCAAAATAAATTTCGAAAACAAAACACAAAGACAGTGAAATAGAGAGCAATTCTTAAATAATTCACTCAGGGCATGTGATGCAACCGGGATTGACCACATCTACACCCAGAGCTGGTTGAGACATAAGGCTGGACACTTCAGGCTGATAGCATTGGTGAGTTTCGGTGAGCAAATGTAGACCCTTTGAAGTCATACTGCATGGTACCCATTCCATGGGTCCCCACTCTCCAGGTTCAAAGGATTCTTCCTCCAGCTAAAACATGCATGGGAAACCCAGAGTATCGTCCACCGTGTGATTGGGAAACGATTTAAAATGCATCTCAATTTTCGTATCCTAGTCCTCGGGTTCACCATTCCAGATGCTTTACTAACACTCTCCCCGCTTGGAGAGTCAGTGCCTTTAACCTCCTCTTTGGCACAGCTTGCAATTTCTGTGCAAGATGAACAGGAATAGGGAGAACCAATGAGAGACTAGCCGTAGGTGTCTGCACGGGCAAATGTAATGCTCATTGCCCAACAGGAAGAGGAATTAAACAAAGGCTCAGCGTGCCCTGCTGAAAACAGATTAGGGCCTGAAGCAATCCTGCGGTTTTGTGCCCAGCTCACAAGAAAGCGAGTTGAAGAAAGGAGCTCAGGTGCACTGTAATTCACAAACCTGCAGAGTTATAAATGACAGCTATCCTCCAAAAATATATTGAAGTAAGCCTGCGAAGGGGACTTGAAAGCGGGGCAGAATTTCAGGAAAACGATTTCAGGGGTAGACTGGAATTGCCCTGAAAGCATAGGAAAAGAGGCAGAACGTCGACAATGATGCACTTGGCCAAAAAGGGCGTATGCGTTTTTTCCTGAATATATTCAGGAAAAAACGCATACGCCCTTTTTGGCCAACCAAGCAAGCCTGTAAAGGAAATCTGCACTACAATGAAGTCTCACTGCCCCCCGGGCAAACGGGCCATCTGAAAAAAGTGTAAAATCCAGAAAGGTAGGACAGGATATGGAGAACAGGGAGCCTTGTTATGCTGATTGGCAGGATGTAAATTGCCAACAGCCACCCTGGAGAAATGTATGGTGTTTCCTGAAACACGTAAGAAATAAAGCAACACAGCCTATGGCAATTGCAGTTATGGTCCTATTCCTTAGGGAAATTAAAATCAAAAACAGAGAGCCACCCCAAAGTTTGGGACGGCTATGTTCCCAAGAAGCTCGTCTACAGTACCAGGTAAATATCCCAGAAAGCAAAAAATGGATAAAGAATTTGTGGCACGTACGTGCAGTGCAGTATCACTCAGCAATGAAATCTGTGTCATCAGGCCCGTAGCGGCATAGTGAGTGGATGCAGGTACGGTGATTCTACGTGAACTACGTCACACAGAAAAAGAAACATCATAAGATATCACTAATACACGGAATGTAAACTTGACTACACATGAACTGAATTACAAAACAGAACAGGGTCTCAAATTTAGAAAACCAACTAGTGCTTGCTTATGGGGAAATGTGCCTTGGGGTGCTGCATAAAACCAGAGACTGAAATTAGCACAGATAACTTTCCATAAGCCAAATATGTAATAGACAAGACCTACTCCTTGTTGAACGAAATGGACCCAACACCACATATTCAACGCCTATGAATATACCTGACTAGGAAGAATCTTAAAACCCATGGATATATATGTCTCCGTAAGAGAATCAAGCGTGTGTACAGCGGCCGAAACGCAGCAGTGAAAATCCGATAAATCCCATTATCAAAATAAATTTCGAAAACAAAACACAAAGACAGTGAAATAGAGAGCAATTCTTAAATAATTCACTCAGGGCATGTGATGCAACCGGGATTGACCACATCTACACCCAGAGCTGGTTGAGACATAAGGCTGGACACGTCAGGCTGATAGCATTGGTGAGTTTCGGTGAGCAAATGCAGACCCTTTGAAGTCATACTGCATGGTACACAATCCATGGGTCCCAACTCTCCAGGTTCAAGGCATTCTTCCTCCAGCTAAAACATGCATGGGAAACCCAGAGTATCGTCCACCGTGTGATTGGGAAACGATTTAAAATGCATCTCAGTTTTCGTATCCTGGTCCTCGGGTTCACCATTCCAGATGCTTTACTAACACTCTCCCCGCTTGGAGAGTCAGTGCCTTTAACCTCCTGTTTGGCACAGCTTGCAATTTCTGTGCAAGATGAACAGGAATAGGGAGAACCAATGAGAGACTAGCTGTAGGTGTCTGCACGGGCAAATGTAACGCTCATTTCCCACCAGGAAGAGGAATTAACCAAAGGCTCAGCATGCCCTGCCGGAAACAGTTTAGGGCCTGAAGCAATCCTGCGGTTTTGTGCCCAGCTCACAAGAAAGCGAGTTGAAGAAAGGAGCTCAGGGGCACTGTAATTCACAAACCTGCAGAGTTATAAATGACAGCTATCCTCCAAAAATATATTGAAGTAAGCCTGCGAAGGGTACTTGAAAGCGGGGCAGAATTTCAGGAAAACGGTTGCAGGGGGTACACTGGAATTGCCCTGAAAGCATAGGAAAAGAGGCACAACGTCGACAATGATGCATTTGGCCAAAAAGGGCGTATGCGTTTTTTCCTGAATATATTCAGGAAAAAACGCATACGCCCTTTTTGGCCAACCAAGCAAGCCTGTAAAGGAAATCTGCACTACAATGAAATCTCACTGCCCCGCGGGCAAAAGGGCCATCTGAAAAAAGTGTAAAATCCAGAAAGGAAGGACAGGATATGGAGAACAGGGAGCCTTGTTATGCTGATTGGCAGGATGTAAATTGCCAGCAGCCACCCTGGAGAAGTGTATGGTGTTTCCTGAAACACGTAACAAACAAAGCAACACAGCCTATGGCACTTCCACTTATGGTCCTATAGCTTACAGAAATTAAAATCAAAAACAGACAGCCACCCCAATATTTGGGACGGCTGTGTTCACAAGAAGCTCGTCTACAGTATCAGGTAAATATCCCAGAAAGCAAAAAATGGATAAAGAAGTTGTGGCACGTACGTACAATGCAATATCACTCAGCAATGAAATCTGTGTCATCAGGCCCGTAGCGGCATAGTGAGTGGATGCAGGTACGGTGATTCTACGTGAACTACGTCACAAAGAAAAAGAAACATCATAAGATATCACTAATACACGGAATGTAAACTTGACTACACATGAACTGAATTACAAAAAAGAACAGGGTCTCAAATTTAGAAAACCAACTAGTGCTTGCTTATGGAGAAAGGTGCCTTGGGGTGCTGCATAAAACCAGAGACTGAAATTAGCACAGATAACTTTCCATAAGCCAAATATGTAATAGACAAGACCTACTCCTTGCTCAACAAAATGGACCCAACACCACATATTCAACGCCTAGGAATATACCTGACTAGGAAGAATCTTAAAACCCATGGATATATATGTCTCCGTAAGAGAATCAAGCGTGTGTACAGCGACCGAAACGCAGCAGTGAAAATCCGATAAATCCCATTATCAAAATAAATTTCGAAAACAAAGCACAAAACAGTGAAATAGAGAGCAATTCTTAAATAATTCACTCAGGGCATGTGATGCAACCGGGATTGACCACATCTACACCCAGAGCTGGTTGAGACATAAGGCTGGACACTTCAGGCTGATAGCATTGGTGAGTTTCGGTGAGCAAATGCAGACCCTTTGAAGTCATACTGCATGGTACCCATTCCATGGGTCCCAACTCTCCAGGTTCAAGGCATTCTTCCTCCAGTTAAAACATGCATGGGAAACCCAGAGTATCCTCCACCGTGTGATTGGGAAACGATTTAAAATGCATCTCAGTTTTCGTTTCCTGGTCCTCGGGTTCACCATTCCAGATGCTTTACTAACACTCTCCCCGCTTGGAGAGTCAGTGCCTTTAACCTCCTGTTTGGCACAGCTTGCCATTTCTGTGCAAGATGAACAGGAATAGGGAGAAACAATGGGAGACTAGCTGTAGGTGTCTGCACGGGCAAATGTAACGCTCATTGCCCACCAGGAAGAGGAATTAAACAAAGGCTCAGTGTGCCCTGCTGGAAACAGATTAGGGCCTGAAGCAATCCTGCGGTTTTGTGCAGAGCTCACAAGAAAGCGAGTTGAAGAAAGGAGCTCAGGGGCACTGTACTTCACAAACCTGCAGAGTTATAAATGACAGCTATCCTCCAAAAATATATTGAAGTAAGCCTGCGAAGGGGACTTGAAAGCGGGGCTGAATTTCAGGAAAACGATTGCAGGGGGTGGAGTGGAATTGCCCTGAAAGCATAGGAAAAGAGGCACAACGTCGACAATGATGCACTTGGCCAAAAAGGGCAAAATATATTCAGGAAAAAACGCATACGCCCTTTTTGTCCAACCAAGCAAGCCTGTAAAGGAAATCTGCACTACAATGAAATCTCACTGCCCCCCCGGGCAAAAGGGCCATCTGAAAAAAGTGTAAAATCCAGAAAGCTAGGACAGCATATGGAGAACAGGGAGCCTTGTTATGCTGATTGCCAGGATGTAAATTGCCAGCAGCCACCCTGGAGAAGTGTATGGTGTTTCCTGAAACACATAAGAAACAAAGCAACACAGCCTATGGCACTTCCACTTATGGTCCTATAGCTTACGGAAATTAAAATCAAAAACAGACAGCCACCCCAATATTTGGGACGGCTGTGTTCACAAGAAGCTCGTCTACAGTATCAGGTAAATATCCCAGAAAGCAAAAAATGGATAAAGAAGTTGTGGCACGTACTTGCAATGCAATATCACTCAGCAATGAAATCTGTGTCATCAGGCCCGTAGCAGCATAGTAAGTGGATGCAGGTACGGTGATTCTACGTGAACTACGTCACACAGAAAAAGAAACATCATAAGATATCACTAATACACGGAATGAAAACTTGAATACACATGAACTGAATTACAAAACAGAACAGGGTCTCAAATTTAGAAAACCAACTAGTGCTTGCTTATGGGGAAAGGTGCGTTGGGGTGCTGCATAAAACCAGAGACTGAAATTAGCACAGATAACATTCCATAAGCCAAATATGTAATAGACAAGACCTACTCCTTGTTGAACGAAATGGACCCAACACCACATATTCAACGCCTATGAATATACCTGACTAGGAAGAATCTTAAAACCCATGGATATATATGTCTCCGTAAGAGAATCAAGCGTGTGTACAGCGGCCGAAACGCAGCAGTGAAAATCCGATAAATCCCATTATCAAAATAAATTTCGAAAACAAAACACAAAGACAGTGAAATAGAGAGCAATTCTTAAATAATTCACTCAGGGCATGTGATGCAACCGGGATTGACCACATCTACACCCAGAGCTGGTTGAGACATAAGGCTGGACACGTCAGGCTGATAGCATTGGTGAGTTTCGGTGAGCAAATGCAGACCCTTTGAAGTCATACTTCATGGTACACAATCCATGGGTCCCAACTCTCCAGGTTCAAGGCATTCTTCCTCCAGCTAAAACATGCATGGGAAACCCAGAGTATCGTCCACCGTGTGATTGGGAAACGATTTAAAATGCATCTCAGTTTTCGTATCCTGGTCCTCGGGTTCACCATTCCAGATGCTTTACTAACACTCTCCCCGCTTGGAGAGTCAGTGCCTTTAACCTCCTGTTTGGCACAGCTTGCAATTTCTGTGCAAGATGAACAGGAATAGGGAGAACCAATGAGAGACTAGCTGTAGGTGTCTGCACGGGCAAATGTAACGCTCATTTCCCACCAGGAAGAGGAATTAACCAAAGGCTCAGCATGCCCTGCCGGAAACAGTTTAGGGCCTGAAGCAATCCTGCGGTTTTGTGCCCAGCTCACAAGAAAGCGAGTTGAAGAAAGGAGCTCAGGGGCACTGTAATTCACAAACCTGCAGAGTTATAAATGACAGCTATCCTCCAAAAATATATTGAAGTAAGCCTGCGAAGGGTACTTGAAAGCGGGGCAGAATTTCAGGAAAACGGTTGCAGGGGGTACACTGGAATTGCCCTGAAAGCATAGGAAAAGAGGCACAACGTCGACAATGATGCATTTGGCCAAAAAGGGCGTATGCGTTTTTTCCTGAATATATTCAGGAAAAAACGCATACGCCCTTTTTGGCCAACCAAGCAAGCCTGTAAAGGAAATCTGCACTACAATGAAATCTCACTGCCCCGCGGGCAAAAGGGCCATCTGAAAAAAGTGTAAAATCCAGAAAGGAAGGACAGGATATGGAGAACAGGGAGCCTTGTTATGCTGATTGGCAGGATGTAAATTGCCAGCAGCCACCCTGGAGAAGTGTATGGTGTTTCCTGAAACACGTAACAAACAAAGCAACACAGCCTATGGCACTTCCACTTATGGTCCTATAGCTTACAGAAATTAAAATCAAAAACAGACAGCCACCCCAATATTTGGGACGGCTGTGTTCACAAGAAGCTCGTCTACAGTATCAGGTAAATATCCCAGAAAGCAAAAAATGGATAAAGAAGTTGTGGCACGTACGTACAATGCAATATCACTCAGCAATGAAATCTGTGTCATCAGGCCCGTAGCGGCATAGTGAGTGGATGCAGGTACGGTGATTCTACGTGAACTACGTCACAAAGAAAAAGAAACATCATAAGATATCACTAATACACGGAATGTAAACTTGACTACACATGAACTGAATTACAAAAAAGAACAGGGTCTCAAATTTAGAAAACCAACTAGTGCTTGCTTATGGAGAAAGGTGCCTTGGGGTGCTGCATAAAACCAGAGACTGAAATTAGCACAGATAACTTTCCATAAGCCAAATATGTAATAGACAAGACCTACTCCTTGCTCAACAAAATGGACCCAACACCACATATTCAACGCCTAGGAATATACCTGACTAGGAAGAATCTTAAAACCCATGGATATATATGTCTCCGTAAGAGAATCAAGCGTGTGTACAGCGACCGAAACGCAGCAGTGAAAATCCGATAAATCCCATTATCAAAATAAATTTCGAAAACAAAGCACAAAACAGTGAAATAGAGAGCAATTCTTAAATAATTCACTCAGGGCATGTGATGCAACCGGGATTGACCACATCTACACCCAGAGCTGGTTGAGACATAAGGCTGGACACTTCAGGCTGATAGCATTGGTGAGTTTCGGTGAGCAAATGCAGACCCTTTGAAGTCATACTGCATGGTACCCATTCCATGGGTCCCAACTCTCCAGGTTCAAGGCATTCTTCCTCCAGTTAAAACATGCATGGGAAACCCAGAGTATCCTCCACCGTGTGATTGGGAAACGATTTAAAATGCATCTCAGTTTTCGTTTCCTGGTCCTCGGGTTCACCATTCCAGATGCTTTACTAACACTCTCCCCGCTTGGAGAGTCAGTGCCTTTAACCTCCTGTTTGGCACAGCTTGCCATTTCTGTGCAAGATGAACAGGAATAGGGAGAAACAATGGGAGACTAGCTGTAGGTGTCTGCACGGGCAAATGTAACGCTCATTGCCCACCAGGAAGAGGAATTAAACAAAGGCTCAGTGTGCCCTGCTGGAAACAGATTAGGGCCTGAAGCAATCCTGCGGTTTTGTGCAGAGCTCACAAGAAAGCGAGTTGAAGAAAGGAGCTCAGGGGCACTGTACTTCACAAACCTGCAGAGTTATAAATGACAGCTATCCTCCAAAAATATATTGAAGTAAGCCTGCGAAGGGGACTTGAAAGCGGGGCTGAATTTCAGGAAAACGATTGCAGGGGGTGGAGTGGAATTGCCCTGAAAGCATAGGAAAAGAGGCACAACGTCGACAATGATGCACTTGGCCAAAAAGGGCAAAATATATTCAGGAAAAAACGCATACGCCCTTTTTGTCCAACCAAGCAAGCCTGTAAAGGAAATCTGCACTACAATGAAATCTCACTGCCCCCCCGGGCAAAAGGGCCATCTGAAAAAAGTGTAAAATCCAGAAAGCTAGGACAGCTTATGGAGAACAGGGAGCCTTGTTATGCTGATTGCCAGGATGTAAATTGCCAGCAGCCACCCTGGAGAAGTGTATGGTGTTTCCTGAAACACATAAGAAACAAAGCAACACAGCCTATGGCACTTCCACTTATGGTCCTATAGCTTACGGAAATTAAAATCAAAAACAGACAGCCACCCCAATATTTGGGACGGCTGTGTTCACAAGAAGCTCGTCTACAGTATCAGGTAAATATCCCAGAAAGCAAAAAATGGATAAAGAAGTTGTGGCACGTACTTGCAATGCAATATCACTCAGCAATGAAATCTGTGTCATCAGGCCCGTAGCAGCATAGTAAGTGGATGCAGGTACGGTGATTCTACGTGAACTACGTCACACAGAAAAAGAAACATCATAAGATATCACTAATACACGGAATGAAAACTTGAATACACATGAACTGAATTACAAAACAGAACAGGGTCTCAAATTTAGAAAACCAACTAGTGCTTGCTTATGGGGAAAGGTGCGTTGGGGTGCTGCATAAAACCAGAGACTGAAATTAGCACAGATAACATTCCATAAGCCAAATATGTAATAGACAAGACCTACTCCTTGCTGAACGAAATGGACTCAACACCACATATTCAACGCCTAGGAATATACCTGACTAGGAAGAATCTTAAAACCCATGGATATATATGTCTCCGTAAGAGAATCAAGCGTGTGTACAGCGGCGGAAATGCAGCAGTGAAAATCCGATAAATCCCATTATCAAAATAAATTTCGAAAAAAAAACACAAAGACAGTGAAATAGAGAGCAATTCTTAAATAATTCACTCAGGGCATGTGATGCAACCGGGATTGACCACATCTACACCCAGAGCTGGTTGAGACATAAGGCTGGACACTTCAGGCTGATAGCACTGGTGAGTTTCGGTGAGCAAATGCAGACCCTTTGAAGTCATACTGCATGGTACCCATTCCATGGGTACCAACACTCCAGGTTCAAGGCATTCTTCCTCCAGCTAAAACATGCATGGGAAACCCAGAGTATCGTCCACCGTGTGATTGGGAAACGATTTAAAATGCATCTCAGTTTTCGTATCCTGGTCCTCGGGTTCACCATTCCAGATGCTTTACTAACACTCTCCCCGCTTGGAGAGTCAGTGCCTTTAACCTCCTGTTTGGCACAGCTTGCAATTTCTGTGCAAGATGAACAGGAAAAGGGAGAACCAATGAGAGACTAGCTGTAGGTGTCTGCACGGGCAAATGTAACGCTCATTTCCCACCAGGAAGAGGAATTAACCAAAGGCTCAGCGTGCCCTGCCGGAAACAGATTAGGGCCTGAAGCAATCTTGCGGTTTTGTGCCCAGCTCACAAGAAAGCGAGTTGAAGAAAGGAGCTCAGGTGCACTGTACTTCACAAACCTGCAGAGTTATAAATGACAGCTATCCTCCAAAAACATATTGAAGTAAGCCTGCGAAGGGGACTTGAAAGCGGGGCTGAATTTGAGGAAAACGATTGCAGGGGGTAGACTGGAATTGCCCTGAAAGCATAGGAAAAGAGGCACAACGTCGACAATGATGCACTTGGCCAAAAAGGGCGTATGCGTTTTTTCCTGAATATATTCAGGAAAAAACGCATACGCCCTTTTTGGCCAACCAAGCAAGCCTGTAAAGGAAATCTGCACTACAATGAAATCTCACTGCCCCCCCAGGCAAAAGGGCCATCTGAAAAAAGTGTAAAATCCAGAAAGGTAGGACAGGATATGGAGAACAGGGAGCCTTGTTATGCTGATTGGCAGGATGTAAATTGCCAGCAGCCACCCTGGAGAAGTGTATGGTGTTTCCTGAAACACGTAAGAAACAAAGCAACACAGCCTATGGCACTTCCACTTATGGTCCTATAGCTTACGGAAATTAAAATCAAAAACAGACAGCCACCCCAATATTTGGGACGGCTGTGTTCACAAGAAGCTCGTCTACAGTATCAGGTAAATATCCTAGAAAGCAAAAAATGGATAAAGAAGTTGTGGCACGTACGTGCAATGCAATATCACTCAGCAATGAAATCTGTGTCATCAGGCCCATAGCGGCATAGTAAGTGGATGCAGGTACGGTGATTCTACGTGAACTACGTCACACAGAAAAAGAAACATCTTAAGATATCACTAATACACGGAATGTAAACTTGACTACACATGAACTGAATTACAAAACAGAACAGGGTCTCAAATTTAGAAAACCAACTAGTGCTTGCTTATGGGGAAAGGTGCGTTGGGGTGCTGCATAAAAGCAGAGACTGAAATTAGCACAGATAACATTCCATAAGCCAAATATGTAATAGACAAGACCTACTCCTTGCTCAACGAAATGGACTCAACACCACATATTCAATGCCTAGGAATATACCTGACTAGGAAGAATCTTAAAACCCATGGATATATATGTCTCCGTAAGAGAATCAAGCGTGTGTACAGCGGCGGAAATGCAGCAGTGAAAATCCGATAAATCCCATTATCAAAATAAATTTCGAAAACAAAACACAAAGACAGTGAAATAGAGAGCAATTCTTAAATAATTCACTCAGGGCATGTGATGCAACCGGGATTGACCACATCTACACCCAGAGCTGGTTGAGACATAAGGCTGGACACTTCTGGCTGATAGCACTGGTGAGTTTCGGTGAGCAAATGCAGACCCTTTGAAGTCATACTGCATGGTACCCATTCCATGGGTCCCAACTCTCCAGGTTCAAGGCATTCTTCCTCCAGCTAAAACATGCATGGGAAACCCAGAGTATCGTCCACCGTGTGATTGGGAAACGATTTAAAATGCATCTCAGTTTTCGTATCCTGGTCCTCGGGTTCACCATTCCAGATGCTTTACTAACACTCTCCCCGCTTGGAGAGTCAGTGCCTTTAACCTCCTGTTTGGCACAGCTTGCAATTTCTGTGCAAGATGAACAGGAATAGGGAGAACCAATGAGAGACTAGCTGTAGGTGTCTGCACGGGCAAATGTAACGCTCATTTCCCACCAGGAAGAGGAATTAACCAAAGGCTCAGCGTGCCCTGCCGGAAACAGATGAGGGCCTGAAGCAATCCTGCGGTTTTGTGCCCAGCTCACAAGAAAGCGAGTTGAAGAAAGGAGCTCAGGTGCACTGTACTTCACAAACCTGCAGAGTTATAAATGACAGCTATCCTCCAAAAACATATTGAAGTAAGCCTGCGAAGGGGACTTGAAAGCGGGGCTGAATTTGAGGAAAACGATTGCAGGGGGTAGACTGGAATTGCCCTGAAAGCATAGGAAA
Source organism: Phocoena phocoena (assembly GCF_963924675.1). Lineage (NCBI taxonomy): Eukaryota > Metazoa > Chordata > Mammalia > Artiodactyla > Phocoenidae > Phocoena > Phocoena phocoena. The sequence goes on along the minus strand of NW_027077413.1, from coordinate 1,283,779 downwards.
AGAGGCACAACGTCGACAATGATGCACTTGGCCAAAAGGGCGTATGCGTTTTTTCCTGAATATATTCAGGAAAAAACGCATACGCCCTTTTTGGCCAACCAAGCAAGCCTGTAAAGGAAATCTGCACTACAATGAAATCTCACTGCCCCCCCAGGCAAAAGGGCCATCTGAAAAAAGTGTAAAATCCAGAAAGGTAGGACAGGATATGGAGAACAGGGAGCCTTGTTATGCTGATTGGCAGGATGTAAATTGCCAGCAGCCACCCTGGAGAAGTGTATGGTGTTTCCTGAAACACGTAAGAAACAAAGCAACACAGCCTATGGCACTTCCACTTATGGTCCTATAGCTTACGGAAATTAAAATCAAAAACAGACAGCCACCCCAATATTTGGGACGGCTGTGTTCACAAGAAGCTCGTCTACAGTATCAGGTAAATATCCTAGAAAGCAAAAAATGGATAAAGAAGTTGTGGCACGTACGTGCAATGCAATATCACTCAGCAATGAAATCTGTGTCATCAGGCCCGTAGCGGCATAGTAAGTGGATGCAGGTACGGTGATTCTACGTGAACTACGTCACACAGAAAAAGAAACATCTTAAGATATCACTAATACACGGAATGTAAACTTGACTACACATGAACTGAATTACAAAACAGAACAGGGTCTCAAATTTAGAAAACCAACTAGTGCTTGCTTATGGGGAAAGGTGCGTTGGGGTGCTGCATAAAAGCAGAGACTGAAATTAGCACAGATAACATTCCATAAGCCAAATATGTAATAGACAAGACCTACTCCTTGCTCAACGAAATGGACTCAACACCACATATTCAATGCCTAGGAATATACCTGACTAGGAAGAATCTTAAAACCCATGGATATATATGTCTCCGTAAGAGAATCAAGCGTGTGTACAGCGGCGGAAATGCAGCAGTGAAAATCCGATAAATCCCATTATCAAAATAAATTTCGAAAACAAAACACAAAGACAGTGAAATAGAGAGCAATTCTTAAATAATTCACTCAGGGCATGTGATGCAACCGGGATTGACCACATCTACACCCAGAGCTGGTTGAGACATAAGGCTGGACACTTCTGGCTGATAGCACTGGTGAGTTTCGGTGAGCAAATGCAGACCCTTTGAAGTCATACTGCATGGTACCCATTCCATGGGTCCCAACTCTCCAGGTTCAAGGCATTCTTCCTCCAGCTAAAACATGCATGGGAAACCCAGAGTATCGTCCACCGTGTGATTGGGAAACGATTTAAAATGCATCTCAGTTTTCGTATCCTGGTCCTCGGGTTCACCATTCCAGATGCTTTACTAACACTCTCCCCGCTTGGAGAGTCAGTGCCTTTAACCTCCTGTTTGGCACAGCTTGCCATTTCTGTGCAAGATGAACAGGAATAGGGAGAACCAATGAGAGACTAGCTGTAGGTGTCTGCACGGGCAAATGTAACGCTCATTGCCCACCAGGAAGAGGAATTAAACAAAGGCACAGTGTGCACTGCTGGAAACAGATTAGGGCCTGAAGCAATCCTGCGGTTTTGTGCCCAGCTCACAAGAAAGCGAGTTGAAGAAAGGAGCTCAGGGGCACTGTACTTCACAAACCTGCAGAGTTATAAATGACAGTTATCCTCCAAAAATATATTGAAGTAAGCCTGCGAAGGGGACTTGAAAGCGGGGCTGAATTTCAGGAAAACGATTGCAGGGGGTAGACTGGAATTGCCCTGAAAGCATAGGAAAAGAGGCAGAACGTCGACAATGATGCACTTGGCCAAAAAGGGCGTATGCGTTTTTTCCTGAATATATTCAGGAAAAAAGGCATACGCCCTTTTTGGCCAACCAAGCAAGCCTGTAAAGGAAATCTGCACTACAATGAAATCTCACTGCCCCCCCGGGCAAAAGGGCCATCTGAAAAAAGTGTAAAATCCAGAAAGGTAAGACAGGATATGGAGAACAGGGAGCCTTGTTATGCTAATTGTCAGGATGTAAATTGCCAGCAGCCACCCTGGAGAAATGTATGGTGTTTCCTGAAACACGTAAGAAACAAAGCAACACAGCCTATGGCACTTCCACTTAAGATCCTATAGCTTACGGAAATTAAAATCAAAAACAGACAGCCACCCCAATATTTGGGACGGCTGTGTTCACAAGAAGCTCGTCGACAGTATCAGGTAAATATCCCAGAAAGCAAAAAATGGATAAAGAAGTTGTGGCACGTACGTACAATGTAATATCACTCAGCAATGAAATCTGTGTCATCAAGCCCATAGCGGCATAGTGCGTGGATGCAGGTACGGTGATTCTACGTGAACTACGTCACACAGAAAAAGAAACATCATAAGATATCACTAATACACGGAATGTAAACTTGACTACACATGAACTGAATTACAAAACAGAACAGGGTCTCAAATTTAGGAAACCAACTAGTGCTTGCTTATGGGGAAAGGTGCGTTGGGGTGCTGCATAAAACCAGAGACTGAAATTAGCACAGATAACTTTCCATAAGCCAAATATGTAATAGACAAGACCTACTCCTTGCTCAACGAAATGGACCCAACACCACATATTCAACGCCTAGGAATATACCTGACTAGGAAGAATCTTAAAATCCATGGATATATATGTCTCCGAAAGAGAATCAAGCGTGTGTACAGCGGCCGAAACGCAGCAGTGAAAATACGATAAATCCCATTATCAAAATAAATTTCGAAAACAAAACACAAAGACAGTGAAATAGAGAGCAATTCTTAAATAATTCACTCAGGGCATGTGATGCAACCGGGATTGACCACATCTACACCCAGAGCTGGTTGAGACATAAGGCTGGACACTTCTGGCTGATAGCACTGGTGAGTTTCGGTGAGCAAATGCAGACCCTTTGAAGTCATACTGCATGGTACCCATTCCATGGGTCCCAACTCTCCAGGTTCAAGGCATTCTTCCTCCAGCTAAAACATGCATGGGAAACCCAGAGTATCGTCCACCGTGTGATTGGGAAACGATTTAAAATGCATCTCAGTTTTCGTATCCTGGTCCTCGGGTTCACCATTCCAGATGCTTTACTAACACTCTCCCCGCTTGGAGAGTCAGTGCCTTTAACCTCCTGTTTGGCACAGCTTGCAATTTCTGTGCAAGATGAACAGGAATAGGGAGAACCAATGAGAGACTAGCTGTAGGTGTCTGCACGGGCAAATGTAACGCTCATTTCCCACCAGGAAGAGGAATTAACCAAAGGCTCAGCGTGCCCTGCCGGAAACAGATGAGGGCCTGAAGCAATCCTGCGGTTTTGTGCCCAGCTCACAAGAAAGCGAGTTGAAGAAAGGAGCTCAGGTGCACTGTACTTCACAAACCTGCAGAGTTATAAATGACAGCTATCCTCCAAAAACATATTGAAGTAAGCCTGCGAAGGGGACTTGAAAGCGGGGCTGAATTTGAGGAAAACGATTGCAGGGGGTAGACTGGAATTGCCCTGAAAGCATAGGAAAAGAGGCACAACGTCGACAATGATGCACTTGGCCAAAAGGGCGTATGCGTTTTTTCCTGAATATATTCAGGAAAAAACGCATACGCCCTTTTTGGCCAACCAAGCAAGCCTGTAAAGGAAATCTGCACTACAATGAAATCTCACTGCCCCCCCAGGCAAAAGGGCCATCTGAAAAAAGTGTAAAATCCAGAAAGGTAGGACAGGATATGGAGAACAGGGAGCCTTGTTATGCTGATTGGCAGGATGTAAATTGCCAGCAGCCACCCTGGAGAAGTGTATGGTGTTTCCTGAAACACGTAAGAAACAAAGCAACACAGCCTATGGCACTTCCACTTATGGTCCTATAGCTTACGGAAATTAAAATCAAAAACAGACAGCCACCCCAATATTTGGGACGGCTGTGTTCACAAGAAGCTCGTCTACAGTATCAGGTAAATATCCTAGAAAGCAAAAAATGGATAAAGAAGTTGTGGCACGTACGTGCAATGCAATATCACTCAGCAATGAAATCTGTGTCATCAGGCCCGTAGCGGCATAGTAAGTGGATGCAGGTACGGTGATTCTACGTGAACTACGTCACACAGAAAAAGAAACATCTTAAGATATCACTAATACACGGAATGTAAACTTGACTACACATGAACTGAATTACAAAACAGAACAGGGTCTCAAATTTAGAAAACCAACTAGTGCTTGCTTATGGGGAAAGGTGCGTTGGGGTGCTGCATAAAAGCAGAGACTGAAATTAGCACAGATAACATTCCATAAGCCAAATATGTAATAGACAAGACCTACTCCTTGCTCAACGAAATGGACTCAACACCACATATTCAATGCCTAGGAATATACCTGACTAGGAAGAATCTTAAAACCCATGGATATATATGTCTCCGTAAGAGAATCAAGCGTGTGTACAGCGGCGGAAATGCAGCAGTGAAAATCCGATAAATCCCATTTTCAAAATAAATTTCGAAAACAAAACACAAAGACAGTGAAATAGAGAGCAATTCTTAAATAATTCACTCAGGGCATGTGATGCAACCGGGATTGACCACATCTACACCCAGAGCTGGTTGAGACATAAGGCTGGACACTTCTGGCTGATAGCACTGGTGAGTTTCGGTGAGCAAATGCAGACCCTTTGAAGTCATACTGCATGGTACCCATTCCATGGGTCCCAACTCTCCAGGTTCAAGGCATTCTTCCTCCAGCTAAAACATGCATGGGAAACCCAGAGTATCGTCCACCGTGTGATTGGGAAACGATTTAAAATGCATCTCAGTTTTCGTATCCTGGTCCTCGGGTTCACCATTCCAGATGCTTTACTAACACTCTCCCCGCTTGGAGAGTCAGTGCCTTTAACCTCCTGTTTGGCACAGCTTGCCATTTCTGTGCAAGATGAACAGGAATAGGGAGAACCAATGAGAGACTAGCTGTAGGTGTTTGCACCGGCAAATGTAACGCTCATTGCCGACCAGGAAGAGGAATTAAACAAAGGTTCAGCGTGCCCTGCTGAAAACAGATTAGGGCATGAAGCAATCCTGCGGTTTTGTGCCCAGCTCCCAAGAAAGCGAGTTGAAGAAAGGAGCTCAGGGTCACTGTAATTCACAAACCTGCAGAGTTATAAATGACAGCTATCCTCCAAAAATATATTGAAGTAAGCCTGCGAAGGGGACTTGAAAGCGGGGCAGAATTTCAGGAAAACGATTGCAGGGGGTAGACTGGAATTGCCCTGAAAGCATAGGAAAAGGGGCACAACGTCAACAATGATGCAGTTGGCCAAAAAGGGCGTATGCTTTTTTTCCTGAATATATTCAGGAAAAAACGCATACGCCCTTTTTGGCCAACCAAGCAAGCCTGTAAAGGAAATCTGCACTACAATGAAGTCTCACTGCCCACCCCCCCCCGGGCAAAAGGGCCATCTGAAAAAAGTGTAAAATCCAGAAATGTAGGACAGGATATGGAGAACAGGGAGCCTTGTTATGCTGATTGGCAGGATGTAAATTGCCAGCAGCCACCCTGGAGAAGTGTATGGTGTTTCCTGAAACACGTAAGAAACAAAGCACTTCCTATGGCACTTCCACTTATGGTCCTATAGCTTACGGAAATTAAAATCAAAAACAGACAGCCACCCCAATATTTGGGACGGCTGTGTTCACAAGAAGCTCGTCTACAGTATTAGGTAAATATCCCAGAAAGCAAAAAATAGATAAAGTAGTTGTGGCACGTACGTACAATGCAATATCACTCAGCAATGAAATCTGTGTCATCAGGCCCGTAGCGGCATAGTGAGTGGATGCAGGTACGGTGATTCTACGTGACCTACGTCACACAGAAAAAGAAACATCATAAGATATCACTAATACACGGAATGTAAACTTGACTACACATGAACTGAATTACAAAACAGAACAGGGTCTCAAATTTAGAAAACCAACTAGTGCTTGCTTATGGAGAAAGGTGCCTTGGGGTGCTGCATAAAACCAGAGACTGAAATTAGCACAAATAACTTTCCATAGGCCAAATATGTAATAGACAAGACCTACTCCTTGCTCAACGAAATGGACCCAACACCACATATTCAACGCTTAGGAATATACCTGACTAGGAAGAATCTTAAAACCCATGGATATATATGTCTCCGTAAGAGAATCAAGCGTGTGTAGAGCGGCCGAAACGCAGCAGTGAAAATCCGATAAATCCCATTATCAAAATAAATTTCGAAAACAAAACACAAAGACAGTGAAATAGAGAGCAATTCTTAAGTAATTCACTCAGGGCATGTGATGCAACCGGGATTGACCACATCTACACCCAGAGCTGATTGAGACATAAGGCTGGACACTTCAGGCTAATAGCATTGGTGAGTTTCGTTGAGCAAATGCAGACCCTCTGAAGTCATACTGCATGGTACCTATTCCATGGGTCCCAACTCTTCAGGTTCAAGGGATTCTTCCTCCAGCTAAAACATGCATGGGAAACCCAGAGTATCGTCCACCGTGTGATTGGGAAACGATTTAAAATGCATCTCAGGTTTCGTATCCTGGTCCTCGGGTTCACCATTTCAGATGCTTTACTAACATTCTCCCTGCTTGGAGAGTCAGAGCCTTTAACCTCCTGTTTGGCACAGCTTGCAATTTCTGTGCAAGATGAACAGGAATAGGGAGAACCAATGAGAGACTAGCTATAGGTGTCTGCACAGGCAAATGTAACGCTCATTGCCCACCAGGAAGAGGAATTAACCAAAGTCTCAGTGTGCCCTGCTGGAAACAGATTACGGCCTGAAGCAATCCTGCGGTTTTGTGCCCAGCTCACAAGAAAGCTAGTTGAAGAAAGGAGCTCAGGGTCACTGTAATTCACAAACCTGCAGAGTTATAAATGACAGCTATCCTCCAAAAATATATTGAAGTAACCCTGCGAAGGGGACTTGAATGCGGGGCAGAATTTCAGGAAAACGATTGCAGGGGGTAGACTGGAATTGCCCTGAAAGCATAGGAAAAGAGGCAGAACGTCGACAATGATGCGCTTGGCCAAAAAGGGCGTATGCATTTTTTCCTGAATATATTCAGGAAAAAACGCATACGCCCTTTTTGGCCAACCAAGCAAGCCTGTAAAGGAAATCTGCACTACAATGAAGTCTCACTGTCCCCCGGGCAAAAGGGCCATCTGAAAAAAGTGTAAAATCCAGAAAGTTAGGACAGGAAATGGAGAACAGGGAGCCTTGTTATGCTGATTGGCAGGATGTAAATTGCCAGCAGCCACCCTGGAGAAGTGTATGGTGTTTCCTGAAACACGTAAGAAACAAAGCAACACAGCCTATGGCACTTCCACTTATGGTCCTATAGCTTACGGAAATTAAAATCAAAAACAGACAGCCACCCCAATATTTGGGACGGCTCTGTTCACAAGAAGCTCGTCTACAGTATCAGGTAAATATCCCAGAAAGCAAAAAATGGATAAAGAAGTTGTGGCACGTACGTACAATGCAATATCACTCAGCAATGAAATCTGTGTCATCAGGCCCGTAGCGGCATAGTGAGTGGATGCAGGTACGGTGATTCTACGTGAACTACCTCACACAGAAAAAGAAACATCATAAGATATCACTAATACACGGAATGTAAACTTGACTACACATGAACTGAATTACAAAAAAGAACAGGGTCTCAAATTTAGAAAACCAACTAGTGCTTGCTTATGGGGAAAGGTGCCTTGGCGTGCTGCAAAAACCAGAGACTGAAATTAGCACAGATAACTTTCCATAAGCCAAATATGTAATAGACAAGACCTACTCCTTGCTCAACGAAATGGACCCAATACCACATATTCAACGCCTAGGAATATACCTGACTAGGAAGAATCTTAAAACCCATGGATATATATGTCTCCGTAAGAGAATCAAGCGTGTGTACAGCGGCGGAAATGCAGCAGTGAAAATCCGATAAATCCCATTATCAAAATAAATTTCGAAAACAAAACACAAAGACAGTGAAATAGAGAGCAATTCTTAAATAATTCACTCAGGGCATGTGATGCAACCGGGATTGACCATATCTACACCCAGAGCTGGTTGAGACATAAGGCTGGACACTTCAGGCTGATAGCATTGGTGAGTTTCGGTGAGCAAATGCAGACCCTTTGAAGTCATACTGCATGGTACCCATTCCATGGGTCCCAACTCTCCAGGTTCAAGGGATTCTTCCTCCAGCTAAAACATGCATGGGAAACCCAGAGTATCGTCCACCATGTGATTGGGAAATGATTTAAAATGCATCTCAGTTTTCGTTTCCTGGTCCTCGGGTTCACCATTCCAGATGCTTTACTAACACTCTCCCCGCTTGGAGAGTCAGTGCCTTTAACCTCCTGTTTCGCACAGCTTGCAATTTCTCTGCAAGATGAACAGGAATAGGGAGAACCAATGAGAGACTAGCTGTAGGTGTCTGCACGGGCAAATGTAACGCTCATTGCCTACCAGGAAGAGGAATTAAACAAAGGCTCAGTGTGACCTGCTGGAAACAGATTAGGGCCTGAAGCAATCCTGCGGTTTTGTGCCCAGCTCACAAGAAAGCGAGTTGAAGAAAGGAGCTCAGGGGCACTGTACTTCACAAACCTGCAGAATTATAAATGACAGCTATCCTCCAAAAATATATTGAAGTAAGCCTGCGAAGGGGACTTGAAAGCGAGGCTGAATTTCAGGAAAACGATTGCAGGGGGTAGACTGGAATTGCCCTGAAAGCATAGGAAAAGAGGCAGAACGTCGACAATGATGCACTTGGCCAAAAAGGGCGTATGCGTTTTTTCCTGAATATATTCAGGAAAAAACGCATACGCCCTTTTTGGCCAACCAAGCAAGCCTGTAAAGGAAATCTGCACTACAATGAAATCTCACTGCCCCCCCGGGCAAAAGGGCCATCTGAAAAAAGTGTAAAATCCAGAAAGGTAGGACAGGATATGGAGAACAGGGAGCCTTGTTATGCTGATTGGCAGGATGTAAATTGCCAGCAGCCACCCTGGAGAAGTGTATGGTGTTTCCTGAAACACGTAAGGAACAAAGCAACACAGACTATGGCACTTCCACTTATGGTCCTATAGCTTACGGAAATTAAAATCAAAAACAGACAGCCACCCCAATATTTGGGACGGCTGTGTTCACAAGAAGCTCGACTACAGTATCAGGTAAATATCCCAGAAAGCAAAAAATGGATAAAGAAGTTGTGGCACGTACGTGCAATGCAATATCACTCAGCAATGAAATCTGTGTCATCAGGCCCGTAGCGGCATAGTGAGTGGATGCAGGTACGGTGATTCTACGTGAACTACGTCACACAGAAAAAGAAACATCATAAGATATCACTAATACACGGAATGTAAACTTGACTACACATGAACTGAATTACAAAACAGAACAGGGTCTCAAGTTTAGAAAACCAACTAGTGCTTGCTTATGTGGAAAGGTGCGTTGGGGTGCTCCATAAAACCAGAGACTGAAATTAGCACAGATAACATTCCATAAGCCAAATATGTAATCGACAAGACCTACTCCTTGCACAACGAAATGGACTCAACACCACATATTCAACGCCTAGGAATATACCTGACTAGGAAGAATCTTAAAACCTATGGATATATATGTCTCCGTAAGAGAATCAAGCATGTGTACAGCGGCGGAAATACAGCAGTGAAAATCCGATAAATCCATTATCAAAATAAATTTCGAAAACAAAACACAAAGACAGTGAAATAGAGAGCAATTTTTAATAATTCACTCAGGGCATGTGATGCAACCGGCATTGACCACATCTACACCCAGAGCTGGTTGAGACATAAGGCTGGACACTTCTGGCTGATAGCACTGGTGAGTTTTGGTGAGCAAATGCAGACCCTTTGAAGTCATACTGCATGGTACCCATTCCATGGGTCCCAACTCTCCAGGTTCAAGGCATTCTTCCTCCAGCTAAAACATGCATGGGAAACCCAGAGTATCGTCCACCGTGTGATTGGGAAACGATTTAAAATGCATCTCAGTTTTCGTATCCTGGTCCTCGGGTTCACCATTCCAGATGCTTTACTAACACTCTCCCCGCTTGGAGTGTTAGTGCCTTTAACCTCCTGTTTGGCACAGCTTGCAATTTCTGTGCAAGATGAACAGGAATAGGGAGAACCAATGAGAGACTAACTGTAGGTGTCTGCACGGGCAAATGTAACGCTCATTGCCCACCAGGAAGAGGAATTAAACAAAGGCTCAGTGTGCCCTGCTGGAAACAGATTAGGGCCTGAAGCAATCCTGCAGTTTTGTGCCCAGCTCACAAGAAAGCGAGTTGAAGAAAGGAGCTCAGGGGCACTGTACTTCACAAACTTGCAGAGTTATAAATGACAGCTATCCTCCAAAAATATATTGAAGTAAGCCTGCGAAGGGGACTTGAAAGCGGGGCTGAATTTCAGGAAAACGATTGCAGGGGGTAGACTGGAATTGCCCTGAAAGCATAGGAAAAGAGGCACAACGTCGACAATGATGCACTTGGCCAAAAAGGGCGTATGCGCTTTTTCCTGAATATATTCAGGAAAAAACGCATACGCCCTTTTTGGCCAACCAAGCAAGCCTGTAAAGGAAATCTGCACTACAATGAAATCTCACTGCCCCCCCGGGCAAGAGGGCCATCTGAAAAAAGTGTAAAATCCAGAAAGGTAGGACAGGATATGGAGAACAGAGAGCCTTGTTATGCTGATTGGCAGGATGTAAATTGCCAGCAGCCACCCTGGAGAAGTGTATGGTGTTTCCTGAAACACGTAAGAAACAAAGCAACACAGCCTGTGGCACTTCCACTTATGGTCCTATAGCTTACGGAAATTAAAATCAAAAACAGACAGCCACCCCAATATTTGGGACGGCTGTGTTCACAAGAAGCTCGTCTACAGTATCAGGTAAATATCCCAGAAAGCAAAAAATGGATAAAGAAGTTGTGGCACGTACGTGCAATGCAATATCACTCAGCAATGAAATCTGTGTCATCAGGCCCGTAGCGGCATAGTAAGTGGATGCAGGTACGGTGATTCTACGTGAACTACGTCACACAGAAAAAGAAACATCATAAGATATCACTAATACACGGAATGTAAACTTGACTACACATGAACTGAATTACAAAACAGAACAGGGTCTCAAATTTAGAAAACCAACTAGTGCTTGCTTATGGGGAAAGGTGCCTTGGGGTGCTGCATAAAACCAGAGACTGAAATTAGCACAGATAACATTCCATAAGCCAAATATGTAATAGACAAGACTTACTCCTTGCTCAACGAAATGGACCCAACACCACATATTCAACGCCTAGGAATATACCTGACTAGGAAGAATCTTAAAACCCATGGATATATATGTCTCCGTAAGAGAATCAAGCGTGTGTACAGCGGCCGAAACGCAGCAGTGAAAATCCGATAAATCCCATTATCAAAATAAATTTCGAAAACAAAACACAAAGACAGTGAAATTGAGAGCAATTCTTAAATAATTCACTCAGGGCATGTGATGCAACCGGGATTGACCACATCTACACCCAGAGCTGTTTGAGACATAAGGCTGGACACTTCAGGCTGATAGCATTGTTGAGTTTCGGTGAGCAAATGCAGACCCTTTGAAGTCATACTGCATGGTACCCATTCCATGGGTCCCAACTCTCCAGGTTCAAGGGATTCTTCCTCCAGCTAAAACATGCATGGGAAACCAACAGTATCGTCCACCGTGTGATTGGGAAATGATTGAAAATGCATCTCAGTTTTCGTATCCTGGTCCTCGGGTTCACCATTCCAGATGCTTTACTAACACTCTCCCCGCTTGGAGAGTCAGTGCCTTTAACCTCCTGTTGGGCACAGCTTGCAATTTCTGTGCAAGATGAACAGGAATAGGGAGAACCAATGAGAGACTAGCTGTAGCTGTCTGCACGGGCAAATGTAACGCTCATTGCCCACCAGGAAGAGGAATTAAACAAAGGCTCAGTGTGCCCTGCTGGAAACAGATTAGGGCCTGAAGCAATCATGCGGTTTTGTGCCCAGCTCACAAGAAAGCGAGTTGAAGAAAGGAGCTCAGGGGCACTGTACTTCACAAACCTGCAGAGTTATAAATGACAGCTATCCTCCAAAAATATATTGAAGTAAGCCTGTGAAGGGGACTTGAAAGCGGGGCTGAATTTCAGGAAAACGATTGAAGGGGGTAGACTGGAATTGCCCTGAAAGCATAGGAAAAGAGGCAGAACGTCGACAATGATGCACTTGGCCAAAAAGGGCGTATGCGTTTTTTCCTGAATATATTCAGGAAAAAACGCATACGCCCTTTTTGGCCAACCAAGCAAGCCTGTAAAGGAAATCTGCACTACAATGAAATCTCACTGCCCCCCCGGGCAAGAGGGCCATCTGAAAAAAGTGTAAAATCCAGAAAGGTAGGACAGGATATGGAGAACAGGGAGCCTTGTTATGCTGATTGGCAGGATGTAAATTGCCAGCAGCCACTCTGGAGAAGTGTATGGTGTTTCCTGAAACACGTAAGAAACAAAGCAACACAGCCTATGGCACTTCCACTTATGGTCTTATAGCTTACGGAAATTAAAATCAAAAACAGACAGCCACCCCAATATTTGGGACGGCTGTGTTCACAAGAAGCTCGTCTACAGTATCAGGTAAATATCCCAGAAAGCAAAAAATGGATAAAGAAGTTGTGGCACGTACGTACAATGCAATATCACTCAGCAATGAAATCTGTGTCATCAGGCCCGTAGCGGCATAGTGAGTGGATGCAGGTACGGTGATTCTACGTGAACTACGTCACACAGAAAAAGAAACATCATAAGATATCACTAATACACGGAATGTAAACTTGACTACACATGAACTGAATTAAAAAACAGAACAGGGTCTCAAATTTAGAAAACCAACTAGTGCTTGCTTATGGGGAAAGGTGCGTTGGGGTGCTGCTAAAACCAGAGACTGAAATTAGCACAGATAACATTCCATAAGCCAAATATGTAATAGACAAGACCTACTCCTTGCTCAACGAAATGGACCCAACACCACATATTCAACGCCTAGGAATATACCTGACTAGGAAGAATCTTAAAACCCATGGATATATATGTCTCCGTAAGAGAATCAAGCGTGTGTACAGCGGCCGAAACGCAGCAGTGAAAATCCGATAAATCCCATTATCAAAATAAATTTCGAAAACAAAACACAAAGACAGTGAAATAGAGAGCAATTCTTAAATAATTCACAGAAGGCATGTGATGCAACCGGGATTGACCACATCTACACCCAGAGCTGGTTGAGACATAAGGCTTGACAGTTCAGCCTGATAACATTGGTGAGTTTCGGTGAGCAAATGCAGACCCTTTGAAGTCATACTGCATGGTACCCATTCCATGGGTCCCAACTCTCCAGGTTAAAGGGATTCTTCCTCCAGCTAAAACATGCATGGGAAACCCAGAGTATCGTCCACCGTGTGATTGGGAAACGATTTAAAATGCATCTCAGTTTTCGTATCCTGGTCCTCGGGTTCACCATTCCAGATGCTTTACTAACACTCTCCCCGCTTGGAGAGTCAGTGCGTTTAACCTCCTCTTTGGCACAGCTTGCAATTTCTGTGCAAGATGAACAGGAATAGGGAGAACCAATGAGAGACTAGCTGTAGGTGTCTGCCCGGGAAATGTAACGCTCATTGCCCACCAGGAAGAGGAATTAAACAAAGGCTCAGCGTGCCCTGCTGAAAACAGTTTAGGGCCTGAAGCAATCCTTTGGTTTTGTGTCCAGCTCACAAGAAAGCGAGTTGAAGAAAGGAGTTCAGGGACACTGTAATTCACAAACCTGCAGAGTTATAAATGACAGCTCTCCTCCAAAAATATATTGAAGTAAGCCTGCGAAGGGGACTTGAAAGCGGGGCAGAATTTCAGGAAAACGATTGCAGGGGGTAGACTGGAATTGCCCTGAAAGCATAGGAAAAGAGGCAGAACATCGACAATGATGCACTTGGCCAAAAAGTGCGTATGCGTTTTTTCCTGAATATATTCAGGAAAAAACGCATACGCCCTTTTTGGCCAACCAAGCAAGCCTGTAAAGGAAATCTGCACTACAATGAAGTCTCACTGCCCCCCGGGCAAAAGGGCCATCTGAAAAAAGTGTAAAATCCAGAAAGGTAGGACAGGATATGGAGAACAGGGAGCCTTGTTATGCTGATTGGCAGGATGTAAATTGCCAGCAGCCACCCTGGAGAAGTGTATGGTGTTTCCTGAAACACGTAAGAAACAAAGCAACACAGCCTATGGCACTTCCACTTATGGTCCTATAGCTTACGGAAATTAAAATCAAAAACAGACAGCCACCCCAATATTTGGGACGGCTGTGTTCACAAGAAGCTCGTCTACAGTATCAGGTAAATATCCCAGAAAGCAAAAAATGGATAAAGAAGTTGTGGCACGTACGTGCAATGCAATATCACTCAGCAATGAAATCTGTGTCATCAGGCCCGTAGCGGCATAGTAAGTGGATGCAGGTACGGTGATTCTACGTGAACTACGTCACACAGGAAAAGAAACATCATAAGATATCACTAATACACGGAATGTAAACTTGACTACACATGAACTGAATTACAAAACAGAACAGGGTCTCAAATTTAGAAAACCAACTAGTGCTTGCTTATGGGGAAAGGTGCCTTGGGGTGCTGCATAAAACCAGAGACTGAAATTAGCACAGATAACATTCCATAAGCCAAATATGTAATAGACAAGACTTACTCCTTGCTCAACGAAATGGACCCAACACCACATATTCAACGCCTAGGAATATACCTGACTAGGAAGAATCTTAAAACCCATGGATATATATGTCTCCGTAAGAGAATCAAGCGTGTGTACAGCGGCCGAAACGCAGCAGTGAAAATCCGATAAATCCCATTATCAAAATAAATTTCGAAAACAAAACACAAAGACAGTGAAATAGAGAGCAATTCTTAAATAATTCACTCAGGGCATGTGATGCAACCGGGATTGACCACATCTACACCCAGAGCTGTTTGAGACATAAGGCTGGACACTTCAGGCTGATAGCATTGTTGAGTTTCGGTGAGCAAATGCAGACCCTTTGAAGTCATACTGCATGGTACCCATTCCATGGGTCCCAACTCTCCAGGTTCAAGGGATTCTTCCTCCAGCTAAAACATGCATGGGAAACCAACAGTATCGTCCACCGTGTGATTGGGAAATGATTGAAAATGCATCTCAGTTTTCGTATCCTGGTCCTCGGGTTCACCATTCCAGATGCTTTACTAACAATCTCCCAGCTTGGAGAGTCAGTGCCTTTAACCTCCTGTTGGGCACAGCTTGCAATTTCTGTGCAAGATGAACAGGAATAGGGAGAACCAATGAGAGACTAGCTGTAGCTGTCTGCACGGGCAAATGTAACGCTCATTGCCCACCAGGAAGAGGAATTAAACAAGGGCTCAGTGTGCCCTGCTGGAAACAGATTAGGGCCTGAAGCAATCATGCGGATTTGTGCCCAGCTCACAAGAAAGCGAGTTGAAGAAAGGAGCTCAGGGGCACTGTACTTCACAAACCTGCAGAGTTATAAATGACAGCTATCCTCCAAAAATATATTGAAGTAAGCCTGTGAAGGGGACTTGAAAGCGGGGCTGAATTTCAGGAAAACGATTGAAGGGGGTAGACTGGAATTGCCCTGAAAGCATAGGAAAAGAGGCAGAACGTCGACAATGATGCACTTGGCCAAAAAGGGCGTATGCGTTTTTTCCTGAATATATTCAGGAAAAAACGCATACGCCCTTTTTGGCCAACCAAGCAAGCCTGTAAAGGAAATCTGCACTACAATGAAATCTCACTGCCCCCCCGGGCAAGAGGGCCATCTGAAAAAAGTGTAAAATCCAGAAAGGTAGGACAGGATATGGAGAACAGGGAGCCTTGTTATGCTGATTGGCAGGATGTAAATTGCCAGCAGCCACTCTGGAGAAGTGTATGGTGTTTCCTGAAACACGTAAGAAACAAAGCAACACAGCCTATGGCACTTCCACTTATGGTCTTATAGCTTACGGAAATTAAAATCAAAAACAGACAGCCACCCCAATATTTGGGACGGCTGTGTTCACAAGAAGCTCGTCTACAGTATCAGGTAAATATCCCAGAAAGCAAAAAATGGATAAAGAAGTTGTGGCACGTACGTACAATGCAATATCACTCAGCAATGAAATCTGTGTCATCAGGCCCGTAGCGGCATAGTGAGTGGATGCACGTACGGTGATTCTACGTGAACTACGTCACACAGAAAAAGAAACATCATAAGATATCACTAATACACGGAATGTAAACTTGACTACACATGAACTGAATTAAAAAACAGAACAGGGTCTCAAATTTAGAAAACCAACTAGTGCTTGCTTATGGGGAAAGGTGCGTTGGGGTGCTGCTAAAACCAGAGACTGAAATTAGCACAGATAACATTCCATAAGCCAAATATGTAATAGACAAGACCTACTCCTTGCTCAACGAAATGGACCCAACACCACATATTCAACGCCTAGGAATATACCTGACTAGGAAGAATCTTAAAACCCATGGATATATATGTCTCCGTAAGAGAATCAAGCGTGTGTACAGCGGCCGAAACGCAGCAGTGAAAATCCGATAAATCCCATTATCAAAATAAATTTCGAAAACAAAACACAAAGACAGTGAAATAGAGAGCAATTCTTAAATAATTCACAGAAGGCATGTGATGCAACCGGGATTGACCACATCTACACCCAGAGCTGGTTGAGACATAAG
This sequence comes from Phocoena phocoena, assembly GCF_963924675.1. Classification (NCBI taxonomy): domain Eukaryota; kingdom Metazoa; phylum Chordata; class Mammalia; order Artiodactyla; family Phocoenidae; genus Phocoena; species Phocoena phocoena. Next base: position 1,266,969 of record NW_027077413.1, on the reverse strand, counting down.
GCTTGACAGTTCAGCCTGATAACATTGGTGAGTTTCGGTGAGCAAATGCAGACCCTTTGAAGTCATACTGCATGGTACCCATTCCATGGGTCCCAACTCTCCAGGTTAAAGGGATTCTTCCTCCCGCTAAAACATGCATGGGAAACCCAGAGTATCGTCCACCGTGTGATTGGGAAACGATTTAAAATGCATCTCAGTTTTCGTATCCTGGTCCTCGGGTTCACCATTCCAGATGCTTTACTAACACTCTCCCCGCTTGGAGAGTCAGTGTGTTTAACCTCCTCTTTGGCACAGCTTGCAATTTCTGTGCAAGATGAACAGGAATAGGGAGAACCAATGAGAGACTAGCTGTAGGTGTCTGCCCGGGAAATGTAACGCTCATTGCCCACCAGGAAGAGGAATTAAACAAAGGCTCAGCGTGCCCTGCTGAAAACAGTTTAGGGCCTGAAGCAATCCTTTGGTTTTGTGTCCAGCTCACAAGAAAGCGAGTTGAAGAAAGGAGTTCAGGGACACTGTAATTCACAAACCTGCAGAGTTATAAATGACAGCTCTCCTCCAAAAATATATTGAAGTAAGCCTGCGAAGGGGACTTGAAAGCGGGGCAGAATTTCAGGAAAACGATTGCAGGGGGTAGACTGGAATTGCCCTGAAAGCATAGGAAAAGAGGCAGAACATCGACAATGATGCACTTGGCCAAAAAGGGCGTATGCGTTTTTTCCTGAATATATTCAGGAAAAAACGCATACGCCCTTTTTGGCCAACCAAGCAAGCCTGTAAAGGAAATCTGCACTACAATGAAGTCTCACTGCCCCCCGGGCAAAAGGGCCATCTGAAAAAAGTGTAAAATCCAGAAAGGTAGGACAGGATATGGAGAACAGGGAGCCTTGTTATGCTGATTGGCAGGATGTAAATTGCCAGCAGCCACCCTGGAGAAGTGTATGGTGTTTCCTGAAACACGTAAGAAACAAAGCAACACAGCCTATGGCACTTCCACTTATGGTCCTATAGCTTACGGAAATTAAAATCAAAAACAGACAGCCACCCCAATATTTGGGACGGCTGTGTTCACAAGAAGCTCGTCTACAGTATCAGGTAAATATCCCAGAAAGCAAAAAATGGATAAAGAAGTTGTGGCACGTACGTGCAATGCAATATCACTCAGCAATGAAATCTGTGTCATCAGGCCCGTAGCGGCATAGTAAGTGGATGCAGGTACGGTGATTCTACGTGAAATACGTCACACAGGAAAAGAAACATCATAAGATATCACTAATACACGGAATGTAAACTTGACTACACATGAACTGAATTACAAAACAGAACAGGGTCTCAAATTTAGAAAACCAACTAGTGCTTGCTTATGGGGAAAGGTGCCTTGGGGTGCTGCATAAAACCAGAGACTGAAATTAGCACAGATAACATTCCATAAGCCAAATATGTAATAGACAAGACTTACTCCTTGCTCAACGAAATGGACCCAACACCACATATTCAACGCCTAGGAATATACCTGACTAGGAAGAATCTTAAAACCCATGGATATATATGTCTCCGTAAGAGAATCAAGCGTGTGTACAGCGGCCGAAACGCAGCAGTGAAAATCCGATAAATCCCATTATCAAAATAAATTTCGAAAACAAAACACAAAGACAGTGAAATAGAGAGCAATTCTTAAATAATTCACTCAGGGCATGTGATGCAACCGGGATTGACCACATCTACACCCAGAGCTGTTTGAGACATAAGGCTGGACACTTCAGGCTGATAGCATTGTTGAGTTTCGGTGAGCAAATGCAGACCCTTTGAAGTCATACTGCATGGTACCCATTCCATGGGTCCCAACTCTCCAGGTTCAAGGGATTCTTCCTCCAGCTAAAACATGAATGGGAAACCAACAGTATCGTCCACCGTGTGATTGGGAAATGATTGAAAATGCATCTCAGTTTTCGTATCCTGGTCCTCGGGTTCACCATTCCAGATGCTTTACTAACACTCTCCCCGCTTGGAGAGTCAGTGCCTTTAACCTCCTGTTGGGCACAGCTTGCAATTTCTGTGCAAGATGAACAGGAATAGGGAGAACCAATGAGAGACTAGCTGTAGCTGTCCGCACGGGCAAATGTAACGCTCATTGCCCACCAGGAAGAGGAATTAAACAAAGGCTCAGTGTGCCCTGCTGGAAACAGATTAGGGCCTGAAGCAATCATGCGGTTTTGTGCCCAGCTCACAAGAAAGCGAGTTGAAGAAAGGAGCTCAGGGGCACTGTACTTCACAAACCTGCAGAGTTATAAATGACAGCTATCTTCCAAAAATATATTGAAGTAAGCCTGTGAAGGGGACTTGAAAGCGGGGCTGAATTTCAGGAAAACGATTGAAGGGGGTAGACTGGAATTGCCCTGAAAGCATAGGAAAAGAGGCAGAACGTCGACAATGATGCACTTGGCCAAAAAGGGCGTATGCGTTTTTTCCTGAATATATTCAGGAAAAAACGCATACGCCCTTTTTGGCCAACCAAGCAAGCCTGTAAAGGAAATCTGCACTACAATGAAATCTCACTGCCCCCCCGGGCAAGAGGGCCATCTGAAAAAAGTGTAAAATCCAGAAAGGTAGGACAGGATATGGAGAACAGGGAGCCTTGTTATGCTGATTGGCAGGATGTAAATTGCCAGCAGCCACTCTGGAGAAGTGTATGGTGTTTCCTGAAACACGTAAGAAACAAAGCAACACAGCCTATGGCACTTCCACTTATGGTCTTATAGCTTACGGAAATTAAAATCAAACACAGACAGCCACCCCAATATTTGGGACGGCTGTGTTCACAAGAAGCTCGTCTACAGTATCAGGTAAATATCCCAGAAAGCAAAAAATGGATAAAGAAGTTGTGGCACGTACGTACAATGCAATATCACTCAGCAATGAAATCTGTGTCATCAGGCCCGTAGCGGCATAGTGAGTGGATGCAGGTACGGTGATTCTACGTGAACTACGTCACACAGAAAAAGAAACATCATAAGATATCACTAATACACGGAATGTAAACTTGACTACACATGAACTGAATTAAAAAACAGAACAGGGTCTCAAATTTAGAAAACCAACTAGTGCTTGCTTATGGGGAAAGGTGCGTTGGGGTGCTGCTAAAACCAGAGACTGAAATTAGCACAGATAACATTCCATAAGCCAAATATGTAATAGACAAGACCTACTCCTTGCTCAACGAAATGGACCCAACACCACATATTCAACGCCTAGGAATATACCTGACTAGGAAGAATCTTAAAACCCATGGATATATATGTCTCCGTAAGAGAATCAAGCGTGTGTAAAGCGGCCGAAACGCAGCAGTGAAAATCCGATAAATCCCATTATCAAAATAAATTTCGAAAACAAAACACAAAGACAGTGAAATAGAGAGCAATTCTTAAATAATTCACAGAAGGCATGTGATGCAACCGGGATTGACCACATCTACACCCAGAGCTGGTTGAGACATAAGGCTTGACAGTTCAGCCTGATAACATTGGTGAGTTTCGGTGAGCAAATGCAGACCCTTTGAAGTCATACTGCATGGTACCCATTCCATGGGTCCCAACTCTCCAGGTTAAAGGGATTCTTCCTCCAGCTAAAACATGCATGGGAAACCCAGAGTATCGTCCACCGTGTGATTGGGAAACGATTTAAAATGCATCTCAGTTTTCGTATCCTGGTCCTCGGGTTCACCATTCCAGATGCTTTACTAACACTCTCCCCGCTTGGAGAGTCAGTGCGTTTAACCTCCTCTTTGGCACAGCTTGCAATTTCTGTGCAAAATGAACAGGAATAGGGAGAACCAATGAGAGACTAGCTGTAGGTGTCTGCCCGGGAAATGTAACGCTCATTGCCCACCAGGAAGAGGAATTAAACAAAGGCTCAGCGTGCCCTGCTGAAAACAGTTTAGGGCCTGAAGCAATCCTTTGGTTTTGTGCCCAGCTCACAAGAAAGCGAGTTGAAGAAAGGAGTTCAGGGACACTGTAATTCACAAACCTGCAGAGTTATAAATGACAGCTCTCCTCCAAAAATATATTGAAGTAAGCCTGCGAAGGGGACTTGAAAGCGGGGCAGAATTTCAGGAAAACGATTGCAGGGGGTAGACTGGAATTGCCCTGAAAGCATAGGAAAAGAGGCAGAACATCGACAATGATGCACTTGGCCAAAAGTGCGTATGCGTTTTTTCCTGAATATATTCAGGAAAAAACGCATACGCCCTTTTTGGCCAACCAAGCAAGCCTGTAAAGGAAATCTGCACTACAATGAAGTCTCACTGCCCCCCGGGCAAAAGGGCCATCTGAAAAAAGTGTAAAATCCAGAAAGGTAGGACAGGATATGGAGAACAGGGAGCCTTGTTATGCTGATTGGCAGGATGTAAATTGCCAGCAGCCACCCTGGAGAAGTGTATGGTGTTTCCTGAAACACGTAAGAAACAAAGCAACACAGCCTATGGCACTTCCACTTATGGTCCTATAGCTTACGGAAATTAAAATCAAAAACAGACAGCCACCCCAATATTTGGGACGGCTGTGTTCACAAGAAGCTCGTCTACAGTATCAGGTAAATATCCCAGAAAGCAAAACATGGATAAAGAAGTTGTGGCACGTACGTACAATGCAATATCACTCAGCAATGAAATCTGTGTCATCAGGCCCGTAGCGGCATAGTGAGTGGATGCAGGTACGGTGATTCTACGTGAACTACGTCACACAGAAAAAGAAACATCATAAGATATCACTAATACACGGAATGTAAACTTGACTACACATGAACTGAATTACAAAAAAGAACAGGGTCTCAAATGTAGAAAACCAACTAGTGCTTGCTTATGGGGAGAGGTGGCTTGGGGTGCTGCATAAAACCAGAGGCTGAAATTAGCACAGATAACTTTCCATAAGCCAAATATGTAATAGACAAGACCTACTCCTTGCTCAACGAAATGGACTCAACACCACATATTCAACGCCTAGGAATATACCTGACTAGGAACAATCTTAAAACACATGGATTTATATGTCTCCGTAAGAGAATCAAGCGTGTGTACAGCGGCATAAACGCAGCAGTGAAAATCCGATAAATCCCATTATCAAAATAAATTTCGACAACACAAAGACAGTGAAATAGAGAGCAATTCTTAAACAATTCACTCAGGGCATGTGATGCACCCGGGATTGACCACATCTACACCCAGAGCTGGTTGAGACATAAGGCTGGACACTTCAGGCTGATAGCATTGGTGAGTTTCGGTGAGCAAATGCAGACCCTTTGAAGTCATACTGCATGGTACCCATTCCATGGGTCCCAACTCTCCAGGTTCAAGGGATTCTTCCTCCAGCTAAAACATGCATGGGAAACCCAGAGTATCGTCCACCGTGTGATTGGGAAACGATTTAAAATGCATCTCAGTTTTCGTATCCTGGTCCTCGGGTTCACCATTCCAGATGCTTTACTAACACTCTCCCCGCTTGGAGAGTCAGTGCCTTTAACCTCCTCTTTGGCACAGCTTGCAATTTCTGTGCAAGATGAACAGGAATAGGGAGAACCAATGAGAGACTAGCTGTAGGTGTCTGCACGGGCAAATGTAATGCTCATTTCCCACCAGGAAGAGGAATTAACCAAACGCTCAGCGTGCCCTGCTGGAAAGAGATTAGTGCCTGAAGCAATCCTGCGGTTTTGTGCCCAGCTCACAAGAAAGCGAGTTGAAGAAAGGAGCTCAGGGGCACTGTAATTCACAAACCTGCAGAGTTATAAATGACAGCTATCCTCCAAAAATATATTGAAGTAAGCCTGCAAAGGGGACTTGAAAGCGGGGCAGAAATTCAGGAAAACGATTGAAGGGTTAAACTGGAATTGCACTTAAAGAATAGGAAAAGAGGCAGAACGTCGATAATGATGCACTTGTCCAAAAAGTGCGGATGCTTTTTTGCCTAAATATATTCAGGAAAAAACGCATACGCACTTTTTGGCCAACCAAGAAGCTTGTAAATAAACCTGCACTACAATGAAATCTCAGTGCCCCCCAGGGCAAAAGGGCCATTTAAAAAAATTGTAAAATCCAGAAACGGAGGACAGGCAATGGAAAACAGGGATCCTTATTATGCTGATGCATATGATGTAAATTGCCGACAGCCATTCTGGAGAAGTGTTATGTGTTTCCTGAAACACGTAAGAAACAAAGCAACACAGCCTATGGCACTTCCACTTATGGTCCTACAGCTTAGGGAAATTAAAATCAAAAACACCCAGCCACCTAAAAGTTTGGGACCTCTCTGTTCACAAGAACCTCGTTTACAGTACCAGGTAAATATCTCAGAGAGCAAACAATGGATAAAGAAGTTGTGGTACGTACGTACAATGGAATATCACTCAGCAATGAAATCTGTGTCATCAGGCCCGTAGTGGCATAGTGAGTGGATACAGGTATGGTGATTCTACGTGAAATAAGTCACACAGAAAAAGAAACATCATAAAATATCACTAATACACAGTATGTAAACTTGACTACACATGAACTGAATTACAAAACAGAACAGTCTCAAATTTAGAAAACCAACTTGTGCTTTCTTATGGAGAAAGGTGCGTTGGAGTGCTGCATAAAACCAGAGACTGAAATTAGCACAGATACCGTTCCATAAGCCAAATATGTAATAGACAAGACCTACTCCTTGCTCAATGAAATGGACTCAACACCACATATTCAACGCCTAGGAATATACCTGACTAGGAAGAATCTTAAAACCCGTGGATATTTATGTCTCCGTAAGAGAATCAAGAGTGTGTACAGCGGCATTAACGCAGCAGTGAAAATCCGATAAATCCCAGTGTCAAAAAAAATTTCAAAAACAAAACACAATGACAGTGAAATAGAGAGCAATTCTTAAATAACTCACACAGGGCATGTGATGCAACCTGGTTTACCACATCTACACCCAGAGCTGGGTGAGAGATAAGGCTTGACCCTTTGGGCTGATAGCATTGGTGAGGTTCAGTGAGCAAATGCAGACCCTTTGATGTCATACTGCCTGGTACCCATTCCATGGTTCCCAACTCTCCAGGTTCAAGGGATTCTTCCTTCTGCTAAAATTTGCATGGGAAACCCAGAGTATGCTCCACCGTGTGACTGGGAAACCTTTTTACATGCATGTCTGTTTTCGTCCCCTGGTACTCAGGTTCACCATTCCAGACCCTTTTCTTACACTCTCCCCGTTTGGAGAGTCAGTGCCTTTAACCTCCTGTTTGGCACTGTTTGCAATTTCTGCGCAAGATGAACAGGAATAAGGAGAACCAATGGGAGACTATCTGTAGGTGTGTGCACGGGCAAATATTTTTTTTAACATCTTTATTGGGGTATAATTGCTTTACAATGGTGTGTTAGTTTTTGCTTTATAACAAAGTGAATCAGCTATACATATACATATGCTCCCTGTGTCTTCCCTCTTGTGTCTCCCTCCCTCCCTCTCTCCCCCATCCACCCCTCCAGGCTGTCCCAACACCCCGAGCTAATATCCCTGTGCCTTGCGGCTGCTTCCCCCTTGCTATCTATCTTACTACATTTGTTAGTGTGTATATGTACATGACTCTCTCTCGCCCTGTCAAAACTCACCATTCCCCCTCCCCATATCCTCAATTCCGTTCTCCAGTAGGTCTGCGCCTCTATTCCTGTCTTATCCCTAGGTTCTTCATGACATTTTTTTCCTTTAAATTCCATATATATGTGTTAGCATACGCTATTTGTCTTTTTCTTTCTGACTTACTTCACTCTGTATGACAGACTCTAGGTCTATCCATCTCATTACAAATAACTCAGTTTCATTTCTTTTTAAGGCTGAGTAATATTCCATTGTGTATATGTGCCACATCTTCTTTATCCATTCGTCCGATGATGGGCGCTTAGGTTCTTTCCATCTCCGGGCTATTGTAAATAGAGCTGCAATGAACATTTTGGTACATGACTCTTTTTGAATTTTGGTTTTCTCAGGGTATATGCCCAGTATGCACGGGCAATTTTAACACTCATTTCCCAACAGGAAAAGGAATTAACCAAAGGCTCAGCATGCCGTGCTGGAACAAGATTAGGGCCTGAAGCAATCCTGCGGTTTTGTGGCCAGCTCACAAGAAAGTGAGTTGAGGAAAGGAGCTCAGGGGCACTGTCATTCACATACCTGCAGACTTATAAATGACAGAAATCGTACAAAAATATATTGAATTAAGGCTGCGAAGAGGACTTGAAAGTGGGGCAGAATTGCTGGAATCCGATTTCAGGAGGTAGACGTGAATTGCTCTGAAAGCATAAGAGAAGTGGCAGAACCTCGTCAATGAAGCACTTGGCCAAAAAGGGCATATGCATTTTTTCCAGGGCCATCATTCACGGGAGTAGGAGGCTCCCAGCATGCTCCAGTGGCCAACAGAGGACCCACGTCGCCAAGGCGATGTGAGCTAGCCAGGCAGGAGTGACCTGACATCAGAGGGCCCACCTCACAGAATGGTAGGGAACCCAGCCAGGATCAGACTCTCCCCAGAGGGCCCACATCACCAAGGTGATGGGAACCAGGCAGGAGTGTCCTCACACCCGTGGGGCCACATCATCAAAAGTTGAGGTACCCAGCACATGTGGCCTCAAACCAGAGGACCCACATCACCATGGGTTTCAGAGTGAGGCAGGCAGGATTAACCTCACAACACATGTCCCATTGTATACAAAAGGTGTGGAAACCAGCAGTTGGATCTTCCTAGCAGGCGGCCCAGAGCACTGAGGCTATGAGATCCAGGCCGGCATGAACTCACAACAGAGGGCCCTCATTGTGATTCTGTAAGCAACCCAGCCGTTGTGACCTCAGAGCAGAAGGCCCACATCCCCATGGGGAAGGGAAACAAGCAGGAGTGTCATCGCAAGAGTGGGCACACATGAAAAAATGTGGGGAGCCCAGCAATTAGTGCCTGATGCCAGAGGGCCCTCATCACCGAGGGGCGGTGGCTCCCAGCCAGCTCCGACTGCTACCAGAGGGGCGACGTCGCCAATGCGGAGTGCGACAACCAGGCAGGAGTGACCTCAGAGCAGAGGGTCAACCTCACAGAAGTGTGAAGAACTAAAGAGGATCAGATTCTCACCAGAGGGCCCACATCACCAAGGGAATGGGAACCAGGCAGGAGTGTCCTCACACTAGTGGGGCCACATCACCGAAAAGTGAGGGACCCAGCACACGTGGCCTCAAACCAGAGGACACACATCACAAGGGAGCTGGGATTGAGGCAGGCAGGAGGAGCCTCAAAACAGAGGGACCATAGAATTAAAGAGGTGAAGAATCCCGCAGTTGGAACCTCCCAGCAGGCGGCCAGGAGCAGCGAGACTATGGGATCCAGGCCGGAGTGATCTCACACCAGAGGGCCGTCATCATGAAACTGTGAGCAACCTAGGCGTTGGGATCTCAGAGCAGAAGGCCCACATTCCCATGGGGTTGGGAACCTGTCAGAAGTGTACTCGCACCACAGGGCACACATCAGAGAATTTAGGGAACCCAGGAGTTAGGGCCTGACGCCAGAGGGCCCTCATTACCAAGGGGAGGAGACTCCAATCAGGCACCAACACCCAACTGAGGTCCCACGTCGCCAAGGTGACGTGTGACAGCCAGGTAGGAGTGACCTCACCGCAGAGGGCCTACCTCACAGAAGGGTGAGGAACACAGCCAGGATAAGACTCTCACCAGAGGGCCCACATCACCAAGGTGATCAGAACCAGGCAGGAGAGTCTTCACACCAGTGTGGCCACATCATAGAAAGGTGAGGAACCCAGCACATGTGGCCTAAACCAGAAGACCCACATCTCCAAGGGGCTCGGAATGAGGCAGGCAGGAGTAGCCTCACAACACAGGGCCCATAGAATAAAAAAGCTGAGGAATCCAGCAATGGGAACCTCCCAGCAGGCGGCCAAGAGCACCAAGTCTATGTGATTCAGGCCGCAGTAAACTCACAGCAGAGGGTCCACATCATGAAACTGCGAGCAACCCAGCCATTTGGACCTCAGAGCAGAAGGTCCACATCCCCAAGGTGTTGGGAGCATGGCAGGAGTGTCCTCGCACCACTTAGCACATATCAGAAAATGTGGTTACCCAGCAGTTAGGGCCTGACGCCAGAGGGCCCTCATCACTGAGGGGAGGAGGCTCCCAGCATGTTCCAACTACCACAAGAAGGCCCACGTCGCCAAGGCGGGGTGTGCCAGCCAGGCAGGAGTGACCTCACAGCAGACGGCCCACCTCAAAGAAGTGTGAGGAACCCAACCAGGATCAGACTCTCACCAGAGGGCCCATATCACCAAGGGGACGGGAACCAGGCACGAGTGTCCTCACACCAGTGGGGCCACATCACTAAAAGATGAGGAAACTGGCACATGTGGCCACAAACCAGAGGACCTACATCACCAAGGGGCTGGGAGTGACACAGGCAGGAGGAGCCTCCCAACACAGGGCCCAAAGAATAAAAAAGGTGAGGAACCCAGCAGTTGGAACTTCCCAGCAGGCGGCCCAGAGTACAGAGGCTATGGGATCTAGGAATGAGTGAACTAACACCAGAGAGCTAACATCAGGAAACTGTGAGCAACCCAGTCGTTGGAACCTCAGAGCAGAAGGCCCATATCGCCATGGGGATGGGAACATTTCACGAGTGTCCTGGCATCACTGGGCTCACATCAGAAAACCTGGGGAGCCCAGCAGTTAGAGCCTGACGCCAGAGGGACCTCATCACCGAGGACAGGAGTCTCCAAAAGGATCCAACTGCCACCAGAGGGCCGACGTCACCAAGGCAATGGGAGCAAGCCAGGCAGGAGTTACCTCAGAGCACAGGGCCCACCTCACAGAATGGTAAGGAACCCAGCCAGGATCAGACTCTCACCCGAGGGGCCACATCACCAAGGGGCTGGGAAACAGGCACGAGTGTCCTCACACCATTGGGGCCACATCATCGAAAGGTGAGGGACCCAGCACACGTGGCCTCACACCAGAGGACACACATCACAACGGGGCTGGGATTGAGGCAGGCAGGAGGGCCCATAGAATAAAAAAGGTGAGGAATCCCGCAGTTGGAACCTCCCAGCAGGCGCCCAGGAGCAGCAAGCCTATGGGATCTAGGCCGGAATGAACGCACATCAGAGGGCCCTCATCATGAAACTGTGAGCACCCCAGCCGTTGGGACCTCAGAGCAGAAGGCCCAAATTCCCATGGGGTTGGGAACCTGACAGGAGTGTACTCGCACCACAGGTCGCACATCTGCAAATTTTGGGAGCCCAGGAGTTAGGGTCTGACGCAAGAGGGCCCTCATTACCGAGGGACGGAGACTCGCAGCAGACACCAAATCCCAACTGAGGGCCCACGTCACCAAGGTGATGTGTGCCAGCCAGGCAGGAGTGACCTCACCGCAGAGGGCCTACCTCACAGAAGGGTGAGGAAACCAGCCAGGATAAGACTCTCACCAGAGGGCCCACATCACCAAGGGGATCGGAACCAGGCAGGAGGGTCCTCACACCAGTGTGGCCACATTATAGAAAGGTGAGGAACCCAGAACATGTGGCCTAAAACAGGGGACCCACATCTCCAAGGGGCTAGGAGTGAGGCAAGCAGGAGTATCCTCACAAAACAGAGCCCACAGAATAAAAGTTGTGAGGAATCCAGCAGTTGGAACCGGCCAGTAGGCCGCCCAGAGCACAGAGTCTATGGGATCCAGGCCACAGCAAACTCACAGCAGAGGTCCCACATCATGAAACTGTGAGCAACCCAGCGGATGGGACCTCAGAGCAGAAGGCCCACATCCCTATGGGGATGGAAACCTGACAGGAGTGTCCTCGGCCCACTTCCACGAATCAGAAAATGTGGGAACCCAGCAGTTAGGACCTGAGGCCAGAGGACCCTCATCACCGAGGGGAGGAGGCTCCCAGCAGGCTCTAACTGCCACCATAAGGCCGATGTCACCAAGGCAGGGTGTGCCAACCAGGCAGGAGTGACCTCAGAGCAGAAAGCCCACCTCACAGAAGTGTGAGGAACCCAACAAGGATCAGACTGTCACCAGAGGGCCAACATCACCAAGGGAATGGGAACCAGGCAGGAGTGTCCTCACACCAGTGGGGCTACATCACCATAATTTGAGGGACCCAGCACACGTGGCCTCAAACCTGAGGACACACATCACCAAGGGGCTGGGAGTGAGGCAGGCCAGAGGATCCTCAAAACAGAGGGACCATAGAATAAAAAAGGTGAGGAATCCCACAGTTGGAACCTCCGGCAGGCAGCCAGGAGCAGCGAGGCTATGGGATCTAGGCAGGAGTGAACTCACACCAGAGGGCCCTCATCATGAAACTGTGAGCAACACAGCCGTTGGGACCTCAGAGCAGAAGGCTCACATCCCCATGGGGATGGGAACCTGGCAGGAGTGTCCTTGCACCACTTAGCACGAATCAGAAAATGTGGGAACCCAGCAGTTAGGGCCTGAGGCCAGAGGGCCCTCATCACTGAGGGGAGGAGGCTCCCAGCAGGCTCCAACTGCCACCATATGGCCGACGTTGCCAAGGCGGGGTGTGCCAGCCAGGCAGGAGTGAGCTCAGAGCAGAGGGCCCACCTCACAGAAGGGTGAGGAACCTAACCAGGATCAGACTCTCACCAGAGGGCCAACATCACCAAGGTGATGGGAACCAGGCAAGACTGTCCTAACAGCAGTGGGGCCAACATCACCAAGGGAATGGGAACCAGGCAAGAGTGTCCTCACACCAGTGTGGCCACATTATAGAAAGGTGAGGAACACAGCACATGTGGCCTCAAACAAGGGGACACACATCACGAAGGGGCTGGGAGTGAGGCATGCAGGAGGAGACGCACAACCGAGGGCCCATAGAATAAAAAAGGTGAGGAATCGAGAAGTTGGAAACTCCAAGCTGGAGGCCCAGAACACTGACACTATGGGATACAGGCCAGAGTGAACACACAGCAAAGGGCCCACATCATGAAACTGTGAGCAACCCAGCAGTTGGGACCACAGAACAGAAGTCCCACATGCCCATGGGGATGGGAACCTGGCAGGAGTGACTCGCACCACTGGGCACACATCAGAAAATGTGTGGAGCCCAGCACTTAGGGCCTGACACCAGAAGGCCCTCATCACTGAGGGGAGGAGGCCCCAGCACACTCCAACTGCCACCAGAGGGTCCACATCGCCAAGGCGACGTGCGCCAGCCAGGCAGGATTGACCTCACAGCAGAGGGCCCACATCATGAAAGTGTGAGCAACCCAGCCGTTAGGACCTCAGAACAGAAGGCCCACACGCTCATGAGGATGGGAACCTGGCAGGAGTGCCCTCGTACCACTTAGCACGTATCAGAAAATGTGGGAACCCCGCCATTAGGGTCTGACGCCAGAGGGCCTCATCACCGCGGGAAGGAGGCTCCCAGCAGGCTCCAACTGCCACCAGGGTGCCGAAGTCAACAAGGCGGGTTGTGCCAGCCAGGCAGGAGTGACCTCAGAGAAGAGGGCTCACCTCACGGATGTGTGAGGAACCCAACCAGGATCAGAGTCTCACCAGAGGGCCCACATCACCAAGGGGATGGGAACCAGGCAGGAGTGTCCACACACCAGTGGGGCCACATCATCAAAAGATGAGGAACCCATCACATATGGCCTCAAACCTGAGGACATACATCACCATGTGGCTGGGAGTGAGGCAGGTATCTGGAGGGGCACATTTAACTCTAATTTCCCACCAGGAAGAGGAATTAACCAAAGGCTCAGAGTGCCGTGCTGGACCCTGATTATGGCCTGAAGCAAACCTGCAGTTTTGTGGCCAGCTTACAAGGAAGCGAGTTAAGAAAGGAGCTCAGGGGCACTGTAATTCACAAACCTGCAGAGATAAATGACAGCTATTGGCAAAAATATATCGAAGTAAGTCTGCAAAGAGGACTTGAAAACGAGGCAGAATTGCAGGAATCATATTTCAAGAGGTAGATTGGAATTGCATTTAAAGCATATGAAAAGTGGCAGATCTTTGACAGTGATGCACATGGACAAAAAGTGCGTATACATTTTTCCTGAATATATTCAGGAAAAAACGCATATGAACATTTTGGCCAACCAAGCACTCCAGCAATGGAAATCCACACTACAATGAAGTCACATTTCCCATTCGTCAAAAAGGCCATCTGAATAAAGTGTAAAAACCAGAAACACAGGACAGGCCATGGAGAACAGGGAGCTGTGTTATGCTGATGGGCGGGATGTAAATTGCCAACAGACACTCTAGAGATGTTCATGGTGTATCCTGAAACATCTAAAAAACAAAGCTACAGAGCCTAGGGCACTTCCACTTTTGGCCCTATAGCTTAGGAAAATTAAAATCAACAAGATACAGCCAACACAAAATTTAGGGCTGCTGTGTTTACAAGAACCTCGAGTCCAGTACAAATTAAATATCCCAGAAAGAAAAAAATGGATAAAGAAGTTGTGCTACTTACGTACAACGGAATATCACTCAGCAGTGAAATCAATGTCATCAGGCCTGTAGCAGCAAATTGAGTGGATTTAATTATGATGATTCTAAGAGAAATATATCACACAAAGAAAGATAATTATCATAAGATATCACTAATAGAGGGAGTGTAAACTTGGCTACACATAAACTGAATTACAAAACCGAACAGAGTCTCACATTTAGATAAAAACCTTATGCTTGCTTAAGGGGAAAGTTGAGTTGGGCTGCTGTATAAAAACAGATTGAAATTAGCACACATACCATTCCATAAGCCAAATACGTAATAAACAAGACCTACTCTTTGCTCAACGAAATAGACTCATCCATGGTGTATCACCTCACACCTATTAGAATGGGCATCATCAGAAAATCTACAAACAACAAATGCTGGAAACGGTGTGGAGATAAGGAATCCTCTTCCACTATTGTTGGGAACGTAAATTGATACAGTCACTGTGGAGAACATTATGGAGTTTCTTATAAAACTAAGAATAGAATTACCATATGATACAGCAATCCCTCTACTGGGCATATACCCAGACAAAACCATAAATCAAAAAGAGACATTCACCACAATGTTCATTGCATCACTATTTACACTATCCAGGAAATGGAAGCAACCTAAATGCACACAGACAGACGAATGCATAAAGATGTGGTACATATATAAAATGGAATATTACTAAGCCATAAAAAGGAATGAAATTGGGACATTTGTAGAGACGTTGATGGATCTAGAGACTGTCATACAGAGTGAAGTAAGTCAGAAAGAGAAAAACAAATCTTGTATATTAATGCATATATGTGGAACCTAGAAAAATTGTACAGATGAACCGTTTTGCAAGGCAGAAATAGAGCAATACATGTATACAACAAACGTATGGACAACAAGGGGGGAAAGCTGTTGGGGATGGTGGTGGGAGGAGTTGAGATATTGGGATTGGTATGTATACATTTATATGTATAAAGTAGATAACCAAAAACAACCTGCTGTATAAAAATATAAAATTAAATTCAAAATAAAAAAATAAAATTAAAAAAAGTAAAACAGAAAAATATTCTTCCCTTCACATACATGTATTTATATGAATAAATTATTTCCATGCTTATATCTGTAAATACACAAAAGAGGAATAAAATCTACCTTGAACCAAAAACGAAAAAAAGATAAAAAAGAACAGAACCCACCAGTTACACAGAGGAAAACCGTTTCAGGGCACTTGCTCCAATTGCAAACAATTCTGAAGTTGGTCAGTGGTGGGGAATCATCTCCCGTTCAGCCAGCATGCTCCTCGCAACAAGCGTCCTCACTGCAAAGCTGGTGGACCGTGCCGAGGTATCTGTGAGTAAACGTGGGCCGAGCCCCAGGCCAGCTGCTGCTGAAATGTTCCCACCCTTCCAAGGCTAAACACCTGAATATGTACAAGGACTTGAAAACCTAGAGGAAGGGCCATGGAGCCACATGAGGGACAGCATGCCAGCCGACTTGGTGCCTGCAGGCCAGCCAGGATGGTCCTGGCCCTGGGTGCTCTTCTGGAAGCTCTCCATTTCCCTGCCTGAGATACCCCTGCTGTCCCGGCCCCCACTGCTTTCTTCCTTCCTCACCTGTGCCCAGGGAGAAATTCCAGCGGCAGGTGTGGGTGACACATCCTCTTCTTTAGCAGGTAGCATCTTGGCAACTGCTGCAGAAAGTCCAGCAGAGCCCCACTCACACTGGGACACCCACAAAGCCGTGGCCTCTCACTCCCTCCCACCAGCCCAGCCCCGAGACTGCTGACAGGGCAGAGAAAATGGCGTCAGGCACAGCTGCAGGGGCTCTTGCTGCCTGGAGCGGTGTTTATATTGATCTCAACCCAGGCACACCTGGGGAGGGCTGGCCGGCACGGTCAGGCTTCCCAAGCCAGCCAATAATCACCCCTCAGGGGCTCACAGTTGCTGAAAATGGAACTTGCTGAATTGGCCAGGTCCAAGGAACAGGTGTGGGCTCCTGAGAGTCAGGATAGACAAGGGGCTGCAGCTCTGGCTTGTTTTCTAATTATATTATCTGGCCCATGAGTGGGAGACAACTTCAAGAAAACCCTCTCCTAATGAGAGGAACCCAGGAGTCAGGGAGAGGAGGGGTGGGTGGTGGTTGGAGACAGAGGCCTGGTGCCCCGGGTGCAGTGGAAGTCTCTGGAAGACCAGGTGGAGGAGGCCGCACAGAGTGATGCCCAGGGTCACAGACCTGTCAGAGCTGCTGTTAGTTAGTTCAAGTCCTGCTCTGAGGTGCTCTGTGTCAGATCTGAGCGACAGGTGAGCTGGGAGTGCTCTGCAATGAGGGCTATGTGCACGGTTCCTGTGTGCCCAGCCCTGCCAAGGTACCTGCAAGGGTAGCTCTGTATCCTGGGAGGGGCCTGACCACGGGAGCCCCATGGACTGCAGAGGACCTGCCCAGGGAATCCCATATCCTGGGAGGGGCCTGAACACGAGAGCCCCGTGGGCTGGGGTGGGGGTAGGGTACCTGCCCAGGTGAGCTCCATATCCTGGGATTGGCCTGACCTCGAGAGCCCCATGGGCTGCTGGAGTCCTGGTAAAGGATGTCAGGACAGTCAGTGAAGCCACTGAGGATATACCTCCAGTAGTTCCTAAATCCTACACCCTGCTGGTCATTCTACCAACCACCAGGACTTGGTATTCTGTATTAGTCTTCACTGATGCCTTCTTTTGTATTCCATTAGTCCCAGAGTCACAAGAAATTTTGGCTTGTGAGTGACAGGACTCAACATACAACTAAAACAATACTTCCAGGCTGTCTTGCCCCAAGGGTTCAAAAATTCCCACACCATCTTTGGGGAAAGCTCAGCTAAAGACCTAAAAGTTCTACCTCTGGAAAAGGAAACACTCCTTCAATATTCAGACGACATTCTGATCGCCAGCCCTACTAAGGAGGCCTCAGAACTACCAAGCCAATAAAGGATAGAAGTTGTCCACGAAAAAGCTCAAGTATCACAGACTACGGTGACCTGCCTGGGCTTCATTCTCACAGAAGGTCGGAGAAGCCCATCCCAGGAAAGGGAAGAAACAATTTACAGCCTTACCCCTTTCTGAAACTAGAAGACAGCTTAGGGGTTCCTGGGGAAGCCAGGGTTTCCTGCCTCTGGATCCCTAACTACAGTCTACTAGCTGGGCCTCTATATGAAACACTGAAAGGAAAAGATGATGATCCTTTTGAATAGAATCCAGAAGTGGCCTTTCAAGAATGGAAAGAGCAGTCAATTCAGACCCTTGCCCTGAAACTCCCTAATTTAGCTAAACCCTTTGACCTTTACATTCCTGGTGAAAGGTGAATCGCCATTGGAGTATTAGTGCAAAAACTGGGACCACTTGAAATGGAACAATGCAAGAATGCCATCCAGGTAGGATAAACTATGGTCACCAAGGGGCTTGGCCCACCGCCACATCTGGCCAAGATACTGGTGGTATCTGAAAACCTGGAAATCAGCAGCCCAAAAGGCCACCTCCCTTCTAAGGGAAACGGACCCCACGTGGTGATCCTAACCCCCAACCATGCCCTGAAGTTGCAGGGTTTGCTCCGTGGGCACACTGACCTCGATTGAGGAGGCCCTCCAACTCCAACCTCCAGAGAGATAACCGGGGGCAACGGGGCACCATGACGACCCGTGTGACCATCACTTGACCTGGAGTTTCTCTCATAAAACAACAAGAGTGTGTCCCAAAAGAGTAGACTACTGCTTGCAGTACTTACTGTACCCAGAGGGGAGCTAATAATCTTGGCGGGGGAACCGTATATCATGCTGTCACCATAGAAAAGCCTACAGACACCCTGATGATGGTGGCCAATAAGACCGGCTGGACTCCTGTTTACTTCCAAAGGCTCTTGACTCAGTGACCATCATGATCCTTCATCACCACTGACCCTGGACTGTCTGGGAGCTGAGCGGGCAGGATCCTGACACCTGGTGCTGTTTTTACGTTAATTCAGGGGCCTAATGGAAGAAAGCGCAGACTGTTGGTCAGAGCATCTAGGCTGGCAGAAACGGTCAGTCAGAGCATCTAGGCTGGCAGAAACGGTCAGCCTAAGGTGGCCGAACAAATGTGGGGCGGAGTGAAACTGGACCTCACAGCGCCACTGCACATCTCCTTTCTGGACCCTTAAAGGTCATTAGAATCTATAACACTTCCAATACTGGTGCTCAGGTGGACGAGCAGGGAGGCAGGAGGCCTGGGGACAATCAACGTCACCTGGAGGCTGCTGGGGAGAAGTTCTGACCCTCGCCCACGGGTATGAAGCCTCCTAACTCAGCACTCAGCAGTTACAGAAGAAGGGTCTGCACCCGCAGCACTCCAAGAATGAGGAAAGGGACAAAAGGCAGAAGAGAAGTTTGTCCCAGGCAAAGCCCCTTAAAAATGCCTGGGAGATAAAAATAGAATCTGGGCAATAAAATAAAGTCTAACCTTTTTTATCCTTTGTGCTTTGTCTAATTTCAGGTGCTCCTAGTGTCCCGC
The DNA here is from genome assembly GCF_963924675.1 of Phocoena phocoena. Taxonomy (NCBI): domain Eukaryota; kingdom Metazoa; phylum Chordata; class Mammalia; order Artiodactyla; family Phocoenidae; genus Phocoena; species Phocoena phocoena. The sequence continues at coordinate 1,247,940 of NW_027077413.1, read as the reverse complement.
ATACAGAGGTTCCACACCCGGCACTTCAGACCAGATTTCCTAGAGCAGAATGGCTCGATGACACTTCAGCTCCTGGGGCCCAGTTCAGACTCCGTGACATAGAGCCTGAGCTGCAGCCAACCAGGTCCTCGAGAGCTCAGCCCCCTCCCTCCCAGTGACTCTGACAGGATCTCTACACAGCAGCCCAGCCCACAGCCCACAGGGTAGCACCTCTCCATTCTCTGATCAAAATATAAAGTTTCCTTTGCTTTTGAACCAAACTCAGTCTCGATCTATTGGCTCCAATGACACTGGGCAGGGGGACACTTGTTGGCGTCCACTCTGGAGGATCAGTAACAGAATTTGAGAACATTGTAACTTCAATGAACAGATGTGTGAGCCAAACTGTAATTAACATAGAACAGTGTATAAGGCTCGGGTAAAATAAGATGTTTCTAACACTTCCATTTGATATTTCCATCACTTTCTTATAAGCAAGTTCAGTGAAAAGGTTTGTCTTCTTTGTCAGGTCAATATTAGAGAAACAAAGTGATTTCTTTCCAAGGATGTACATCTAATAATCTTGGTTAAAGCTTCAATCTTGTTTTAAATGCTTTTGCATTGAAAATGATACCTCTCTTTCAGCTCCCCCATTTCTGAGAAGCATAAAATCTTATAATTTATTATTACCAAAGGGAAATGGTAGGAGGAGGGATAAATTAACAGTTTGGGATTAACACATACACACTGCTATGTATGAAATCATCAGCAAGGAACTACTGTATAGCACAGGGAACTACACTCAATATTTTGCAATAACCTATAAGGGGAAATGATCTGAAAAAGAATAGATATTTTTATTGACATCATCCATCAATGACAGTAAAAATGGAATCTAAGGGAAGACAGTGGTGAGTGCTTCTGACCCTGAAGACTTCAATCATCTAAAGTTTGGACTCTGCCTACTTCCCAAGGCCCTTAATGAACATATGTGTAGCCGTAGCTTAAAAAATTCCCCAGTTTGGGTTGCGGAGAGACACTGATATTGAAAATCCCCTGGTGTTCTCCTCACATGAATGGGACCCTTCCTACACCTAAAACATGCCTGTCACACCCAGAGGATGGTATACCGTCTGATCGGGAAAAGTTTGGTAAAGGCATCTCATCTCCTCATCTCTTGGTGCTAGGGTTCACCACTCCAGCGTCTTTACTAACAGTCTCCCCACTTGGAGATGTCAGCACTGTCAACATCCTGTTGCATACAGTTTGGAATTTGTCCAGAGGATGAAGCAGAAGGAGGAGGAACAATGAGAGACAAGTCCTAGGTGTTCGGACAGGCACATGCCACTCTAATTTCCAATCAGGAAGACGAATTGACCAAAGGCTAGGGTTGCCCATGGAAACAGAATAGGGCTTGAGGAATCCTGATGCTTTGTGGCCAGTTCCCATAAACACAAGTTGGAAAATGGAACTCAGGGGCACTAAAATTCACGAAACTGCAGAATTGAAAATATCTATCACTGAAAAATGTCTTGAGGAAAGTCAGAGAAAAGGACTTGTAAGCAACGGAGAATGGCAGGAAAGGGATTGGAAGAGGTAGAAAGGACTCGCCATTAAGCACAAGAAAAGGGGCTGAACATTGCCAACATTGCAGTTGGCCAAAAAGGGTGTATGCGTCTTTTTCTGTATATATTCAAGAAAAGGGCATACACTTTTTTAGCCAACCAAACAGGTGGGCACTGGAAATCAATACTACAAAACATATCACTTTGCATCAGTCAGAAGAGCCGTCCTCATAAAGTGTAAACACCAGAAATGCAGGACAGGGCAAGGAGAAAAGGGAGCCCTGTGAGTCTTATAGTGGAAATGTATATTGCCAACGGTCACTCTGGATAAGTCTATTGTGTTTACTAAAGCATCTAAAAAATGAGCTACCGAGCACAGGGCACTTGCACTCATGGACGTATATCTTGGGAAAAACAAAAATCGAGAGGACACAGGCACCCCAATGTTTACCACCTCTCTGTTTAAAAGATCCTCGACTAGGATATAACTTAAAGTATCTGCAGAGAAAAAACGGACAGAGATGTGGTGCTTATGTAGAGTGGAATATTACTCAGCCTGGAAATCAATGAAATACGGCCAGTTATAACAACTCAAGAGGAGTTACGTGTGATCATTCGAAGTCACATAATTCAAAAAGAAAAAGACATAAGATATCACTAATACATGGAATGTTAACATGGCTACACATGAACTGAATTACAAAAGAGAAGAGGGTTTCAAATTAAGAAAACCAACTTATGCTTCCTTAAGGGGAAAGGTGAGTTGGGGTGCTGCATAAAACCAGAGATTGAAATTAGCACAGATACCATTCCATAAGCCAAATAAGTAATAGTCAAGACCTACTCCTTGCTCAACGAAATGGACTCCACACGCCATATTCAATGCCTAAGAATATACCGGATTAGTAAGAATCTTAAAACCCATGGACTTATATGTCTCCGTAACAGAATCAAGCGCGTGTACAGTGGCATAAACGAAGCAGTGAAAATCCGATAAATCCCATTATTAAAATAAATTTCAAAAACAAAACACAATGACAGTGAAATAGGAAGCAATTCTTAAATAATTCACTCAGGGCATGTGATGCAACCTGGATTTACCACATCTACACCCAGAGCTGGTTGAGACATAAGGCTGGACACTTCAGGCTGATAGCATTGGTGAGTTTCGGTGAACAAACGCAGATCCTTTGAAGTCATACTGCATGGTACCCATTCCAAGGGTCCCAACTCTCCAGGTTCAAGGGATTCTTTCTTCAGCTAAAACATGCGTGGGAAACGGCGAGTATGGTCCACCGTGTGATTAGGAAACGATTTAAAATGCACCTCAGTTTTCGTATCCTGGTCCTCGGGTTCAACATTCCAGACGGTTTACTAACACTCTCCCGGCTTGGAGAGTCAGTGCCTTTAACCTCCTGTTTGGCACAGCTTGCAATTTCTGCGCAAGATGAACAGGAATAGGGAGAACCAATGAGAGACTAGCTATAGGTGTCTGCACGGGCAAATGTAAGGCTCATTTCCCACCAGGAAGAGGAATTAACCAAAGGCTCAGCGTGCCCTGCCGGAAACAGATTAGGGCCTGAAGCAATCCTGCGGTTTTGTGCCCAGCTCACAAGAAAGCAAGTTGAAGAAAGGAGCTCAGGGGCACTGTAATTCACAAACCTGCAGAGTTATAAATGACAGCTATCCTCCAAAAATATATTGAAGTAAGCCTGCGAAGGGGACTTGAAAGCGGGGCAGAATTTCAGGAAAACGATTGCAGGGGGTAGACTGGAATTGCCCAGAAAGCATAGGAAAAGAGGCAGAACGTCGACAATGGTGCACTTGGCCAAAAAGTGCGTATGCATTTTTTCCTGAATATATTCAGGAAAAAACGCATACGCCCTTTTTCGCAAACCAAGCAAGCCTGTAAAGGAAATCTGCACTACAATGAAGTCTAAGTGCCCCCTGGGCAAAAGGGCCATCTGAAAAAAGTGTAAAATCCAGAAAGGTAGGACAGGATATGGAGAACAGGGAGCCTTGTTATGCTGATTGGCAGGATGTAAATTGCCAACAGCCACCCTGGAGAAGTGTATGGTGTTTCCTGAAACCCATAAGAAACAAAGCAACACAGCCTATGGCACTTCCACTTATGGTCCCAAAGTTTACGGAAATTAAAATCAAAAACAGAGAGCCACCCCAATGTTTGGGACGGCTGTGTTCACAAGAAGCTCGTCTACAGTACCAGGTAAATATCCCAGAAAGCAAAAAATGGATAAAGAAGTTGTGGCACGTACGTGCAATGCAATATCACTCAGCAATGAAATCTGTGTCATCAGGCCCGTAGCGGCATAGTGAGTGGATGCAGGTACGGTGATTCTACGTGAACTACGTCACACAGAAAAAGAAACATCATAAGATATCACTAATACACGGAATGTAAACTTGACTACACATGAACTGAATTACAAAACAGAACAGGGTCTCAAATTTAGAAAACCAACTAGTGCTTGCTTATGGTGAAAGGTGCCTTGGGGTGCTGCATAAAACCAGAGACTGAAATTAGCACAGATAACATTCCATAAGCCAAATATGTAATAGACAAGACCTACTCCTTGCTCAACGAAATGGACTCAACACCACATATTCAACGCCTAGGAATATACCTGACTAGGAAGAATCTTAAAACCCATGGATTAATATGTCTCCGTAAGAGAATCAAGCGTGTGTACAGCGGCATAAAGGCAGCAGGGAAAATCCGATAAATCCCATTATCAAAATAAATTTCAAAAACAAAACACAAAGACAGTGAAATAGAGAGCAATTCTTAAATAATTCACTCAGGGCATGTGATGCAACCGGGATTGACCACATCTACAACAAGAGCTGGTTGAGACATAAGGCTGGACACTTCAGGCTGATAGCATTGGTGAGTTTCGGTGAGCAAATGCAGACCCTTTGAAGTCATACTGCATGGTACCCATTCCATGGGTCCCAACTCTCCAGGTTCAAGGGATTCTTCCTCCAGGTAAAACATGCATGGGAAACCCAGAGTATCGTCCACCGTGTGATTGGGAAACGATTTAAAATGCATCTCCGTTTTCGTATCCTGGTCCTCGGGTTCACCATTCCAGATGCTTTCCTAACACTCTCCCCGCTTGGAGATTCAGTGCCTTTAACCTCCTGTTTGGCACAGCTTGCAATTTCTATGCAAGATGAACAGGAATAGGGAGAACCAATGAGAGACTAGCTGTAGGTGTCTGCACGGGCAAATGTAATGCTCATTGCCCACCGGGAAGAGGAATTAAACAAAGGCTCAGTGTGCCCTGCTGGAAACAGATTAGGGCCTGAAGCAATCCTGCGGTTTTGTGCCCAGCTCACAAGAAAGCGAGTTGAAGAAAGGAGCTCAGGGGCACTGTACTTCACAAACCTGCAGAGTTATAAATGACAGCTATCCTCCAAAAATATATTGAAGTAAGCCTGCGAAGGGGACTTGAAAGCGGGGCAGAATTTCAGGAAAACGATTGCAGGGTGTAGACTGGAATTGCCCTGAAAGCATAGGAAAAGAGGCAGAACGTAGACAATGATGCACTTGGCCAAAAAGGGCGTATGCGTTTTTTCCTGAATATATTCAGGAAAAAACGCATACGCCCTTTTTGGCCAACCAAGCAAGCCTGTAAAGGAAATCTGCACTACAATGAAGTCTCACTGCCCCCCGGGCAAAAGGGCCATCTGAAAAAAGTGTAAAATCCAGAAAGGTAGGACAGGATATGGAGAACAGGGAGCCTTGTTATGCTGATTGGCAGGATGTAAATTGCCAGCAGCCACCCTGGAGAAGTGTATGGTGTTTCCTGAAACACGTAAGAAACAAAGCAACACAGCCTATGGCACTTCTACTTATGGTCCTATAGCTTACGGAAATTAAAATCAAAAACAGACAGCCACCCCAATATTTGGGACGGCTGTGTTCACAAGAAGCTCGTCTACAGTATCAGGTAAATATCCCAGAAAGCAAAAAATGGATAAAGAAGTTGTGGCACGTACGTGCAATGCAATATCACTCAGCAAAGAAATCTGTGTCATCAGGCCCGTAGCGGCATAGTGAGTGGATGCAGGTACGGTGATTCTACGTGAACTACGTCACACAGAAAAAGAAACATCATAAGATATCACTAATACACGGAATGTAAACTTGACTACACATGAACTGAATTACAAAACAGAACAGGGTCTCAAATTTAGAAAACCAACTACTGCTTGCTTATGGGGAAAGGTGCGTTGGGTTGTTGCATAAAACCAGAGACTGAAATTAGCACAGATAACTTTCCATAAGCCAAATATGTAATAGACAAGACCTACTCCTTGCTCAATGAAATGGACCCAACACCACATATTCAACGCCTAGGAATATACCTGACTAGGAAGAATCTTAAAACCCATGGATATATATGTCTCCGTAAGAGAATCAAGCGTGTGTACAGCGGCCGAAACGCAGCAGTGAAAATCCGATAAATCCCATTATCAAAATAAATTTCGAAAACAAAACACAAAGACAGTGAAATAGAGAGCAATTCTTAAATAATTCACTCAGGGCATGTGATGCAACCGGGATTGACCACATCTACACCCACAGCTGGATGAGACATAAGGCTGGACACTTCAGGCTGATAGCATTGGTGAGTTTCGGTGAGCAAATGCAGACCCTTTGAAGTCATACTGCATGGTACCCATTCCATGGGTCCCAACTCTCCAGGCTCAAGGCATTCTTCCTCCAGCTAAAACATGCATGGGAAACCCAGAGTATCGTCCACCGTGTGATTGGGAAACGATTTAAAATGCATCTCAGTTTTCGTATCCTGGTCCTCGGGTTCACCATTCCAGATGCTTTACTAACACTCTCCCCGCTTGGAGAGTCAGTGCCTTTAACCTCCTGTTTGGCACAGCTTGCAATTTCTGTGCAAGATGAACAGGAATAGGGAGAACCAATGAGAGACTAGCTGTAAGTGTCTGCACGGGCAAATGTAACGCTCATTGCCGACCAGGAATAGGAATTAAACAAAGGCTCAGCGTGCCCTGCTGAAAACAGATTAGGGCCTGAAGCAATCCTGCGGTTTTGTGCCCAGCTCACAAGAAAGCGAGTTGAAGAAAGGAGCTCAGGGGCACTGTAATTCACAAACCTTCAGAGTTATAAATGACAGCTATCCTCTAAAAATATATTGAAGTAAGCCTGCGAAGGGGAATTGAAAGTGGGGCAGAATTTCAGGAAAACGATTGCAGGGGGTAGACTGGAATTGCCCTGAAAGCATAGGAAAAGAGGCACAACGTCGACAATCATGCAGTTGGCCAAAAAGTGCGTATGCGTTTTTTCCTGAATATATTCAGGAAAAAACGCATACGCACTTTTTGGCCAACCAAGCAAGCCTGTAAAGGAAATCTGCACTACAATGAAGTCTCACTGCCCCCCGGGCAAAAGGGCCATCTGAAAAAAGTGTAAAATCCAGAAATGTAGGACAGGATATGGAGAACAGGGAGCCTTGTTATGCTGATTGGCAGGATGTAAATTGCCAGCAGCCACCCTGGAGAAGTGTATGGTGTTTCCTGAAACACGTAAGAAACAAAGCAACACAGCCTATGGCAATTGCACTTATGGTCCTATTCCTTAGGGAAATTAAAATCAAAAACAGAGAGCCACCCCAAAGTTTGGGACGGCTGTGTTCCCAAGCAGCTCGTCTACAGTACCAGGTAAATATCCCAGAAAACAAAAAATGGATAAAGAAGTTGTGGCACGTACGTGCAATGCAGTATCACTCAGCAATGAAATCTGTGTCATCAGGCCCGTAGCGGCATAGTGAATGGATGCAGGTACGGTGATTCTACGTGAACTACGTCACACAGAAAAAGAAACATCATAAGATATCACTAATACACGGAATGCAAACTTGACTACACATGAACTGAATTACAAAACAGAACAGGGTCTCAAATTTAGAAAACCAACTAGTGCTTGCTTATGGGGAAAGGTGCCATGGGGTGCTGCATAAAACCAGAGACTGAAATTAGCACAGATAACATTCCATAAGCCAAATATGTAATAGACAAGACCTACTCCATGCTCAACGAAATGGACTCAACACCACATATTCAACGCCTAGGAATATACCTGACTAGGAAGAATCTTAAAACCCATGGATATATATGTCTCCGTAAGAGAATCAAGCGTGTGTACAGCGGCCGAAACGCAGCAGTGAAAATCCGATAAATCCCATTATCAAAATAAATTTCGAAAACAAACACAAAGACAGTGAAATAGAGAGCAATTCTTAAATAATTCACTCAGGGCATGTGATGCAACCAGGATTTACCACATCTACACCCAGAGCTGGTTGAGACATAAGGCTGGACACTTCAGGCTTATAGCATTGGTGAGTTTCGGTGAGGAAATGCAGACCCTTTGAAGTCATACTGCATGGTACCCATTCCATGGGTCCCAACTCTCCAGGTTCAAGGGAATCTTCCTCCAGCTAAAACATGCATGGGAAACCCAGAGTATCATCCACCGTGTGATTGGGAAACGATTTAAAACGCATCTCAGTTTTCGTATCCTGGTCCTCGGGTTCACCATTCCAGATGCTTTACTAACACTCTACCTGCTTGGAGAGTCAGGGCCTTTAACCTCCTGTTTGGCACAGCTTGCAATTTCTGTGCAAGATGAACAGGAATAGGGAGAACCAATGAGAGACTAGCTGTAGGTGTCTGCACGGGCAAACGTAACGCTCATTTCCCACCAGGAAGAGGAATTAACCAAAGGCTCAGCATGCCCTGCCGGAAACAGATTAGGGCCTGAAGCAACCCTGCGGTTTTGTGCCCAGCTCACAAGAAAGCGAGTTGAAGAAAGGAGCTCAGGGGCACTGTAATTCACAAACCTGCAGAGTTATAAATGACAGCTATCCTCCAAAAATATATTGAAGTAAGCCTGCGAAGGGGACTTGAAAGCGGGGCAGAATTTCAGGAAAACGATTGCAGGGGGTAGACTGGAATTGCCCTGAAAGCATAGGAAAAGAGGCAGAACGTCGACAATGATGCACTTGGCCAAAAAGGGCGTATGCGTTTTTTCCTGAATATATTCAGGAAAAAACCCATACGCCCTTTTTGGCCAACTAAGCAAGCCTGTAAAGGAAATCTGCACTACAATGAAGTCTCACTGCCCCCCGGGCAAGAGGGACATCTGAAAAAAGTGTAAAATCCAGAATGGTAGGACAGGATATGGAGAACAGGGAGCCTTGTTATGCTGATTGGCAGGATGTAAATTGCCAACAGCCACCCTGGAGAAATGTATGGTGTTTCCTGAAACACGTAAGAAATAAAGCAACACAGCCTATGGCAATTGCACTTATGGTCCTATTCCTTAGGGAAATTAAAATCAAAAACAGAGAGCCACCCCAAAGTTTGGGACGGCTGTGTTCCCAAGAAGCTCGTCTACAGTACCAGGTAAATATCCCAGAAAGCAAAAAATGGATAAAGAAGTTGTGGCACGTACGTACAATGCAATATCACTCAGCAATGAAATCTGTGTCATCAGGCCCGTAGCGGCATAGTGAGTGGATGCAGGTACGGTGATTCTACGTGAACTACGTCACACAGAAAAAGAAACATCATAAGATATCACTAATACACGGAATGTAAACTTGACTACACATGAACTGAATTACAAAACAGAACAGGGTCTCAAATTTAGAAAACCAACTAGTGCTTGCTTATGGGGAAAGGTGCCATGGGGTGCTGCATAAAACCAGAGACTGAAATTAGCACAGATAACATTCCATAAGCCAAATATGTAATAGACAAGACCTACTCCATGCTCAACGAAATGGACTCAACACCACATATTCAACGCCTAGGAATATACCTGACTAGGAAGAATCTTAAAACCCATGGATATATATGTCTCCGTAAGAGAATCAAGCGTGTGTACAGCGGCCGAAACGCAGCAGTGAAAATCCGATAAATCCCATTATCAAAATAAATTTCGAAAACAAACACAAAGACAGTGAAATAGAGAGCAATTCTTAAATAATTCACTCAGGGCATGTGATGCAACGGGGATTTACCACATCTACACCCAGAGCTGGTTGAGACATAAGGCTCGACACTTCAGGCTTATAGCATTGGTGAGTTTCGGTGAGCAAATGCAGACCCTTTGAAGTCATACTGCATGGTACCCATTCCATGGGTCCCAACTCTCCAGGTTCAAGGGATTCTTCCTCCAGCTAAAACATGCATGGGAAACCCAGAGTATCATCCACCGTGTGATTGGGAAACGATTTAAAACGCATCTCAGTTTTCGTATCCTGGTCCTCGGGTTCACCATTCCAGATGCTTTACTAACACTCTCCCTGCTTGGAGAGTCAGGGCCTTTAACCTCCTGTTTGGCACAGCTTGCAATTTCTGTGCAAGATGAACAGGAATAGGGAGAACCAATGAGAGACTAGCTGTAGGTGTCTGCACGGGCAAACGTAACGCTCATTTCCCACCAGGAAGAGGAATTAACCAAAGGCTCAGCATGCCCTGCCGGAAACAGATTAGGGCCTGAAGCAACCCTGCGGTTTTGTCCCCAGCTCACAAGAAAGCGAGTTGAAGAAAGGAGCTCAGGGGCACTGTAATTCACAAACCTGCAGAGTTATAAATGACAGCTATCCTCCAAAAATATATTGAAGTAAGCCTGCGAAGGGGACTTGAAAGCGGGGCAGAATTTCAGGAAAACGATTGCAGGGGGTAGACTGGAATTGCCCTGAAAGCATAGGAAAAGAGGCACAACGTCGACAATGATGCACTTGGCCAAAAAGGGCGTATGCGTTTTTTCCTGAATATATTCAGGAAAAAACCCATAAGCCCTTTTTGGCCAAATAAGCAAGCCTGTAAAGGAAATCTGCACTACAATGAAGTCTCACTGCCCCCCGGGCAAGAGGGACACCTGAAAAAAGTGTAAAATCCAGAATGGTAGGACAGGATATGGAGAACAGGGAGCCTTGTTATGCTGATTGGCAGGATGTAAATTGCCAACAGCCACCCTGGAGAAGTGTATGGTGTTTCCTGAAACACGTAAGAAATAAAGCAACACAGCCTATGGCAATTGCACTTATGGTCCTATTCCTTAGGGAAATTAAAATCAAAAACAGAGAGCCACCCCAAAGTTTGGGACGGCTGTGTTCCAAAGAAGCTCGTCTACAGTACCAGGTAAATATCCCAGAAAGCAAAAAATGGATAAAGAAGTTGTGGCACGTACGTGCAATGCAATATCACTCAGCAATGAAATCTGTGTCATCAGGCCCGAAGCGGCATAGAGAGTGGATGCAGGTACGGTGATTCTACGTGAACTACGTCACACAGAAAAAGAAACATCATAAGATATCACTAATACACGGAATGTAAACTTGACTACACATGAACTGAATTACAAAACAGGACAGGGTCTCAAATTTAGAAAACCAACTAGTGCTTGCTTATGGGGAAAGGTGCCTTGGGGTGCTGCATAAAACCAGAGACTGAAATTAGCACAGATAACATTCCATAAGCCAAATATGTAATAGACAAGACCTACTCCTTGCTCAACGAAATGGACTCAACACCACATATTCAACGCCTAGGAATATACCTGACTAGGAAGAATCTTAAAACCCATGGATATATATGTCTCCGTAAGAGAATCAAGCGTGTGTACAGCGACCGAAACGCAGCAGTGAAAATCCGATAAATCCCATTATCAAAATAAATTTCGAAAACAAAACACAAAGACAGTGAAATAGAGAGCAATTCTTAACTAATTCACTCAGGGCATGTGATACAACCGGGATTGACCACATCTACACCCAGAGCTGGTTGAGACATAAGGCTGGACACTTCAGGCTGATAGCATTGGTGAGTTTCGGTGAGCAAATGCAGACCCTTTGAAGTCATACTGCATGGTACCTATTCCATGGGTCCCAACTCTTCAGGTTCAAGGGATTCTTCCTCCAGCTAAAACAGGCATGGGAACCCCACAGTATGGTCCACCGTGTGATTGGGAAACGATTTAAAATGCATCTCAGTTTTCGTATCCTGGTCCTCGGGTTCACCATTCCAGATGCTTTACTAACACTCTCCCCGCTTGGAGAGTCACTGCCTTTAACCTCCTGTTTGGCACAGCTTGCAATTTCTGTGCAAGATGAACAGGAATAGGGAGAACCAATGAGAGACTAGCTCTAGGTGTATGCACGGGCAAATGTAACGCTCATTGCCCACCAGGAAGAGGCATTAAACAAAGGCTCAGCATGCCCTGCTGAAAACAGATTAGGGCCTGAAGCAATCCTGCGGTTTTGTGCCCAGCTCACAAGAAAGCGAGTTGAAGAAAGGAGCTCAGGGGCACTGTAATTCACAAACCTGCAGAGTTATAAATGACAGCTATCCTCCAAAAATATATTGAAGTAAGCCTGCGAAGGGGACTTGAAAGCGGGGCAGAATTTCAGGAAAACGATTGCAGGGGGTAGACTGGAATTGCCCTGAAAGCATAGGAAAAGAGGCAGAATGTCGACAATGATGCACTTGGCCAAAAAGGGCGTATGCGTTTTTTCCTGAATATATTCAGGAAAAAACGCATACGTCTTTTTGGCCAACCAAGCAAGCCTATAAAGGAAACCTGCACTACAATGAAGTCTCACTGCCCCCCGGGCAAAGGACCATCTGAAAAAAGTGTAAAATCCAGAAAGGTAGGACAGGATATGGAGAACAGGGAGCCTTGTTATGCTGATTGGCAGGATGTAAATTGCCAGCAGCCACCCTGGAGAAGTGTATGGTGTTTCCTGAAACACGTAAGAAACAAAGCAACACAGCCTATGGCACTTCCACTTATGGTCCTATAGCTTACGGAAATTAAAATCAAAAACAGACAGCCACCCCAATATTTGGGACGGCTGTGTTCACAAGAAGCTCGTCTACAGTATCAGGTAAATATCCCAGAAAGCAAAAAATGGATAAAGAAGTTGTGGCACGTACGTACAATGCAATATCACTCAGCAATGAAATCTGTGTCATCAGGCCCGTAGCGGCATAGTGAGTGGATGCAGGTACGGTGATTCTACGTGAACTACGTCACACAGAAAAAGAAACATCATAAGATATCACTAATACACGGAATGTAAACTTGACTACACATGAACTGAATTACAAAACAGAACAGGGTCTCAAATTTAGAAAACCAACTAGTGCTTGCTTATGGGGAAAGGTGCCTTGGGGTGCTGCATAAAACCAGAGACTGAAATTAGCACAGATAACTTTCCATAAGCCAAATATGTAATAGACAAGACCTACTCCTTGCTCCACGAAATGGACCCAAAACCACATATTCAACGCCTAGGAATATACCTGACTAGGAAGAATATTAAAACCCATGGATATATATGTCTCCATAAGAGAATCAAGCGTGTGTACAGCGGCCGAAACGCAGCTGTGAAAATCCGATAAATCCCATTATCAAAATAAATTTCGAAAACAAAACACAAAGACAGTGAAATAGAGAGCAATATTTAAATAATTCACTCAGGGCATGTGATGCAACCATGATTGACCACATCTACACCCAGAGCTGGTTGAGACATAAGGCTGGACACTTCAGGCTGATAGCATTGGTGAGTTTTGGTGAGCTAATGCAGACCCTTTGAAGTCATACTGCATGGTACCCATTCCATGGGTCCCAACTCTCCAGGTTCAAGGGATTCTTCCTCCAGCTAAAACATGTATGGGAAACCCAGAGTATCATCCACCGTGTGATTGGGAAACGATTTAAAATGCATCTCAGTTTTCATATCCTGGTTCTCGGGTTCACCATTCCAGATGCCTTACTAAAACTCTCCCCGCTTGGAGAGTCAGTGCCTTTAACCTCCTGTTTGGCACAGCTTGCAATTTCTGTGCAAGATGAACAGGAATAGGGAGAACCAATGAGAGACTAGCTGTAGGTGTATGCACGGGCAAATGTAACACTCATTGCCCACCAGGAAGAGGAATTAAACAAAGGCTCAGCGTGCCCTGCCGGAAACATATTAGGGCCTGAAGCAATCCTGCGGTTTTTTGCCCAGCTCACAAGAAAGCGAGTTTAAGAAAGGAGCTCAGGGGCAGTGTAATTCACAAACCTGCAGAGTTATAAATGACAGCTATCCTCCAAAAATATATTGAAGTAAGCCTGCGAAGGGGACTTGAAAGCGGCGCAAAATTTCAGGAAAACGATTGCAGGGGGTAGACTGGAATTGCCCTGAAAGCATAGGAAAAGAGGCAGAACGTCGACAATGATGCACTTGGCCAAAAAGTGCGTATGCGTTTTTTCCTGAATATATTCAGGAAAAAACGCATACGCACTTTTTGGCCAACCAAGCAAGCCCGTAAATGAAATCTGCACTACAATGAAGTCTCACTGCCCCCCGGGCAAAAGGGCCATCTGAAAAAAGTGTAAAATCCAGAAATGTAGGACAGGATATGGAGAACAGGGAGCCTTGTTATGCTGATTGGCAGGATGTAAATTGCCAGCAACCACCCTGGAGAAGTGTATGGTGTTTCCTGAAACACGTAAGAAACAAAGCAACACAGCCTATGGCACTTCCACTTATGGTCCTATAGCTTACGGAAATTAAAATAAAAAACAGACAGCCACCCCAATATTTGGGACGGCTGTGTTCACAAGAAGCTCGTCTACACTATCAGGTAAATATCCCAGAAAGCAAAAAATGGATAAAGAAGTTGTGGCACGTACGTACAATGCAATATCACTCAGCAATGAAATCTGTGTCATCAGGCCCGTAGCGGAATAGTGAGTGGATGCAGGTACGGTGATTCTACGTGAACTACGTCACACAGAAAAAGAAACATCATAAGATATCACTAATACACGGAATGTAAACTTGACTACACATGAACTGAATTACAAAACAGAACAGGGTCTCAAATTTAGAAAACCAACTAGTGCTTGCTTATGGGGAAAGGTGCCTTGGGGGGCTGCATAAAACCAGAGACTGAAATTAGCACAGATAACTTTCCATAAGCCAAATATGTAATAGACAAGACCTACTCCTTGCTCAACGAAATGGAACCAACACCACATATTCAACGCCTAGGAATATACCTGACTAGGAAGAATCTAAAAACCCATGGATATATATGTCTCCGTATGAGAATCAAGGGTGTGTACAGCGGCATAAACGCAGCAGTGAAAATCCGATAAATCCCATTATCAAAATAAATTTCAAAAACAAAACACAAAGACAGTGAAATAGAGAGCAATTCTTAAATAATTCACTCAGGGCATGTGATGCAAGCGGGATTTAACACAACTACACCCAGAGCTGGTTGAGACATAAGGCTGGACACTTCAGGCTGATAGCATTGGTGAGTTTCGGTGAGCAAATGCAGACCCTTTGAAGTCATACTGCATGGTACCCATTCCATGGGTCCCAACTCTCCAGGTTCAAGAGATTCTTCCTCCAGCTAACACATGCATGGGAAACCCAGAGTATCATCCACCGTGTGATTGGGAAACGATTTAAAATGCATCTCAGGTTTCGTATCCTGGTCCTCGGGTTCACCATTCCAGATGCTTTAATAACACTCTCCCCGCTTGGAGAGTCAGTGCCTTTAACCTCCTCTTTGACACAGCTTGCAATTTCTGTGCAAGATGAACAGGAATAGGGAGAACCAATGAGAGACTAGCTGTAGGTGTCTGCACGGGCAAATGTAACGCTCATTGCCCACCAGGAAGAGGAATTAAACAAAGGCTCAGTGTGCCCTGCTGGAAACAGATTAGGGCCTGAAGCAATCCTGCGGTTTTGTGCCCAGCTCACAAGAAAGCGAGTTGAAGAAAGGAGCTCAGGGGCACTGTAATTCACAAACCTGCAGAGTTATAAATGACAGCTATCCTCCAAAAATATATTGAAGTAAGCCTGCGAAGGGGACTTGAAAGCGGGGCAGAATTTCAGGAAAACGATTGCAGGGGGTATACAGGAATTGCCCTGAAATCATAGGAAAAGAGGCACAACGTCGACAATGATGCACTTGGGCAAAAAGTGCGTATGCGTTTTTTCCTGAATATATTCAGGAAAAAACGCATACGCCCTTTTTGGCCAACCAAGCAAGCCTGTAAAGGAAATCAGCACCACAATGAAGTCTCACTGCCCCCCGGGAAAAAGGGCCATCTGAAAAAAAGTGTAATATCCAGAAAGGTAGGACAGGATATGGAGAACAGGGAGCCTTGTTATGCTGATTGGCAGGATGTAAATTGCCAGCAGCCACCCTGGAGAAGTGTATGGTGTTTCCTGAAACACGTAAGAAACAAAGCAACACAGCCTATGGCACTTCCACTTATGGTCCTATAGCTTACGAAAATTAAAATCAAAAACAGACAGCCACCCCAATATTTGGGACGGCTGTGTTCACAAGAAGCTCGTCTACAGTATCAGGTAAATATCCCAGAAAGCAAATAATGGATAAAGAAGTTGTGGCACGTACGTACAATGCAATATCACTCAGCAATGAAATCTGTGTCAGCAGGCCCGTAGCGGCATAGTGAGTGGATGCAGGTACGGTGTTTCTACGTGAACTATGTCACACAGAAAAGAAACATCATAAGATATCACTAATACACGGAATGTAAACTTGACTACACATGAACTGAATTACAAAACAGAACAGGGTCTCAAATTTAGAAAACCAACTAGTGCTTGCTTATGGGGAAAGGTGCCTTGGGGTGCTGCATAAAACCAGAGACTGAAATTAGCACAGATAACTTTCCATAAGCCAAATATGTAATAGACAAGACCTACTCCTTGCTCCACGAAATGGACCCAAAACCACATATTCAACGCCTAGGAATATACCTGACTAGGAAGAATATTAAAACCCATGGATATATATGTCTCCATAAGAGAATCAAGCGTGTGTACAGCGGCCGAAACGCAGCTGTGAAAATCCGATAAATCCCATTATCAAAATAAATTTCGAAAACAAAACACAAAGACAGTGAAATAGAGAGCAATATTTAAATAATTCACTCAGGGCATGTGATGCAACCATGATTGACCACATCTACACCCAGAGCTGGTTGAGACATAAGGCTGGACACTTCAGGCTGATAGCATTGGTGAGTTTTGGTGAGCTAATGCAGACCCTTTGAAGTCATACTGCATGGTACCCATTCCATGGGTCCCAACTCTCCAGGTTCAAGGGATTCTTCCTCCAGCTAAAACATGTATGGGAAACCCAGAGTATCATCCACCGTGTGATTGGGAAACGATTTAAAATGCATCTCAGTTTTCATATCCTGGTTCTCGGGTTCACCATTCCAGATGCCTTACTAAAACTCTCCCCGCTTGGAGAGTCAGTGCCTTTAACCTCCTGTTTGGCACAGCTTGCAATTTCTGTGCAAGATGAACAGGAATAGGGAGAACCAATGAGAGACTAGCTGTAGGTGTATGCACGGGCAAATGTAACGCTCATTGCCCACCAGGAAGAGGAATTAACCAAAGGCTTAGCATGCCCTGCCGGAAACAGATTAGGGCCTGAAGCAATCCTGCGGTTTTGTGCCCAGCTCACAAGAAAGCGAGTTGAAGAAAGGAGCTCAGGGGCACTGTAATTCACAAACCTGCAGAGTTATAAATGACAGGATTCCTCCAAAAATATATTGAAGTAAGCCTGCGAAGGGGACTTGAAAGCGGGGCCGAATTTCAGGAAAACGATT